>NW_026599434.1:0-740000 GCF_023634085.1 Falco cherrug
AATTCAGCGGTTCCCCATCTCAGCCCCAGAAAGCAGGTAGAACAACTTTTGTGGTGTCTTTTAGATGCCTACCAAGGTAGTGTAAAAACTACCAGGAGAACTCCTGTCTGGCACCTTCCCCGGTGGAGTTGTGCATGGGGTGTCTTTGGAACATTTTTTTCACCGGCCGAGTCCAAAATTCAGCGATTCCCCATCTCAGCCCAGAAAGCAGATAGAACAACTTTTGTGGTGTCTTTCAGATGCCTACCGGAGCAATGTAAAAACTACCAGAGAACTCCCGTCTGGCACCTTCCCCGGTGGAGTTGTGCATGGGGTGTGTTTGGAACATTTTGTCACTGGCCGAGTCCAAAATTCAGCGGTTCCCCATCTCAGCCCAGAAAGCAGGTAGAACAACTTTTTTGGTGTCTTTCAGATGCCTACCAAGGTAGTGTAAAAACTACTAAGAAAACTCCTGTCTGGCACCTTCCCCGGTGGAGTTGTGCAGGGGTGTGTGTTTGGAACATTTTGTCACCGGCCGAGTCCAAAATTCAGCGGTTCCCCATCTCAGCCCAGAAAGCAGGTAGAACAACTTTTGTGGTGTCTTTCAGATGCCTACCGGAGCAATGTAAAAACTACCAGGAGAACTCCTGCCTGGCACCTTCCCCCGGTGGAGTTGTGCAGGGGGGTGTCTTTGGAACATTTTGTCACCGGCCGAGTCCAAAATTCAGCGATTCCCCATCTCAGCCCAGAAAGCAGGTAGAACAACTTTTGTGGTGCCTTTCAGGTGCCTACCAAGGTAGTGTAAAAAACTACCAGGAGAACTCCTGTCTGGCACCTTCCCCGGTGGAGTTGTGCATGGGGTGTCTTTGGAACATTTTGTCACCGGCCGAGTCCAAAATTCAGCCGTTCCCCATCTCAGCCCAGAAAGCAGGTAGAACATCTTTTGTGGTGTCCTTTTAGATGCCTACCGGAGCAATGTAAAAACTACCAGAAGAACTCCTGTCTGGCACCTTCCCCGGTATAGTTGTGCAGGGGGTGTCTTTGGAACATTTTGTCACCGGCCGACTCCAAAATTCAGCTGTTCCCCCATCTCAGCCCAGAAAGCAGGTAGAACAACTTTTGTGGTGTCTTTTAGATGCCTACCAAGGTAGTGTAAAAACTATCAAGAGAACGCTTGTCTGGCACCTTCCCCGGTGGAGTTTTGCAGGGGGTGTGTTGGAACATTTTGTCACCGGCCGAGTCCAAAATTCAGCGATTCCCCATCTCAGCCCAGAAAGCAGGTAGAACAACTTTTGTGGTGTCTTTCAGATGCCTACCGGAGCAATGTAAAAACTACCAGGAGAACTCCTGTCTGGCACCTTCCCCGGTGGAGTTGTGCAGGGGGTGTGTTTGGAACATTTTGTCTCTGGCCGAGTCCAAAATTCAGCGGTTCCCCATCTCAGCCCAGAAAGCAGGTAGAACAACTTTTGTGGTGCCTTTCAGCTGCCTACCAAGGTAGTGTAAAAAACTACCAAGAGAACTCCTGTCTGGCACCTTCCCCGGTGGAGTTGTGCATGGGGTGTGTTTGGAACATTTTGTCACCGGCCGAGTCCAAAAATTCAGCGGTTCCCCATCTCAGCCCAGAAAGCAGGTAGAACAACTTTTGTGGTGCCTTTCAGGTGCCTACCAAGGTAGTGTAAAAACTACCAGGAGAACTCCTGTCTGGCACCTTCGCTAGTGGAGTTGTGCATGGGGTGTGTTTGGAACATTTTGTCACCGGCCGAGTCCAAAATTCAGCGGTTCCCCATCTCAGCCCAGAAAGCAGGTAGAACAACTTTTGTGGTGTCTTTTAGATGCCTACCAAGGTAGTGTAAAAACTACTAAGAGAACTCCTGTCTGGCACCTTCCCCGGTGGAGTTGTGCATAGGGTGTCTTTGGAACATTTTTTCACCGGCCGAGTCCAAAATTCAGCGATTCCCCATCTCAGCCCAGAAAGCAGGTAGAACAACTTTTGTGGTGTCTTTCAGATGCCTACCGGAGCAATGTAAAAACTACCAGGAGAACTCCCGTCTGGCACCTTCCCCCGGTGGAGTTGTGCATGGGGTGTGTTTGGAACATTTTGGTCACCAGCCGAGTCCAAAATTCAGCGGTTCCCCATCTCAGCCCAGAAAGCAGGTAGAACAACTTTTTTGGTGTCTTTCAGATGCCTACCAAGGTAGTGGTAAAAACTACTAAGAGAACTCCTGTCTGGCACCTTCCCCGGTGGAGTTGTGCAGGGGGTGTGTTTGGAACATTTTGTCACCGGCCGAGTCCAAAATTCAGCGGTTCCCCATCTCAGCCCAGAAAGCAGGTAGAACAACTTTTGTGGTGTCTTTCAGATGCCTACCGGAGCAATGTAAAAACTACCAGGAGAACTCCTGTCTGGCACCTTCCCCGGTGGAGTTGTGCAGGGGGTGTGTTTGGAACATTTTGTCACCAGCCGAGTCCAAAATTCAGCGGTTCCCCCATCTCAGCCCAGAAAGCAGGTTAGAACAACTTTTGTGGTGTCTTTCAGATGCCTACCAAGGTAGTGTAAAAACTACCAGGAGAACTCCTGTCTGGCACCTTCGCTAGTGGAGTTGTGCATGGGGTGTGTTTGGAACATTTTGTCACCGGCCGACTCCAAAATTCAGCGATTCCCCATCTCAGCCCAGAAAGCAGGTAGAACAAACTTTTGTGGTGTCCTTTTGATGCCTACCGGAGCAATGTAAAAACTACCAACAGAGCTCGTCCCTGGCACCTTCGCTAGTGGAGTTGTGCATGGGGTGTGTTTGGAACATTTTATCACCGGCCGACTCCAAAATTCAGCGGTTCCCCATCTCAGCCCAGAAAGCAGGTAGAACAACTTTTGTGGTGCCTTTTAGCTGCCTACCAAGGTAGTGTAAAAAACTATTAACAGAACTCCTGCCTGGCACCTTCCCCGGTGGAGTTGTGCAGGGGGTGTGTTTTGGAACATTTTGTCACCGGCCGAGTCCAAAATTCAGCGGTTCCCCATCTCAGCCCAGAAAGCAGGTAGAACAACTTTTGTGCTGCCTTTCAGGTGCCTACCGGAGCAATGTAAAAACTACAGGAGAACTCCTGTCTGGCAACCTTCCCCGGTGGAGTTGTGCATGGGGTGTGTTCGGAATATTTTGTCACCAGCCGAGTCCAAAAATTCAGCGGTTCCCCATCTCAGCCCAGAAAGCAGGTAGAACAACTTTTGTGGTGCCTTTCAAATGCCTACCAAGGTAGTGTAAAAACTACCAAGAGAACTCCTGCCTGGCACCTTCCCCGGTGGAGTTGTGCATGGGGTGTGTTTGGAACATTTTGTCACCGGCCGAGTCCAAAATTCAGCGGTTCCCCATCTCAGCCCAGAAAGCAGGTAGAACAACTTTTGTGGTGTCTTTCAGATGCCTACCAGAGCAATGTAAAAACTACCAGGAGAACTCCTGCCTGGCACCTTCCCCGGTGGAGTTGTGCATGGGGTGTCTTTGGAACATTTTGTCACCGGCCGAGTCCAAAATTCAGCGATTCCCCATCTCAGCCCAGAAAGCAGGTAGAACAACTTTTGTGGTGCCTTTCAGGTGCCTACCAAGGTAGTGTAAAAACTACCAGGAGAACTCCTGTCTGGCACCTTCCCCGGTGGAGTTGTGCATGGGGTGTGTTTGGAACATTTTGTCACCGGCCGAGTCCAAAATTCAGCGGTTCCCCATCTCAGCCCAGAAAGCAGGTAGAACATCTTTTGTGGTGTCTTTTAGATGCCTACCGGAGCAATGTAAAAACTACCAGAAGAACTCCTGTCTGGCACCTTCCCCGGTATAGTTGTGCAGGGGGTGTCTTTGGAACATTTTGTCACCGGCCGAGTCCAAATTTCAGCTGTTCCCCATCTCAGCCCAGAAAGCAGGTAGAACAACTTTTGTGGTGTCTTTTAGATGCCTACCAAGGTAGTGTAAAAACTATCAAGAGAACGCTTGTCTGGCACCTTCCCCGGTGGAGTTTTGCAGGGGGTGTGTTTGGAACATTTTGTCACCGGCCGAGTCCAAAATTCAGCGATTCCCCATCTCAGCCCAGAAAGCAGGTAGAACAACTTTTGTGGTGTCTTTCAGATGCCTACCGGAGCAATGTAAAAACTACCAGGAGAACTCCTGTCTGGCACCTTCCCCGGTGGAGTTGTGCAGGGGGTGTGTTTGGAACATTTTGTCTCTGGCCGAGTCCAAAATTCAGCGGTTCCCCATCTCAGCCCAGAAAGCAGGTAGAACAACTTTTGTGGTGCCTTTCAAATGCCTACCAAGGTAGTGTAAAAACTACCAAGAGAACTCCTGTCTGGCACCTTCCCCGGTGGAGTTGTGCATGGGGTGTGTTTGGAACATTTTGTCACCGGCCGAGTCCAAAATTCAGCGGTTCCCCATCTCAGCCCAGAAAGCAGGTAGAACAACTTTTGTGGTGTCTTTTAGATGCCTACCAAGGTAGTGTAAAAACTACTAAGAGAACTCCTGTCTGGCACCTTCCCCGGTGGAGTTGTGCATGGGGTGTGTTTGGAACATTTTGTCACCGGCCGAGTCCAAAATTCAGCGATTCCCCATCTCAGCCCAGAAAGCAGATAGAACAACTTTTGTGGTGTCTTTCAGATGCCTACCGGAGCAATGTAAAAACTACCAAGAGAACTCCCGTCTGGCACCTTCCCCGGTGGAGTTGTGCATGGGGTGTGTTTGGAACATTTTGTCACCAGCCGAGTCCAAAATTCAGCGGTTCCCCATCTCAGCCCAGAAAGCAGGTAGAACAACTTTTTTGGTGTCTTTCAGATGCCTACCAAGGTAGTGTAAAAACTACTAAGAGAACTCCTGTCTGGCACCTTCCCCGGTGGAGTTGTGCAGGGGGTGTGTTTGGAACATTTTGTCACCGGCCGAGTCCAAAATTCAGCGGTTCCCCATCTCAGCCCAGAAAGCAGGTAGAACAACTTTTGTGGTGTCTTTCAGATGCCTACCGGAGCAATGTAAAAACTACCAGGAGAACTCCCGTCTGGCACCTTCCCCGGTGGAGTTGTGCAGGGGGTGTGTTTGGAACATTTTGTCACCAGCCGAGTCCAAAATTCAGCGTTTCCCCATCTCAGCCCAGAAAGCAGGTAGAACAACTTTTGTGGTGTCTTTCAGATGCCTACCAAGGTAGTGTAAAAACTACTAAGAGAACTCCTGTCTGGCACCTTCCCCGGTGGAGTTGTGCATGGGGTGTCTTTGGAACATTTTGTCACCGGCCGAGTCCAAAATTCAGCGTTTCCCCATCTCAGCCCAGAAAGCAGGTAGAACAACTTTTGTGGTGTCTTTCAGATGCCTACCAAGGTAGTGTAAAAACTCTCAAGAGAACTCTTGTCTGGCACCTTCCCCGGTGGAGTTGTGCAGGGGGTGTCTTTGGAACATTTTGTCACCGGCCGAGTCCAAAATTCAGGGGTTCCCCATCTCAGCCCAGAAAGCAGGTAGAACAACTTTTGTGGTGTCTTTCAGATGCCTACCGGAGCAATGTAAAAACTACCAGGAGAACTCCTGTCTGGCACCTTCCCCGGTGGAGTTGTGCAGGGGGTGTGTTTGGAACATTTTGTCACCAGCCGACTCCAAAATTCAGCGTTTCCCCATCTCAGCCCAGAAAGCAGGTAGAACAACTTTTGTGGTGTCTTTCAGATGCCTACCAAGGTAGTGTAAAAACTATCAAGAGAACGCTTGTCTGGCACATTCCCCGGTGGAGTTGTGCATGGGGTGTCTTTGGAACATTTTGTCACCGGCCGAGTCCAAAATTCAGCGATTCCCCATCTCAGCCCAGAAAGCAGATAGAACAACTTTTGTGGTGTCTTTCAGATGCCTACCGGAGCAATGTAAAAACTACCAAGAGAACTCCTGTCTGGCACCTTCCCCGGTGGAGTTGTGCATGGGGTGTGTTTGAAACATTTTGTCACCAGCCGACTCCAAAATTCAGCGATTCCCCATCTCAGCCCAGAAAGCAGGTAGAACAACTTTTGTGGTGTCTTTTAGATGCCTACCAAGGTAGTGTAAAAACTACCAAGAGAACTCCTGTCTGGCACCTTCCCCGGTGGAGTTGTGCATGGGGTGTCTTTGGAACATTTTGTCACCGGCCGAGTCCAAAATTCAGCGGTTCCCCATCTCAGCCCAGAAAGCAGGTAGAACAACTTTTGTGGTGTCTTTCAGCTGCCTACCGGAGCAATGTAAAAACTACCAGGAGAACTCCTGTCTGGCACCTTCCCCGGTGGAGTTGTGCATGGGGTGTGTTCGGAACATTTTGTCACCAGCCGAGTCCAAAAATTCAGCGGTTCCCCATCTCAGCCCAGAAAGCAGGTAGAACAACTTTTGTGGTGCCTTTCAGCTGCCTACCAAGGTAGTGTAAAAACTACCAAGAGAACTCCTGCCTGGCACCTTCCCCGGTGGAGTTGTGCATGGGGTGTGTTTGGAACATTTTGTCACCGGGCGACTCCAAAATTCAGCGGTTCCCCATCTCAGCCCAGAAAGCAGGTAGAACAACTTTTGTGGTGTCTTTCAGATGCCTACCGGAGCAATGTAAAAACTACCAGGAGAACTCCTGTCTGGCACCTTCCCCGGTGGAGTTGTGCAGGGGGTGTGTTTGGAACATTTTGTCACCAGCCGAGTCCAAAATTCAGCGGTTCCCTATCTCAGCCCAGAAAGCAGGTAGAACAACTTTTGTGGTGCCTTTCAAATGCCTACCAAGGTAGTGTAAAAACTACCAAGAGAACTCCTGCCTGGCACCTTCCCCGGTGGAGTTGTGCATGGGGTGTCTTTGGAACATTTTGTCACCAGCCGAGTCCAAAATTCAGCGGTTCCCCATCTCAGCCCAGAAAGCAGGTAGAACAACTTTTTTGGTGTCTTTCAGATGCCTACCAAGGTAGTGTAAAAACTACTAAGAGAACTCCTGTCTGGCACCTTCCCCGGTGGACTTGTGCAGGGGGTGTGTTTGGAACATTTTGTCACCGGCCGAGTCCAAAATTCAGCGGTTCCCCATCTCAGCCCAGAAAGCAGGTAGAACAACTTTTGTGGTGTCTTTCAGATGCCTACCGGAGCAATGTAAAAACTACCAGGAGAACTCCCGTCTGGCACCTTCCCCGGTGGAGTTGTGCAGGGGGTGTGTTTGGAACATTTTGTCACCAGCCGAGTCCAAAATTCAGCGTTTCCCCATCTCAGCCCAGAAAGCAGGTAGAACAACTTTTGTGGTGTCTTTCAGATGCCTACCAAGGTAGTGTAAAAACTACTAAGAGAACTCCTGTCTGGCACCTTCCCCGGTGGAGTTGTGCATGGGGTGTCTTTGGAACATTTTGTCACCGGCCGAGTCCAAAATTCAGCGTTTCCCCATCTCAGCCCAGAAAGCAGGTAGAACAACTTTTGTGGTGTCTTTCAGATGCCTACCAAGGTAGTGTAAAAACTCTCAAGAGAACTCTTGTCTGGCACCTTCCCCGGTGGAGTTGTGCAGGGGGTGTCTTTGGAACATTTTGTCACCGGCCGAGTCCAAAATTCAGGGGTTCCCCATCTCAGCCCAGAAAGCAGGTAGAACAACTTTTGTGGTGTCTTTCAGATGCCTACCGGAGCAATGTAAAAACTACCAGGAGAACTCCTGTCTGGCACCTTCCCCGGTGGAGTTGTGCAGGGGGTGTGTTTGGAACATTTTGTCACCAGCCGACTCCAAAATTCAGCGTTTCCCCATCTCAGCCCAGAAAGCAGGTAGAACAACTTTTGTGGTGTCTTTCAGATGCCTACCAAGGTAGTGTAAAAACTATCAAGAGAACGCTTGTCTGGCACATTCCCCGGTGGAGTTGTGCATGGGGTGTCTTTGGAACATTTTGTCACCGGCCGAGTCCAAAATTCAGCGATTCCCCATCTCAGCCCAGAAAGCAGATAGAACAACTTTTGTGGTGTCTTTCAGATGCCTACCGGAGCAATGTAAAAACTACCAAGAGAACTCCTGTCTGGCACCTTCCCCGGTGGAGTTGTGCATGGGGTGTGTTTGAAACATTTTGTCACCAGCCGACTCCAAAATTCAGCGGTTCCCCATCTCAGCCCAGAAAGCAGGTAGAACAACTTTTGTGGTGTCTTTCAGATGCCTACCAAGGTAGTGTAAAAACTACCAAGAGAACTCCTGTCTGGCACCTTCCCCGGTGGAGTTGTGCATGGGGTGTCTTTGGAACATTTTGTCACCGGCCGAGTCCAAAATTCAGCGGTTCCCCATCTCAGCCCAGAAAGCAGGTAGAACAACTTTTGTGGTGTCTTTCAGCTGCCTACCGGAGCAATGTAAAAACTACCAGGAGAACTCCTGTCTGGCACCTTCCCCGGTGGAGTTGTGCATGGGGTGTGTTCGGAACATTTTGTCACCAGCCGAGTCCAAAAATTCAGCGGTTCCCCATCTCAGCCCAGAAAGCAGGTAGAACAACTTTTGTGGTGCCTTTCAGCTGCCTACCAAGGTAGTGTAAAAACTACCAAGAGAACTCCTGCCTGGCACCTTCCCCGGTGGAGTTGTGCATGGGGTGTGTTTGGAACATTTTGTCACCGGGCGACTCCAAAATTCAGCGGTTCCCCATCTCAGCCCAGAAAGCAGGTAGAACAACTTTTGTGGTGTCTTTCAGATGCCTACCGGAGCAATGTAAAAACTACCAGGAGAACTCCTGTCTGGCACCTTCCCCGGTGGAGTTGTGCAGGGGGTGTGTTTGGAACATTTTGTCACCAGCCGAGTCCAAAATTCAGCGGTTCCCCATCTCAGCCCAGAAAGCAGGTAGAACAACTTTTGTGGTGCCTTTCAAATGCCTACCAAGGTAGTGTAAAAACTACCAAGAGAACTCCTGCCTGGCACCTTCCCCGGTGGAGTTGTGCATGGGGTGTCTTTGGAACATTTTGTCACCAGCCGAGTCCAAAATTCAGCGATTCCCCATCTCAGCCCAGAAAGCAGGTAGAACAACTTTTGTGGTGCCTTTCAGGTGCCTACCAAGGTAGTGTAAAAACTACCAAAAGAGCTCGTCCCTGGCACCTTCGCTAGTGGAGTTGTGCATGGGGTGTGTTTGGAACATTTTGTCACCGGCCGACTCCAAAATTCAGCGGTTCCCCATCTCAGCCCAGAAAGCAGGTAGAACAACTTTTGTGGTGCCTTTCAGCTGCCTACCAAGGTAGTGTAAAAACTACTAAGAGAACTCCTGTCTGGCACCTTCCCCGGTGGAGTTGTGCAGGGGGTGTGTTTGGAACATTTTGTCACCGGGCGACTCCAAAATTCAGCGGTTCCCCATCTCAGCCCAGAAAGCAGGTAGAACAACTTTTGTGGTGCCTTTTAGCTGCCTACCAAGGTAGTGTAAAAACTATTAAGAGAACTCCTGTCTGGCACCTTCCCCGGTGGAGTTGTGCATGGGGTGTGTTTGGAACATTTTGTCACCGGCCGAGTCCAAAATTCAGCGTTTCCCCATCTCAGCCCAGAAAGCAGGTAGAACAACTTTTGTGGTGTCTTTCAGCTGCCTACCGGAGCAATGTAAAAACTACAGGAGAACTCCTGTCTGGCACCTTCCCCGGTGGAGTTGTGCATGGGGTGTGTTCGGAACATTTTGTCACCAGCCGAGTCCAAAAATTCAGCGGTTCCCCATCTCAGCCCAGAAAGCAGGTAGAACAACTTTTGTGGTGCCTTTCAAATGCCTACCAAGGTAGTGTAAAAACTACCAAGAGAACTCCTGCCTGGCACCTTCCCCGGTGGAGTTGTGCATGGGGTGTGTTTGGAACATTTTGTCACCAGCCGAGTCCAAAATTCAGCGGTTCCCCATCTCAGCCCAGAAAGCAGGTAGAACAACTTTTGTGGTGCCTTTCACGTGCCTACCAAGGTAGTGTAAAAACTACCAGGAGAACTCCTGTCTGGCACCTTCGCTAGTGGAGTTGTGCATGGGGTGTCTTTGGAACATTTTGTCACCGGCCGAGTCCAAAATTCAGCGATTCCCCATCTCAGCCCAGAAAGCAGGTAGAACAACTTTTGTGGTGCCTTTCAGCTGCCTACCAAGGTAGTGTAAAAACTTCTAAGAGAACTCCTGTCTGGCACCTTCCCCGGTGGAGTTGTGCAGGGGGTGTGTTTGGAACATTTTGTCACCGGCCGAGTCCAAAATTCAGCGGTTCCCCATCTCAGCCCAGAAAGCAGGTAGAACAACTTTTGTGGTGTCTTTCAGATGCCTACCGGAGCAATGTAAAAACTACCAGGAGAACTCCTGCCTGGCACCTTCCCCGGTGGAGTTGTGCATGGGGTGTCTTTGGAACATTTTGTCACCGGCCGAGTCCAAAATTCAGCGGTTCCCCATCTCAGCCCAGAAAGCAGGTAGAACAACTTTTGTGGTGCCTTTCCGGTGCCTACCAAGGTAGTGTAAAAACTACCAAGAGAACTCCTGCCTGGCACCTTCCCCGGTGGAGTTGTGCATGGGGTGTCTTTGGAACATTTTGTCACCGCCCGACTCCAAAATTCAGCGGTTCCCCATCTCAGCCCAGAAAGCAGGTAGAACATCTTTTGTGGTGTCTTTTAGATGCCTACCGGAGCAATGTAAAAACTACCAGGAGAACTCCTGTCTGGCACCTTCCCCGGTATAGTTGTGCAGGGGGTGTCTTTGGAACATTTTGTCACCGGCCGACTCCAAAATTCAGCTGTTCCCCATCTCAGCCCAGAAAGCAGGTAGAACAACTTTTGTGGTGTCTTTCAGATGCCTACCAAGGTAGTGTAAAAACTATCAAGAGAACGCTTGTCTGGCACCTTCCCCGGTGGAGTTTTGCAGGGGGTGTGTTTGGAACATTTTGTCACCGGCCGAGTCCAAAATTCAGCGATTCCCCATCTCAGCCCAGAAAGCAGGTAGAACAACTTTTGTGGTGTCTTTCAGATGCCTACCGGAGCAATGTAAAAACTACCAGGAGAACTCCTGTCTGGCACCTTCCCCGGTGGAGTTGTGCAGGGGGTGTGTTTGGAACATTTTGTCTCTGGCCGAGTCCAAAATTCAGCGTTTCCCCATCTCAGCCCAGAAAGCAGGTAGAACAACTTTTGTGGTGCCTTTCAAATGCCTACCAAGGTAGTGTAAAAACTACCAAGAGAACTCCTGCCTGGCACCTTCCCCGGTGGAGTTGTGCATGGGGTGTGTTTGGAACATTTTGTCACCGGCCGAGTCCAAAATTCAGCGGTTCCCCATCTCAGCCCAGAAAGCAGGTAGAACAACTTTTGTGGTGCCTTTCAGGTGCCTACCAAGGTAGTGTAAAAACTACCAGGAGAACTCCTGTCTGGCACCTTCGCTAGTGGAGTTGTGCATGGGGTGTGTTTGGAACATTTTGTCACCGGCCGAGTCCAAAATTCAGCGGTTCCCCATCTCAGCCCAGAAAGCAGGTAGAACAACTTTTGTGGTGTCTTTCAGATGCCTAGCGGAGCAATGTAAAAACTACCAGGAGAACTCCCGTCTGGCACCTTCCCCGGTGGAGTTGTGCAGGGGGTGTGTTTGGAACATTTTGTCACCGGCCGAGTCCAAAATTCAGCGGTTCCCCATCTCAGCCCAGAAAGCAGGTAGAACAACTTTTGTGGTGTCTTTCAGATGCCTACCGGAGCAATGTAAAAACTACCAGGAGAACTCCCGTCTGGCACCTTCCCCGGTGGAGTTGTGCAGGGGGTGTGTTTGGAACATTTTGTCACCAGCCGAGTCCAAAATTCAGCGTTTCCCCATCTCAGCCCAGAAAGCAGGTAGAACAACTTTTGTGGTGTCTTTCAGATGCCTACCAAGGTAGTGTAAAAACTACTAAGAGAACTCCTGTCTGGCACCTTCCCCGGTGGAGTTGTGCATGGGGTGTGTTTGGAACATTTTGTCACCGGGCGACTCCAAAATTCAGCGGTTCCCCATCTCAGCCCAGAAAGCAGGTAGAACAACTTTTGTGGTGTCTTTCAGATGCCTACCAAGGTCGTGTAAAAACTACCAGGAGAACTCCTGCCTGGCACCTTCCCCGGTGGAGTTGTGCATGGGGTGTCTTTGGAACATTTTGTCACCGGGCGACTCCAAAATTCAGCGGTTCCCCATCTCAGCCCAGAAAGCAGGTAGAACAACTTTTGTGGTGCCTTTCAGCTGCCTACCAAGGTAGTGTAAAAACTACTAAGAGAACTCCTGTCTGGCACCTTCCCCGGTGGAGTTGTGCATGGGGTGTGTTTGGAACATTTTGTCACCGGCCGAGTCCAAAATTCAGCGGTTCCCCATCTCAGCCCAGAAAGCAGGTAGAACAACTTTTGTGGTGTCTTTCAGATGCCTACCAAGGTAGTGTAAAAACTACCAGGAGAACTCCTGTCTGGCACCTTCGCTAGTGGAGTTGTGCATGGGGTGTCTTTGGAACATTTTGTCACCGGCCGAGTCCAAAATTCAGCGGTTCCCCATCTCAGCCCAGAAAGCAGGTAGAACAACTTTTGTGGTGTCTTTTAGATGCCTACCAAGGTAGTGTAAAAACTACTAAGAGAACTCCTGTCTGGCACCTTCCCCGGTGGAGTTGTGCATGGGGTGTCTTTGGAACATTTTGTCACCGGCCGAGTCCAAAATTCAGCGATTCCGCATCTCAGCCCAGAAAGCAGATAGAACAACTTTTGTGGTGTCTTTCAGATGCCTACCGGAGCAATGTAAAAACTACCAGGAGAACTCCCGTCTGGCACCTTCCCCGGTGGAGTTGTGCATGGGGTGTGTTTGGAACATTTTGTCACCAGCCGACTCCAAAATTCAGCGGTTCCCCATCTCAGCCCAGAAAGCAGGTAGAACAACTTTTGTGGTGTCTTTCAGATGCCTACCAAGGTAGTGTAAAAACTACTAAGAAAACTCCTGTCTGGCACCTTCCCCGGTGGAGTTGTGCAGGGGGTGTGTTTGGAACATTTTGTCACCGGCCGAGTCCAAAATTCAGCGGTTCGCCATCTCAGCCCAGAAAGCAGGTAGAACAACTTTTGTGGTGTCTTTCAGATGCCTACCGGAGCAATGTAAAAACTACCAGGAGAACTCCTGCCTGGCACCTTCCCCGGTGGAGTTGTGCAGGGGGTGTCTTTGGAACATTTTGTCACCGGCCGAGTCCAAAATTCAGCGATTCCCCATCTCAGCCCAGAAAGCAGGTAGAACAACTTTTGTGGTGCCTTTCAGGTGCCTACCAAGGTAGTGTAAAAACTACCAGGAGAACTCCTGTCTGGCACCTTCCCCGGTGGAGTTGTGCATGGGGTGTGTTTGGAACATTTTGTCACCGGCCGAGTCCAAAATTCAGCGGTTCCCCATCTCAGCCCAGAAAGCAGGTAGAACATCTTTTGTGGTGTCTTTTAGATGCCTACCGGAGCAATGTAAAAACTACCAGAAGAACTCCTGTCTGGCACCTTCCCCGGTATAGTTGTGCAGGGGGTGTCTTTGGAACATTTTGTCACCGGCCGAGTCCAAAATTCAGCTGTTCCCCATCTCAGCCCAGAAAGCAGGTAGAACAACTTTTGTGGTGTCTTTTAGATGCCTACCAAGGTAGTGTAAAAACTATCAAGAGAACGCTTGTCTGGCACCTTCCCCGGTGGAGTTTTGCAGGGGGTGTGTTTGGAACATTTTGTCACCGGCCGAGTCCAAAATTCAGCGATTCCCCATCTCAGCCCAGAAAGCAGGTAGAACAACTTTTGTGGTGTCTTTCAGATGCCTACCGGAGCAATGTAAAAACTACCAGGAGAACTCCTGTCTGGCACCTTCCCCGGTGGAGTTGTGCAGGGGGTGTGTTTGGAACATTTTGTCTCTGGCCGAGTCCAAAATTCAGCGGTTCCCCATCTCAGCCCAGAAAGCAGGTAGAACAACTTTTGTGGTGCCTTTCAAATGCCTACCAAGGTAGTGTAAAAACTACCAAGAGAACTCCTGCCTGGCACCTTCCCTGGTGGAGTTGTGCATGGGGTGTGTTTGGAACATTTTGTCACCGGCCGAGTCCAAAATTCAGCGGTTCCCCATCTCAGCCCAGAAAGCAGGTAGAACAACTTTTGTGGTGCCTTTCAGGTGCCTACCAAGGTAGTGTAAAAACTACCAGGAGAACTCCTGTCTGGCACCTTCGCTAGTGGAGTTGTGCATGGGGTGTGTTTGGAACATTTTGTCACCGGCCGAGTCCAAAATTCAGCGGTTCCCCATCTCAGCCCAGAAAGCAGGTAGAACAACTTTTGTGGTGTCTTTTAGATGCCTACCAAGGTAGTGTAAAAACTACTAAGAGAACTCCTGTCTGGCACCTTCCCCGGTGGAGTTGTGCATAGGGTGTCTTTGGAACATTTTTTCACCGGCCGAGTCCAAAATTCAGCGATTCCCCATCTCAGCCCAGAAAGCAGATAGAACAACTTTTGTGGTGTCTTTCAGATGCCTACCGGAGCAATGTAAAAACTACCAGGAGAACTCCCGTCTGGCACCTTCCCCGGTGGAGTTGTGCATGGGGTGTGTTTGGAACATTTTGTCACCAGCCGAGTCCAAAATTCAGCGGTTCCCCATCTCAGCCCAGAAAGCAGGTAGAACAACTTTTTTGGTGTCTTTCAGCTGCCTACCAAGGTAGTGTAAAAACTACTAAGAGAACTCCTGTCTGGCACCTTCCCCGGTGGAGTTGTGCAGGGGGTGTGTTTGGAACATTTTGTCACCGGCCGAGTCCAAAATTCAGCGGTTCCCCATCTCAGCCCAGAAAGCAGGTAGAACAACTTTTGTGGTGCCTTTCAAATGCCTACCAAGGTAGTGTAAAAACTACCAGGAGAACTCCTGTCTGGCACCTTCCCCGGTGGAGTTGTGCATGGGGTGTGTTTGGAACATTTTGTCACCAGCCGAGTCCAAAATTCAGCGGTTCCCCATCTCAGCCCAGAAAGCAGGTAGAACAACTTTTGTGGTGTCTTTCAGATGCCTACCGGAGCAATGTAAAAACTACCAGGAGAACTCCCGTCTGGCACCTTCCCCGGTGGAGTTGTGCAGGGGGTGTGTTTGGAACATTTTGTCACCAGCCGAGTCCAAAATTCAGCGTTTCCCCATCTCAGCCCAGAAAGCAGGTAGAACAACTTTTGTGGTGTCTTTCAGATGCCTACCAAGGTAGTGTAAAAACTACTAAGAGAACTCCTGTCTGGCACCTTCCCCGGTGGAGTTGTGCATGGGGTGTCTTTGGAACATTTTGTCACCGGCCGAGTCCAAAATTCAGCGGTTCCCCATCTCAGCCCAGAAAGCAGGTAGAACAACTTTTGTGGTGTCTTTCAGATGCCTACCAAGGTCGTGTAAAAACTACCAGGAGAACTCCTGCCTGGCACCTTCGCTAGTGGAGTTGTGCATGGGGTGTCTTTGGAACATTTTGTCACCGGGCGACTCCAAAATTCAGCGGTTCCCCATCTCAGCCCAGAAAGCAGGTAGAACAACTTTTGTGGTGCCTTTCAGGTGCCTACCAAGGTAGTGTAAAAACTACTAAGAGAACTCCTGTCTGGCACCTTCCCCGGTGGAGTTGTGCATGGGGTGTCTTTGGAACATTTTGTCACTGGCCGAGTCCAAAATTCAGCGGTTCCCCATCTCAGCCCAGAAAGCAGGTAGAACAACTTTTGTGGTGTCTTTCAGATGCCTACCGGAGCAATGTAAAAACTACCAGGAGAACTCCTGTCTGGCACCTTCCCCGGTGGAGTTGTGCAGGGGGTGTGTTTGGAACATTTTGTCACCAGCCGAGTCCAAAATTCAGCGGTTCCCCATCTCAGCCCAGAAAGCAGGTAGAACAACTTTTGTGGTGCCTTTCAAATGCCTACCAAGGTAGTGTAAAAACTACCAGGAGAACTCCTGTCTGGCACCTTCGCTAGTGGAGTTGTGCATGGGGTGTGTTTGGAACATTTTGTCACCGGCCGACTCCAAAATTCAGCGATTCCCCATCTCAGCCCAGAAAGCAGGTAGAACAACTTTTGTGGTGTCCTTTTGATGCCTACCGGAGCAATGTAAAAACTACCAACAGAGCTCGTCCCTGGCACCTTCGCTAGTGGAGTTGTGCATGGGGTGTGTTTGGAACATTTTGTCACCGGCCGACTCCAAAATTCAGCGGTTCCCCATCTCAGCCCAGAAAGCAGGTAGAACAACTTTTGTGGTGCCTTTTAGCTGCCTACCAAGGTAGTGTAAAAACTACCAGGAGAACTCCTGCCTGGCACCTTCCCCGGTGGAGTTGTGCATGGGGTGTGTTTGGAACATTTTGTCACCGGCCGAGTCCAAAATTCAGCGGTTCCCCATCTCAGCCCAGAAAGCAGGTAGAACAACTTTTGTGGTGCCTTTCAGGTGCCTACCAAGGTAGTGTAAAAACTACCAGGAGAACTCCTGTCTGGCACCTTCGCTAGTGGAGTTGTGCATGGGGTGTCTTTGGAACATTTTGTCACCGGGCGACTCCAAACTTCAGCGGTTCCCCATCTCAGCCCAGAAAGCAGGTAGAACAACTTTTGTGGTGCCTTTCAGCTGCCTACCAAGGTAGTGTAAAAACTACTAAGAGAACTCCTGTCTGGCACCTTCCCCGGTGGAGTTGTGCATGGGGTGTCTTTGGAACATTTTTTCACCGGCCGAGTCCAAAATTCAGCGATTCCCCATCTCAGCCCAGAAAGCAGATAGAACAACTTTTGTGGTGTCTTTCAGATGCCTACCGGAGCAATGTAAAAACTACCAGGAGAACTCCCGTCTGGCACCTTCCCCGGTGGAGTTGTGCATGGGGTGTGTTTGGAAAATTTTGTCACCAGCCGACTCCAAAATTCAGCGGTTCCCCATCTCAGCCCAGAAAGCAGGTAGAACAACTTTTTTGGTGTCTTTCAGATGCCTACCAAGGTAGTGTAAAAACTACTAAGAAAACTCCTGTCTGGCACCTTCCCCGGTGGAGTTGTGCAGGGGGTGTGTTTGGAACATTTTGTCACCGGCCGAGTCCAAAATTCAGCGGTTCCCCATCTCAGCCCAGAAAGCAGGTAGAACAACTTTTGTGGTGTCTTTCAGATGCCTACCGGAGCAATGTAAAAACTACCAGGAGAACTCCTGCCTGGCACCTTCCCCGGTGGAGTTGTGCAGGGGGTGTCTTTGGAACATTTTGTCACCGGCCGAGTCCAAAATTCAGCGATTCCCCATCTCAGCCCAGAAAGCAGGTAGAACAACTTTTGTGGTGCCTTTCAGGTGCCTACCAAGGTAGTGTAAAAACTACCAGGAGAACTCCTGTCTGGCACCTTCCCCGGTGGAGTTGTGCATGGGGTGTGTTTGGAACATTTTGTCACCGGCCGAGTCCAAAATTCAGCGGTTCCCCATCTCAGCCCAGAAAGCAGGTAGAACATCTTTTGTGGTGTCTTTTAGATGCCTACCGGAGCAATGTAAAAACTACCAGAAGAACTCCTGTCTGGCACCTTCCCCGGTATAGTTGTGCAGGGGGTGTCTTTGGAACATTTTGTCACCGGCCGACTCCAAAATTCAGCTGTTCCCCATCTCAGCCCAGAAAGCAGGTAGAACAACTTTTGTGGTGTCTTTTAGATGCCTACCAAGGTAGTGTAAAAACTATCAAGAGAACGCTTGTCTGGCACCTTCCCCGGTGGAGTTTTGCAGGGGGTGTGTTTGGAACATTTTGTCACCGGCCGAGTCCAAAATTCAGCGATTCCCCATCTCAGCCCAGAAAGCAGGTAGAACAACTTTTGTGGTGTCTTTCAGATGCCTACCGGAGCAATGTAAAAACTACCAGGAGAACTCCTGTCTGGCACCTTCCCCGGTGGAGTTGTGCAGGGGGTGTGTTTGGAACATTTTGTCTCTGGCCGAGTCCAAAATTCAGCGGTTCCCCATCTCAGCCCAGAAAGCAGGTAGAACAACTTTTGTGGTGCCTTTCAGGTGCCTACCAAGGTAGTGTAAAAACTACCAGGAGAACTCCTGTCTGGCACCTTCGCTAGTGGAGTTGTGCATGGGGTGTGTTTGGAACATTTTGTCACCGGCCGAGTCCAAAATTCAGCGGTTCCCCATCTCAGCCCAGAAAGCAGGTAGAACAACTTTTGTGGTGTCTTTTAGATGCCTACCAAGGTAGTGTAAAAACTACTAAGAGAACTCCTGTCTGGCACCTTCCCCGGTGGAGTTGTGCATAGGGTGTCTTTGGAACATTTTTTCACCGGCCGAGTCCAAAATTCAGCGATTCCCCATCTCAGCCCAGAAAGCAGATAGAACAACTTTTGTGGTGTCTTTCAGATGCCTACCGGAGCAATGTAAAAACTACCAGGAGAACTCCCGTCTGGCACCTTCCCCGGTGGAGTTGTGCATGGGGTGTGTTTGGAACATTTTGTCACCAGCCGAGTCCAAAATTCAGCGGTTCCCCATCTCAGCCCAGAAAGCAGGTAGAACAACTTTTTTGGTGTCTTTCAGATGCCTACCAAGGTAGTGTAAAAACTACTAAGAGAACTCCTGTCTGGCACCTTCCCCGGTGGAGTTGTGCAGGGGGTGTGTTTGGAACATTTTGTCACCGGCCGAGTCCAAAATTCAGCGGTTCCCCATCTCAGCCCAGAAAGCAGGTAGAACAACTTTTGTGGTGTCTTTCAGATGCCTACCGGAGCAATGTAAAAACTACCAACAGAGCTCGTCCCTGGCACCTTTGCTAGTGGAGTTGTGCATGGGGTGTGTTTGGAACATTTTGTCACCGGCCGACTCCAAAATTCAGCGGTTCCCCATCTCAGCCCAGAAAGCAGGTAGAACAACTTTTGTGGTGCCTTTTAGCTGCCTACCAACGTAGTGTAAAAACTATTAAGAGAACTCCTGCCTGGCACCTTCCCCGGTGGAGTTGTGCATGGGGTGTGTTTGGAACATTTTGTCACCGGCCGAGTCCAAAATTCAGCGTTTCCCCATCTCAGCCCAGAAAGCAGGTAGAACAACTTTTGTGGTGTCTTTCAGATGCCTACCGGAGCAATGTAAAAACTACAGGAGAACTCCTGTCTGGCACCTTCCCCGGTGGAGTTGTGCATGGGGTGTGTTCGGAATATTTTGTCACCAGCCGAGTCCAAAAATTCAGCGGTTCCCCATCTCAGCCCAGAAAGCAGGTAGAACAACTTTTGTGGTGCCTTTCAAATGCCTACCAAGGTAGTGTAAAAACTACCAAGAGAACTCCTGCCTGGCACCTTCCCCGGTGGAGTTGTGCATGGGGTGTGTTTGGAACATTTTGTCACCGGCCGAGTCCAAAATTCAGCGGTTCCCCATCTCAGCCCAGAAAGCAGGTAGAACAACTTTTGTGGTGCCTTTCAGGTGCCTACCAAGGTAGTGTAAAAACTACCAGGAGAACTCCTGTCTGGCACCTTCGCTAGTGGAGTTGTGCATGGGGTATGTTTGGAACATTTTGTCACCGGGCGACTCCAAAATTCAGCGGTTCCCCATCTCAGCCCAGAAAGCAGGTAGAACAACTTTTGTGGTGCCTTTCAGCTGCCTACCAAGGTAGTGTAAAAACTACTAAGAGAACTCCTGTCTGGCACCTTCCCCGGTGGAGTTGTGCAGGGGGTGTGTTTGGAACATTTTGTCACCGGCCGAGTCCAAAATTCAGCGGTTCCCCATCTCAGCCCAGAAAGCAGGTAGAACAACTTTTGTGGTGTCTTTCAGATGCCTACCGGAGCAATGTAAAAACTACCAGGAGAACTCCTGCCTGGCACCTTCCCCGGTGGAGTTGTGCATGGGGTGTCTTTGGAACATTTTGTCACCGTCCGAGTTCAAAATTCAGCGATTCCCCATCTCAGCCCAGAAAGCAGGTAGAACAACTTTTGTGGTGCCTTTCAGGTGCCTACCAAGGTAGTGTAAAAACTACTAAGAAAACTCCTGTCTGGCACCTTCCCCGGTGGAGTTGTGCAGGGGGTGTGTTTGGAACATTTTGTCACCGGCCGAGTCCAAAATTCAGCGGTTCCCCATCTCAGCCCAGAAAGCAGGTAGAACAACTTTTGTGGTGTCTTTCAGATGCCTACCAGAGCAATGTAAAAACTACCAGGAGAACTCCTGCCTGGCACCTTCCCCGGTGGAGTTGTGCATGGGGTGTCTTTGGAACATTTTGTCACCGGCCGAGTCCAAAATTCAGCGATTCCCCATCTCAGCCCAGAAAGCAGGTAGAACAACTTTTGTGGTGCCTTTCAGGTGCCTACCAAGGTAGTGTAAAAACTACCAGGAGAACTCCTGTCTGGCACCTTCCCCGGTGGAGTTGTGCATGGGGTGTGTTTGGAACATTTTGTCACCGGCCGAGTCCAAAATTCAGCGGTTCCCCATCTCAGCCCAGAAAGCAGGTAGAACATCTTTTGTGGTGTCTTTTAGATGCCTACCGGAGCAATGTAAAAACTACCAGAAGAACTCCTGTCTGGCACCTTCCCCGGTATAGTTGTGCAGGGGGTGTGTTTGGAACATTTTGTCACCGGCCGAGTCCAAAATTCAGCTGTTCCCCATCTCAGCCCAGAAAGCAGGTAGAACAACTTTTGTGGTGTCTTTTAGATGCCTACCAAGGTAGTGTAAAAACTATCAAGAGAACGCTTGTCTGGCACCTTCCCCGGTGGAGTTTTGCAGGGGGTGTGTTTGGAACATTTTGTCACCGGCCGAGTCCAAAATTCAGCGATTCCCCATCTCAGCCCAGAAAGCAGGTAGAACAACTTTTGTGGTGTCTTTCAGATGCCTACCGGAGCAATGTAAAAACTACCAGGAGAACTCCCGTCTGGCACCTTCCCCGGTGGAGTTGTGCATGGGGTGTGTTTGGAAAATTTTGTCACCAGCCGACTCCAAAATTCAGCGGTTCCCCATCTCAGCCCAGAAAGCAGGTAGAACAACTTTTTTGGTGTCTTTCAGATGCCTACCAAGGTAGTGTAAAAACTACTAAGAAAACTCCTGTCTGGCACCTTCCCCGGTGGAGTTGTGCAGGGGGTGTGTTTGGAACATTTTGTCACCGGCCGAGTCCAAAATTCAGCGGTTCCCCATCTCAGCCCAGAAAGCAGGTAGAACAACTTTTGTGGTGTCTTTCAGATGCCTACCGGAGCAATGTAAAAACTACCAGGAGAACTCCTGCCTGGCACCTTCCCCGGTGGAGTTGTGCAGGGGGTGTCTTTGGAACATTTTGTCACCGGCCGAGTCCAAAATTCAGCGATTCCCCATCTCAGCCCAGAAAGCAGGTAGAACAACTTTTGTGGTGCCTTTCAGGTGCCTACCAAGGTAGTGTAAAAACTACCAGGAGAACTCCTGTCTGGCACCTTCCCCGGTGGAGTTGTGCATGGGGTGTGTTTGGAACATTTTGTCACCGGCCGAGTCCAAAATTCAGCGGTTCCCCATCTCAGCCCAGAAAGCAGGTAGAACATCTTTTGTGGTGTCTTTTAGATGCCTACCGGAGCAATGTAAAAACTACCAGAAGAACTCCTGTCTGGCACCTTCCCCGGTATAGTTGTGCAGGGGGTGTCTTTGGAACATTTTGTCACCGGCCGACTCCAAAATTCAGCTGTTCCCCATCTCAGCCCAGAAAGCAGGTAGAACAACTTTTGTGGTGTCTTTTAGATGCCTACCAAGGTAGTGTAAAAACTATCAAGAGAACGCTTGTCTGGCACCTTCCCCGGTGGAGTTTTGCAGGGGGTGTGTTTGGAACATTTTGTCACCGGCCGAGTCCAAAATTCAGCGATTCCCCATCTCAGCCCAGAAAGCAGGTAGAACAACTTTTGTGGTGTCTTTCAGATGCCTACCGGAGCAATGTAAAAACTACCAGGAGAACTCCTGTCTGGCACCTTCCCCGGTGGAGTTGTGCATGGGGTGTGTTTGGAACATTTTGTCACCGGCCGAGTCCAAAATTCAGCGGTTCCCCATCTCAGCCCAGAAAGCAGGTAGAACAACTTTTGTGGTGTCTTTTAGATGCCTACCAAGGTAGTGTAAAAACTACTAAGAGAACTCCTGTCTGGCACCTTCCCCGGTGGAGTTGTGCATAGGGTGTCTTTGGAACATTTTTTCACCGGCCGAGTCCAAAATTCAGCGATTCCCCATCTCAGCCCAGAAAGCAGATAGAACAACTTTTGTGGTGTCTTTCAGATGCCTACCGGAGCAATGTAAAAACTACCAGGAGAACTCCCGTCTGGCACCTTCCCCGGTGGAGTTGTGCATGGGGTGTGTTTGGAACATTTTGTCACCGGCCGAGTCCAAAATTCAGCGGTTCCCCATCTCAGCCCAGAAAGCAGGTAGAACAACTTTTTTGGTGTCTTTCAGATGCCTACCAAGGTAGTGTAAAAACTACTAAGAGAACTCCTGTCTGGCACCTTCCCCGGTGGAGTTGTGCAGGGGGTGTGTTTGGAACATTTTGTCACCGGCCGAGTCCAAAATTCAGCGGTTCCCCATCTCAGCCCAGAAAGCAGGTAGAACAACTTTTGTGGTGTCTTTCAGATGCCTACCGGAGCAATGTAAAAACTACCAACAGAGCTCGTCCCTGGCACCTTTGCTAGTGGAGTTGTGCATGGGGTGTGTTTGGAACATTTTGTCACCGGCCGACTCCAAAATTCAGCGGTTCCCCATCTCAGCCCAGAAAGCAGGTAGAACAACTTTTGTGGTGCCTTTTAGCTGCCTACCAACGTAGTGTAAAAACTATTAAGAGAACTCCTGCCTGGCACCTTCCCCGGTGGAGTTGTGCATGGGGTGTGTTTGGAACATTTTGTCACCGGCCGAGTCCAAAATTCAGCGTTTCCCCATCTCAGCCCAGAAAGCAGGTAGAACAACTTTTGTGGTGTCTTTCAGATGCCTACCGGAGCAATGTAAAAACTACAGGAGAACTCCTGTCTGGCACCTTCCCCGGTGGAGTTGTGCATGGGGTGTGTTCGGAATATTTTGTCACCAGCCGAGTCCAAAAATTCAGCGGTTCCCCATCTCAGCCCAGAAAGCAGGTAGAACAACTTTTGTGGTGCCTTTCAAATGCCTACCAAGGTAGTGTAAAAACTACCAAGAGAACTCCTGCCTGGCACCTTCCCCGGTGGAGTTGTGCATGGGGTGTGTTTGGAACATTTTGTCACCGGCCGAGTCCAAAATTCAGCGGTTCCCCATCTCAGCCCAGAAAGCAGGTAGAACAACTTTTGTGGTGCCTTTCAGGTGCCTACCAAGGTAGTGTAAAAACTACCAGGAGAACTCCTGTCTGGCACCTTCGCTAGTGGAGTTGTGCATGGGGTATGTTTGGAACATTTTGTCACCGGGCGACTCCAAAATTCAGCGGTTCCCCATCTCAGCCCAGAAAGCAGGTAGAACAACTTTTGTGGTGCCTTTCAGCTGCCTACCAAGGTAGTGTAAAAACTACTAAGAGAACTCCTGTCTGGCACCTTCCCCGGTGGAGTTGTGCAGGGGGTGTGTTTGGAACATTTTGTCACCGGCCGAGTCCAAAATTCAGCGGTTCCCCATCTCAGCCCAGAAAGCAGGTAGAACAACTTTTGTGGTGTCTTTCAGATGCCTACCGGAGCAATGTAAAAACTACCAGGAGAACTCCTGCCTGGCACCTTCCCCGGTGGAGTTGTGCATGGGGTGTCTTTGGAACATTTTGTCACCGTCCGAGTTCAAAATTCAGCGATTCCCCATCTCAGCCCAGAAAGCAGGTAGAACAACTTTTGTGGTGCCTTTCAGGTGCCTACCAAGGTAGTGTAAAAACTACTAAGAAAACTCCTGTCTGGCACCTTCCCCGGTGGAGTTGTGCAGGGGGTGTGTTTGGAACATTTTGTCACCGGCCGAGTCCAAAATTCAGCGGTTCCCCATCTCAGCCCAGAAAGCAGGTAGAACAACTTTTGTGGTGTCTTTCAGATGCCTACCAGAGCAATGTAAAAACTACCAGGAGAACTCCTGCCTGGCACCTTCCCCGGTGGAGTTGTGCATGGGGTGTCTTTGGAACATTTTGTCACCGGCCGAGTCCAAAATTCAGCGATTCCCCATCTCAGCCCAGAAAGCAGGTAGAACAACTTTTGTGGTGCCTTTCAGGTGCCTACCAAGGTAGTGTAAAAACTACCAGGAGAACTCCTGTCTGGCACCTTCCCCGGTGGAGTTGTGCATGGGGTGTGTTTGGAACATTTTGTCACCGGCCGAGTCCAAAATTCAGCGGTTCCCCATCTCAGCCCAGAAAGCAGGTAGAACATCTTTTGTGGTGTCTTTTAGATGCCTACCGGAGCAATGTAAAAACTACCAGAAGAACTCCTGTCTGGCACCTTCCCCGGTATAGTTGTGCAGGGGGTGTGTTTGGAACATTTTGTCACCGGCCGAGTCCAAAATTCAGCTGTTCCCCATCTCAGCCCAGAAAGCAGGTAGAACAACTTTTGTGGTGTCTTTTAGATGCCTACCAAGGTAGTGTAAAAACTATCAAGAGAACGCTTGTCTGGCACCTTCCCCGGTGGAGTTTTGCAGGGGGTGTGTTTGGAACATTTTGTCACCGGCCGAGTCCAAAATTCAGCGATTCCCCATCTCAGCCCAGAAAGCAGGTAGAACAACTTTTGTGGTGTCTTTCAGATGCCTACCGGAGCAATGTAAAAACTACCAGGAGAACTCCTGTCTGGCACCTTCCCCGGTGGAGTTGTGCAGGGGGTGTGTTTGGAACATTTTGTCTCTGGCCGAGTCCAAAATTCAGCGGTTCCCCATCTCAGCCCAGAAAGCAGGTAGAACAACTTTTGTGGTGCCTTTCAAATGCCTACCAAGGTAGTGTAAAAACTACCAAGAGAACTCCTGCCTGGCACCTTCCCCGGTGGAGTTGTGCATGGGGTGTGTTTGGAACATTTTGTCACCGGCCGAGTCCAAAATTCAGCGGTTCCCCATCTCAGCCCAGAAAGCAGGTAGAACAACTTTTGTGGTGCCTTTCAGGTGCCTACCAAGGTAGTGTAAAAACTACCAGGAGAACTCCTGTCTGGCACCTTCGCTAGTGGAGTTGTGCAGGGGGTGTGTTTGGAACATTTTGTCACCGGCCGAGTCCAAAATTCAGCGGTTCCCCATCTCAGCCCAGAAAGCAGGTAGAACAACTTTTGTGGTGTCTTTTAGATGCCTACCAAGGTAGTGTAAAAACTACTAAGAGAACTCCTGTCTGGCACCTTCCCCGGTGGAGTTGTGCATGGGGTGTCTTTGGAACATTTTGTCACCGGCCGAGTCCAAAATTCAGCGATTCCCCATCTCAGCCCAGAAAGCAGGTAGAACAACTTTTGTGGTGTCTTTCAGATGCCTACCGGAGCAATGTAAAAACTACCAGGAGAACTCCCGTCTGGCACCTTCCCCGGTGGAGTTGTGCATGGGGTGTGTTTGGAACATTTTGTCACCAGCCGAGTCCAAAATTCAGCGGTTCCCCATCTCAGCCCAGAAAGCAGGTAGAACAACTTTTTTGGTGTCTTTCAGATGCCTACCAAGGTAGTGTAAAAACTACTAAGAGAACTCCTGTCTGGCACCTTCCCCGGTGGAGTTGTGCAGGGGGTGTGTTTGGAACATTTTGTCACCGGCCGAGTCCAAAATTCAGCGGTTCCCCATCTCAGCCCAGAAAGCAGGTAGAACAACTTTTGTGGTGTCTTTCAGATGCCTACCGGAGCAATGTAAAAACTACCAGGAGAACTCCCGTCTGGCACCTTCCCCGGTGGAGTTGTGCAGGGGGTGTGTTTGGAACATTTTGTCACCAGCCGAGTCCAAAATTCAGCGTTTCCCCATCTCAGCCCAGAAAGCAGGTAGAACAACTTTTGTGGTGTCTTTCAGATGCCTACCAAGGTAGTGTAAAAACTACTAAGAGAACTCCTGTCTGGCACCTTCCCCGGTGGAGTTGTGCATGGGGTGTCTTTGGAACATTTTGTCACCAGCCGAGTCCAAAATTCAGCGTTTCCCCATCTCAGCCCAGAAAGCAGGTAGAACAACTTTTGTGGTGTCTTTCAGATGCCTACCAAGGTAGTGTAAAAACTCTCAAGAGAACTCTTGTCTGGCACCTTCCCCGGTGGAGTTGTGCAGGGGGTGTCTTTGGAACATTTTGTCACCAGCCGACTCCAAAATTCAGCGGTTCCCCATCTCAGCCCAGAAAGCAGGTAGAACAACTTTTGTGGTGTCTTTCAGATGCCTACCGGAGCAATGTAAAAACTACCAGGAGAACTCCTGTCTGGCACCTTCCCCGGTGGAGTTGTGCAGGGGGTGTGTTTGGAACATTTTGTCACCAGCCGAGTCCAAAATTCAGCGTTTCCCCATCTCAGCCCAGAAAGCAGGTAGAACAACTTTTGTGGTGTCTTTCAGATGCCTACCAAGGTAGTGTAAAAACTATCAAGAGAACGCTTGTCTGGCACATTCCCCGGTGGAGTTGTGCATGGGGTGTCTTTGGAACATTTTGTCACCGGCCGAGTCCAAAATTCAGCGGTTCCCCATCTCAGCCCAGAAAGCAGGTAGAACAACTTTTGTGGTGCCTTTTAGCTGCCTACCAAGGTAGTGTAAAAACTATTAAGAGAACTCCTGTCTGGCACCTTCCCCGGTGGAGTTGTGCATGGGGTGTGTTTGGAACATTTTGTCACCGGCCGAGTCCAAAATTCAGCGTTTCCCCATCTCAGCCCAGAAAGCAGGTAGAACAACTTTTGTGGTGCCTTTCAGGTGCCTACCAAGGTAGTGTAAAAACTACCAGGAGAACTCCTGTCTGGCACCTTCGCTAGTGGAGTTGTGCATGGGGTGTGTTTGGAACATTTTGTCACCAGCCGAGTCCAAAATTCAGCGGTTCCCCATCTCAGCCCAGAAAGCAGGTAGAACAACTTTTGTGGTGTCTTTCAGATGCCTACCGGAGCAATGTAAAAACTACCAGGAGAACTCCTGTCTGGCACCTTCCCCGGTGGAGTTGTGCAGGGGGTGTGTTTGGAACATTTTGTCACCGGCCGACTCCAAAATTCAGCGTTTCCCCATCTCAGCCCAGAAAGCAGGTAGAACAACTTTTGTGGTGTCTTTTAGATGCCTACCAAGGTAGTGTAAAAACTACTAAGAGAACTCCTGTCTGGCACCTTCCCCGGTGGAGTTGTGCATGGGGTGTCTTTGGAACATTTTTTCACCGGCCGAGTCCAAAATTCAGCGATTCCCCATCTCAGCCCAGAAAGCAGGTAGAACAACTTTTGTGGTGTCTTTCAGATGCCTACCGGAGCAATGTAAAAACTACCAGGAGAACTCCCGTCTGGCACCTTCCCCGGTGGAGTTGTGCAGGGGGTGTGTTTGGAACATTTTGTCACCAGCCGACTCCAAAATTCAGCGGTTCCCCATCTCAGCCCAGAAAGCAGGTAGAACAACTTTTTTGGTGTCTTTCAGATGCCTACCGGAGCAATGTAAAAACTACCAGGAGAACTCCTGTCTGGCACCTTCCCCGGTGGAGTTGTGCAGGGGGTGTGTTTGGAACATTTTGTCACCGGCCGAGTCCAAAATTCAGCTGTTCCCCATCTCAGCCCAGAAAGCAGGTAGAACAACTTTTGTAGTGTCTTTCAGATGCCTACCGGAGCAATGTAAAAACTACCAGGAGAACTCCTGTCTGGCACCTTCCCCGGTGGAGTTGTGCAGGGGGTGTGTTTGGAACATTTTGTCACCAGCCGACTCCAAAATTCAGCGTTTCCCCATCTCAGCCCAGAAAGCAGGTAGAACAACTTTTGTGGTGTCTTTCAGATGCCTACCAAGGTAGTGTAAAAACTATCAAGGGAACGCTTGTCTGGCACATTCCCCGGTGGAGTTGTGCATGGGGTGTCTTTGGAACATTTTGTCACCGGCCGAGTCCAAAATTCAGCGGTTCCCCATCTCAGCCCAGAAAGCAGGTAGAACAACTTTTGTGGTGTCTTTCAGCTGCCTACCAAGGTAGTGTAAAAACTACCAAGAGAACTCCTGCCTGGCACCTTCCCCGGTGGAGTTGTGCATGGGGTGTGTTTGGAACATTTTGTCACCGGGCGACTCCAAAATTCAGCGGTTCCCCATCTCAGCCCAGAAAGCAGGTAGAACAACTTTTGCGGTGCCTTTCAGGTGCCTACCAAGGTAGTGTAAAAACTATTAAGAGAACTCCTGTCTGGCACCTTCCCCGGTGGAGTTGTGCATGGGGTGTCTTTGGAACATTTTGTCACCGGCCCAGTCCAAAATTCAGCGGTTCCCCATCTCAGCCCAGAAAGCAGGTAGAACAACTTTTGTGGTGTCTTTCAGATGCCTACCAAGGTAGTGTAAAAACTACCAAGAGAACTCCTGCCTGGCACCTTCCCCGGTGGAGTTGTGCATGGGGTGTGTTTGGAACATTTTGTCACCGGGCGACTCCAAAATTCAGCGGTTCCCCATCTCAGCCCAGAAAGCAGGTAGAACAACTTTTGCGGTGCCTTTCAGGTGCCTACCAAGGTAGTGTAAAAACTATTAAGAGAACTCCTGTCTGGCACCTTCCCCGGTGGAGTTGTGCATGGGGTGTCTTTGGAACATTTTGTCACCGGCCCAGTCCAAAATTCAGCGGTTCCCCATCTCAGCCCAGAAAGCAGGTAGAACAACTTTTGTGGTGTCTTTCAGATGCCTACCGGAGCAATGTAAAAACTACCAGGAGAACTCCCGTCTGGCACCTTCCCCGGTGGAGTTGTGCATGGGGTGTGTTTGGAACATTTTGTCACCAGTCGACTCCAAAATTCAGCGGATCCCCATCTCAGCCCAGAAAGCAGGTAGAACAACTTTTGTGGTGTCTTTCAGATGCCTACCAAGGTAGTGTAAAAACTACCAGGAGAACTCCTGTCTGGCACCTTCCCCGGTGGAGTTGTGCAGGGGGTGTCTTTGGAACATTTTGTCACCAGCCGACTCCAAAATTCAGCATTTCCCCATCTCAGCCCAGAAAGCAGGTAGAACAACTTTTGTGGTGTCTTTCAGATGCCTACCAGAGCAATGTAAAAACTACCAGGAGAACTCCTGCCTGGCACCTTCCCCGGTGGAGTTGTGCATGGGGTGTGTTTGGAACATTTTGTCACCAGCCGACTCCAAAATTCAGCTGTTCCCCATCTCAGCCCAGAAAGCAGGTAGAACAACTTTTGTGGTGTCTTTCAGATGCCTACCGGAGCAATGTAAAAACTACCAGGAGAACTCCTGTCTGGCACCTTCCCCGGTGGAGTTGTGCAGGGGGTGTGTTTGGAACATTTTGTCTCTGGCCGAGTCCAAAATTCAGCGGTTCCCCATCTCAGCCCAGAAAGCAGGTAGAACAACTTTTGTGGTGCCTTTCAAATGCCTACCAAGGTAGTGTAAAAACTACCAAGAGAACTCCTGCCTGGCACCTTCCCCGGTGGAGTTGTGCATGGGGTGTGTTTGGAACATTTTGTCACCGGCCGAGTCCAAAATTCAGCGGTTCCCCATCTCAGCCCAGAAAGCAGGTAGAACAACTTTTGTGGTGCCTTTCAGGTGCCTACCAAGGTAGTGTAAAAACTACCAGGAGAACTCCTGTCTGGCACCTTCGCTAGTGGAGTTGTGCAGGGGGTGTGTTTGGAACATTTTGTCACCGGCCGAGTCCAAAATTCAGCGGTTCCCCATCTCAGCCCAGAAAGCAGGTAGAACAACTTTTGTGGTGTCTTTTAGATGCCTACCAAGGTAGTGTAAAAACTACTAAGAGAACTCCTGTCTGGCACCTTCCCCGGTGGAGTTGTGCATGGGGTGTCTTTGGAACATTTTGTCACCGGCCGAGTCCAAAATTCAGCGATTCCCCATCTCAGCCCAGAAAGCAGGTAGAACAACTTTTGTGGTGTCTTTCAGATGCCTACCGGAGCAATGTAAAAACTACCAGGAGAACTCCCGTCTGGCACCTTCCCCGGTGGAGTTGTGCATGGGGTGTGTTTGGAACATTTTGTCACCAGCCGAGTCCAAAATTCAGCGGTTCCCCATCTCAGCCCAGAAAGCAGGTAGAACAACTTTTTTGGTGTCTTTCAGATGCCTACCAAGGTAGTGTAAAAACTACTAAGAGAACTCCTGTCTGGCACCTTCCCCGGTGGAGTTGTGCAGGGGGTGTGTTTGGAACATTTTGTCACCGGCCGAGTCCAAAATTCAGCGGTTCCCCATCTCAGCCCAGAAAGCAGGTAGAACAACTTTTGTGGTGTCTTTCAGATGCCTACCGGAGCAATGTAAAAACTACCAGGAGAACTCCCGTCTGGCACCTTCCCCGGTGGAGTTGTGCAGGGGGTGTGTTTGGAACATTTTGTCACCAGCCGAGTCCAAAATTCAGCGTTTCCCCATCTCAGCCCAGAAAGCAGGTAGAACAACTTTTGTGGTGTCTTTCAGATGCCTACCAAGGTAGTGTAAAAACTACTAAGAGAACTCCTGTCTGGCACCTTCCCCGGTGGAGTTGTGCATGGGGTGTCTTTGGAACATTTTGTCACCAGCCGAGTCCAAAATTCAGCGTTTCCCCATCTCAGCCCAGAAAGCAGGTAGAACAACTTTTGTGGTGTCTTTCAGATGCCTACCAAGGTAGTGTAAAAACTCTCAAGAGAACTCTTGTCTGGCACCTTCCCCGGTGGAGTTGTGCAGGGGGTGTCTTTGGAACATTTTGTCACCAGCCGACTCCAAAATTCAGCGGTTCCCCATCTCAGCCCAGAAAGCAGGTAGAACAACTTTTGTGGTGTCTTTCAGATGCCTACCGGAGCAATGTAAAAACTACCAGGAGAACTCCTGTCTGGCACCTTCCCCGGTGGAGTTGTGCAGGGGGTGTGTTTGGAACATTTTGTCACCAGCCGAGTCCAAAATTCAGCGTTTCCCCATCTCAGCCCAGAAAGCAGGTAGAACAACTTTTGTGGTGTCTTTCAGATGCCTACCAAGGTAGTGTAAAAACTATCAAGAGAACGCTTGTCTGGCACATTCCCCGGTGGAGTTGTGCATGGGGTGTCTTTGGAACATTTTGTCACCGGCCGAGTCCAAAATTCAGCGGTTCCCCATCTCAGCCCAGAAAGCAGGTAGAACAACTTTTGTGGTGCCTTTTAGCTGCCTACCAAGGTAGTGTAAAAACTATTAAGAGAACTCCTGTCTGGCACCTTCCCCGGTGGAGTTGTGCATGGGGTGTGTTTGGAACATTTTGTCACCGGCCGAGTCCAAAATTCAGCGTTTCCCCATCTCAGCCCAGAAAGCAGGTAGAACAACTTTTGTGGTGCCTTTCAGGTGCCTACCAAGGTAGTGTAAAAACTACCAGGAGAACTCCTGTCTGGCACCTTCGCTAGTGGAGTTGTGCATGGGGTGTGTTTGGAACATTTTGTCACCAGCCGAGTCCAAAATTCAGCGGTTCCCCATCTCAGCCCAGAAAGCAGGTAGAACAACTTTTGTGGTGTCTTTCAGATGCCTACCGGAGCAATGTAAAAACTACCAGGAGAACTCCTGTCTGGCACCTTCCCCGGTGGAGTTGTGCAGGGGGTGTGTTTGGAACATTTTGTCACCGGCCGACTCCAAAATTCAGCGTTTCCCCATCTCAGCCCAGAAAGCAGGTAGAACAACTTTTGTGGTGTCTTTTAGATGCCTACCAAGGTAGTGTAAAAACTACTAAGAGAACTCCTGTCTGGCACCTTCCCCGGTGGAGTTGTGCATGGGGTGTCTTTGGAACATTTTTTCACCGGCCGAGTCCAAAATTCAGCGATTCCCCATCTCAGCCCAGAAAGCAGGTAGAACAACTTTTGTGGTGTCTTTCAGATGCCTACCGGAGCAATGTAAAAACTACCAGGAGAACTCCCGTCTGGCACCTTCCCCGGTGGAGTTGTGCAGGGGGTGTGTTTGGAACATTTTGTCACCAGCCGACTCCAAAATTCAGCGGTTCCCCATCTCAGCCCAGAAAGCAGGTAGAACAACTTTTTTGGTGTCTTTCAGATGCCTACCGGAGCAATGTAAAAACTACCAGGAGAACTCCTGTCTGGCACCTTCCCCGGTGGAGTTGTGCAGGGGGTGTGTTTGGAACATTTTGTCACCGGCCGAGTCCAAAATTCAGCTGTTCCCCATCTCAGCCCAGAAAGCAGGTAGAACAACTTTTGTAGTGTCTTTCAGATGCCTACCGGAGCAATGTAAAAACTACCAGGAGAACTCCTGTCTGGCACCTTCCCCGGTGGAGTTGTGCAGGGGGTGTGTTTGGAACATTTTGTCACCAGCCGACTCCAAAATTCAGCGTTTCCCCATCTCAGCCCAGAAAGCAGGTAGAACAACTTTTGTGGTGTCTTTCAGATGCCTACCAAGGTAGTGTAAAAACTATCAAGGGAACGCTTGTCTGGCACATTCCCCGGTGGAGTTGTGCATGGGGTGTCTTTGGAACATTTTGTCACCGGCCGAGTCCAAAATTCAGCGGTTCCCCATCTCAGCCCAGAAAGCAGGTAGAACAACTTTTGTGGTGTCTTTCAGCTGCCTACCAAGGTAGTGTAAAAACTACCAAGAGAACTCCTGCCTGGCACCTTCCCCGGTGGAGTTGTGCAGGGGGTGTGTTTGGAACATTTTGTCACCGGGCGACTCCAAAATTCAGCGGTTCCCCATCTCAGCCCAGAAAGCAGGTAGAACAACTTTTGCGGTGCCTTTCAGGTGCCTACCAAGGTAGTGTAAAAACTATTAAGAGAACTCCTGTCTGGCACCTTCCCCGGTGGAGTTGTGCATGGGGTGTCTTTGGAACATTTTGTCACCGGCCCAGTCCAAAATTCAGCGGTTCCCCATCTCAGCCCAGAAAGCAGGTAGAACAACTTTTGTGGTGTCTTTCAGATGCCTACCAAGGTAGTGTAAAAACTACCAAGAGAACTCCTGCCTGGCACCTTCCCCGGTGGAGTTGTGCATGGGGTGTGTTTGGAACATTTTGTCACCGGGCGACTCCAAAATTCAGCGGTTCCCCATCTCAGCCCAGAAAGCAGGTAGAACAACTTTTGCGGTGCCTTTCAGGTGCCTACCAAGGTAGTGTAAAAACTATTAAGAGAACTCCTGTCTGGCACCTTCCCCGGTGGAGTTGTGCATGGGGTGTCTTTGGAACATTTTGTCACCGGCCCAGTCCAAAATTCAGCGGTTCCCCATCTCAGCCCAGAAAGCAGGTAGAACAACTTTTGTGGTGTCTTTCAGATGCCTACCGGAGCAATGTAAAAACTACCAGGAGAACTCCCGTCTGGCACCTTCCCCGGTGGAGTTGTGCATGGGGTGTGTTTGGAACATTTTGTCACCAGTCGACTCCAAAATTCAGCGGATCCCCATCTCAGCCCAGAAAGCAGGTAGAACAACTTTTGTGGTGCCTTTCAAATGCCTACCAAGGTAGTGTAAAAACTACCAAGAGAACTCCTGTCTGGCACCTTCCCCGGTGGAGTTGTGCAGGGGGTGTGTTTGGAACATTTTGTCACCGGCCGAGTCCAAAATTCAGCGGTTCCCCATCTCAGCCCAGAAAGCAGGTAGAACAACTTTTGTGGTGTCTTTCAGCTGCCTACCGGAGCAATGTAAAAACTACCAACAGAGGTCGTCCCTGGCACCTTCGCTAGTGGAGTTGTGCATGGGGTGTGTTTGGAACATTTTGTCACCGGCCGACTCCAAAATTCAGCGGTTCCCCATCTCAGCCCAGAAAGCAGGTAGAACAACTTTTGTGGTGTCTTTCAGATGCCTACCGGAGCAATGTAAAAACTACCAGGAGAACTCCTGTCTGGCACCTTCCCCGGTGGAGTTGTGCAGGGGGTGTGTTTGGAACATTTTGTCACCGGCCGAGTCCAAAATTCAGCGGTTCCCCATCTCAGCCCAGAAAGCAGGTAGAACAATTTTTGTAGTGTCTTTCAGATGCCTACCGGAGCAATGTAAAAACTACCAGGAGAACTCCTGTCTGGCACCTTCCCCGGTGGAGTTGTGCATGGGGTGTGTTTGGAACATTTTGTCACCAGCCGACTCCAAAATTCAGCGTTTCCCCATCTCAGCCCAGAAAGCAGGTAGAACAACTTTTGTGGTGTCTTTCAGATGCCTACCAAGGTAGTGTAAAAACTATCAAGAGAACGCTTGTCTGGCACATTCCCCGGTGGAGTTGTGCATGGGGTGTCTTTGGAACATTTTGTCACCGGCCGAGTCCAAAATTCAGCGATTCCCCATCTCAGCCCAGAAAGCAGATAGAACAACTTTTGTGGTGTCTTTCAGATGCCTACCGGAGCAATGTAAAAACTACCAGGAGAACTCCTGTCTGGCACCTTCCCCGGTGGAGTTGTGCAGGGGGTGTGTTTGGAACATTTTGTCACCAGCCGACTCCAAAATTCAGCGATTCCCCATCTCAGCCCAGAAAGCAGGTAGAACAACTTTTGTGGTGCCTTTCAGCTGCCTACCAAGGTAGTGTAAAAACTATTAAGAGAACTCCTGTCTGGCACCTTCGCTAGTGGAGTTGTGCATGGGGTGTGTTTGGAACATTTTGTCACCGGCCGAGTCCAAAATTCAGCGGTTCCCCATCTCAGCCCAGAAAGCAGGTAGAACAACTTTTGTGGTGTCTTTCAGATGCCTACCGGAGCAATGTAAAAACTACCAGGAGAACTCCTGTCTGGCACCTTCCCCGGTGGAGTTGTGCATGGGGTGTGTTCGGAACATTTTGTCACCAGCCGAGTCCAAAAATTCAGCGGTTCCCCATCTCAGCCCAGAAAGCAGGTAGAACAACTTTTGTGGTGTCTTTCAGGTGCCTACCAAGGTAGTGTAAAAACTACCAGGAGAACTCCTGCCTGGCACCTTCCCCGGTGGAGTTGTGCATGGGGTGTCTTTGGAACATTTTGTCACCGGCCGAGTCCAAAATTCAGCGATTCCCCATCTCAGCCCAGAAAGCAGGTAGAACAACTTTTGTGGTGCCTTTCAGGTGCCTACCAAGGTAGTGTAAAAACTACTAAGAAAACTCCTGTCTGGCACCTTCCCCGGTGGAGTTGTGCAGGGGGTGTGTTTGGAACATTTTGTCACCGGCCGAGTCCAAAATTCAGCGGTTCCCCATCTCAGCCCAGAAAGCAGGTAGAACAACTTTTGTGGTGTCTTTCAGATGCCTACCAGAGCAATGTAAAAACTACCAGGAGAACTCCTGCCTGGCACCTTCCCCGGTGGAGTTGTGCATGGGGTGTCTTTGGAACATTTTGTCACCGGCCGAGTCCAAAATTCAGCGATTCCCCATCTCAGCCCAGAAAGCAGGTAGAACAACTTTTGTGGTGCCTTTCAGGTGCCTACCAAGGTAGTGTAAAAACTACCAGGAGAACTCCTGTCTGGCACCTTCCCCGGTGGAGTTGTGCATGGGGTGTGTTTGGAACATTTTGTCACCGGCCGAGTCCAAAATTCAGCGGTTCCCCATCTCAGCCCAGAAAGCAGGTAGAACATCTTTTGTGGTGTCTTTTAGATGCCTACCGGAGCAATGTAAAAACTACCAGAAGAACTCCTGTCTGGCACCTTCCCCGGTATAGTTGTGCAGGGGGTGTGTTTGGAACATTTTGTCACCGGCCGAGTCCAAAATTCAGCGGTTCCCCATCTCAGCCCAGAAAGCAGGTAGAACAACTTTTTTGGTGTCTTTCAGATGCCTACCGGAGCAATGTAAAAACTACCAGGAGAACTCCTGTCTGGCACCTTCCCCGGTGGAGTTGTGCAGGGGGTGTGTTTGGAACATTTTGTCACCGGCCGAGTCCAAAATTCAGCTGTTCCCCATCTCAGCCCAGAAAGCAGGTAGAACAACTTTTGTAGTGTCTTTCAGATGCCTACCGGAGCAATGTAAAAACTACCAGGAGAACTCCTGTCTGGCACCTTCCCCGGTGGAGTTGTGCATGGGGTGTGTTTGGAACATTTTGTCACCAGCCGAGTCCAAAATTCAGCGTTTCCCCATCTCAGCCCAGAAAGCAGGTAGAACAACTTTTGTGGTGTCTTTCAGATGCCTACCAAGGTAGTGTAAAAACTATCAAGGGAACGCTTGTCTGGCACATTCCCCGGTGGAGTTGTGCATGGGGTGTCTTTGGAACATTTTGTCACCGGCCGAGTCCAAAATTCAGCGGTTCCCCATCTCAGCCCAGAAAGCAGGTAGAACAACTTTTGTGGTGTCTTTCAGATGCCTACCAAGGTAGTGTAAAAACTACCAAGAGAACTCCTGCCTGGCACCTTCCCCGGTGGAGTTGTGCATGGGGTGTGTTTGGAACATTTTGTCACCGGGCGACTCCAAAATTCAGCGGTTCCCCATCTCAGCCCAGAAAGCAGGTAGAACAACTTTTGCGGTGCCTTTCAGGTGCCTACCAAGGTAGTGTAAAAACTATTAAGAGAACTCCTGTCTGGCACCTTCCCCGGTGGAGTTGTGCATGGGGTGTCTTTGGAACATTTTGTCACCGGCCCAGTCCAAAATTCAGCGGTTCCCCATCTCAGCCCAGAAAGCAGGTAGAACAACTTTTGCGGTGCCTTTCAGGTGCCTACCAAGGTAGTGTAAAAACTATTAAGAGAACTCCTGTCTGGCACCTTCACCGGTGGAGTTGTGCATGGGGTGTCTTTGGAACATTTTGTCACCGGCCCAGTCCAAAATTCAGCGGTTCCCCATCTCAGCCCAGAAAGCAGGTAGAACAACTTTTGTGGTGTCTTTCAGATGCCTACCGGAGCAATGTAAAAACTACCAGGAGAACTCCCGTCTGGCACCTTCCCCGGTGGAGTTGTGCATGGGGTGTGTTTGGAACATTTTGTCACCAGTCGACTCCAAAATTCAGCGGATCCCCATCTCAGCCCAGAAAGCAGGTAGAACAACTTTTGTGGTGCCTTTCAAATGCCTACCAAGGTAGTGTAAAAACTACCAAGAGAACTCCTGTCTGGCACCTTCCCCGGTGGAGTTGTGCAGGGGGTGTGTTTGGAACATTTTGTCACCGGCCGAGTCCAAAATTCAGCGGTTCCCCATCTCAGCCCAGAAAGCAGGTAGAACAACTTTTGTGGTGTCTTTCAGCTGCCTACCGGAGCAATGTAAAAACTACCAACAGAGGTCGTCCCTGGCACCTTCGCTAGTGGAGTTGTGCATGGGGTGTGTTTGGAACATTTTGTCACCGGCCGACTCCAAAATTCAGCGGTTCCCCATCTCAGCCCAGAAAGCAGGTAGAACAACTTTTGTGGTGTCTTTCAGATGCCTACCGGAGCAATGTAAAAACTACCAGGAGAACTCCTGTCTGGCACCTTCCCCGGTGGAGTTGTGCAGGGGGTGTGTTTGGAACATTTTGTCACCGGCCGAGTCCAAAATTCAGCGGTTCCCCATCTCAGCCCAGAAAGCAGGTAGAACAATTTTTGTAGTGTCTTTCAGATGCCTACCGGAGCAATGTAAAAACTACCAGGAGAACTCCTGTCTGGCACCTTCCCCGGTGGAGTTGTGCAGGGGGTGTGTTTGGAACATTTTGTCACCAGCCGACTCCAAAATTCAGCGTTTCCCCATCTCAGCCCAGAAAGCAGGTAGAACAACTTTTGTGGTGTCTTTCAGATGCCTACCAAGGTAGTGTAAAAACTATCAAGGGAACGCTTGTCTGGCACATTCCCCGGTGGAGTTGTGCATGGGGTGTCTTTGGAACATTTTGTCACCGGCCGAGTCCAAAATTCAGCGGTTCCCCATCTCAGCCCAGAAAGCAGGTAGAACAACTTTTGTGGTGTCTTTCAGATGCCTACCGGAGCAATGTAAAAACTACCAGGAGAACTCCTGTCTGGCACCTTCCCCGGTGGAGTTGTGCATGGGGTGTGTTCGGAACATTTTGTCACCAGCCGAGTCCAAAAATTCAGCGTTTCCCCATCTCAGCCCAGAAAGCAGGTAGAACAACTTTTGTGGTGTCTTTCAGCTGCCTACCAAGGTAGTGTAAAAACTACCAAGAGAACTCCTGCCTGGCACCTTCCCCGGTGGAGTTGTGCATGGGGTGTGTTTGGAACATTTTGTCACCGGGCGACTCCAAAATTCAGCGGTTCCCCATCTCAGCCCAGAAAGCAGGTAGAACAACTTTTGCGGTGCCTTTCAGGTGCCTACCAAGGTAGTGTAAAAACTATTAAGAGAACTCCTGTCTGGCACCTTCCCCGGTGGAGTTGTGCAGGAGGTGTGTTTGGAACATTTTGTCACCGGCCGAGTCCAAAATTCAGCGGTTCCCCATCTCAGCCCAGAAAGCAGGTAGAACAACTTTTGTGGTGTCTTTCAGCTGCCTACCGGAGCAATGTAAAAACTACCAACAGAGCTCGTCCCTGGCACCTTCGCTAGTGGAGTTGTGCATGGGGTGTGTTTGGAACATTTTGTCACCGGCCGACTCCAAAATTCAGCGGTTCCCCATCTCAGCCCAGAAAGCAGGTAGAACAACTTTTGTGGTGTCTTTCAGATGCCTACCGGAGCAATGTAAAAACTACCAGGAGAACTCCTGTCTGGCACCTTCCCCGGTGGAGTTGTGCATGGGGTGTGTTTGGAACATTTTGTCACCAGCCGACTCCAAAATTCAGCTGTTCCCCATCTCAGCCCAGAAAGCAGGTAGAACAACTTTTGTGGTGTCTTTCAGCTGCCTACCAAGGTAGTGTAAAAACTATCAAGAGAACGCTTGTCTGGCACCTTCCCCGGTGGAGTTTTGCAGGGGGTGTGTTTGGAACATTTTGTCACCGGCCGAGTCCAAAATTCAGCGATTCCCCATCTCAGCCCAGAAAGCAGGTAGAACAACTTTTGTGGTGTCTTTCAGATGCCTACCGGAGCAATGTAAAAACTACCAGGAGAACTCCTGTCTGGCACCTTCCCCAGTGGAGTTGTGCAGGGGGTGTGTTTGGAACATTTTGTCACCAGCCGACTCCAAAATTCAGCGATTCCCCATCTCAGCCCAGAAAGCAGGTAGAACAACTTTTGTGGTGCCTTTCAGCTGCCTACCAAGGTAGTGTAAAAACTATTAAGAGAACTCCTGTCTGGCACCTTCCCCGGTGGAGTTGTGCATGGGGTGTGTTTGGAACATTTTGTCACCGGCCGAGTCCAAAATTCAGCGGTTCCCCATCTCAGCCCAGAAAGCAGGTAGAACAACTTTTGTGGTGTCTTTCAGCTGCCTACCGGAGCAATGTAAAAACTACCAGGAGAACTCCTGTCTGGCACCTTCCCCGGTGGAGTTGTGCATGGGGTGTGTTCGGAACATTTTGTCACCAGCCGAGTCCAAAAATTCAGCGGTTCCCCATCTCAGCCCAGAAAGCAGGTAGAACAACTTTTGTGGTGTCTTTCAGCTGCCTACCAAGGTAGTGTAAAAACTACTAAGAGAACTCCTGCCTGGCACCTTCCCCGGTGGAGTTGTGCATGGGGTGTCTTTGGAACATTTTGTCACCAGCCGACTCCAAAATTCAGCGATTCCCCATCTCAGCCCAGAAAGCAGGTAGAACAACTTTTGTGGTGTCTTTCAGATGCCTACCGGAGCAATGTAAAAACTACCAGGAGAACTCCCGTCTGGCACCTTCCCCGGTGGAGTTGTGCAGGGGGTGTGTTTGGAACATTTTGTCACCAGCCGACTCCAAAATTCAGCGGTTCCCCATCTCAGCCCAGAAAGCAGGTAGAACAACTTTTGTGGTGTCTTTCAGATGCCTACCGGAGCAATGTAAAAACTACCAGGAGAACTCCTGTCTGGCACCTTCCCCAGTGGAGTTGTGCAGGGGGTGTGTTTGGAACATTTTGTCACCGGCCGAGTCCAAAATTCAGCTGTTCCCCATCTCAGCCCAGAAAGCAGGTAGAACAACTTTTGTAGTGTCTTTCAGATGCCTACCGGAGCAATGTAAAAACTACCAGGAGAACTCCTGTCTGGCACCTTCCCCGGTGGAGTTGTGCAGGGGGTGTGTTTGGAACATTTTGTCACCGGCCGAGTCCAAAATTCAGCGGTTCCCCATCTCAGCCCAGAAAGCAGGTAGAACAACTTTTGTGGTGTCTTTCAGATGCCTACCAAGGTAGTGTAAAAACTATCAAGGGAACGCTTGTCTGGCACCTTCCCCGGTGGAGTTGTGCATGGGGTGTCTTTGGAACATTTTGTCACCGGCCGAGTCCAAAATTCAGCGGTTCCCCATCTCAGCCCAGAAAGCAGGTAGAACAACTTTTGCGGTGCCTTTCAGGTGCCTACCAAGGTAGTGTAAAAACTATTAAGAGAACTCCTGTCTGGCACCTTCCCCGGTGGAGTTGTGCATGGGGTGTCTTTGGAACATTTTGTCACTGGCCGAGTCCAAAATTCAGCGGTTCCCCATCTCAGCCCAGAGAGCAGGTAGAACAACTTTTGTGGTGCCTTTCAAATGCCTACCAAGGTAGTGTAAAAACTACCAAGAGAACTCCTGCCTGGCACCTTCCCCGGTGGAGTTGTGCATGGGGTGTCTTTGGAACATTTTGTCACCGGCCGAGTCCAAAATTCAGCGATTCCCCATCTCAGGCCAGAAAGCAGGTAGAACAACTTTTGTGGTGTCCTTTTGATGCCTACCGGAGCAATGTAAAAACTACCAACAGAGCTCGTCCCTGGCACCTTCGCTAGTGGAGTTGTGCATGGGGTGTGTTTGGAACATTTTGTCACCAGCAGAGTCCAAAATTCAGCGGTTCCCCATCTCAGCCCAGAAAGCAGGTAGAACAACTTTTGTGGTGCCTTTCAGCTGCCTACCAAGGTAGTGTAAAAACTACCAGGGAACTCCTGTCTGGCACCTTCCCCGGTGGAGTTGTGCAGGGGGTGTGTTTGGAACATTTTGTCACCGGCCGACTCCAAAATTCAGCGGTTCCCCATCTCAGCCCAGAAAGCAGGTAGAACAACTTTTGTGGTGCCTTTCAGCTGCCTACCAAGGTAGTGTAAAAACTACTAAGAGAACTCCTGTCTGGAACCTTCCCCGGTGGAGTTGTGCAGGGGGTGTGTTTGGAACATTTTGTCACCGGCCGACTCCAAAATTCAGCGGTTCCCCATCTCAGCCCAGAAAGCAGGTAGAACAACTTTTGTGGTGTCTTTCAGATGCCTACCAGAGCAATGTAAAAACTACCAGGAGAATTCCTGTCTGGCACCTTCCCCGGTGGAGTTGTGCATGGGGTGTGTTTGGAACATTTTGTCACCAGCCGACTCCAAAATTCAGCGGTTCCCCATCTCAGCCCAGAAAGCAGGTAGAACAACTTTTGTGGTGCCTTTCAGGTGCCTACCAAGGTAGTGTAAAAACTACCAAGAGAACTCCTGTCTGGCACCTTCCCCGGTGGAGTTGTGCATGGGGTGTGTTTGGAACATTTTGTCACCGGCCGACTCCAAAATTCAGCGATTCCCCATCTCAGCCCAGAAAGCAGGTAGAACAACTTTTGTGGTGTCCTTTTGATGCCTACCGGAGCAATGTAAAAACTACCAAAAGAGCTCGTCCCTGGCACCTTCGCTAGTGGAGTTGTGCATGGGGTGTGTTTGGAACATTTTGTCACCGGCCGACTCCAAAATTCAGCTGTTCCCCATCTCAGCCCAGAAAGCAGGTAGAACAACTTTTGTGGTGCCTTTCAGCTGCCTACCAAGGTAGTGTAAAAACTATTAAGAGAACTCCTGTCTGGCACCTTCCCCGGTGGAGTTGTGCATGGGGTGTGTTTGGAACATTTTGTCACCGGCCGAGTCCAAAATTCAGCGTTTCCCCATCTCAGCCCAGAAAGCAGGTAGAACAACTTTTGTGGTGTCTTTCAGATGCCTACCGGAGCAATGTAAAAACTACAGGAGAACTCCTGTCTGGCACCTTCCCCGGTGGAGTTGTGCATGGGGTGTGTTCGGAATCTTTTGTCACCAGCCGAGTCCAAAAATTCAGCGGTTCCCCATCTCAGCCCAGAAAGCAGGTAGAACAACTTTTGTGGTGCCTTTCAGCTGCCTACCAAGGTAGTGTAAAAACTACCAAGAGAACTCCTGCCTGGCACCTTCCCCGGGGAGTTGTGCATGGGGTGTGTTTGGAACATTTTGTCACCGGCCGACTCCAAAATTCAGCGGTTCCCCATCTCAGCCCAGAAAGCAGGTAGAACAACTTTTGTGGTGCCTTTCAGGTGCCTACCAAGGTAGTGTAAAAACTACCAGGAGAACTCCTGTCTGGCACCTTCCCCGGTGGAGTTGTGCAGGGGGTGTGTTTGGAACATTTTGTCACCGGCCGAGTCCAAAATTCAGCCGTTCCCCATCTCAGCCCAGAAAGCAGGTAGAACAACTTTTGTGGTGTCTTTCAGATGCCTACCGGAGCAATGTAAAAACTACCAGGAGAACTCCTGTCTGGCACCTTCCCCGGTGGACTTCTGCAGGGGGTGTGTTTGGAACATTTTGTCACCGGCCGACTCCAAAATTCAGCGATTCCCCATCTCAGCCCAGAAAGCAGGTAGAACAACTTTTGTGGTGCCTTTCAAATGCCTACCAAGGTAGTGTAAAAACTATTAAGAGAACTCCTGTCTGGCACCTTCCCCGGTGGAGTTGTGCATGGGGTGTGTTTGGAACATTTTGTCACCGGCCGAGTCCAAAATTCAGCGGTTCCCCATCTCAGCTCAGAAAGCAGGTAGAACAACTTTTGTGGTGTCTTTCAGATGCCTACCGGAGCAATGTAAAAACTACCAGGAGAACTCCTGTCTGGCACCTTCCCCGGTGGAGTTGTGCAGGGGGTGTGTTTGGAACATTTTGTCACCGGCCGAGTCCAAAAATTCAGCGATTCCCCATCTCAGCCCAGAAAGCAGGTAGAACAACTTTTGTGGTGCCTTTCAGGTGCCTACCAAGGTAGTGTAAAAACTACCAGGAAAACTCCTGTCTGGCACCTTCCCCGGTGGAGTTGTGCATGGGGTGTGTTTGGAACATTTTGTCACCAGCCGACTCCAAAATTCAGCGGTTCCCCATCTCAGCCCAGAAAGCAGGTAGAACATCTTTTGTGGTGTCTTTTAGATGCCTACCGGAGCAATGTAAAAACTACCAGGAGAACTCCTGTCTGGCACCTTCCCCGGTATAGTTGTGCAGGGGGTGTCTTTGGAACATTTTGTCACCAGCCGAGTCCAAAATTCAGCTGTTCCCCATCTCAGCCCAGAAAGCAGGTAGAACAACTTTTGTGGTGTCTTTTAGATGCCTACCAAGGTAGTGTAAAAACTACTAAGAGAACGCTTGTCTGGCACCTTCCCCGGTGGAGTTGTGCATGGGGTGTGTTTGGAACATTTTGTCACTGGCCGAGTCCAAAATTCAGCGGTTCCCCATCTCAGCCCAGAGAGCAGGTAGAACAACTTTTGTGGTGCCTTTCACGTGCCTACCAAGGTAGTGTAAAAACTACCAGGAGAACTCCTGTCTGGCACCTTCCCCGGTGGAGTTGTGCAGGGGGTGTGTTTGGAACATTTTGTCACCGGCCGAGTCCAAAATTCAGCGATTCCCCATCTCAGCCCAGAAAGCAGGTAGAACAACTTTTGTGCTGCCTTTCAGCTCCCTACCAAGGTAGTGTAAAATCTACCAGGAGAACTCCTGTCTGGCACCTTCCCCGGTGGAGTTGTGCATGGGGTGTGTTTGGAACATTTTGTCACCGGCCGAGTCCAAAATTCAGCGATTCCCCATCTCAGCCCAGAAAGCAGGAAGAACAACTTTTGTGGTGTCCTTTTGATGCCTTCCGGAGCAATGTAAAAACTACCAAAAGAGCTCGTCCCTGGCACCTTCGCTAGTGGAGTTGTGCATGGGGTGTGTTTGGAACATTTTGTCACCGGCCGACTCCAAAATTCAGCTGTTCCCCATCTCAGCCCAGAAAGCAGGTAGAACAACTTTTGTGGTGCCTTTCAGCTGCCTACCAAGGTAGTGTAAAAACTATTAAGAGAACTCCTGTCTGGCACCTTCCCCGGTGGAGTTGTGCATGGGGTGTGTTTGGAAAATTTTGTCACCGGCCGAGTCCAAAATTCAGCGTTTCCCCATCTCAGCCCAGAAAGCAGGTAGAACAACTTTTGTGGTGTCTTTCAGCTGCCTACCGGAGCAATGTAAAAACTACAGGAGAACTCCTGTCTGGCACCTTCCCCGGTGGAGTTGTGCATGGGGTGTGTTCGGAATATTTTGTCACCAGCCGAGTCCAAAAATTCAGCGGTTCCCCATCTCAGCCCAGAAAGCAGGTAGAACAACTTTTGTGGTGCCTTTCAAATGCCTACCAAGGTAGTGTAAAAACTACCAGGAGAACTCCTGCCTGGCACCTTCCCCGGGGAGTTGTGCATGCGGTGTGTTTGGAACATTTTGTCACCGGCCGACTCCAAAATTCAGCGGTTCCCCATCTCAGCCCAGAAAGCAGGTAGAACAACTTTTGTGGTGCCTTTCAGCTGCCTACCAAGGTAGTGTAAAAACTACTAAGAGAACTCCTGTCTGGCACCTTCCCCGGTGGAGTTGTGCAGGGGGTGTGTTTGGAACATTTTGTCACCGGCCGAGTCCAAAATTCAGCGGTTCCCCATCTCAGCCCAGAAAGCAGGTAGAACAACTTTTGTGGTGTCTTTCAGATGCCTACCGGAGCAATGTAAAAACTACCAGGAGAACTCCTGTCTGGCACCTTCCCCGGTGGAGTTCTGCAGGGGGTGTGTTTGGAACATTTTGTCACCGGCCGACTACAAAATTCAGCGATTCCCCATCTCAGCCCAGAAAGCAGGTAGAACAACTTTTGTGGTGTCTTTCAGCTGCCTACCAAGGTAGTGTAAAAACTACTAAGAGAACTCCTGTCTGGCACCTTCCCCGGTGGAGTTGTGCATGGGGTGTGTTTGGAACATTTTGTCACCGGCCGAGTCCAAAATTCAGCGGTTCCCCATCTCAGCTCAGAAAGCAGGTAGAACAACTTTTGTGGTGTCTTTCAGATGCCTACCGGAGCAATGTAAAAACTACCAGGAGAACTCCTGTCTGGCACCTTCCCCGGTGGAGTTGTGCAGGGGGTGTGTTTGGAACATTTTGTCACCGGCCGAGTCCAAAATTCAGCGATTCCCCATCTCAGCCCAGAAAGCAGGTAGAACAACTTTTGTGGTGCCTTTCAGGTGCCTACCAAGGTAGTGTAAAAACTACCAGGAAAACTCCTGTCTGGCACCTTCCCCGGTGGAGTTGTGCATGGGGTGTGTTTGGAACATTTTGTCACCAGCCGACTCCAAAATTCAGCGGTTCCCCATCTCAGCCCAGAAAGCAGGTAGAACATCTTTTGTGGTGTCTTTTAGATGCCTACCGGAGCAATGTAAAAACTACCAGGAGAACTCCTGTCTGGCACCTTCCCCGGTATAGTTGTGCAGGGGGTGTCTTTGGAACATTTTGTCACCAGCCGAGTCCAAAATTCAGCTGTTCCCCATCTCAGCCCAGAAAGCAGGTAGAACAACTTTTGTGGTGTCTTTTAGATGCCTACCAAGGTAGTGTAAAAACTACTAAGAGAACGCTTGTCTGGCACCTTCCCCGGTGGAGTTGTGCAGGGGGTGTGTTTGGAACATTTTGTCACCGGCCGAGTCCAAAATTCAGCGATTCCCCATCTCAGCCCAGAAAGCAGGTAGAACAACTTTTGTGGTGCCTTTCAGGTGCCTACCAAGGTAGTGTAAAAACTACCAGGAAAACTCCTGTCTGGCACCTTCCCCGGTGGAGTTGTGCATGGGGTGTGTTTGGAACATTTTGTCACCAGCCGACTCCAAAATTCAGCGGTTCCCCATCTCAGCCCAGAAAGCAGGTAGAACATCTTTTGTGGTGTCTTTTAGATGCCTACCGGAGCAATGTAAAAACTACCAGGAGAACTCCTGTCTGGCACCTTCCCCGGTATAGTTGTGCAGGGGGTGTCTTTGGAACATTTTGTCACCAGCCGAGTCCAAAATTCAGCTGTTCCCCATCTCAGCCCAGAAAGCAGGTAGAACAACTTTTGTGGTGTCTTTTAGATGCCTACCAAGGTAGTGTAAAAACTACTAAGAGAACGCTTGTCTGGCACCTTCCCCGGTGGAGTTGTGCAGGGGGTGTGTTTGGAACATTTTGTCACCGGCCGAGTCCAAAATTCAGCGATTCCCCATCTCAGCCCAGAAAGCAGGTAGAACAACTTTTGTGCTGCCTTTCAGCTCCCTACCAAGGTAGTGTAAAATCTACCAGGAGAACTCCTGTCTGGCACCTTCCCCGGTGGAGTTGTGCATGGGGTGTGTTTGGAACATTTTGTCACCGGCCGAGTCCAAAATTCAGCGATTCCCCATCTCAGCCCAGAAAGCAGGAAGAACAACTTTTGTGGTGTCCTTTTGATGCCTTCCGGAGCAATGTAAAAACTACCAAAAGAGCTCGTCCCTGGCACCTTCGCTAGTGGAGTTGTGCATGGGGTGTGTTTGGAACATTTTGTCACCGGCCGACTCCAAAATTCAGCTGTTCCCCATCTCAGCCCAGAAAGCAGGTAGAACAACTTTTGTGGTGCCTTTCAGCTGCCTACCAAGGTAGTGTAAAAACTATTAAGAGAACTCCTGTCTGGCACCTTCCCCGGTGGAGTTGTGCATGGGGTGTGTTTGGAACATTTTGTCACCGGCCGAGTCCAAAATTCAGCGTTTCCCCATCTCAGCCCAGAAAGCAGATAGAACAACTTTTGTGGTGTCTTTCAGCTGCCTACCGGAGCAATGTAAAAACTACAGGAGAACTCCTGTCTGGCACCTTCCCCGGTGGAGTTGTGCATGGGGTGTGTTCGGAATATTTTGTCACCAGCCGAGTCCAAAAATTCAGCGGTTCCCCATCTCAGCCCAGAAAGCAGGTAGAACAACTTTTGTGGTGCCTTTCAAATGCCTACCAAGGTAGTGTAAAAACTACCAAGAGAACTCCTGCCTGGCACCTTCCCCGGGGAGTTGTGCATGGGGTGTGTTTGGAACATTTTGTCACCGGCCGAGTCCAAAATTCAGCGGTTCCCCATCTCAGCCCAGAAAGCAGGTAGAACAACTTTTGTGCTGCCTTTCAAATGCCTACCAAGGTAGTGTAAAAACTACCAGGAGAACTCCTGCCTGGCACCTTCCCCGGTGGAGTTGTGCATGGGGTGTCTTTGGAACATTTTGTCACCAGCCGAGTCCAAAATTCAGCGTTTCCCCATCTCAGCCCAGAAAGCAGGTAGAACAACTTTTGTGGTGTCTTTCAGGTGCCTACCAAGGTAGTGTAAAAACTACTAAGAGAACTCCTGTCTGGCACCTTCCCCGGTGGAGTTGTGCATGGGGTGTCTTTGGAACATTTTGTCACCGGCCGAGTCCAAAATTCAGCGATTCCCCATCTCAGCCCAGAAAGCAGGTAGAACAACTTTTGTGGTGTCTTTCAGATGCCTACCAAGGTAGTGTAAAAACTACCAGGAGAACTCCTGTCTGGCACCTTCCCCGGTGGAGTTGTGCAGGGGGTGTGTTTGGAACATTTTGTCACCGGCCGAGTCCAAAATTCAGCGGTTCCCCATCTCAGCCCAGAAAGCAGGTAGAACAACTTTTGTGGTGTCTTTCAGATGCCTACCAAGGTAGTGTAAAAACTACCAGGAGAACTCCTGTCTGGCACCTTCCCCGGTGGAGTTGTGCAGGGGGTGTGTTTGGAACATTTTGTCACCGGCCGACTACAAAATTCAGCGATTCCCCATCTCAGCCCAGAAAGCAGGTAGAACAACTTTTGTGGTGTCTTTCAGCTGCCTACCAAGGTAGTGTAAAAACTACTAAGAGAACTCCTGTCTGGCACCTTCCCCGGTGGAGTTGTGCATGGGGTGTCTTTGGAACATTCTGTCACCGGCCGAGTCCAAAATTCAGCGATTCCCCATCTCAGCCCAGAAAGCAGGTAGAACAACTTTTGTGGTGTCTTTCAGATGCCTACCAAGGTAGTGTAAAAACTATCAAGAGAACTCCTGTCTGGCACCTTCCCCGGTGGAGTTGTGCAGGGGGTGTGTTTGGAACATTTTGTCACCAGCCGAGTCCAAAATTCAGCGTTTCCCCATCTCAGCCCAGAAAGCAGGTAGAACAACTTTTGTGGTGCCTTTCAAATGCCTACCAAGGTAGTGTAAAAACTATTAAGAGAACTCCTGTCTGGCACCTTCCCCGGTGGAGTTGTGCATGGGGTGTGTTTGGAACATTTTGTCACCGGCCGAGTCCAAAATTCAGCGATTCCCCATCTCAGCCCAGAAAGCAGGTAGAACAACTTTTGTGGTGCCTTTCAGGTGCCTACCAAGGTAGTGTAAAAACTACCAGGAAAACTCCCGTCTGGCACCTTCCCCGGTGGAGTTGTGCATGGGGTGTGTTTGGAACATTTTGTCACCGGCCGACTCCAAAATTCAGCGGTTCCCCATCTCAGCCCAGAAAGCAGGTAGAACATCTTTTGTGGTGTCTTTTAGATGCCTACCGGAGCAATGTAAAAACTACCAGGAGAACTCCTGTCTGGCACCTTCCCCGGTATAGTTGTGCAGGGGGTGTCTTTGGAACATTTTGTCACCAGCCGAGTCCAAAATTCAGCTGTTCCCCATCTCAGCCCAGAAAGCAGGTAGAACAACTTTTGTGGTGTCTTTTAGATGCCTACCAAGGTAGTGTAAAAACTACTAAGAGAACGCTTGTCTGGCACCTTCCCCGGTGGAGTTGTGCATGGGGTGTGTTTGGAACATTTTGTCACCGGCCGAGTCCAAAATTCAGCGATTCCCCATCTCAGCCCAGAAAGCAGGTAGAACAACTTTTGTGGTGCCTTTCACGTGCCTACCAAGGTAGTGTAAAAACTACCAGGAGAACTCCTGTCTGGCACCTTCCCCGGTGGAGTTGTGCAGGGGGTGTGTTTGGAACATTTTGTCACCGGCCGAGTCCAAAATTCAGCGATTCCCCATCTCAGCCCAGAAAGCAGGTAGAACAACTTTTGTGCTGCCTTTCAGCTCCCTACCAAGGTAGTGTAAAATCTACCAGGAGAACTCCTGTCTGGCACCTTCCCCGGTGGAGTTGTGCAGGGGGTGTGTTTGGAACATTTTGTCACCAGCCGAGTCCAAAATTCAGCGTTTCCCCATCTCAGCCCAGAAAGCAGGTAGAACAACTTTTGTGGTGTCTTTCAGATGCCTACCAAGGTAGTGTAAAAACTACTAAGAGAACTCCTGTCTGGCACCTTCCCCGGTGGAGTTGTGCATGGGGTGTGTTTGGAACATTTTGTCACCGGCCGAGTCCAAAATTCAGCGGTTCCCCATCTCAGCCCAGAAAGCAGATAGAACAACTTTTGTGGTGTCTTTCAGATGCCTACCAAGGTAGTGTAAAAACTATCAAGAGAACTCCTGTCTGGCACCTTCCCCGGTGGAGTTGTGCAGGGGGTGTGTTTGGAACATTTTGTCACCAGCCGAGTCCAAAATTCAGCGTTTCCCCATCTCAGCCCAGAAAGCAGGTAGAACAACTTTTGTGCTGCCTTTCAGCTGCCTACCAAGGTAGTGTAAAAACTACCAAGAGAACTCCTGCCTGGCACCTTCCCCGGTGGAGTTGTGCATGGGGTGTGTTTGGAACATTTTGTCACCGGCCGACTCCAAAATTCAGCGGTTCCCCATCTCAGCCCAGAAAGCAGGTAGAACAACTTTTGTGGTGCCTTTCAGGTGCCTACCAAGGTAGTGTAAAAACTACTAAGAGAACTCCTGTCTGGCACCTTCCCCGGTGGAGTTGTGCATGGGGTGTCTTTGGAACATTTTGTCACCGGCCGAGTCCAAAATTCAGCGGTTCCCCATCTCAGCCCAGAAAGCAGGTAGAACAACTTTTGTGGTGTCTTTCAGCTCCCTACCGGAGCAATGTAAAAACTACCAGGAGAACTCCTGTCTGGCACCTTCCCCGGTGGAGTTGTGCAGGGGGTGTGTTTGGAACATTTTGTCACCGGCCGAGTCCAAAATTCAGCGATTCCCCATCTCAGCCCAGAAAGCAGGTAGAACAACTTTTGTGGTGCCTTTCAGGTGCCTACCAAGGTAGTGTAAAAACTACCAGGAAAACGCCTGTCTGGCACCTTCCCCGGTGGAGTTGTGCAGGGGGTGTGTTTGGAACATTTTGTCACCGGCCGAGTCCAAAATTCAGCGATTCCCCATCTCAGCCCAGAAAGCAGGTAGAACAACTTTTGTGCTGCCTTTCAGCTCCCTACCAAGGTAGTGTAAAATCTACCAAGAGAACTCCTGTCTGGCACCTTCCCCGGTGGAGTTGTGCAGGGGCTGTGTATGGAACATTTTGTCACCGGCCGACTCCAAAATTCAGCGGTTCCCCATCTCAGCCCAGAAAGCAGGTAGAACATCTTTTGTGGTGTCTTTTAGATGCCTACCGGAGCAATGTAAAAACTACCAGGAGAACTCCTGTCTGGCACCTTCCCCGGTATAGTTGTGCATGGGGTGTGTTTGGAACATTTTGTCACCGGCCGAGTCCAAAATTCAGCTGTTCCCCATCTCAGCCCAGAAAGCAGGTAGAACAACTTTTGTGGTGTCTTTTAGATGCCTACCAAGGTAGTGTAAAAACTACCAGGAGAACTCCTGTCTGGCACCTTCCCCGGTGGAGTTGTGCAGGGGGTGTGTTTGGAACATTTTGTCACCGGCCGAGTCCAAAATACAGCGATTCCCCATCTCAGCCCAGAAAGCAGGTAGAACAACTTTTGTGCTGCCTTTCAGCTCCCTACCAAGGTAGTGTAAAAACTACCAAGAGAACTCCTGTCTGGCACCTTCCCCGGTGGAGTTGTGCAGGGGGTGTGTTTGGAACATTTTGTCACCAGCCGAGTCCAAAATTCAGCGATTCCCCATCTCAGCCCAGAAAGCAGGTAGAACATCTTTTGTGGTGTCTTTTAGATGCCTACCGGAGCAATGTAAAAACTACCAGGAGAACTCCTGCCTGGCACCTTCCCCGGTGGAGTTGTGCATGGGGTGTCTTTGGAACATTTTGTCACCAGCCGAGTCCAAAATTCAGCTGTTCCCCATCTCAGCCCAGAAAGCAGGTAGAACAACTTTTGTGGTGTCTTTTAGATGCCTACCAAGGTAGTGTAAAAACTACCAGGAGAACTCCTGTCTGGCACCTTCCCCGGTGGAGTTGTGCAGGGGGTGTGTTTGGAACATTTTGTCACCGGCCGAGTCCAAAATTCAGCGGTTCCCCATCTCAGCCCAGAAAGCAGGTAGAACAACTTTTGTGGTGTCTTTCAGATGCCTACCAAGGTAGTGTAAAAACTACCAGGAGAACTCCTGTCTGGCACCTTCCCCGGTGGAGTTGTGCAGGGGGTGTGTTTGGAACATTTTGTCACCGGCCGACTACAAAATTCAGCGATTCCCCATCTCAGCCCAGAAAGCAGGTAGAACAACTTTTGTGGTGTCTTTCAGCTGCCTACCAAGGTAGTGTAAAAACTACTAAGAGAACTCCTGTCTGGCACCTTCCCCGGTGGAGTTGTGCATGGGGTGTCTTTGGAACATTCTGTCACCGGCCGAGTCCAAAATTCAGCGATTCCCCATCTCAGCCCAGAAAGCAGATAGAACAACTTTTGTGGTGTCTTTCAGATGCCTACCGGAGCAATGTAAAAACTACCAGGAGAACTCCCGTCTGGCACCTTCCCCGGTGGAGTTGTGCAGGGGGTGTGTTTGGAACATTTTGTCACCAGCCGACTCCAAAATTCAGCGGTTCCCCATCTCAGCCCAGAAAGCAGGTAGAACAACTTTTGTGGTGTCTTTCAGATGCCTACCGGAGCAATGTAAAAACTACCAGGAGAACTCCTGTCTGGCACCTTCCCCGGTGGAGTTGTGCAGGGGGTGTGTTTGGAACATTTTGTCACCAGCCGACTCCAAAATTCAGCGGTTCCCCATCTCAGCCCAGAAAGCAGGTAGAACAACTTTTGTGGTGTCTTTCAGATGCCTACCAAGGTAGTGTAAAAACTACCAAGAGAACTCCTGTCTGGTACCTTCCCCGGTGGAGTTGTGCAGGGGGTGTGTTTGGAACATTTTGTCACCGGCCGACTCCAAAATTCAGCGGTTCCCCATCTCAGCCCAGAAAGCAGGTAGAACAACTTTTGTGGTGTCTTTCAGCTGCCTACCGGAGCAATGTAAAAACTACCAGGAGAACTCCTGCCTGGCACCTTCCCCGGTGGAGTTGTGCATGGGGTGTGTTCGGAACATTTTGTCACCAGCCGAGTCCAAAAATTCAGCGGTTCCCCATCTCAGCCCAGAAAGCAGGTAGAACAACTTTTGTGGTGCCTTTCAGCTGCCTACCAAGGTAGTGTAAAAACTACCAAGAGAACTCCTGCCTGGCACCTTCCCCGGTGGAGTTGTGCAGGGGGTGTGTTTGGAACATTTTGTCACCGGGCGACTCCAAAATTCAGCGGTTCCCCATCTCAGCCCAGAAAGCAGGTAGAACAACTTTTGTGGTGTCCTTTTGATGCCTACCAGAGCAATGTAAAAACTACCAACAGAGCTCGTCCCTGGCACCTTCGCTAGTGGAGTTGTGCATGGGGTGTGTTTGGAACATTTTGTCACCGGCCGACTCCAAAATTCAGCGGTTCCCCATCTCAGCCCAGAAAGCAGGTAGAACAACTTTTGTGGTGCCTTTCAGGTGCCTACCAAGGTAGTGTAAAAACTACTAAGAGAACTCCTGTCTGGCACCTTCCCCGGTGGAGTTGTGCAGGGGGTGTGTTTGGAACATTTTGTCACCGGCCGAGTCCAAAATTCAGCGGTTCCCCATCTCAGCCCAGAAAGCAGGTAGAACAACTTTTGTGGTGCCTTTCAGGTGCCTACCAAGGTAGTGTAAAAACTACCAAGAGAACTCCTGTCTGGCACCTTCCCCGGTGGAGTTGTGCATGGGGTGTGTTTGGAACATTTTGTCACCGGCCGAGTCCAAAATTCAGCGATTCCCCATCTCAGCCCAGAAAGCAGGAAGAACAACTTTTGTGGTGTCCTTTTGATGCCTACCGGAGCAATGTAAAAACTACCAAAAGAGCTCGTCCCTGGCACCTTCGCTAGTGGAGTTGTGCATGGGGTGTGTTTGGAACATTTTGTCACCGGCCGACTCCAAAATTCAGCTGTACCCCATCTCAGCCCAGAAAGCAGGTAGAACAACTTTTGTGGTGCCTTTCAGCTGCCTACCAAGGTAGTGTAAAAACTATTAAGAGAACTCCTGTCTGGCACCTTCCCCGGTGGAGTTGTGCATGGGGTGTGTTTGGAACATTTTGTCACCGGCCGAGTCCAAAATTCAGCGTTTCCCCATCTCAGCCCAGAAAGCAGGTAGAACAACTTTTGTGGTGTCTTTCAGATGCCTACCGGAGCAATGTAAAAACTACAGGAGAACTCCTGTCTGGCACCTTCCCCGGTGGAGTTGTGCATGGGGTGTGTTCGGAATATTTTGTCACCAGCCGAGTCCAAAAATTCAGCGGTTCCCCATCTCAGCCCAGAAAGCAGGTAGAACAACTTTTGTGGTGCCTTTCAGCTGCCTACCAAGGTAGTGTAAAAACTACCAAGAGAACTCCTGCCTGGCACCTTCCCCGGGGAGTTGTGCATGGGGTGTGTTTGGAACATTTTGTCACCGGCCGACTCCAAAATTCAGCGGTTCCCCATCTCAGCCCAGAAAGCAGGTAGAACAACTTTTGTGGTGCCTTTCAGGTGCCTACCAAGGTAGTGTAAAAACTACTAAGAGAACTCCTGTCTGGCACCTTCCCCGGTGGAGTTGTGCAGGGGGTGTGTTTGGAACATTTTGTCACCGGCCGAGTCCAAAATTCAGCGGTTCCCCATCTCAGCCCAGAAAGCAGGTAGAACAACTTTTGTGGTGTCTTTCAGATGCCTACCGGAGCAATGTAAAAACTACCAGGAGAACTCCTGTCTGGCACCTTCCCCGGTGGACTTCTGCAGGGGGTGTGTTTGGAACATTTTGTCACCGGCCGACTCCAAAATTCAGCGATTCCCCATCTCAGCCCAGAAAGCAGGTAGAACAACTTTTGTGGTGCCTTTCAAATGCCTACCAAGGTAGTGTAAAAACTATTAAGAGAACTCCTGTCTGGCACCTTCCCCGGTGGAGTTGTGCATGGGGTGTGTTTGGAACATTTTGTCACCGGCCGAGTCCAAAATTCAGCGGTTCCCCATCTCAGCCCAGAAAGCAGGTAGAACAACTTTTGTGGTGTCTTTCAGATGCCTACCGGAGCAATGTAAAAACTACCAGGAGAACTCCTGTCTGGCACCTTCCCCGGTGGAGTTGTGCAGGGGGTGTGTTTGGAACATTTTGTCACCGGCCGAGTCCAAAAATTCAGCGATTCCCCATCTCAGCCCAGAAAGCAGGTAGAACAACTTTTGTGGTGCCTTTCAGGTGCCTACCAAGGTAGTGTAAAAACTACCAGGAAAACTCCTGTCTGGCACCTTCCCCGGTGGAGTTGTGCATGGGGTGTGTTTGGAACATTTTGTCACCAGCCGAGTCCAAAATTCAGCGGTTCCCCATCTCAGCCCAGAAAGCAGGTAGAACATCTTTTGTGGTGTCTTTTAGATGCCTACCGGAGCAATGTAAAAACTACCAGGAGAACTCCTGTCTGGCACCTTCCCCGGTATAGTTGTGCAGGGGGTGTCTTTGGAACATTTTGTCACCAGCCGAGTCCAAAATTCAGCTGTTCCCCATCTCAGCCCAGAAAGCAGGTAGAACAACTTTTGTGGTGTCTTTTAGATGCCTACCAAGGTAGTGTAAAAACTACTAAGAGAACGCTTGTCTGGCACCTTCCCCGGTGGAGTTGTGCAGGGGGTGTGTTTGGAACATTTTGTCACCGGCCGAGTCCAAAATTCAGCGATTCCCCATCTCAGCCCAGAAAGCAGGTAGAACAACTTTTGTGGTGCCTTTCACGTGCCTACCAAGGTAGTGTAAAAACTACCAGGAGAACTCCTGTCTGGCACCTTCCCCGGTGGAGTTGTGCAGGGGGTGTGTTTGGAACATTTTGTCACCGGCCGAGTCCAAAATTCAGCGGTTCCCCATCTCAGCCCAGAAAGCAGGTAGAACAACTTTTGTGCTGCCTTTCAGCTCCCTACCAAGGTAGTGTAAATCTACCAGGAGAACTCCTGTCTGGCACCTTCCCCGGTGGAGTTGTGCATGGGGTGTGTTTGGAACATTTTGTCACCGGCCGAGTCCAAAATTCAGCGATTCCCCATCTCAGCCCAGAAAGCAGGAAGAACAACTTTTGTGGTGTCCTTTTGATGCCTTCCGGAGCAATGTAAAAACTACCAAAAGAGCTCGTCCCTGGCACCTTCGCTAGTGGAGTTGTGCATGGGGTGTGTTTGGAACATTTTGTCACCGGCCGACTCCAAAATTCAGCTGTTCCCCATCTCAGCCCAGAAAGCAGGTAGAACAACTTTTGTGGTGCCTTTCAGCTGCCTACCAAGGTAGTGTAAAAACTATTAAGAGAACTCCTGTCTGGCACCTTCCCCGGTGGAGTTGTGCATGGGGTGTGTTTGGAAAATTTTGTCACCGGCCGAGTCCAAAATTCAGCGTTTCCCCATCTCAGCCCAGAAAGCAGGTAGAACAACTTTTGTGGTGTCTTTCAGATGCCTACCGGAGCAATGTAAAAACTACCAGGAGAACTCCTGTCTGGCACCTTCCCCGGTGGACTTCTGCAGGGGGTGTGTTTGGAACATTTTGTCACCGGCCGACTCCAAAATTCAGCGATTCCCCATCTCAGCCCAGAAAGCAGGTAGAACAACTTTTGTGGTGCCTTTCAAATGCCTACCAAGGTAGTGTAAAAACTATTAAGAGAACTCCTGTCTGGCACCTTCCCCGGTGGAGTTGTGCATGGGGTGTGTTTGGAACATTTTGTCACCGGCCGAGTCCAAAATTCAGCGGTTCCCCATCTCAGCCCAGAAAGCAGGTAGAACAACTTTTGTGGTGCCTTTCAGCTGCCTACCAAGGTAGTGTAAAAACTACTAAGAGAACTCCTGTCTGGCACCTTCCCCGGTGGAGTTGTGCAGGGGGTGTGTTTGGAACATTTTGTCACCGGCCGGGTCCAAAATTCAGCGGTTCCCCATCTCAGCCCAGAAAGCAGGTAGAACAACTTTTGTGGTGTCTTTCAGATGCCTACCGGAGCAATGTAAAAACTACCAGGAGAACTCCTGTCTGGCACCTTCCCCGGTGCAGTTCTGCAGGGGGTGTGTTTGGAACATTTTGTCACCGGCCGACTACAAAATTCAGCGATTCCCCATCTCAGCCCAGAAAGCAGGTAGAACAACTTTTGTGGTGCCTTTCAAATGCCTACCAAGGTAGTGTAAAAACTATTAAGAGAACTCCTGTCTGGCACCTTCCCCGGTGGAGTTGTGCATGGGGTGTGTTTGGAACATTTTGTCACCAGCCGACTCCAAAATTCAGCGGTTCCCCATCTCAGCCCAGAAAGCAGGTAGAACATCTTTTGTGGTGTCTTTTAGATGCCTACCGGAGCAATGTAAAAACTACCAGGAGAACTCCTGTCTGGCACCTTCCCCGGTATAGTTGTGCAGGGGGTGTTTGGAACATTTTGTCACCAGCCGAGTCCAAAATTCAGCTGTTCCCCATCTCAGCCCAGAAAGCAGGTAGAACAACTTTTGTGGTGTCTTTTAGATGCCTACCAAGGTAGTGTAAAAACTACTAAGAGAACGCTTGTCTGGCACCTTCCCCGGTGGAGTTGTGCAGGGGGTGTGTTTGGAACATTTTGTCACCGGCCGAGTCCAAAATTCAGCGATTCCCCATCTCAGCCCAGAAAGCAGGTAGAACAACTTTTGTGGTGCCTTTCACGTGCCTACCAAGGTAGTGTAAAAACTACCAGGAGAACTCCTGTCTGGCACCTTCCCCGGTGGAGTTGTGCAGGGGGTGTGTTTGGAACATTTTGTCACCGGCCGAGTCCAAAATTCAGCGTTTCCCCATCTCAGCCCAGAAAGCAGGTAGAACAACTTTTGTGCTGCCTTTCAGCTCCCTACCAAGGTAGTGTAAAATCTACCAGGAGAACTCCTGTCTGGCACCTTCCCCGGTGGAGTTGTGCATGGGGTGTGTTTGGAACATTTTGTCACCGGCCGAGTCCAAAATTCAGCGATTCCCCATCTCAGCCCAGAAAGCAGATAGAACAACTTTTGTGGTGTCCTTTTGATGCCTTCCGGAGCAATGTAAAAACTACCAAAAGAGCTCGTCCCTGGCACCTTCGCTAGTGGAGTTGTGCATGGGGTGTGTTTGGAACATTTTGTCACCGGCCGACTCCAAAATTCAGCTGTTCCCCATCTCAGCCCAGAAAGCAGGTAGAACAACTTTTGTGGTGCCTTTCAGCTGCCTACCAAGGTAGTGTAAAAACTATTAAGAGAACTCCTGTCTGGCACCTTCCCCGGTGGAGTTGTGCATGGGGTGTGTTTGGAAAATTTTGTCACCGGCCGAGTCCAAAATTCAGCGTTTCCCCATCTCAGCCCAGAAAGCAGGTAGAACAACTTTTGTGGTGTCTTTCAGCTGCCTACCGGAGCAATGTAAAAACTACAGGAGAACTCCTGTCTGGCACCTTCCCCGGTGGAGTTGTGCATGGGGTGTGTTCGGAATATTTTGTCACCAGCCGAGTCCAAAAATTCAGCGGTTCCCCATCTCAGCCCAGAAAGCAGGTAGAACAACTTTTGTGGTGCCTTTCAAATGCCTACCAAGGTAGTGTAAAAACTACCAGGAGAACTCCTGCCTGGCACCTTCCCCGGGGAGTTGTGCATGGGGTGTGTTTGGAACATTTTGTCACCGGCCGACTCCAAAATTCAGCGGTTCCCCATCTCAGCCCAGAAAGCAGGTAGAACAACTTTTGTGGTGCCTTTCAGCTGCCTACCAAGGTAGTGTAAAAACTACTAAGAGAACTCCTGTCTGGCACCTTCCCCGGTGGAGTTGTGCAGGGGGTGTGTTTGGAACATTTTGTCACCGGCCGAGTCCAAAATTCAGCGGTTCCCCATCTCAGCCCAGAAAGCAGGTAGAACAACTTTTGTGGTGTCTTTCAGATGCCTACCGGAGCAATGTAAAAACTACCAGGAGAACTCCTGTCTGGCACCTTCCCCGGTGGAGTTGTGCAGGGGGTGTGTTTGGAACATTTTGTCACCGGCCGAGTCCAAAATTCAGTGATTCCCCATCTCAGCCCAGAAAGCAGGTAGAACAACTTTTGTGGTGCCTTTCAGGTGCCTACCAAGGTAGTGTAAAAACTACCAGGAAAACTCCTGTCTGGCACCTTCCCCGGTGGAGTTGTGCATGGGGTGTGTTTGGAACATTTTGTCACCAGCCGACTCCAAAATTCAGCGGTTCCCCATCTCAGCCCAGAAAGCAGGTAGAACATCTTTTGTGGTGTCTTTTAGATGCCTACCGGAGCAATGTAAAAACTACCAGGAGAACTCCTGTCTGGCACCTTCCCCGGTATAGTTGTGCAGGGGGTGTCTTTGGAACATTTTGTCACCAGCCGAGTCCAAAATTCAGCTGTTCCCCATCTCAGCCCAGAAAGCAGGTAGAACAACTTTTGTGGTGCCTTTCAGCTGCCTACCAAGGTAGTGTAAAAACTACTAAGAGAACTCCTGTCTGGCACCTTCCCCGGTGGAGTTGTGCAGGGGGTGTGTTTGGAACATTTTGTCACCGGCCGAGTCCAAAATTCAGCGATTCCCCATCTCAGCCCAGAAAGCAGGTAGAACAACTTTTGTGGTGCCTTTCACGTGCCTACCAAGGTAGTGTAAAAACTACCAGGAGAACTCCTGTCTGGCACCTTCCCCGGTGGAGTTGTGCAGGGGGTGTGTTTGGAACATTTTGTCACCGGCCGAGTCCAAAATTCAGCGTTTCCCCATCTCAGCCCAGAAAGCAGGTAGAACAACTTTTGTGCTGCCTTTCAGCTCCCTACCAAGGTAGTGTAAAATCTACCAGGAGAACTCCTGTCTGGCACCTTCCCCGGTGGAGTTGTGCATGGGGTGTGTTTGGAACATTTTGTCACCGGCCGAGTCCAAAATTCAGCGATTCCCCATCTCAGCCCAGAAAGCAGGAAGAACAACTTTTGTGGTGTCCTTTTGATGCCTTCTGGAGCAATGTAAAAACTACCAAAAGAGCTCGTCCCTGGCACCTTCGCTAGTGGAGTTGTGCATGGGGTGTGTTTGGAACATTTTGTCACCGGCCGACTCCAAAATTCAGCTGTTCCCCATCTCAGCCCAGAAAGCAGGTAGAACAACTTTTGTGGTGCCTTTCAGCTGCCTACCAAGGTAGTGTAAAAACTACCAACAGAACTCCTGCCTGGCACCTTCCCCGGGGAGTTGTGCATGGGGTGTGTTTGGAACATTTTGTCACCGGCCGACTCCAAAATTCAGCGGTTCCCCATCTCAGCCCAGAAAGCAGGTAGAACAACTTTTGTGGTGCCTTTCAGCTGCCTACCAAGGTAGTGTAAAAACTACTAAGAGAACTCCTGTCTGGCACCTTCCCCGGTGGAGTTGTGCAGGGGGTGTGTTTGGAACATTTTGTCACCGGCCGAGTCCAAAATTCAGCGGTTCCCCATCTCAGCCCAGAAAGCAGGTAGAACAACTTTTGTGGTGTCTTTCAGATGCCTACCAGAGCAATGTAAAAACTACCAGGAGAACTCCTGTCTGGCACCTTCCCCGGTGGAGTTCTGCAGGGGGTGTGTTTGGAACATTTTGTCACCGGCCGACTACAAAATTCAGCGATTCCCCATCTCAGCCCAGAAAGCAGGTAGAACAACTTTTGTGGTGCCTTTCAAATGCCTACCAAGGTAGTGTAAAAACTATTAAGAGAACTCCTGTCTGGCACCTTCCCCGGTGGAGTTGTGCATGGGGTGTGTTTGGAACATTTTGTCACCGGCCGAGTCCAAAATTCAGCGATTCCCCATCTCAGCCCAGAAAGCAGGTAGAACAACTTTTGTGGTGCCTTTCAGGTGCCTACCAAGGTAGTGTAAAAACTACCAGGAAAACTCCCGTCTGGCACCTTCCCCGGTGGAGTTGTGCATGGGGTGTGTTTGGAACATTTTGTCACCGGGCGACTCCAAAATTCAGCGGTTCCCCATCTCAGCCCAGAAAGCAGGTAGAACATCTTTTGTGGTGTCTTTTAGATGCCTACCGGAGCAATGTAAAAACTACCAGGAGAACTCCTGTCTGGCACCTTCCCCGGTATAGTTGTGCAGGGGGTGTCTTTGGAACATTTTGTCACCAGCCGAGTCCAAAATTCAGCTGTTCCCCATCTCAGCCCAGAAAGCAGGTAGAACAACTTTTGTGGTGTCTTTTAGATGCCTACCAAGGTAGTGTAAAAACTACTAAGAGAACGCTTGTCTGGCACCTTCCCCGGTGGAGTTGTGCATGGGGTGTGTTTGGAACATTTTGTCACCGGCCGACTCCAAAATTCAGCGGTTCCCCATCTCAGCCCAGAAAGCAGGTAGAACAACTTTTGTGGTGCCTTTCACGTGCCTACCAAGGTAGTGTAAAAACTACCAGGAGAACTCCTGTCTGGCACCTTCCCCGGTGGAGTTGTGCAGGGGGTGTGTTTGGAACATTTTGTCACCGGCCGAGTCCAAAATTCAGCGATTCCCCATCTCAGCCCAGAAAGCAGGTAGAACAACTTTTGTGCTGCCTTTCAGCTCCCTACCAAGGTAGTGTAAAATCTACCAGGAGAACTCCTGTCTGGCACCTTCCCCGGTGGAGTTGTGCAGGGGGTGTGTTTGGAACATTTTGTCACCAGCCGAGTCCAAAATTCAGCGTTTCCCCATCTCAGCCCAGAAAGCAGGTAGAACAACTTTTGTGGTGTCTTTCAGATGCCTACCAAGGTAGTGTAAAAACTACTAAGAGAACTCCTGTCTGGCACCTTCGCTAGTGGAGTTGTGCATGGGGTGTCTTTGGAACATTTTGTCACCGGCCGAGTCCAAAATTCAGCGATTCCCCATCTCAGCCCAGAAAGCAGATAGAACAACTTTTGTGGTGTCTTTCAGATGCCTACCAAGGTAGTGTAAAAACTATCAAGAGAACTCCTGTCTGGCACCTTCCCCGGTGGAGTTGTGCAGGGGGTGTGTTTGGAACATTTTGTCACCAGCCGAGTCCAAAATTCAGCGTTTCCCCATCTCAGCCCAGAAAGCAGGTAGAACAACTTTTGTGGTGCCTTTCAGCTGCCTACCAAGGTAGTGTAAAAACTACCAAGAGAACTCCTGCCTGGCACCTTCCCCGGTGGAGTTGTGCATGGGGTGTGTTTGGAACATTTTGTCACCGGCCGACTCCAAAATTCAGCGTTTCCCCATCTCAGCCCAGAAAGCAGGTAGAACAACTTTTGTGGTGCCTTTCAGGTGCCTACCAAGGTAGTGTAAAAACTACTAAGAGAACTCCTGTCTGGCACCTTCCCCGGTGGAGTTGTGCATGGGGTGTCTTTGGAACATTTTGTCACCGGCCGAGTCCAAAATTCAGCGGTTCCCCATCTCAGCCCAGAAAGCAGGTAGAACAACTTTTGTGGTGTCTTTCAGCTCCCTACCGGAGCAATGTAAAAACTACCAGGAGAACTCCTGTCTGGCACCTTCCCCGGTGGAGTTGTGCAGGGGGTGTGTTTGGAACATTTTGTCACCGGCCGAGTCCAAAATTCAGCGATTCCCCATCTCAGCCCAGAAAGCAGGTAGAACAACTTTTGTGGTGCCTTTCAGGTGCCTACCAAGGTAGTGTAAAAACTACCAGGAAAACGCCTGTCTGGCACCTTCCCCGGTGGAGTTGTGCATGGGGTGTGTTTGGAACATTTTGTCACCGGCCGAGTCCAAAATTCAGCGATTCCCCATCTCAGCCCAGAAAGCAGGTAGAACAACTTTTGTGCTGCCTTTCAGCTCCCTACCAAGGTAGTGTAAAATCTACCAAGAGAACTCCTGTCTGGCACCTTCCCCGGTGGAGTTGTGCAGGGGCTGTGTTTGGAACATTTTGTCACCGGCCGACTCCAAAATTCAGCGGTTCCCCATCTCAGCCCAGAAAGCAGGTAGAACATCTTTTGTGGTGTCTTTTAGATGCCTACCGGAGCAATGTAAAAACTACCAGGAGAACTCCTGTCTGGCACCTTCCCCGGTATAGTTGTGCAGGGGGTGTCTTTGGAACATTTTGTCACCGGCCGAGTCCAAAATTCAGCTGTTCCCCATCTCAGCCCAGAAAGCAGGTAGAACAACTTTTGTGGTGTCTTTTAGATGCCTACCAAGGTAGTGTAAAAACTACCAGGAGAACTCCTGTCTGGCACCTTCCCCGGTGGAGTTGTGCAGGGGGTGTGTTTGGAACATTTTGTCACCGGCCGAGTCCAAAATTCAGCGATTCCCCATCTCAGCCCAGAAAGCAGGTAGAACAACTTTTGTGGTGTCTTTCAGATGCCTACCAAGGTAGTGTAAAAACTCTCAAGAGAACTCTTGTCTGGCACCTTCCCCGGTGGAGTTGTGCATGGGGTGTCTTTGGAACATTTTGTCACCAGCCGACTCCAAAATTCAGGGGTTCCCCATCTCAGCCCAGAAAGCAGGTAGAACATCTTTTGTGGTGTCTTTTAGATGCCTACCGGAGCAATGTAAAAACTACCAGGAGAACTCCTGTCTGGCACCTTCCCCGGTGGAGTTGTGCATGGGGTGTCTTTGGAACATTTTGTCACCAGCCGAGTCCAAAATTCAGCTGTTCCCCATCTCAGCCCAGAAAGCAGGTAGAACAACTTTTGTGGTGTCTTTTAGATGCCTACCAAGGTAGTGTAAAAACTACCAGGAGAAATCCTGTCTGGCACCTTCCCCGGTGGAGTTGTGCAGGGGGTGTGTTTGGAACATTTTGTCACCGGCCGAGTCCAAAATTCAGCGGTTCCCCATCTCAGCCCAGAAAGCAGGTAGAACAACTTTTGTGGTGTCTTTCAGATGCCTACCAAGGTAGTGTAAAAACTACCAGGAGAACTCCTGTCTGGCACCTTCCCTGGTGGAGTTGTGCAGGGGGTGTGTTTGGAACATTTTGTCACCGGCCGACTACAAAATTCAGCGATTCCCCATCTCAGCCCAGAAAGCAGGTAGAACAACTTTTGTGGTGTCTTTCAGCTGCCTACCAAGGTAGTGTAAAAACTACTAAGAGAACTCCTGTCTGGCACCTTCCCCGGTGGAGTTGTGCATGGGGTGTCTTTGGAACATTCTGTCACCGGCCGAGTCCAAAATTCAGCGATTCCCCATCTCAGCCCAGAAAGCAGATAGAACAACTTTTGTGGTGTCTTTCAGATGCCTACCGGAGCAATGTAAAAACTACCAGGAGAACTCCCGTCTGGCACCTTCCCCGGTGGAGTTGTGCAGGGGGTGTGTTTGGAACATTTTGTCACCAGCCGACTCCAAAATTCAGCGTTTCCCCATCTCAGCCCAGAAAGCAGGTAGAACAACTTTTGTGGTGTCTTTCAGATGCCTACCAAGGTAGTGTAAAAACTATCAAGAGAACTCCTGTCTGGCACCTTCCCCGGTGGAGTTGTGCAGGGGGTGTGTTTGGAACATTTTGTCACCAGCCGAGTCCAAAATTCAGCGTTTCCCCATCTCAGCCCAGAAAGCAGGTAGAACAACTTTTGTGGTGTCTTTCAGCTGCCTACCAAGGTAGTGTAAAAACTACTAAGAGAACTCCTGTCTGGCACCTTCCCCGGTGGAGTTGTGCAGGGGGTGTGTTTGGAACATTTTGTCACCGGCCGAGTCCAAAATTCAGCGTTTCCCCATCTCAGCCCAGAAAGCAGGTAGAACAACTTTTGTGGTGTCTTTCAGATGCCTACCAAGGTAGTGTAAAAACTCTCAAGAGAACTCTTGTCTGGCACCTTCCCCGGTGGAGTTGTGCATGGGGTGTCTTTGGAACATTTTGTCACCAGCCGACTCCAAAATTCAGCGGTTCCCCATCTCAGCCCAGAAAGCAGGTAGAACAACTTTTGTGGTGTCTTTCAGATGCCTACCAGAGCAATGTAAAAACTACCAGGAGAACTCCTGTCTGGCACCTTCCCCGGTGGAGTTGTGCAGGGGGTGTGTTTGGAACATTTTGTCACCAGCCGAGTCCAAAATTCAGCGGTTCCCCATCTCAGCCCAGAAAGCAGGTAGAACAACTTTTGTGGTGTCTTTCAGATGCCTACCGGAGCAATGTAAAAACTACCAGGAGAACTCCTGTCTGGCACCTTCCCCGGTGGAGTTGTGCAGGGGGTGTGTTTGGAACATTTTGTCACCGGCCGACTCCAAAATTCAGCGGTTCCCCATCTCAGCCCAGAAAGCAGGTAGAACAACTTTTGTGGTGTCTTTTAGATGCCTACCGGAGCAATGTAAAAACTACCAGGAGAACTCCTGTCTGGTACCTTCCCCGGTGGAGTTGTGCAGGGGGTGTCTTTGGAACATTTTGTCACTGGCCGAGTCCAAAATTCAGCGGTTCCCCATCTCAGCCCAGAAAGCAGGTAGAACAACTTTTGTGGTGTCTTTCAGCTGCCTACCGGAGCAATGTAAAAACTACCAGGAGAACTCCTGCCTGGCACCTTCCCCGGTGGAGTTGTGCATGGGGTGTGTTCGGAACATTTTGTCACCAGCCGAGTCCAAAAATTCAGCGGTTCCCCATCTCAGCCCAGAAAGCAGGTAGAACAACTTTTGTGGTGCCTTTCAGCTGCCTACCAAGGTAGTGTAAAAACTACCAAGAGAACTCCTGCCTGGCACCTTCCCCGGTGGAGTTGTGCATGGGGTGTCTTTGGAACATTTTGTCACCGGGCGACTCCAAAATTCAGCGGTTCCCCATCTCAGCCCAGAAAGCAGGTAGAACAACTTTTGTGGTGTCCTTTTGATGCCTACCGGAGCAATGTAAAAACTACCAACAGAGCTCGTCCCTGGCACCTTCGCTAGTGGAGTTGTGCATGGGGTGTGTTTGGAACATTTTGTCACCGGCCGACTCCAAAATTCAGCGGTTCCCCATCTCAGCCCAGAAAGCAGGTAGAACAACTTTTGTGGTGCCTTTTAGCTGCCTACCAAGGTAGTGTAAAAACTATTAAGAGAACTCCTGCCTGGCACCTTCCCCGGTGGAGTTGTGCATGGGGTGTGTTTGGAACATTTTGTCACCGGCCGAGTCCAAAATTCAGCGTTTCCCCATCTCAGCCCAGAAAGCAGGTAGAACAACTTTTGTGGTGTCTTTCAGATGCCTACCGGAGCAATGTAAAAACTACAGGAGAACTCCTGTCTGGCACCTTCCCCGGTGGAGTTGTGCATGGGGTGTGTTCGTAATATTTTGTCACCAGCCGAGTCCAAAAATTCAGCGGTTCCCCATCTCAGCCCAGAAAGCAGGTAGAACAACTTTTGTGGTGCCTTTCAAATGCCTACCAAGGTAGTGTAAAAACTACCAAGAGAACTCCTGCCTGGCACCTTCCCCGGTGGAGTTGTGCATGGGGTGTGTTTGGAACATTTTGTCACCGGCCGACTCCAAAATTCAGCGGTTCCCCATCTCAGCCCAGAAAGCAGGTAGAACAACTTTTGTGGTGCCTTTCAGGTGCCTACCAAGGTAGTGTAAAAACTACCAGGAGAACTCCTGTCTGGCACCTTCGCTAGAGGAGTTGTGCATGGGGTGTGTTTGGAACATTTTGTCACCGGCCGAGTCCAAAATTCAGCGGTTCCCCATCTCAGCCCAGAAAGCAGGTAGAACAACTTTTGTGGTGCCTTTCAGCTGCCTACCAAGGTAGTGTAAAAACTACTAAGAGAACTCCTGTCTGGCACCTTCCCCGGTGGAGTTGTGCAGGGGGTGTGTTTGGAACATTTTGTCACCGGCCGAGTCCAAAATTCAGCGGTTCCCCATCTCAGCCCAGAAAGCAGGTAGAACAACTTTTGTGGTGTCTTTCAGATGCCTACCGGAGCAATGTAAAAACTACCAGGAGAACTCCTGCCTGGCACCTTCCCCGGTGGAGTTGTGCATGGGGTGTCTTTGGAACATTTTGTCACCGGCCGAGTCCAAAATTCAGCGATTCCCCATCTCAGCCCAGAAAGCAGGTAGAACAACTTTTGTGGTGCCTTTCAGCTGCCTACCAAGGTAGTGTAAAAACTACCAGGAGAACTCCTGTCTGGCACCTTCCCCGGTGGAGTTGTGCAGGGGGTGTCTTTGGAACATTTTGTCACCGGCCGACTCCAAAATTCAGCGGTTCCCCATCTCAGCCCAGAAAGCAGGTAGAACAACTTTTGTGGTGTCTTTTAGATGCCTACCGGAGCAATGTAAAAACTACCAGGAGAACTCCTGTCTGGCACCTTCCCCGGTGGAGTTGTGCATGGGGTGTCTTTGGAACATTTTGTCACCGGCCGACTCCAAAATTCAGCTGTTCCCAAACTCAGCCCAGAAAGCAGATAGAACAACTTTTGTGGTGTCTTTCAGATGCCTACCAGAGCAATGTAAAAACTACCAGGAGAACTCCCGTCTGGCACCTTCCCCGGTGGAGTTGTGCAGGGGGTGTGTTTGGAACATTTTGTCACCAGCCGAGTCCAAAATTCAGCGGTTCCCCATCTCAGCCCAGAAAGCAGGTAGAACAACTTTTTTGGTGTCTTTCAGATGCCTACCAAGGTAGTGTAAAAACTACTAAGAGAACTCCTGTCTGGCACCTTCCCCGGTGGAGTTGTGCAGGGGGTGTGTTTGGAACATTTTGTCACCAGCCGAGTCCAAAATTCAGCGGTTCCCCATCTCAGCCCAGAAAGCAGGTAGAACAACTTTTGTGGTGTCTTTCAGATGCCTACCAAGGTAGTGTAAAAACTACCAGGAGAACTCCTGTCTGGCACCTTCCCCGGTGGAGTTGTGCAGGGGGTGTGTTTGGAACATTTTGTCACCGGCCGAGTCCAAAATTCAGCGGTTCCCCATCTCAGCCCAGAAAGCAGGTAGAACAACTTTTGTGGTGTCTTTCAGATGCCTACCAAGGTAGTGTAAAAACTACCAAGAGAACTCCTGTCTGGCACCTTCCCCGGTGGAGTTGTGCAGGGGGTGTGTTTGGAACATTTTGTCACCGGCCGACTCCAAAATTCAGCGGTTCCCCATCTCAGCCCAGAAAGCAGGTAGAACAACTTTTGTGGTGTCTTTCAGCTGCCTACCGGAGCAATGTAAAAACTACCAGGAGAACTCCTGTCTGGCACCTTCCCCGGTGGAGTTGTGCATGGGGTGTGTTCGGAACATTTTGTCACCAGCCGAGTCCAAAAATTCAGCGGTTCCCCATCTCAGCCCAGAAAGCAGGTAGAACAACTTTTGTGGTGCCTTTCAGCTGCCTACCAAGGTAGTGTAAAAACTACCAGGAGAACTCCTGTCTGGCACCTTCCCCGGTGGAGTTGTGCATGGGGTGTCTTTGGAACATTTTGTCACCGGGCGACTCCAAAATTCAGCGGTTCCCCATCTCAGCCCAGAAAGCAGGTAGAACAACTTTTGTGGTGTCCTTTTGATGCCTACAGGAGCAATGTAAAAACTACCAACAGAGCTCGTCCCTGGCACCTTCGCTAGTGGAGTTGTGCATGGGGTGTGTTTGGAACATTTTGTCACCGGCCGACTCCAAAATTCAGCGGTTCCCCATCTCAGCCCAGAAAGCAGGTAGAACAACTTTTGTGGTGCCTTTTAGCTGCCTACCAAGGTAGTGTAAAAACTATTAAGAGAACTCCTGCCTGGCACCTTCCCCGGTGGAGTTGTGCATGGGGTGTGTTTGGAACATTTTGTCACCGGCCGAGTCCAAAATTCAGCGTTTCCCCATCTCAGCCCAGAAAGCAGGTAGAACAACTTTTGTGGTGTCTTTCAGATGCCTACCGGAGCAATGTAAAAACTACAGGAGAACTCCTGTCTGGCACCTTCCCCGGTGGAGTTGTGCATGGGGTGTGTTCGTAATATTTTGTCACCAGCCGAGTCCAAAAATTCAGCGGTTCCCCATCTCAGCCCAGAAAGCAGGTAGAACAACTTTTGTGGTGCCTTTCAAATGCCTACCAAGGTAGTGTAAAAACTACCAAGAGAACTCCTGCCTGGCACCTTCCCTGGTGGAGTTGTGCATGGGGTGTGTTTGGAACATTTTGTCACCGGCCGAGTCCAAAATTCAGCGGTTCCCCATCTCAGCCCAGAAAGCAGGTAGAACAACTTTTGTGGTGCCTTTCAGGTGCCTACCAAGGTAGTGTAAAAACTACCAAGAGAACTCCTGCCTGGCACCTTCCCCGGTGGAGTTGTGCATGGGGTGTGTTTGGAACATTTTGTCACCGGCCGAGTCCAAAATTCAGCGGTTCCCCATCTCAGCCCAGAAAGCAGGTAGAACAACTTTTGTGGTGCCTTTCAGCTGCCTACCAAGGTAGTGTAAAAACTACTAAGAGAACTCCTGTCTGGCACCTTCCCCGGTGGAGTTGTGCATGGGGTGTGTTTGGAACATTTTGTCACCGGCCGAGTCCAAAATTCAGCGGTTCCCCATCTCAGCCCAGAAAGCAGGTAGAACAACTTTTGTGGTGTCTTTCAGATGCCTACCGGAGCAATGTAAAAACTACCAGGAGAACTCCTGTCTGGCACCTTCCCCGGTGGAGTTGTGCATGGGGTGTCTTTGGAACATTTTGTCACCGGCCGAGTCCAAAATTCAGCGATTCCCCATCTCAGCCCAGAAAGCAGATAGAACAACTTTTGTGGTGCCTTTCAGGTGCCTACCAAGGTAGTGTAAAAACTACCAGGAGAACTCCTGTCTGGCACCTTCCCCGGTGGAGTTGTGCAGGGGGTGTCTTTGGAACATTTTGTCACCGGCCGACTCCAAAATTCAGCGGTTCCCCATCTCAGCCCAGAAAGCAGGTAGAACAACTTTTGTGGTGTCTTTCAGCTGCCTACCAAGGTAGTGTAAAAACTACCAAGAGAACTCCTGCCTGGCACCTTCCCCGGTGGAGTTGTGCATGGGGTGTGTTTGGAACATTTTGTCACCGGCCGAGTCCAAAATTCAGCGATTCCCCATCTCAGCCCAGAAAGCAGATAGAACAACTTTTGTGGTGTCTTTCAGATGCCTACCGGAGCAATGTAAAAACTACCAGGAGAACTCCTGTCTGGCACCTTCCCCGGTGGAGTTGTGCAGGGGGTGTCTTTGGAACATTTTGTCACCGGCCGACTCCAAAATTCAGCGGTTCCCCATCTCAGCCCAGAAAGCAGGTAGAACAACTTTTGTGGTGTCTTTCAGCTGCCTACCAAGGTAGTGTAAAAACTACCAAGAGAACTCCTGCCTGGCACCTTCCTCGGTGGAGTTGTGCATGGGGTGTGTTTGGAACATTTTGTCACCAGCCGACTCCAAAATTCAGCGGATCCCCATCTCAGCCCAGAAAGCAGGTAGAACAACTTTTGTGGTGCCTTTCAAATGCCTACCAAGGTAGTGTAAAAACTACCAAGAGAACTCCTGCCTGGCACCTTCCCCGGTGGAGTTGTGCATGGGGTGTCTTTGGAACATTTTGTCACCGGCCGAGTCCAAAATTCAGCGATTCCCCATCTCAGCCCAGAAAGCAGGTAGAACAACTTTTGTGGTATCCTTTTGATGCCTACCGGAGCAATGTAAAAACTACCAACAGAGCTCGTCCCTGGCACCTTCGCTAGTGGAGTTGTGCATGGGGTGTGTTTGGAACATTTTGTCACCGGCCGACTCCAAAATTCAGCTGTTCCCCATCTCAGCCCAGAAAGCAGATAGAACAACTTTTGTGGTGTCTTTCAGATGCCTACCGGAGCAATGTAAAAACTACCAGGAGAACTCCTGTCTGGCACCTTCCCCGGTGGAGTTGTGCAGGGGGTGTGTTTGGAACATTTTGTCACCAGGCGAGTCCAAAATTCAGCGGTTCCCCATCTCAGCCCAGAAAGCAGGTAGAACAACTTTTGTAGTGTCTTTCAGATGCCTACCGGAGCAATGTAAAAACTACCAGGAGAACTCCTGTCTGGCACCTTCCCCGGTGGAGTTGTGCAGGGGGTGTGTTTGGAACATTTTGTCACCGGCCGACTCCAAAATTCAGCGGTTCCCCATCTCAGCCCAGAAAGCAGGTAGAACAACTTTTGTGGTGCCTTTCAGGTGCCTACCAAGGTAGTGTAAAAACTACTAAGAGAACTCCTGTCTGGCACCTTCCCCGGTGGAGTTGTGCATGGGGTGTCTTTGGAACATTTTGTCACTGGCCCAGTCCAAAATTCAGCGGTTCCCCATCTCAGCCCAGAAAGCAGGTAGAACAACTTTTGTGGTGTCTTTCAGATGCCTACCGGAGCAATGTAAAAACTACCAGGAGAACTCCTGTCTGGCACCTTCCCCGGTGGAGTTGTGCATGGGGTGTGTTCGGAACATTTTGTCACCAGCCGAGTCCAAAAATTCAGCGGTTCCCCATCTCAGCCCAGAAAGCAGGTAGAACAACTTTTGTAGTGTCTTTCAGCTGCCTACCAAGGTAGTGTAAAAACTACCAAGAGAACTCCTGCCTGGCACCTTCCCCGGTGGAGTTGTGCATGGGGTGTGTTTGGAACATTTTGTCACCGGGCGACTCCAAAATTCAGCGGTTCCCCATCTCAGCCCAGAAAGCAGATAGAACAACTTTTGTGGTGTCTTTCAGATGCCTACCGGAGCAATGTAAAAACTACCAGGAGAACTCCCGTCTGGCACCTTCCCCGGTGGAGTTGTGCAGGGGGTGTGTTTGGAACATTTTGTCACCAGCCGACTCCAAAATTCAGCGTTTCCCCATCTCAGCCCAGAAAGCAGGTAGAACAACTTTTGTGGTGTCTTTCAGATGCCTACCAAGGTACTGTAAAAACTACCAAGAGAACTCCTGTCTGGCACCTTCCCCGGTGGAGTTGTGCATGGGGTGTGTTTGGAACATTTTGTCACCGGCCGAGTCCAAAATTCAGCGGTTCCCCATCTCAGCCCAGAAAGCAGGTAGAACAACTTTTGTGGTGCCTTTCAGCTGCCTACCAAGGTAGTGTAAAAACTACCAGGAGAACTCCTGTCTGGCACCTTCCCCGGTGGAGTTGTGCATGGGGTGTCTTTGGAACATTTTGTCACCAGCCGACTCCAAAATTCAGCGGTTCCCCATCTCAGCCCAGAAAGCAGGTAGAACAACTTTTGTGGTGTCTTTCAGATGCCTACCAGAGCAATGTAAAAACTACCAGGAGAACTCCTGCCTGGCACCTTCCCCGGTGGAGTTGTGCAGGGGGTGTCTTTGGAACATTTTGTCACTGGCCGAGTCCAAAATTCAGCGGTTCCCCATCTCAGCCCAGAAAGCAGGTAGAACAACTTTTGTGGTGTCTTTCAAATGCCTACCGGAGCAATGTAAAAACTACCAGGAGAACTCCTGTCTGGCACCTTCCCCGGTGGAGTTGTGCAGGGGGTGTGTTTGGAACATTTTGTCACCGGCCGAGTCCAAAATTCAGCGGTTCCCCATCTCAGCCCAGAAAGCAGGTAGAACAACTTTTGTGGTGTCTTTCAGCTGCCTACCAAGGTAGTGTAAAAACTACCAAGAGAACTCCTGCCTGGCACCTTCCCCGGTGGAGTTGTGCATGGGGTGTGTTTGGAACATTTTGTCACCGGCCGACTCCAAAATTCAGCGGTTCCCCATCTCAGCCCAGAAAGCAGGTAGAACAACTTTTGTGGTGTCTTTCAGCTGCCTACCGGAGCAATGTAAAAACTACCAAGAGAACTCCTGTCTGGCACCTTCCCCGGTGGAGTTGTGCACGGGGTGTGTTCGGAACATTTTGTCACCAGCCGAGTCCAAAAATTCAGCGGTTCCCCATCTCAGCCCAGAAAGCAGGTAGAACAACTTTTGTGGTGCCTTTCAGCTGCCTACCAAGGTAGTGTAAAAACTACCAGGAGAACTCCTGTCTGGCACCTTCCCCGGTGGAGTTGTGCATGGGGTGTCTTTGGAACATTTTGTCACCAGCCGACTCCAAAATTCAGCGGTTCCCCATCTCAGCCCAGAAAGCAGGTAGAACAACTTTTGTGGTGTCTTTCAGATGCCTACCAGAGCAATGTAAAAACTACCAGGAGAACTCCTGCCTGGCACCTTCCCCGGTGGAGTTGTGCAGGGGGTGTCTTTGGAACATTTTGTCACTGGCCGAGTCCAAAATTCAGCGGATCCCCATCTCAGCCCAGAAAGCAGGTAGAACAACTTTTGTGGTGCCTTTCAAATGCCTACCAAGGTAGTGTAAAAACTACCAAGAGAACTCCTGCCTGGCACCTTCCCCGGTGGAGTTGTGCATGGGGTGTGTTTGGAACATTTTGTCACCAGCCGACTCCAAAATTCAGCGGATCCCCATCTCAGCCCAGAAAGCAGGTAGAACAACTTTTGTGGTGCCTTTCAAATGCCTACCAAGGTAGTGTAAAAACTACCAAGAGAACTCCTGCCTGGCACCTTCCCCGGTGGAGTTGTGCATGGGGTGTCTTTGGAACATTTTGTCACCGGCCGAGTCCAAAATTCAGCGATTCCCCATCTCAGCCCAGAAAGCAGGTAGAACAACTTTTGTGGTATCCTTTTGATGCCTACCGGAGCAATGTAAAAACTACCAACAGAGCTCGTCCCTGGCACCTTCGCTAGTGGAGTTGTGCATGGGGTGTGTTTGGAACATTTTGTCACCGGCCGACTCCAAAATTCAGCTGTTCCCCATCTCAGCCCAGAAAGCAGATAGAACAACTTTTGTGGTGTCTTTCAGATGCCTACCGGAGCAATGTAAAAACTACCAGGAGAACTCCTGTCTGGCACCTTCCCCGGTGGAGTTGTGCAGGGGGTGTGTTTGGAACATTTTGTCACCAGCCGAGTCCAAAATTCAGCGGTTCCCCATCTCAGCCCAGAAAGCAGGTAGAACAACTTTTGTAGTGTCTTTCAGATGCCTACCGGAGCAATGTAAAAACTACCAGGAGAACTCCTGTCTGGCACCTTCCCCGGTGGAGTTGTGCAGGGGGTGTGTTTGGAACATTTTGTCACCGGCCGACTCCAAAATTCAGCGGTTCCCCATCTCAGCCCAGAAAGCAGGTAGAACAACTTTTGTGGTGCCTTTCAGGTGCCTACCAAGGTAGTGTAAAAACTACTAAGAGAACTCCTGTCTGGCACCTTCCCCGGTGGAGTTGTGCATGGGGTGTCTTTGGAACATTTTGTCACTGGCCCAGTCCAAAATTCAGCGGTTCCCCATCTCAGCCCAGAAAGCAGGTAGAACAACTTTTGTGGTGTCTTTCAGATGCCTACCGGAGCAATGTAAAAACTACCAGGAGAACTCCTGTCTGGCACCTTCCCCGGTGGAGTTGTGCATGGGGTGTGTTCGGAACATTTTGTCACCAGCCGAGTCCAAAAATTCAGCGGTTCCCCATCTCAGCCCAGAAAGCAGGTAGAACAACTTTTGTAGTGTCTTTCAGCTGCCTACCAAGGTAGTGTAAAAACTACCAAGAGAACTCCTGCCTGGCACCTTCCCCGGTGGAGTTGTGCATGGGGTGTGTTTGGAACATTTTGTCACCGGGCGACTCCAAAATTCAGCGGTTCCCCATCTCAGCCCAGAAAGCAGATAGAACAACTTTTGTGGTGTCTTTCAGATGCCTACCGGAGCAATGTAAAAACTACCAGGAGAACTCCCGTCTGGCACCTTCCCCGGTGGAGTTGTGCAGGGGGTGTGTTTGGAACATTTTGTCACCAGCCGACTCCAAAATTCAGCGTTTCCCCATCTCAGCCCAGAAAGCAGGTAGAACAACTTTTGTGGTGTCTTTCAGATGCCTACCAAGGTACTGTAAAAACTACCAAGAGAACTCCTGTCTGGCACCTTCCCCGGTGGAGTTGTGCATGGGGTGTGTTTGGAACATTTTGTCACCGGCCGAGTCCAAAATTCAGCGGTTCCCCATCTCAGCCCAGAAAGCAGGTAGAACAACTTTTGTGGTGCCTTTCAGCTGCCTACCAAGGTAGTGTAAAAACTACCAGGAGAACTCCTGTCTGGCACCTTCCCCGGTGGAGTTGTGCATGGGGTGTCTTTGGAACATTTTGTCACCAGCCGACTCCAAAATTCAGCGGTTCCCCATCTCAGCCCAGAAAGCAGGTAGAACAACTTTTGTGGTGTCTTTCAGATGCCTACCAGAGCAATGTAAAAACTACCAGGAGAACTCCTGCCTGGCACCTTCCCCGGTGGAGTTGTGCAGGGGGTGTCTTTGGAACATTTTGTCACTGGCCGAGTCCAAAATTCAGCGGTTCCCCATCTCAGCCCAGAAAGCAGGTAGAACAACTTTTGTGGTGTCTTTCAAATGCCTACCGGAGCAATGTAAAAACTACCAGGAGAACTCCTGTCTGGCACCTTCCTCGGTGGAGTTGTGCATGGGGTGTGTTTGGAACATTTTGTCACCAGCCGACTCCAAAATTCAGCGGATCCCCATCTCAGCCCAGAAAGCAGGTAGAACAACTTTTGTGGTGCCTTTCAAATGCCTACCAAGGTAGTGTAAAAACTACCAAGAGAACTCCTGCCTGGCACCTTCCCCGGTGGAGTTGTGCATGGGGTGTCTTTGGAACATTTTGTCACCGGCCGAGTCCAAAATTCAGCGATTCCCCATCTCAGCCCAGAAAGCAGGTAGAACAACTTTTGTGGTGTCCTTTTGATGCCTACCGGAGCAATGTAAAAACTACCAACAGAGCTCGTCCCTGGCACCTTCGCTAGTGGAGTTGTGCATGGGGTGTGTTTGGAACATTTTGTCACCGGCCGACTCCAAAATTCAGCGGTTCCCCATCTCAGCCCAGAAAGCAGATAGAACAACTTTTGTGGTGTCTTTCAGATGCCTACCGGAGCAATGTAAAAACTACCAGGAGAACTCCTGTCTGGCACCTTCCCCGGTGGAGTTGTGCAGGGGGTGTGTTTGGAACATTTTGTCACCAGCCGAGTCCAAAATTCAGCGGTTCCCCATCTCAGCCCAGAAAGCAGGTAGAACAACTTTTGTGGTGTCTTTCAGATGCCTACCAAGGTAGTGTAAAAACTCTCAAGAGAACTCTTGTCTGGCACCTTCCCCGGTGGAGTTGTGCATGGGGTGTCTTTGGAACATTTTGTCACCGGCCGACTCCAAAATTCAGCGGTTCCCCATCTCAGCCCAGAAAGCAGGTAGAACAACTTTTGTGGTGTCTTTCAGATGCCTACCAGAGCAATGTAAAAACTACCAGGAGAACTCCTGTCTGGCACCTTCCCCGGTGGAGTTGTGCAGGGGGTGTGTTTGGAACATTTTGTCACCGGCCGAGTCCAAAATTCAGCGGTTCCCCATCTCAGCCCAGAAAGCAGGTAGAACAACTTTTGTGGTGTCTTTCAGCTGCCTACCAAGGTAGTGTAAAAACTACCAAGAGAACTCCTGCCTGGCACCTTCCCCGGTGGAGTTGTGCATGGGGTGTGTTTGGAACATTTTGTCACCGGCCGACTCCAAAATTCAGCGGTTCCCCATCTCAGCCCAGGAAGCAGGTAGAACAACTTTTGTGGTGTCTTTCAGCTGCCTACCGGAGCAATGTAAAAACTACCAAGAGAACTCCTGTCTGGCACCTTCCCCGGTGGAGTTGTGCATGGGGTGTGTTCGGAACATTTTGTCACCAGCCGAGTCCAAAAATTCAGCGGTTCCCCATCTCAGCCCAGAAAGCAGGTAGAACAACTTTTGTGGTGCCTTTCAGCTGCCTACCAAGGTAGTGTAAAAACTACCAGGAGAACTCCTGTCTGGCACCTTCCCCGGTGGAGTTGTGCATGGGGTGTCTTTGGAACATTTTGTCACCAGCCGACTCCAAAATTCAGCGGTTCCCCATCTCAGCCCAGAAAGCAGGTAGAACAACTTTTGTGGTGTCTTTCAGATGCCTACCAGAGCAATGTAAAAACTACCAGGAGAACTCCTGCCTGGCACCTTCCCCGGTGGAGTTGTGCAGGGGGTGTCTTTGGAACATTTTGTCACTGGCCGAGTCCAAAATTCAGCGGTTCCCCATCTCAGCCCAGAAAGCAGGTAGAACAACTTTTGTGGTGTCTTTCAAATGCCTACCGGAGCAATGTAAAAACTACCAGGAGAACTCCTGTCTGGCACCTTCCTCGGTGGAGTTGTGCATGGGGTGTGTTTGGAACATTTTGTCACCAGCCGACTCCAAAATTCAGCGGATCCCCATCTCAGCCCAGAAAGCAGGTAGAACAACTTTTGTGGTGCCTTTCAAATGCCTACCAAGGTAGTGTAAAAACTACCAAGAGAACTCCTGCCTGGCACCTTCCCCGGTGGAGTTGTGCATGGGGTGTCTTTGGAACATTTTGTCACCGGCCGAGTCCAAAATTCAGCGATTCCCCATCTCAGCCCAGAAAGCAGGTAGAACAACTTTTGTGGTATCCTTTTGATGCCTACCGGAGCAATGTAAAAACTACCAACAGAGCTCGTCCCTGGCACCTTCGCTAGTGGAGTTGTGCATGGGGTGTGTTTGGAACATTTTGTCACCGGCCGACTCCAAAATTCAGCGGTTCCCCATCTCAGCCCAGAAAGCAGATAGAACAACTTTTGTGGTGTCTTTCAGATGCCTACCGGAGCAATGTAAAAACTACCAGGAGAACTCCTGTCTGGCACCTTCCCCGGTGGAGTTGTGCAGGGGGTGTGTTTGGAACATTTTGTCACCAGCCGAGTCCAAAATTCAGCGGTTCCCCATCTCAGCCCAGAAAGCAGGTAGAACAACTTTTGTGGTGTCTTTCAGATGCCTACCAAGGTAGTGTAAAAACTCTCAAGAGAACTCTTGTCTGGCACCTTCCCCGGTGGAGTTGTGCATGGGGTGTCTTTGGAACATTTTGTCACCAGCCGACTCCAAAATTCAGCGGTTCCCCATCTCAGCCCAGAAAGCAGGTAGAACAACTTTTGTGGTGTCTTTCAGATGCCTACCAGAGCAATGTAAAAACTACCAGGAGAACTCCTGTCTGGCACCTTCCCCGGTGGAGTTGTGCAGGGGGTGTGTTTGGAACATTTTGTCACCGGCCGAGTCCAAAATTCAGCGGTTCCCCATCTCAGCCCAGAAAGCAGGTAGAACAACTTTTGTGGTGTCTTTCAGCTGCCTACCAAGGTAGTGTAAAAACTACCAAGAGAACTCCTGCCTGGCACCTTCCCCGGTGGAGTTGTGCATGGGGTGTCTTTGGAACATTTTGTCACCGGCCGACTCCAAAATTCAGCGGTTCCCCATCTCAGCCCAGAAAGCAGGTAGAACAACTTTTGTGGTGTCATTCAGCTGCCTACCGGAGCAATGTAAAAACTACCAAGAGAACTCCTGTCTGGCACCTTCCCCGGTGGAGTTGTGCATGGGGTGTGTTCGGAACATTTTGTCACCAGCCGAGTCCAAAAATTCAGCGGTTCCCCATCTCAGCCCAGAAAGCAGGTAGAACAACTTTTGTGGTGTCTTTCAGCTGCCTACCAAGGTAGTGTAAAAACTACCAAGAGAACTCCTGCCTGGCACCTTCCCCGGTGGAGTTGTGCATGGGGTGTGTTTGGAACATTTTGTCACCGGCCGAGTCCAAAATTCAGCGGTTCCCCATCTCAGCCCAGAAAGCAGGTAGAACAACTTTTGTGGTGCCTTTCAGGTGCCTACCAAGGTAGTGTAAAAACTATTAAGAGAACTCCTGTCTGGCACCTTCCCCGGTGGAGTTGTGCATGGGGTGTCTTTGGAACATTTTGTCACTGGCCGAGTCCAAAATTCAGCGGTTCCCCATCTCAGCCCAGAAAGCAGGTAGAACAACTTTTGTGGTGTCTTTCAGATGCCTACCGGAGCAATGTAAAAACTACCAGGAGAACTCCCGTCTGGCACCTTCCCCGGTGGAGTTGTGCAGGGGGTGTGTTTGGAACATTTTGTCACCAGCCGACTCCAAAATTCAGCGGTTCCCCATCTCAGCCCAGAAAGCAGGTAGAACAACTTTTGTGGTGTCTTTCAGATGCCTACCGGAGCAATGTAAAAACTACCAGGAGAACTCCTGCCTGGCACCTTCCCCGGTGGAGTTGTGCATGGGGTGTCTTTGGAACATTTTGTCACCGGCCGAGTCCAAAATTCAGCGGTTCCCCATCTCAGCCCAGAAAGCAGGTAGAACAACTTTTGTGGTGTCTTTCAGATGCCTACCGGAGCAATGTAAAAACTACCAGGAGAACTCCCGTCTGGCACCTTCCCCGGTGGAGTTGTGCATGGGGTGTGTTTGGAACATTTTGTCACCAGCCGAGTCCAAAATTCAGCGTTTCCCCATCTCAGCCCAGAAAGCAGGTAGAACAACTTTTGTGGTGTCTTTCAGATGCCTACCAAGGTACTGTAAAAACTACTAAGAGAACTCCTGTCTGGCACCTTCCCCGGTGGAGTTGTGCATGGGGTGTGTTTGGAACATTTTGTCACCGGCCGAGTCCAAAATTCAGCGGTTCCCCATCTCAGCCCAGAAAGCAGGTAGAACAACTTTTGTGGTGCCTTTCAGCTGCCTACCAAGGTAGTGTAAAAACTACCAGGAGAACTCCTGTCTGGCACCTTCCCCGGTGGAGTTGTGCATGGGGTGTCTTTGGAACATTTTGTCACCAGCCGACTCCAAAATTCAGCGGTTCCCCATCTCAGCCCAGAAAGCAGGTAGAACAACTTTTGTGGTGTCTTTCAGATGCCTACCAGAGCAATGTAAAAACTACCAGGAGAACTCCTGCCTGGCACCTTCCCCGGTGGAGTTGTGCAGGGGGTGTCTTTGGAACATTTTGTCACCAGCCGACTCCAAAATTCAGCTGTTCCCCATCTCAGCCCAGAAAGCAGGTAGAACAACTTTTGTGGTGTCTTTCAGATGCCTACCGGAGCAATGTAAAAACTACCAGGAGAACTCCTGTCTGGCACCTTCCCCGGTGGAGTTGTGCAGGGGGTGTGTTTGGAACATTTTGTCACCAGCCGAGTCCAAAATTCAGCGATTCCCCATCTCAGCCCAGAAAGCAGGTAGAACAACTTTTGTGGTGCCTTTCAGCTGCCTACCAAGGTAGTGTAAAAACTACCAGGAGAACTCCTGTCTGGCACCTTCCCCGGTGGAGTTGTGCAGGGGGTGTGTTTGGAACATTTTGTCACCGGCCGAGTCCAAAATTCAGCGGTTCCCCATCTCAGCCCAGAAAGCAGGTAGAACAACTTTTGTGGTGTCTTTCAGCTGCCTACCGGAGCAATGTAAAAACTACCAAGAGAACTCCTGTCTGGCACCTTCCCCGGTGGAGTTGTGCATGGGGTGTGTTCGGAACATTTTGTCACCAGCCGAGTCCAAAAATTCAGCGTTTCCCCATCTCAGCCCAGAAAGCAGGTAGAACAACTTTTGTGGTGCCTTTCAGCTGCCTACCAAGGTAGTGTAAAAACTACCAAGAGAACTCCTGCCTGGCACCTTCCCCGGTGGAGTTGTGCATGGGGTGTCTTTGGAACATTTTGTCACCGGCCGAGTCCAAAATTCAGCGATTCCCCATCTCAGCCCAGAAAGCAGGTAGAACAACTTTTGTGGTGCCTTTCAGGTGCCTACCAAGGTAGTGTAAAAACTACTAAGAGAACTCCTGTCTGGCACCTTCCCCGGTGGAGTTGTGCATGGGGTGTCTTTGGAACATTTTGTCACTGGCCGAGTCCAAAATTCAGCGGTTCCCCATCTCAGCCCAGAAAGCAGGTAGAACAACTTTTGTGGTGTCTTTCAGATGCCTACCGGAGCAATGTAAAAACTACCAAGAGAACTCCTGTCTGGCACCTTCCCCGGTGGAGTTGTGCAGGGGGTGTGTTTGGAACATTTTGTCACCAGCCGAGTCCAAAATTCAGCTGTTCCCCATCTCAGCCCAGAAAGCAGGTAGAACAACTTTTTTGGTGTCTTTCAGATGCCTACCGGAGCAATGTAAAAACTTCCAGGAGAACTCCTGCCTGGCACCTTCCCCGGTGGAGTTGTGCATGGGGTGTCTTTGGAACATTTTGTCACCGGCCGAGTCCAAAATTCAGCGATTCCCCATCTCAGCCCAGAAAGCAGATAGAACAACTTTTGTGGTGTCTTTCAGATGCCTACCGGAGCAATGTAAAAACTACCAGGAGAACTCCCGTCTGGCACCTTCCCCGGTGGAGTTGTGCAGGGGGTGTGTTTGGAACATTTTGTCACCAGCCGAGTCCAAAATTCAGCGTTTCCCCATCTCAGCCCAGAAAGCAGGTAGAACAACTTTTGTGGTGCCTTTTAGCTGCCTACCAAGGTACTGTAAAAACTACTAAGAGAACTCCTGTCTGGCACCTTCCCCGGTGGAGTTGTGCATGGGGTGTGTTTGGAACATTTTGTCACCGGCCGAGTCCAAAATTCAGCGGTTCCCCATCTCAGCCCAGAAAGCAGGTAGAACAACTTTTGTGGTGCCTTTCAGCTGCCTACCAAGGTAGTGTAAAAACTACCAGGAGAACTCCTGTCTGGCACCTTCCCCGGTGGAGTTGTGCATGGGGTGTCTTTGGAACATTTTGTCACCAGCCGACTCCAAAATTCAGCGGTTCCCCATCTCAGCCCAGAAAGCAGGTAGAACAACTTTTGTGGTGTCTTTCAGATGCCTACCAGAGCAATGTAAAAACTACCAGGAGAACTCCTGCCTGGCACCTTCCCCGGTGGAGTTGTGCAGGGGGTGTCTTTGGAACATTTTGTCACCAGCCGACTCCAAAATTCAGCTGTTCCCCATCTCAGCCCAGAAAGCAGGTAGAACAACTTTTGTGGTGTCTTTCAGATGCCTACCGGAGCAATGTAAAAACTACCAGGAGAACTCCTGTCTGGCACCTTCCCCGGTGGAGTTGTGCAGGGGGTGTGTTTGGAACATTTTGTCACCAGCCGAGTCCAAAATTCAGCGATTCCCCATCTCAGCCCAGAAAGCAGGTAGAACAACTTTTGTGGTGTCTTTTAGATGCCTACCAAGGTAGTGTAAAAACTATCAAGAGAACTCCTGTCTGGCACCTTCCCCGGTGGAGTTGTGCATGGGGTGTGTTTGGAACATTTTGTCACCGCCCGACTCCAAAATTCAGCGGTTCCCCATCTCAGCCCAGAAAGCAGGTAGAACAACTTTTGTGGTGTCTTTCAGCTGCCTACCGGAGCAATGTAAAAACTACCAGGAGAACTCCTGTCTGGCACCTTCCCCGGTGGAGTTGTGCATGGGGTGTGTTCGGAACATTTTGTCACCAGCCGAGTCCAAAAATTCAGCGGTTCCCCATCTCAGCCCAGAAAGCAGGTAGAACAACTTTTGTGGTGCCTTTCAGGTGCCTACCAAGGTAGTGTAAAAACTACTAAGAGAACTCCTGTCTGGCACCTTCCCCGGTGGAGTTGTGCATGGGGTGTCTTTGGAACATTTTGTCACTGGCCGAGTCCAAAATTCAGCGGTTCCCCATCTCAGCCCAGAAAGCAGGTAGAACAACTTTTGTGGTGTCTTTCAGATGCCTACCGGAGCAATGTAAAAACTACCAGGAAAACTCCTGTCTGGCACCTTCCCCGGTGGAGTTGTGCATGGGGTGTCTTTGGAACATTTTGTCACCGGCCGACTCCAAAATTCAGCGATTCCCCATCTCAGCCCAGAAAGCAGGTAGAACAACTTTTGTGGTGTCCTTTTGATGCCTACCGGAGCAATGTAAAAACTACCAACAGAGCTCGTCCCTGGCACCTTCGCTAGTGGAGTTGTGCATGGGGTGTGTTCGGAACATTTTGTCACCAGCCGAGTCCAAAAATTCAGCGGTTCCCCATCTCAGCCCAGAAAGCAGGTAGAACAACTTTTGTGGTGTCTTTCAGCTGCCTACCAAGGTAGTGTAAAAACTACCACGAGAACTCCTGCCTGGCACCTTCCCCGGTGGAGTTGTGCATGGGGTGTGTTCGGAACATTTTGTCACCGGGCGACTCCAAAATTCAGCGGTTCCCCATCTCAGCCCAGAAAGCAGATAGAACAACTTTTGTGGTGTCTTTCAGATGCCTACCGGAGCAATGTAAAAACTACCAGGAGAACTCCCGTCTGGCACCTTCCCCGGTGGAGTTGTGCAGGGGGTGTGTTTGGAACATTTTGTCACCAGCCGAGTCCAAAATTCAGCGTTTCCCCATCTCAGCCCAGAAAGCAGGTAGAACAACTTTTGTGGTGTCTTTCAGATGCCTACCAAGGTACTGTAAAAACTACTAAGAGAACTCCTGTCTGGCACCTTCCCCGGTGGAGTTGTGCATGGGGTGTGTTTGGAACGTTTTGTCACCGGCCGAGTCCAAAATTCAGCGGTTCCCCATCTCAGCCCAGAAAGCAGGTAGAACAACTTTTGTGGTGCCTTTCAGCTGCCTACCAAGGTAGTGTAAAAACTACCAGGAGAACTCCTGTCTGGCACCTTCCCCGGTGGAGTTGTGCATGGGGTGTCTTTGGAACATTTTGTCACCAGCCGACTCCAAAATTCAGCGGTTCCCCATCTCAGCCCAGAAAGCAGGTAGAACAACTTTTGTGGTGCCTTTCAGCTGCCTACCAAGGTAGTGTAAAAACTACCAGGAGAACTCCTGCCTGGCACCTTCCCCGGTGGAGTTGTGCAGGGGGTGTCTTTGGAACATTTTGTCACCAGCCGAGTCCAAAATTCAGCGGTTCCCCATCTCAGCCCAGAAAGCAGGTAGAACAACTTTTGTGGTGTCTTTCAGATGCCTACCGGAGCAATGTAAAAACTACCAGGAGAACTCCTGCCTGGCACCTTCCCCGGTGGAGTTGTGCATGGGGTGTGTTTGGAACATTTTGTCACCAGCCGACTCCAAAATTCAGCGGATCCCCATCTCAGCCCAGAAAGCAGGTAGAACAACTTTTGTGGTGCCTTTCAAATGCCTACCGGAGCAATGTAAAAACTACCAGGAGAACTCCCGTCTGGCACCTTCCCCGGTGGAGTTGTGCAGGGGGTGTGTTTGGAACATTTTGTCACCAGCCGAGTCCAAAATTCAGCGTTTCCCCATCTCAGCCCAGAAAGCAGGTAGAACAACTTTTGTGGTGTCTTTCAGATGCCTACCAAGGTACTGTAAAAATTACTAATAGAACTCCTGTCTGGCACCTTCCCCGGTGGAGTTGTGCATGGGGTGTGTTTGGAACGTTTTGTCACCGGCCGAGTCCAAAATTCAGCGGTTCCCCATCTCAGCCCAGAAAGCAGGTAGAACAACTTTTGTGGTGCCTTTCAGCTGCCTACCAAGGTAGTGTAAAAACTACCAGGAGAACTCCTGTCTGGCACCTTCCCCGGTGGAGTTGTGCATGGGGTGTCTTTGGAACATTTTGTCACCAGCCGACTCCAAAATTCAGCGGTTCCCCATCTCAGCCCAGAAAGCAGGTAGAACAACTTTTGTGGTGCCTTTCAGCTGCCTACCAAGGTAGTGTAAAAACTACCAGGAGAACTCCTGCCTGGCACCTTCCCCGGTGGAGTTGTGCAGGGGGTGTCTTTGGAACATTTTGTCACCAGCCGAGTCCAAAATTCAGCGGTTCCCCATCTCAGCCCAGAAAGCAGGTAGAACAACTTTTGTGGTGTCTTTCAGATGCCTACCGGAGCAATGTAAAAACTACCAGGAGAACTCCTGCCTGGCACCTTCCCCGGTGGAGTTGTGCATGGGGTGTGTTTGGAACATTTTGTCACCAGCCGACTCCAAAATTCAGCGGATCCCCATCTCAGCCCAGAAAGCAGGTAGAACAACTTTTGTGGTGCCTTTCAAATGCCTACCAAGGTAGTGTAAAAACTACCAAGAGAACTCCTGCCTGGCACCTTCCCCGGTGGAGTTGTGCATGGGGTGTCTTTGGAACATTTTGTCACCGGCCGAGTCCAAAATTCAGCGATTCCCCATCTCAGCCCAGAAAGCAGGTAGAACAACTTTTGTGGTATCCTTTTGATGCCTACCGGAGCAATGTAAAAACTACCAACAGAGCTCGTCCCTGGCACCTTCGCTAGTGGAGTTGTGCATGGGGTGTGTTTGGAACATTTTGTCACCGGCCGACTCCAAAATTCAGCGGTTCCCCATCTCAGCCCAGAAAGCAGATAGAACAACTTTTGTGGTGTCTTTCAGATGCCTACCGGAGCAATGTAAAAACTACCAGGAGAACTCCTGTCTGGCACCTTCCCCGGTGGAGTTGTGCAGGGGGTGTGTTTGGAACATTTTGTCACCAGCCGAGTCCAAAATTCAGCGGTTCCCCATCTCAGCCCAGAAAGCAGGTAGAACAACTTTTGTAGTGTCTTTCAGATGCCTACCGGAGCAATGTAAAAACTACCAGGAGAACTCCTGTCTGGCACCTTCCCCGGTGGAGTTGTGCAGGGGGTGTGTTTGGAACATTTTGTCACCAGCCGAGTCCAAAATTCAGCGGTTCCCCATCTCAGCCCAGAAAGCAGGTAGAACAACTTTTGTGGTGTCTTTCAGCTGCCTACCAAGGTAGTGTAAAAACTACCAGGAGAACTCCTGTCTGGCACATTCCCCGGTGGAGTTGTGCATGGGGTGTGTTTGGAACATTTTGTCACCGGCCGAGTCCAAAATTCAGCGTTTCCCCATCTCAGCCCAGAAAGCAGGTAGAACAACTTTTGTGGTGTCTTTCAGATGCCTCCCAGAGCAATGTAAAAACTACCAGGAGAACTCCTGTCTGGCACCTTCCCCGGTGGAGTTGTGCATGGGGTGTGTTCGGAACATTTTGTCACCAGCCGAGTCCAAAAATTCAGCGGTTCCCCATCTCAGCCCAGAAAGCAGGTAGAACAACTTTTGTGGTGTCTTTCAGCTGCCTACCAAGGTAGTGTAAAAACTACCAAGAGAACTCCTGCCTGGCACCTTCCCCGGTGGAGTTGTGCATGGGGTGTGTTTGGAACATTTTGTCACCGGGCGACTCCAAAATTCAGCGGTTCCCCATCTCAGCCCAGAAAGCAGGTAGAACAACTTTTGTGGTGTCTTTCAGATGCCTACCAAGGTACTGTAAAAACTACTAAGAGAACTCCTGTCTGGCACCTTCCCCGGTGGAGTTGTGCATGGGGTGTGTTTGGAACGTTTTGTCACCGGCCGAGTCCAAAATTCAGCGGTTCCCCATCTCAGCCCAGAAAGCAGGTAGAACAACTTTTGTGGTGCCTTTCAGCTGCCTACCAAGGTAGTGTAAAAACTACCAGGAGAACTCCTGTCTGGCACCTTCCCCGGTGGAGTTGTGCATGGGGTGTCTTTGGAACATTTTGTCACCGGGCGACTCCAAAATTCAGCGGTTCCCCATCTCAGCCCAGAAAGCAGGTAGAACAACTTTTGTGGTGTCTTTCAGATGCCTACCAGAGCAATGTAAAAACTACCAGGAGAACTCCTGCCTGGCACCTTCCCCGGTGGAGTTGTGCAGGGGGTGTGTTTGGAACATTTTGTCACCAGCCGACTCCAAAATTCAGCTGTTCCCCATCTCAGCCCAGAAAGCAGGTAGAACAACTTTTGTGGTGTCTTTCAGATGCCTACCGGAGCAATGTAAAAACTACCAGGAGAACTCCTGTCTGGCACCTTCCCCGGTGGAGTTGTGCAGGGGGTGTGTTTGGAACATTTTGTCACCAGCCGAGTCCAAAATTCAGCGATTCCCCATCTCAGCCCAGAAAGCAGGTAGAACAACTTTTGTGGTGTCTTTTAGATGCCTACCAAGGTAGTGTAAAAACTATCAAGAGAACTCCTGTCTGGCACCTTCCCCGGTGGAGTTGTGCAGGGGGTGTGTTTGGAACATTTTGTCACCGGCCGACTCCAAAATTCAGCGGTTCCCCATCTCAGCCCAGAAAGCAGGTAGAACAACTTTTGTGGTGTCTTTCAGCTGCCTACCGGAGCAATGTAAAAACTACCAGGAGAACTCCTGTCTGGCACCTTCCCCGGTGGAGTTGTGCATGGGGTGTGTTCGGAACATTTTGTCACCAGCCGAGTCCAAAAATTCAGCGGTTCCCCATCTCAGCCCAGAAAGCAGGTAGAACAACTTTTGTGGTGCCTTTCAGGTGCCTACCAAGGTAGTGTAAAAACTACTAAGAGAACTCCTGTCTGGCACCTTCCCCGGTGGAGTTGTGCATGGGGTGTCTTTGGAACATTTTGTCACTGGCCGAGTCCAAAATTCAGCGGTTCCCCATCTCAGCCCAGAAAGCAGGTAGAACAACTTTTGTGGTGTCTTTCAGATGCCTACCGGAGCAATGTAAAAACTACCAGGAGAACTCCTGTCTGGCACCTTCCCCGGTGGAGTTGTGCATGGGGTGTCTTTGGAACATTTTGTCACCGGCCGACTCCAAAATTCAGCGATTCCCCATCTCAGCCCAGAAAGCAGGTAGAACAACTTTTGTGGTGTCCTTTTGATGCCTACCGGAGCAATGTAAAAACTACCAACAGAGCTCGTCCCTGGCACCTTCGCTAGTGGAGTTGTGCATGGGGTGTGTTCGGAACATTTTGTCACCAGCCGAGTCCAAAAATTCAGCGGTTCCCCATCTCAGCCCAGAAAGCAGGTAGAACAACTTTTGTGGTGCCTTTCAAATGCCTACCAAGGTAGTGTAAAAACTACCAAGAGAACTCCTGCCTGGCACCTTCCCCGGTGGAGTTGTGCATGGGGTGTCTTTGGAACATTTTGTCACCGGCCGAGTCCAAAATTCAGCGATTCCCCATCTCAGCCCAGAAAGCAGGTAGAACAACTTTTGTGGTATCCTTTTGATGCCTACCGGAGCAATGTAAAAACTACCAACAGAGCTCGTCCCTGGCACCTTCGCTAGTGGAGTTGTGCATGGGGTGTGTTTGGAACATTTTGTCACCGGCCGACTCCAAAATTCAGCGGTTCCCCATCTCAGCCCAGAAAGCAGATAGAACAACTTTTGTGGTGTCTTTCAGATGCCTACCGAAGCAATGTAAAAACTACCAGGAGAACTCCTGTCTGGCACCTTCCCCGGTGGAGTTGTGCAGGGGGTGTGTTTGGAACATTTTGTCACCAGCCGAGTCCAAAATTCAGCGGTTCCCCATCTCAGCCCAGAAAGCAGGTAGAACAACTTTTGTAGTGTCTTTCAGATGCCTACCGGAGCAATGTAAAAACTACCAGGAGAACTCCTGTCTGGCACCTTCCCCGGTGGAGTTGTGCAGGGGGTGTGTTTGGAACATTTTGTCACCGGCCGAGTCCAAAATTCAGCGGTTCCCCATCTCAGCCCAGAAAGCAGGTAGAACAACTTTTGTGGTGTCTTTCAGCTGCCTACCAAGGTAGTGTAAAAACTACCAGGAGAACTCCTGTCTGGCACATTCCCCGGTGGAGTTGTGCATGGGGTGTGTTTGGAACATTTTGTCACTGGCCGAGTCCAAAATTCAGCGTTTCCCCATCTCAGCCCAGAAAGCAGGTAGAACAACTTTTGTGGTGTCTTTCAGATGCCTACCAGAGCAATGTAAAAACTACCAGGAGAACTCCTGTCTGGCACCTTCCCCGGTGGAGTTGTGCATGGGGTGTGTTCGGAACATTTTGTCACCAGCCGAGTCCAAAAATTCAGCGGTTCCCCATCTCAGCCCAGAAAGCAGGTAGAACAACTTTTGTGGTGTCTTTCAGCTGCCTACCAAGGTAGTGTAAAAACTACCAAGAGAACTCCTGCCTGGCACCTTCCCCGGTGGAGTTGTGCATGGGGTGTGTTTGGAACATTTTGTCACTGGCCGAGTCCAAAATTCAGCGGTTCCCCATCTCAGCCCAGAAAGCAGGTAGAACAACTTTTGTGGTGTCTTTCAGCTGCCTACCGGAGCAATGTAAAAACTACCAAGAGAACTCCTGTCTGGCACCTTCCCCGGTGGAGTTGTGCATGGGGTGTGTTCGGAACATTTTGTCACCAGCCGAGTCCAAAAATTCAGCGGTTCCCCATCTCAGCCCAGAAAGCAGGTAGAACAACTTTTGTGGTGTCTTTCAGCTGCCTACCAAGGTAGTGTAAAAACTACCACGAGAACTCCTGCCTGGCACCTTCCCCGGTGGAGTTGTGCATGGGGTGTGTTTGGAACATTTTGTCACCGGGCGACTCCAAAATTCAGCGGTTCCCCATCTCAGCCCAGAAAGCAGATAGAACAACTTTTGTGGTGTCTTTCAGATGCCTACCGGAGCAATGTAAAAACTACCAGGAGAACTCCCGTCTGGCACCTTCCCCGGTGGAGTTGTGCAGGGGGGGTGTTTGGAACATTTTGTCACCAGCTGAGTCCAAAATTCAGCGGTTCCCCATCTCAGCCCAGAAAGCAGGTAGAACAACTTTTGTGGTGTCTTTCAGATGCCTACCAAGGTACTGTAAAAACTACTAAGAGAACTCCTGTCTGGCACCTTCCCCGGTGGAGTTGTGCATGGGGTGTGTTTGGAACGTTTTGTCACCGGCCGAGTCCAAAATTCAGCGATTCCCCATCTCAGCCCAGAAAGCAGGTAGAACAACTTTTGTGGTGCCTTTCAGCTGCCTACCAAGGTAGTGTAAAAACTACCAGGAGAACTCCTGTCTGGCACCTTCCCCGGTGGAGTTGTGCATGGGGTGTCTTTGGAACATTTTGTCACCAGCCGACTCCAAAATTCAGCGGTTCCCCATCTCAGCCCAGAAAGCAGGTAGAACAACTTTTGTGGTGCCTTTCAGCTGCCTACCAAGGTAGTGTAAAAACTACCAGGAGAACTCCTGCCTGGCACCTTCCCCGGTGGAGTTGTGCAGGGGGTGTCTTTGGAACATTTTGTCACCAGCCGAGTCCAAAATTCAGCGGTTCCCCATCTCAGCCCAGAAAGCAGGTAGAACAACTTTTGTGGTGTCTTTCAGATGCCTACCGGAGCAATGTAAAAACTACCAGGAGAACTCCTGCCTGGCACCTTCCCCGGTGGAGTTGTGCATGGGGTGTGTTTGGAACATTTTGTCACCAGCCGACTCCAAAATTCAGCGGATCCCCATCTCAGCCCAGAAAGCAGGTAGAACAACTTTTGTGGTGCCTTTCAAATGCCTACCAAGGTAGTGTAAAAACTACCAAGAGAACTCCTGCCTGGCACCTTCCCCGGTGGAGTTGTGCATGGGGTGTCTTTGGAACATTTTGTCACCGGCCGAGTCCAAAATTCAGCGATTCCCCATCTCAGCCCAGAAAGCAGGTAGAACAACTTTTTCGTATCCTTTTGATGCCTACCGGAGCAATGTAAAAACTACCAACAGAGCTCGTCCCTGGCACCTTCGCTAGTGGAGTTGTGCATGGGGTGTGTTTGGAACATTTTGTCACCGGCCGACTCCAAAATTCAGCGGTTCCCCATCTCAGCCCAGAAAGCAGATAGAACAACTTTTGTGGTGTCTTTCAGATGCCTACCGGAGCAATGTAAAAACTACCAGGAGAACTCCTGTCTGGCACCTTCCCCGGTGGAGTTGTGCAGGGGGTGTGTTTGGAACATTTTGTCACCAGCCAAGTCCAAAATTCAGCGGTTCCCCATCTCAGCCCAGAAAGCAGGTAGAACAACTTTTGTAGTGTCTTTCAGATGCCTACCGGAGCAATGTAAAAACTACCAGGAGAACTCCTGTCTGGCACCTTCCCCGGTGGAGTTGTGCAGGGGGTGTCTTTGGAACATTTTGTCACCGGCCGAGTCCAAAATTCAGCGGTTCCCCATCTCAGCCCAGAAAGCAGGTAGAACAACTTTTGTGGTGTCTTTCAGCTGCCTACCAAGGTAGTGTAAAAAATACCAGGAGAACTCCTGTCTGGCACATTCCCCGGTGGAGTTGTGCATGGGGTGTGTTTGGAACATTTTGTCACCGGCCGAGTCCAAAATTCAGCGTTTCCCCATCTCAGCCCAGAAAGCAGGTAGAACAACTTTTGTGGTGTCTTTCAGCTGCCTACCAAGGTAGTGTAAAAACTACCAAGAGAACTCCTGCCTGGCACCTTCCCCGGTGGAGTTGTGCATGGGGTGTGTTTGGAACATTTTGTCACCGGGCGACTCCAAAATTCAGCGGTTCCCCATCTCAGCCCAGAAAGCAGGTAGAACAACTTTTGTGGTATCCTTTTGATGCCTACCGGAGCAATGTAAAAACTACCAACAGAGCTCGTCCCTGGCACCTTCGCTAGTGGAGTTGTGCATGGGGTGTGTTTGGAACATTTTGTCACCGGCCGACTCCAAAATTCAGCGGTTCCCCATCTCAGCCCAGAAAGCAGATAGAACAACTTTTGTGGTGTCTTTCAGATGCCTACCGGAGCAATGTAAAAACTACCAACAGAGCTCGTCCCTGGCACCTTCGCTAGTGGAGTTGTGCATGGGGTGTGTTTGGAACATTTTGTCACCGGCCGACTCCAAAATTCAGCGGTTCCCCATCTCAGCCCAGAAAGCAGATAGAACAACTTTTGTGGTGTCTTTCAGATGCCTACCGGAGCAATGTAAAAACTACCAGGAGAACTCCTGTCTGGCACCTTCCCCGGTGGAGTTGTGCATGGGGTGTGTTTGGAACATTTTGTCACCAGCCGACTCCAAAATTCAGCTGTTCCCCATCTCAGCCCAGAAAGCAGGTAGAACAACTTTTGTGGTGTCTTTCAGATGCCTACCGGAGCAATGTAAAAACTACCAGGAGAACTCCTGTCTGGCACCTTCCCCGGTGGAGTTGTGCAGGGGGTGTGTTTGGAACATTTTGTCACCAGCCGAGTCCAAAATTCAGCGATTCCCCATCTCAGCCCAGAAAGCAGGTAGAACAACTTTTGTGGTGTCTTTCAGATGCCTACCAGAGCAATGTAAAAACTACCAGGAGAACTCCTGCCTGGCACCTTCCCCGGTGGAGTTGTGCAGGGGGTGTCTTTGGAACATTTTGTCACTGGCCGACTCCAAAATTCAGCGGTTCCCCATCTCAGCCCAGAAAGCAGGTAGAACAACTTTTGTGGTGTCTTTCAGCTGCCTACCGGAGCAATGTAAAAACTACCAAGAGAACTCCTGTCTGGCACCTTCCCCGGTGGAGTTGTGCATGGGGTGTGTTCGGAACATTTTGTCACCAGCCGAGTCCAAAAATTCAGCGGTTCCCCATCTCAGCCCAGAAAGCAGGTAGAACAACTTTTGTGGTGCCTTTCAGGTGCCTACCAAGGTAGTGTAAAAACTACTAAGAGAACTCCTGTCTGGCACCTTCCCCGGTGGAGTTGTGCATGGGGTGTCTTTGGAACATTTTGTCACTGGCCGAGTCCAAAATTCAGCGGTTCCCCATCTCAGCCCAGAAAGCAGGTAGAACAACTTTTGTGGTGTCTTTCAGATGCCTACCGGAGCAATGTAAAAACTACCAGGAGAACTCCTGTCTGGCACCTTCCCCGGTGGAGTTGTGCAGGGGGTGTGTTTGGAACATTTTGTCACTGGCCGAGTCCAAAATTCAGCGGTTCCCCATCTCAGCCCAGAAAGCAGGTAGAACAACTTTTGTGGTGCCTTTCAAATGCCTACCAAGGTAGTGTAAAAACTACCAAGAGAACTCCTGCCTGGCACCTTCCCCGGTGGAGTTGTGCATGGGGTGTCTTTGGAACATTTTGTCACCGGCCGAGTCCAAAATTCAGCGATTCCCCATCTCAGCCCAGAAAGCAGGTAGAACAACTTTTGTGGTGTCCTTTTGATGCCTACCGGAGCAATGTAAAAACTACCAACAGAGCTCGTCCCTGGCACCTTCGCTAGTGGAGTTGTGCATGGGGTGTGTTCGGAACATTTTGTCACCAGCCGAGTCCAAAAATTCAGCGGTTCCCCATCTCAGCCCAGAAAGCAGGTAGAACAACTTTTGTGGTGCCTTTCAGCTGCCTACCAAGGTAGTGTAAAAACTACCACGAGAACTCCTGCCTGGCACCTTCCCCGGTGGAGTTGTGCATGGGGTGTGTTTGGAACATTTTGTCACCGGCCGACTCCAAAATTCAGCGGTTCCCCATCTCAGCCCAGAAAGCAGATAGAACAACTTTTGTGGTGTCTTTCAGATGCCTACCGGAGCAATGTAAAAACTACCAGGAGAACTCCCGTCTGGCACCTTCCCCGGTGGAGTTGTGCAGGGGGTGTGTTTGGAACATTTTGTCACCAGCCGAGTCCAAAATTCAGCGTTTCCCCATCTCAGCCCAGAAAGCAGGTAGAACAACTTTTGTGGTGTCTTTCAGATGCCTACCAAGGTACTGTAAAAACTACTAAGAGAACTCCTGTCTGGCACCTTCCCCGGTGGAGTTGTGCATGGGGTGTGTTTGGAACGTTTTGTCACCGGCCGAGTCCAAAATTCAGCGGTTCCCCATCTCAGCCCAGAAAGCAGGTAGAACAACTTTTGTGGTGCCTTTCAGCTGCCTACCAAGGTAGTGTAAAAACTACCAGGAGAACTCCTGTCTGGCACCTTCCCCGGTGGAGTTGTGCATGGGTGTCTTTGGAACATTTTGTCACCAGCCGACTCCAAAATTCAGCGGTTCCCCATCTCAGCCCAGAAAGCAGGTAGAACAACTTTTGTGGTGTCTTTCAGATGCCTACCAGAGCAATGTAAAAACTACCAGGAGAACTCCTGCCTGGCACCTTCCCCGGTGGAGTTGTGCAGGGGGTGTCTTTGGAACATTTTGTCACCAGCCGACTCCAAAATTCAGCTGTTCCCCATCTCAGCCCAGAAAGCAGGTAGAACAACTTTTGTGGTGTCTTTCAGATGCCTACCGAGCAATGTAAAAACTACCAGGAGAACTCCTGTCTGGCACCTTCCCCGGTGGAGTTGTGCAGGGGGTGTGTTTGGAACATTTTGTCACCAGCCGAGTCCAAAATTCAGCGATTCCCCATCTCAGCCCAGAAAGCAGGTAGAACAACTTTTGTGGTGTCTTTTAGATGCCTACCAAGGTAGTGTAAAAACTATCAAGAGAACTCCTGTCTGGCACCTTCCCCGGTGGAGTTGTGCATGGGGTGTCTTTGGAACATTTTGTCACCGGCCGAGTCCAAAATTCAGCGGTTCCCCATCTCAGCCCAGAAAGCAGGTAGAACAACTTTTGTGGTGTCTTTCAGCTGCCTACCGGAGCAATGTAAAAACTACCAGGAGAACTCCTGTCTGGCACCTTCCCCGGTGGAGTTGTGCATGGGGTGTGTTCGGAACATTTTGTCACCAGCCGAGTCCAAAAATTCAGCGGTTCCCCATCTCAGCCCAGAAAGCAGGTAGAACAACTTTTGTGGTGCCTTTCAGGTGCCTACCAAGGTAGTGTAAAAACTACTAAGAGAACTCCTGTCTGGCACCTTCCCCGGTGGAGTTGTGCATGGGTGTCTTTGGAACATTTTGTCACTGGCCGAGTCCAAAATTCAGCGGTTCCCCATCTCAGCCCAGAAAGCAGATAGAACAACTTTTGTGGTGTCTTTCAGATGCCTACCGGAGCAATGTAAAAACTACCAGGAGAACTCCTGTCTGGCACCTTCCCCGGTGGAGTTGTGCAGGGGGTGTGTTTGGAACATTTTGTCACCAGCCGAGTCCAAAATTCAGCGGTTCCCCATCTCAGCCCAGAAAGCAGGTAGAACAACTTTTGTGGTGCCTTTCAAATGCCTACCAAGGTAGTGTAAAAACTACCAAGAGAACTCCTGCCTGGCACCTTCCCCGGTGGAGTTGTGCATGGGGTGTCTTTGGAACATTTTGTCACCGGCCGACTCCAAAATTCAGCGATTCCCCATCTCAGCCCAGAAAGCAGGTAGAACAACTTTTGTGGTGTCCTTTTGATGCCTACCGGAGCAATGTAAAAACTACCAACAGAGCTCGTCCCTGGCACCTTCGCTAGTGGAGTTGTGCATGGGGTGTGTTCGGAACATTTTGTCACCAGCCGAGTCCAAAAATTCAGCGGTTCCCCATCTCAGCCCAGAAAGCAGGTAGAACAACTTTTGTGGTGCCTTTCAAATGCCTACCAAGGTAGTGTAAAAACTACCACGAGAACTCCTGCCTGGCACCTTCCCCGGTGGAGTTGTGCATGGGGTGTGTTTGGAACAATTTGTCACCGGGCGACTCCAAAATTCAGCGGTTCCCCATCTCAGCCCAGAAAGCAGATAGAACAACTTTTGTGGTGTCTTTCAGATGCCTACCAGAGCAATGTAAAAACTACCAGGAGAACTCCCGTCTGGCACCTTCCCCGGTGGAGTTGTGCAGGGGGTGTGTTTGGAACATTTTGTCACCAGCCGAGTCCAAAATTCAGCGTTTCCCCATCTCAGCCCAGAAAGCAGGTAGAACAACTTTTGTGGTGTCTTTCAGATGCCTACCAAGGTACTGTAAAAACTACTAAGAGAACTCCTGTCTGGCACCTTCCCCGGTGGAGTTGTGCATGGGGTGTGTTTGGAACGTTTTGTCACCGGCCGAGTCCAAAATTCAGCGGTTCCCCATCTCAGCCCAGAAAGCAGGTAGAACAACTTTTGTGGTGCCTTTCAGCTGCCTACCAAGGTAGTGTAAAAACTACCAGGAGAACTCCTGTCTGGCACCTTCCCCGGTGGAGTTGTGCATGGGGTGTCTTTGGAACATTTTGTCACCAGCCGACTCCAAAATTCAGCGGTTCCCCATCTCAGCCCAGAAAGCAGGTAGAACAACTTTTGTGGTGTCTTTCAGATGCCTACCAGAGCAATGTAAAAACTACCAGGAGAACTCCTGCCTGGCACCTTCCCCAGTGGAGTTGTGCAGGGGGTGTCTTTGGAACATTTTGTCACCAGCCGAGTCCAAAATTCAGCGGTTCCCCATCTCAGCCCAGAAAGCAGGTAGAACAACTTTTGTGGTATCCTTTTGATGCCTACCGGAGCAATGTAAAAACTACCAACAGAGCTCGTCCCTGGCACCTTCGCTAGTGGAGTTGTGCATGGGGTGTGTTTGGAACATTTTGTCACCGGCCGACTCCAAAATTCAGCGGTTCCCCATCTCAGCCCAGAAAGCAGATAGAACAACTTTTGTGGTGTCTTTCAGATGCCTACCGGAGCAATGTAAAAACTACCAGGAGAACTCCTGTCTGGCACCTTCCCCGGTGGAGTTGTGCAGGGGGTGTGTTTGGAACATTTTGTCACCAGCCGAGTCCAAAATTCAGCGGTTCCCCATCTCAGCCCAGAAAGCAGGTAGAACAACTTTTGTAGTGTCTTTCAGATGCCTACCGGAGCAATGTAAAAACTACCAGGAGAACTCCTGTCTGGCACCTTCCCCGGTGGAGTTGTGCAGGGGGTGTGTTTGGAACATTTTGTCACCGGCCGAGTCCAAAATTCAGCGGTTCCCCATCTCAGCCCAGAAAGCAGGTAGAACAACTTTTGTGGTGTCTTTCAGCTGCCTACCAAGGTAGTGTAAAAACTATCAAGAGAACGCTTGTCTGGCACCTTCCCCGGTGGAGTTGTGCATGGGGTGTCTTTGGAACATTTTGTCACCAGCCGAGTCCAAAATTCAGCGATTCCCCATCTCAGCCCAGAAAGCAGGTAGAACAACTTTTGTGGTGTCTTTCAGATGCCTACCGGAGCAATGTAAAAACTACCAGGAGAACTCCTGTCTGGCACCTTCCCCGGTGGAGTTGTGCATGGGGTGTGTTCGGAACATTTTGTCACCAGCCGAGTCCAAAAATTCAGCGGTTCCCCATCTCAGCCCAGAAAGCAGGTAGAACAACTTTTGTGGTGTCTTTCAGCTGCCTACCAAGGTAGTGTAAAAACTACCAAGAGAACTCCTGCCTGGCACCTTCCCCGGTGGAGTTGTGCATGGGGTGTGTTTGGAACATTTTGTCACCGGGCGACTCCAAAATTCAGCGGTTCCCCATCTCAGCCCAGAAAGCAGGTAGAACAACTTTTGTGGTGTCTTTCAGCTGCCTACCGGAGCAATGTAAAAACTACCAAGAGAACTCCTGTCTGGCACCTTCCCCGGTGGAGTTGTGCATGGGGTGTGTTCGGAACATTTTGTCACCAGCCGAGTCCAAAAATTCAGCGGTTCCCCATCTCAGCCCAGAAAGCAGGTAGAACAACTTTTGTGGTGTCTTTCAGCTGCCTACCAAGGTAGTGTAAAAACTACCAAGAGAACTCCTGCCTGGCACCTTCCCCGGTGGAGTTGTGCATGGGGTGTGTTTGGAACATTTTGTCACCGGGCGACTCCAAAATTCAGCGGTTCCCCATCTCAGCCCAGAAAGCAGATAGAACAACTTTTGTGGTGTCTTTCAGATGCCTACCGGAGCAATGTAAAAACTACCAGGAGAACTCCCGTCTGGCACCTTCCCCGGTGGAGTTGTGCAGGGGGTGTGTTTGGAACATTTTGTCACCAGCCGAGTCCAAAATTCAGCGTTTCCCCATCTCAGCCCAGAAAGCAGGTAGAACAACTTTTGTGGTGTCTTTCAGATGCCTACCAAGGTACTGTAAAAACTACTAAGAGAACTCCTGCCTGGCACCTTCCCCGGTGGAGTTGTGCAGGGGGTGTCTTTGGAACATTTTGTCACCAGCCGAGTCCAAAATTCAGCGGTTCCCCATCTCAGCCCAGAAAGCAGGTAGAACAACTTTTGTGGTGTCTTTCAGATGCCTACCGGAGCAATGTAAAAACTACCAGGAGAACTCCTGCCTGGCACCTTCCCCGGTGGAGTTGTGCAGGGGGTGTGTTTGGAACATTTTGTCACCGGCCGAGTCCAAAATTCAGCGGTTCCCCATCTCAGCCCAGAAAGCAGGTAGAACAACTTTTGTGGTGTCTTTCAGCTGCCTACCAAGGTAGTGTAAAAACTATCAAGAGAACGCTTGTCTGGCACCTTCCCCGGTGGAGTTGTGCATGGGGTGTCTTTGGAACATTTTGTCACCGGCCGAGTCCAAAATTCAGCGATTCCCCATCTCAGCCCAGAAAGCAGATAGAACAACTTTTGTGGTGTCTTTCAGATGCCTACCGGAGCAATGTAAAAACTACCAGGAGAACTCCTGTCTGGCACCTTCCCCGGTGGAGTTGTGCATGGGGTGTGTTCGGAACATTTTGTCACCAGCCGAGTCCAAAAATTCAGCGGTTCCCCATCTCAGCCCAGAAAGCAGGTAGAACAACTTTTGTGGTGCCTTTCAGCTGCCTACCAAGGTAGTGTAAAAACTTCCAAGAGAACTCCTGCCTGGCACCTTCCCCGGTGGAGTTGTGCATGGGGTGTGTTTGGAACATTTTGTCACCGGGCGACTCCAAAATTCAGCGGTTCCCCATCTCAGCCCAGAAAGCAGGTAGAACAACTTTTGTGGTGTCTTTCAGCTGCCTACCGGAGCAATGTAAAAACTACCAAGAGAACTCCTGTCTGGCACCTTCCCCGGTGGAGTTGTGCATGGGGTGTGTTCGGAACATTTTGTCACCAGCCGAGTCCAAAAATTCAGCGGTTCCCCATCTCAGCCCAGAAAGCAGGTAGAACAACTTTTGTGGTGTCTTTCAGCTGCCTACCAAGGTAGTGTAAAAAACTACCAAGAGAACTCCTGCCTGGCACCTTCCCCGGTGGAGTTGTGCAGGGGGTGTGTTTGGAACATTTTGTCACCGGGCGACTCCAAAATTCAGCGGTTCCCCATCTCAGCCCAGAAAGCAGGTAGAACAACTTTTGTGGTGCCTTTCAGGTGCCTACCAAGGTAGTGTAAAAACTATTAAGAGAACTCCTGTCTGGCACCTTCCCCGGTGGAGTTGTGCATGGGGTGTCTTTGGAACATTTTGTCACTGGCCGAGTCCAAAATTCAGCGGTTCCCCATCTCAGCCCAGAAAGCAGGTAGAACAACTTTTGTGGTGTCTTTCAGATGCCTACCGGAGCAATGTAAAAACTACCAGGAGAACTCCTGTCTGGCACCTTCCCCGGTGGAGTTGTGCAGGGGGTGTGTTTGGAACATTTTGTCACCAGCCGAGTCCAAAATTCAGCTGTTCCCCATCTCAGCCCAGAAAGCAGGTAGAACAACTTTTGTGATGTCTTTCAGATGCCTACCGGAGCAATGTAAAAACTACCAGGAGAACTCCTGCCTGGCACCTTCCCCGGTGGAGTTGTGCATGGGGTGTCTTTGGAACATTTTGTCACCGGCCGAGTCCAAAATTCAGCGATTCCCCATCTCAGCCCAGAAAGCAGGTAGAACAACTTTTGTGGTGTCTTTCAGATGCCTACCGGAGCAATGTAAAAACTACCAGGAGAACTCCCGTCTGGCACCTTCCCCGGTGGAGTTGTGCAGGGGGTGTGTTTGGAACATTTTGTCACCAGCCGACTCCAAAATTCAGCGTTTCCCCATCTCAGCCCAGAAAGCAGGTAGAACAACTTTTGTGGTGTCTTTCAGATGCCTACCAAGGTAGTGTAAAAACTACTAAGAGAACTCCTGTCTGGCACCTTCCCCGGTGGAGTTGTGCATGGGGTGTGTTTGGAACATTTTGTCACCGGCCGAATCCAAAATTCAGCGATTCCCCATCTCAGCCCAGAAAGCAGGTAGAACAACTTTTGTGGTGCCTTTCAGCTGCCTACCAAGGTAGTGTAAAAACTACCAGGAGAACTCCTGCCTGGCACCTTCCCCGGTGGAGTTGTGCAGGGGGTGTCTTTGGAACATTTTGTCACCAGCCGACTCCAAAATTCAGCTGTTCCCCATCTCAGCCCAGAAAGCAGGTAGAACAACTTTTGTGGTGTCTTTCAGATGCCTACCGGAGCAATGTAAAAACTACCAGGAGAACTCCTGTCTGGCACCTTCCCCGGTGGAGTTGTGCAGGGGGTGTGTTTGGAACATTTTGTCACCAGCCGAGTCCAAAATTCAGCGATTCCCCATCTCAGCCCAGAAAGCAGGTAGAACAACTTTTGTGGTGCCTTTCAGCTGCCTACCAAGGTAGTGTAAAAACTACCAGGAGAACTCCTGTCTGGCACCTTCCCTGGTGGAGTTGTGCAGGGGGTGTGTTTGGAACATTTTGTCACCGGCCGAGTCCAAAATTCAGCGGTTCCCCATCTCAGCCCAGAAAGCAGGTAGAACAACTTTTGTGGTGTCTTTCAGCTGCCTACCGGAGCAATGTAAAAACTACCAAGAGAACTCCTGTCTGGCACCTTCCCCGGTGGAGTTGTGCATGGGGTGTGTTTGGAACATTTTGTCACCGGGCGACTCCAAAATTCAGCGGTTCCCCATCTCAGCCCAGAAAGCAGGTAGAACAACTTTTGTGGTGCCTTTCAGCTGCCTACCAAGGTAGTGTAAAAACTATTAAGAGAACTCCTGTCTGGCACCTTCCCCGGTGGAGTTGTGCATGGGGTGTCTTTGGAACATTTTGTCACTGGCCGAGTCCAAAATTCAGCGGTTCCCCATCTCAGCCCAGAAAGCAGGTAGAACAACTTTTGTGGTGTCTTTCAGATGCCTACCGGAGCAATGTAAAAACTACCAGGAGAACTCCTGTCTGGCACCTTCCCCGGTGGAGTTGTGCAGGGGGTGTGTTTGGAACATTTTGTCACCAGCCGAGTCCAAAATTCAGCTGTTCCCCATCTCAGCCCAGAAAGCAGGTAGAACAACTTTTGTGGTGTCTTTCAGATGCCTACCGGAGCAATGTAAAAACTACCAGGAGAACTCCTGCCTGGCACCTTCCCCGGTGGAGTTGTGCATGGGGTGTCTTTGGAACATTTTGTCACCGGCCGAGTCCAAAATTCAGCGATTCCCCATCTCAGCCCAGAAAGCAGGTAGAACAACTTTTGTGGTGTCTTTCAGATGCCTACCGGAGCAATGTAAAAACTACCAGGAGAACTCCCGTCTGGCACCTTCCCCGGTGGAGTTGTGCAGGGGGTGTGTTTGGAACATTTTGTCACCAGCCGAGTCCAAAATTCAGCGTTTCCCCATCTCAGCCCAGAAAGCAGGTAGAACAACTTTTGTGGTGTCTTTCAGATGCCTACCAAGGTACTGTAAAAACTACTAAGAGAACTCCTGTCTGGCACCTTCCCCGGTGGAGTTGTGCATGGGGTGTGTTTGGAACATTTTGTCACCGGCCGAATCCAAAATTCAGCGATTCCCCATCTCAGCCCAGAAAGCAGGTAGAACAACTTTTGTGGTGCCTTTCAGCTGCCTACCAAGGTAGTGTAAAAACTACCAGGAGAACTCCTGTCTGGCACCTTCCCCGGTGGAGTTGTGCATGGGGTGTCTTTGGAACATTTTGTCACCAGCCGACTCCAAAATTCAGCGGTTCCCCATCTCAGCCCAGAAAGCAGGTAGAACAACTTTTGTGGTGTCTTTCAGATGCCTACCAGAGCAATGTAAAAACTACCAGGAGAACTCCTGCCTGGCACCTTCCCCGGTGGAGTTGTGCAGGGGGTGTCTTTGGAACATTTTGTCACCAGCCGACTCCAAAATTCAGCTGTTCCCCATCTCAGCCCAGAAAGCAGGTAGAACAACTTTTGTGGTGTCTTTCAGATGCCTACCGGAGCAATGTAAAAAGTACCGGGAGAACTCCTGTCTGGCACCTTCCCCGGTGGAGTTGTGCAGGGGGTGTGTTTGGAACATTTTGTCACCAGCCGAGTCCAAAATTCAGCGATTCCCCATCTCAGCCCAGAAAGCAGGTAGAACAACTTTTGTGGTGCCTTTCAGCTGCCTACCAAGGTAGTGTAAAAACTACCAGGAGAACTCCTGTCTGGCACCTTCCCCGGTGGAGTTGTGCAGGGGGTGTGTTTGGAACATTTTGTCACCGGCCGAGTCCAAAATTCAGCGGTTCCCCATCTCAGCCCAGAAAGCAGGTAGAACAACTTTTGTGGTGTCTTTCAGATGCCTACCGGAGCAATGTAAAAACTACCAAGAGAACTCCTGTCTGGCACCTTCCCCGGTGGAGTTGTGCATGGGGTGTGTTCGGAACATTTTGTCACCAGCCGAGTCCAAAAATTCAGCGGTTCCCCATCTCAGCCCAGAAAGCAGGTAGAACAACTTTTGTGGTGTCTTTCAGCTGCCTACCAAGGTAGTGTAAAAACTACCAGGAGAACTCCTGTCTGGCACCTTCGCTAGTGGAGTTGTGCATGGGGTGTCTTTGGAACATTTTGTCACCAGCCAACTCCAAAATTCAGCGGTTCCCCATCTCAGCCCAGAAAGCAGGTAGAACAACTTTTGTGGTGTCTTTCAGATGCCTACCAGAGCAATGTAAAAACTACCAGGAGAACTCCTGCCTGGCACCTTCCCCGGTGGAGTTGTGCAGGGGGTGTCTTTGGAACATTTTGTCACCAGCCGACTCCAAAATTCAGCTGTTCCCCATCTCAGCCCAGAAAGCAGGTAGAACAACTTTTGTGGTGTCTTTCAGATGCCTACCGGAGCAATGTAAAAACTACCAGGAGAACTCCTGTCTGGCACCTTCCCCGGTGGAGTTGTGCAGGGGGTGTGTTTGGAACATTTTGTCACCAGCCGAGTCCAAAATTCAGCGATTCCCCATCTCAGCCCAGAAAGCAGGTAGAACAACTTTTGTGGTGTCTTTTAGATGCCTACCAAGGTAGTGTAAAAACTATCAAGAGAACTCCTGTCTGGCACCTTCCCCGGTGGAGTTGTGCAGGGGGTGTGTTTGGAACATTTTGTCACCGGCCGACTCCAAAATTCAGCGGTTCCCCATCTCAGCCCAGAAAGCAGGTAGAACAACTTTTGTGGTGTCTTTCAGCTGCCTACCGGAGCAATGTAAAAACTACCAGGAGAACTCCTGTCTGGCACCTTCCCCGGTGGAGTTGTGCATGGGGTGTGTTCGGAACATTTTGTCACCAGCCGAGTCCAAAAATTCAGCGGTTCCCCATCTCAGCCCAGAAAGCAGGTAGAACAACTTTTGTGGTGCCTTTCAAATGCCTACCAAGGTAGTGTAAAAACTACCAAGAGAACTCCTGCCTGGCACCTTCCCCTGTGGAGTTGTGCATGGGGTGTCTTTGGAACATTTTGTCACCGGCCGAGTCCAAAATTCAGCGATTCCCCATCTCAGCCCAGAAAGCAGGTAGAACAACTTTTGTGGTGTCCTTTTGATGCCTACCGGAGCAATGTAAAAACTACCAACAGAGCTCGTCCCTGGCACCTTCGCTAGTGGAGTTGTGCATGGGGTGTGTTTGGAACATTTTGTCACCGGCCGAGTCCAAAATTCAGCGGTTCCCCACCTCAGCCCAGAAAGCAGGTAGAACAACTTTTGTGGTGCCTTTCAGGTGCCTACCAAGGTAGTGTAAAAACTATCAGGAGAACTCCTGTCTGGCACCTTCGCTAGTGGTGTTGTGCATGGGGTGTGTTTGGAACATTTTGTCACCGGCCGAGTCCAAAATTCAGCGTTTCCCCATCTCAGCCCAGAAAGCAGGTAGAACAACTTTTGTGGTGCCTTTCAAATGCCTACCAAGGTAGTGTAAAAACTACCAAGAGAACTCCTGCCTGGCACCTTCGCTAGTGGAGTTGTGCATGGGGTGTGTTTGGAACATTTTGTCACCGGCCGAGTCCAAAATTCAGCGGTTCCCCATCTCAGCCCAGAAAGCAGGTAGAACAACTTTTGTGGTGCCTTTCAGGTGCCTACCAAGGTAGTGTAAAAACTACCAGGAGAACTCCTGTCTGGCACCTTCGCTAGTGGAGTTGTGCATGGGGTGTCTTTGGAACATTTTGTCACCGGGCGACTCCAAAATTCAGCGGTTCCCCATCTCAGCCCAGAAAGCAGGTAGAACAACTTTTGTGGTGCCTTTCAGCTGCCTACCAAGGTAGTGTAAAAACTACTAAGAGAACTCCTGTCTGGCACCTTCCCCGGTGGAGTTGTGCATGGGGTGTCTTTGGAACATTTTGTCACCGGCCGAGTCCAAAATTCAGCGATTCCCCATCTCAGCCCAGAAAGCAGATAGAACAACTTTCGTGGTGTCTTTCAGATGCCTACCGGAGCAATGTAAAAACTACCAGGAGAACTCCTGTCTGGCACCTTCCCCGGTGGAGTTGTGCAGGGGGTGTGTTAGGAACGTTTTGTCACCAGCCGAGTCCAAAATTCAGCGGTTCCCCATCTCAGCCCAGAAAGCAGGTAGAACAACTTTTGTGGTGCCTTTCAGCTGCCTACCAAGGTAGTGTAAAAACTACTAAGAGAACTCCTGTCTGGCACCTTCCCCGGTGGAGTTGTGCATGGGGTGTGTTTGGAACATTTTGTCACCGGCCGAGTCCAAAATTCAGCGGTTCCCCATCTCAGCCCAGAAAGCAGGTAGAACAACTTTTGTGGTGTCTTTCAGATGCCTACCAAGGTAGTGTAAAAACTCTCAAGAGAACTCTTGTCTGGCACCTTCCCCGGTGGAGTTGTGCATGGGGTGTCTTTGGAACATTTTGTCACCAGCCGACTCCAAAATTCAGGGGTTCCCCATCTCAGCCCAGAAAGCAGGTAGAACAACTTTTGTGGTGTCTTTCAGATGCCTACCAAGGTAGTGTAAAAACTACCAAGAGAACTCCTGCCTGGCACCTTCCCCGGTGGAGTTGTGCATGGGGTGTGTTTGGAACATTTTGTCACCGGCCGACTCCAAAATTCAGCGGTTCCCCATCTCAGCCCAGAAAGCAGGTAGAACAACTTTTGTGGTGTCTTTCAGCTGCCTACCGGAGCAATGTAAAAACTACCAGGAGAACTCCTGTCTGGCACCTTCCCCGGTGGAGTTGTGCAGGGGGTGTGTTCGGAACATTTTGTCACCAGCCGAGTCCAAAAATTCAGCGGTTCCCCATCTCAGCCCAGAAAGCAGGTAGAACAACTTTTGTGGTGCCTTTCAGCTGCCTACCAAGGTAGTGTAAAAACTACCAAGAGAACTCCTGCCTGGCACCTTCCCCGGTGGAGTTGTGCATGGGGTGTCTTTGGAACATTTTGTCACTGGCCGAGTCCAAAATTCAGCGATTCCCCATCTCAGCCCAGAAAGCAGGTAGAACAACTTTTGTGGTATCCTTTTGATGCCTACCGGAGCAATGTAAAAACTACCAACAGAGCTCGTCCCTGGCACCTTCGCTAGTGGAGTTGTGCATGGGGTGTGTTTGGAACATTTTGTCACCGGCCGACTCCAAAATTCAGCGGTTCCCCATCTCAGCCCAGAAAGCAGATAGAACAACTTTTGTGGTGTCTTTCAGATGCCTACCGGAGCAATGTAAAAACTACCAGGAGAACTCCTGTCTGGCACCTTCCCCGGTGGAGTTGTGCAGGGGGTGTGTTTGGAACATTTTGTCACCAGCCGAGTCCAAAATTCAGCGGTTCCCCATCTCAGCCCAGAAAGCAGGTAGAACAACTTTTGTAGTGTCTTTCAGATGCCTACCGGAGCAATGTAAAAACTACCAGGAGAACTCCTGTCTGGCACCTTCCCCGGTGGAGTTGTGCAGGGGGTGTGTTTGGAACATTTTGTCACCGGCCGAGTCCAAAATTCAGCGGTTCCCCATCTCAGCCCAGAAAGCAGGTAGAACAACTTTTGTGGTGTCTTTCAGCTGCCTACCAAGGTAGTGTAAAAACTATCAAGAGAACGCTTGTCTGGCACATTCCCCGGTGGAGTTGTGCATGGGGTGTCTTTGGAACATTTTGTCACCGGCCGAGTCCAAAATTCAGCGATTCCCCATCTCAGCCCAGAAAGCAGATAGAGCAACTTTTGTGGTGTCTTTCAGATGCCTACCGGAGCAATGTAAAAACTACCAGGAGAACTCCTGTCTGGCACCTTCCCCGGTGGAGTTGTGCATGGGGTGTGTTCGGAACATTTTGTCACCAGCCGAGTCCAAAAATTCAGCGGTTCCCCATCTCAGCCCAGAAAGCAGGTAGAACAACTTTTGTGGTGTCTTTCAGCTGCCTACCAAGGTAGTGTAAAAACTACCAAGAGAACTCCTGCCTGGCACCTTCCCCGGTGGAGTTGTGCATGGGGTGTGTTTGGAACATTTTGTCACCGGGCGACTCCAAAATTCAGCGGTTCCCCATCTCAGCCCAGAAAGCAGGTAGAACAACTTTTGTGGTGTCTTTCAGCTGCCTACCAAGGTAGTGTAAAAACTACCAAGAGAACTCCTGCCTGGCACCTTCCCCGGTGGAGTTGTGCATGGGGTGTGTTTGGAACATTTTGTCACCGGGCGACTCCAAAATTCAGCGGTTCCCCATCTCAGCCCAGAAAGCAGGTAGAACAACTTTTGTGGTGCCTTTCAGCTGCCTACCAAGGTAGTGTAAAAACTACCAGGAGAACTCCTGTCTGGCACCTTCCCCGGTGGAGTTGTGCAGGGGGTGTGTTTGGAACATTTTGTCACCGGCCGAGTCCAAAATTCAGCGGTTCCCCATCTCAGCCCAGAAAGCAGGTAGAACAACTTTTGTGGTGTCTTTCAGCTGCCTACCGGAGCAATGTAAAAACTACCAAGAGAACTCCTGTCTGGCACCTTCCCCGGTGGAGTTGTGCATGGGGTGTGTTCGGAACATTTTGTCACCAGCCGAGTCCAAAAATTCAGCGGTTCCCCATCTCAGCCCAGAAAGCAGGTAGAACAACTTTTGTGGTGTCTTTCAGCTGCCTACCAAGGTAGTGTAAAAACTACCAAGAGAACTCCTGCCTGGCACCTTCCCCGGTGGAGTTGTGCATGGGGTGTGTTTGGAACATTTTGTCACCGGGCGACTCCAAAATTCAGCGGTTCCCCATCTCAGCCCAGAAAGCAGGTAGAACAACTTTTGTGGTGCCTTTCAGGTGCCTAGCAAGGTAGTGTAAAAACTACTAAGAGAACTCCTGTCTGGCACCTTCCCCGGTGGAGTTGTGCATGGGGTGTCTTTGGAACATTTTGTCACTGGCCGAGTCCAAAATTCAGCGGTTCCCCATCTCAGCCCAGAAAGCAGGTAGAACAACTTTTGTGGTGTCTTTCAGCTGCCTACCGGAGCAATGTAAAAACTACCAGGAGAACTCCTGTCTGGCACCTTCCCCGGTGGAGTTGTGCAGGGGGTGTCTTTGGAACATTTTGTCACCGGCCGAGTCCAAAATTCAGCGATTCCCCATCTCAGCCCAGAAAGCAGATAGAACAACTTTTGTGGTGTCTTTCAGATGCCTACCGGAGCAATGTAAAAACTACCAGGAGAACTCCCGTCTGGCACCTTCCCCGGTGGAGTTGTGCATGGGGTGTCTTTGGAACATTTTGTCACCGGCCGAGTCCAAAATTCAGCGATTCCCCATCTCAGCCCAGAAAGCAGATAGAACAACTTTTGTGGTGTCTTTCAGATGCCTACCGGAGCAATGTAAAAACTACCAGGAGAACTCCCGTCTGGCACCTTCCCCGGTGGAGTTGTGCAGGGGGTGTGTTTGGAACATTTTGTCACCAGCCGAGTCCAAAATTCAGCGTTTCCCCATCTCAGCCCAGAAAGCAGGTAGAACAACTTTTGTGGTGTCTTTCAGATGCCTACCAAGGTAGTGTAAAAACTACTAAGAGAACTCCTGTCTGGCACCTTCCCCGGTGGAGTTGTGCATGGGGTGTGTTTGGAACATTTTGTCACCGGGCGACTCCAAAATTCAGCGGTTCCCCATCTCAGCCCAGAAAGCAGGTAGAACAACTTTTGTGGTGCCTTTCAGCTGCCTACCAAGGTAGTGTAAAAACTACCAGGAGAACTCCTGTCTGGCACCTTCCCCGGTAGAGTTGTGCAGGGGGTGTGTTTGGAACATTTTGTCACCGGCCGAGTCCAAAATTCAGCGGTTCCCCATCTCAGCCCAGAAAGCAGGTAGAACAACTTTTGTGGTGCCTTTCAAATGCCTACCAAGGTAGTGTAAAAACTACTAAGAGAACTCCTGTCTGGCACCTTCCCCGGTGGAGTTGTGCATGGGGTGTCTTTGGAACATTTTTTCACCGGCCGAGTCCAAAATTCAGCGATTCCCCATCTCAGCCCAGAAAGCAGATAGAACAACTTTTGTGGTGTCTTTCAGATGCCTACCGGAGCAATGTAAAAACTACCAGGAGAACTCCCGTCTGGCACCTTCCCCGGTGGAGTTGTGCATGGGGTGTGTTTGGAACATTTTGTCACCAGCCGAGTCCAAAATTCAGCGGTTCCCCATCTCAGCCCAGAAAGCAGGTAGAACAACTTTTGTGGTGTCCTTTTGATGCCTACCGGAGCAATGTAAAAACTACCAACAGAGCTCGTCCCTGGCACCTTCGCTAGTGGAGTTGTGCATGGGGTGTGTTTGGAACATTTTGTCACCGGCCGACTCCAAAATTCAGCGGTTCCCCATCTCAGCCCAGAAAGCAGGTAGAACAACTTTTGTGGTGTCTTTCAGATGCCTACCGGAGCAATGTAAAAACTACCAGGAGAACTCCCGTCTGGCACCTTCCCCGGTGGAGTTGTGCAGGGGGTGTGTTTGGAACATTTTGTCACCAGCCGAGTCCAAAATTCAGCGTTTCCCCATCTCAGCCCAGAAAGCAGGTAGAACAACTTTTGTGGTGTCTTTCAGATGCCTACCAAGGTAGTGTAAAAACTACTAAGAGAACTCCTGTCTGGCACCTTCCCCGGTGGAGTTGTGCAGGGGGTGTGTTTGGAACATTTTGTCACCGGCCGAGTCCAAAATTCAGCGGTTCCCCATCTCAGCCCAGAAAGCAGGTAGAACAACTTTTGTGGTGTCTTTCAGATGCCTACCAAGGTAGTGTAAAAACTCTCAAGAGAACTCTTGTCTGGCACCTTCCCCGGTGGAGTTGTGCAGGGGGTGTCTTTGGAACATTTTGTCACCGGCCGACTCCAAAATTCAGCGGTTCCCCATCTCAGCCCAGAAAGCAGGTAGAACAACTTTTGTGGTGTCTTTCAGATGCCTACCAGAGCAATGTAAAAACTACCAGGAGAACTCCTGCCTGGCACCTTCCCCGGTGGAGTTGTGCATGGGGTGTCTTTGGAACATTTTGTCACCGGCCGAGTCCAAAATTCAGCGATTCCCCATCTCAGCCCAGAAAGCAGGTAGAACAACTTTTGTGGTGTCCTTTTGATGCCTACCGGAGCAATGTAAAAACTACCAACAGAGCTCGTCCCTGGCACCTTCGCTAGTGGAGTTGTGCATGGGGTGTGTTTGGAACATTTTGTCACCGGCCGACTCCAAAATTCAGCGGTTCCCCATCTCAGCCCAGAAAGCAGGTAGAACAACTTTTGTGGTGCCTTTTAGCTGCCTACCAAGGTAGTGTAAAAACTATTAAGAGAACTCCTGTCTGGCACCTTCCCCGGTGGAGTTGTGCAGGGGGTGTCTTTGGAACATTTTGTCACCGGCCGAGTCCAAAATTCAGCGTTTCCCCATCTCAGCCCAGAAAGCAGGTAGAACAACTTTTGTGGTGTCTTTCAGCTGCCTACCGGAGCAATGTAAAAACTACAGGAGAACTCCTGTCTGGCACCTTCCCCGGTGGAGTTGTGCATGGGGTGTGTTCGGAATATTTTGTTACCAGCCGAGCCCAAAAATTCAGCGGTTCCCCATCTCAGCCCAGAAAGCAGGTAGAACAACTTTTGTGGTGCCTTTCAAATGCCTACCAAGGTAGTGTAAAAACTACCAAGAGAACTCCTGCCTGGCACCTTCCCCGGTGGAGTTGTGCATGGGGTGTGTTTGGAACATTTTGTCACCGGCCGACTCCAAAATTCGGCGGTTCCCCATCTCAGCCCAGAAAGCAGGTAGAACAACTTTTGTGGTGCCTTTCAGCTGCCTACCAAGGTAGTGTAAAAACTACCAGGAGAACTCCTGTCTGGCACCTTCGCTAGTGGAGTTGTGCATGGGGTGTGTTTGGAACATTTTGTCACCGGCCGAGTCCAAAATTCAGCGGTTCCCCATCTCAGCCCAGAAAGCAGGTAGAACAACTTTTGTGGTGTCTTTCAGATGCCTACCGGAGCAATGTAAAAACTACCAGGAGAACTCCTGTCTGGCACCTTCCCCGGTGGAGTTGTGCAGGGGGTGTCTTTGGAACATTTTGTCACCGGCCGAGTCCAAAATTCAGCGTTTCCCCATCTCAGCCCAGAAAGCAGGTAGAACAACTTTTGTGGTGTCTTTCAGCTGCCTACCGGAGCAATGTAAAAACTACAGGAGAACTCCTGTCTGGCACCTTCCCCGGTGGAGTTGTGCATGGGGTGTGTTCGGAATATTTTGTCACCAGCCGAGCCCAAAAATTCAGCGGTTCCCCATCTCAGCCCAGAAAGCAGGTAGAACAACTTTTGTGGTGCCTTTCAGCTGCCTACCAAGGTAGTGTAAAAACTACCAAGAGAACTCCTGCCTGGCACCTTCCCCGGTGGAGTTGTGCAGGGGGTGTCTTTGGAACATTTTGTCACCGGCCGACTCCAAAATTCAGCGGTTCCCCATCTCAGCCCAGAAAGCAGGTAGAACAACTTTTGTGGTGCCTTTCAGGTGCCTACCAAGGTAGTGTAAAAACTACCAGGAGAACTCCTGTCTGGCACCTTCGCTAGTGGTGTTGTGCAGGGGGTGTGTTTGGAACATTTTGTCACCGGCCGACTCCAAAATTCAGCGGTTCCCCATCTCAGCCCAGAAAGCAGGTAGAACAACTTTTGTGGTGTCTTTCAGATGCCTACCAAGGTAGTGTAAAAACTACTAAGAGAACTCCTGTCTGGCACCTTCCCCGGTGGAGTTGTGCAGGGGGTGTGTTTGGAACATTTTGTCACCGGCCGAGTCCAAAATTCAGCCGTTCCCCATCTCAGCCCAGAAAGCAGGTAGAACAACTTTTGTGGTGTCTTTCAGCTGCCTACCGGAGCAATGTAAAAACTACCAGGAGAACTCCTGCCTGGCACCTTCCCCGGTGGAGTTGTGCATGGGGTGTCTTTGGAACATTTTGTCACCGGCCGAGTCCAAAATTCAGCGATTCCCCATCTCAGCCCAGAAAGCAGGTAGAACAACTTTTGTGGTGCCTTTCAGCTGCCTACCAAGGTAGTGTAAAAACTACCAGGAGAACTCCTGTCTGGCACCTTCCCCGGTGGAGTTGTGCAGGGGGTGTGTTTGGAACATTTTGTCACCGGCCGACTCCAAAATTCAGCGGTTCCCCATCTCAGCCCAGAAAGCAGGTAGAACATCTTTTGTGGTGTCTTTTAGATGCCTACTGGAGCAATGTAAAAACTACCAGGAGAACTCCTGTCTGGCACCTTCCCCGGTATAGTTGTGCAGGGGGTGTCTTTGGAACATTTTGTCACCGGCCGAGTCCAATATTCAGCTGTTCCCCATCTCAGCCCAGAAAGCAGGTAGAACAACTTTTGTGGTGTCTTTTAGATGCCTACCAAGGTAGTGTAAAAACTATCAAGAGAACGCTTGTCTGGCACCTTCCCCGGTGGAGTTTTGCAGGGGGTGTGTTTGGAACATTTTTTCACCGGCCGAGTCCAAAATTCAGCGATTCCCCATCTCAGCCCAGAAAGCAGGTAGAACAACTTTTGTGGTGTCTTTCAGATGCCTACTGGAGCAATGTAAAAAATACCAGGAGAACTCCTGCCTGGCACCTTCCCCGGTGGAGTTGTGCAGGGGGTGTGTTTGGAACATTTTGTCACCGGCCGAGTCCAAAATTCAGCGGTTCCCCATCTCAGCCCAGAAAGCAGGTAGAACAACATTTGTGGTGCCTTTTAGCTGCCTACCAAGGTAGTGTAAAAACTATTAAGAGAACTCCTGTCTGGCACCTTCCCCGGTGGAGTTGTGCATGGGGTGTCTTTGGAACATTTTTTCACCGGCCGAGTCCAAAATTCAGCGGTTCCCCATCTCAGCCCAGAAAGCAGGTAGAACAACTTTTGTGGTGTCTTTCAGCTGCCTACCGGAGCAATGTAGAAACTACAGGAGAACTCCTGCCTGGCACCTTCCCCGGTGGAGTTGTGCATGGGCTGTGTTCGGAATATTTTGTCACCAGCCGAGTCCAAAAATTCAGCGGTTCCCCATCTCAGCCCAGAAAGCAGGTAGAACAACTTTTGTGGTGTCTTTCAGATGCCTACCAAGGTAGTGTAAAAACTACTAAGAGAACTCCTGTCTGGCACCTTCCCCGGTGGAGTTGTGCAGGGGGTGTGTTTGGAACATTTTGTCACCGGCCGAGTCCAAAATTCAGCCGTTCCCCATCTCAGCCCAGAAAGCAGGTAGAACAACTTTTGTGGTGTCTTTCAGATGCCTACCGGAGCAATGTAAAAACTACCAGGAGAACTCCTGCCTGGCACCTTCCCCGGTGGAGTTGTGCATGGGGTGTGTTTGGAACATTTTGTCACCGGCCGAGTCCAAAATTCAGCGATTCCCCATCTCAGCCCAGAAAGCAGGTAGAACAACTTTTGTGGTGCCTTTCAGCTGCCTACCAAGGTAGTGTAAAAACTACCAGGAGAACTCCTGTCTGGCACCTTCCCCGGTGGAGTTGTGCAGGGGGTGTGTTTGGAACATTTTGTCACCGGCCGAGTCCAAAATTCAGCGGTTCCCCATCTCAGCCCAGAAAGCAGGTAGAACATCTTTTGTGGTGTCTTTTAGATGCCTACTGGAGCAATGTAAAAACTACCAGGAGAACTCCTGTCTGGCACCTTCCCCGGTATAGTTGTGCAGGGGGTGTCTTTGGAACATTTTGTCACCGGCCGAGTCCAATATTCAGCTGTTCCCCATCTCAGCCCAGAAAGCAGGTAGAACAACTTTTGTGGTGCCTTTCAGGTGCCTACCAAGGTAGTGTAAAAACTACCAGGAGAACTCCTGTCTGGCACCTTCGCTAGTGAAGTTGTGCATGGGGTGTGTTTGGAACATTTTGTCACCGGCCGAGTCCAAAATTCAGCGGTTCCCCATCTCAGCCCAGAAAGCAGGTAGAACAACTTTTGTGGTGTCTTTCAGATGCCTACCGGAGCAATGTAAAAACTACCAGGAGAACTCCTGTCTGGCACCTTCCCCGGTGGAGTTGTGCATGGGGTGTGTTTGGAACATTTTGTCACCGGCCGAGTCCAAAATTCAGCGGTTCCCCATCTCAGCCCAGAAAGCAGGTAGAACAACTTTTGTGGTGCCTTTCAGGTGCCTACCAAGGTAGTGTAAAAACTACTAAGAGAACTCCTGTCTGGCACCTTCCCCGGTGGAGTTGTGCATGGGGTGTCTTTGGAACATTTTGTCACTGGCCGAGTCCAAAATTCAGCGGTTCCCCATCTCAGCCCAGAAAGCAGGTAGAACAACTTTTGTGGTGTCTTTCAGATGCCTACCGGAGCAATGTAAAAACTACCAGGAGAACTCCTGTCTGGCACCTTCCCCGGTGGAGTTGTGCAGGGGGTGTGTTTGGAACATTTTGTCACCAGCCGAGTCCAAAATTCAGCGGTTCCCCATCTCAGCCCAGAAAGCAGGTAGAACAACTTTTGTGGTGCCTTTCAAATGCCTACCAAGGTAGTGTAAAAACTACAAAGAGAACTCCTGCCTGGCACCTTCCCCGGTGGAGTTGTGCATGGGGTGTCTTTGGAACATTTTGTCACCGGCCGAGTCCAAAATTCAGCGATTCCCCATCTCAGCCCAGAAAGCAGGTAGAACAACTTTTGTGGTGTCCTTTTGATGCCTACCGGAGCAATGTAAAAACTACCAACAGAGCTCGTCCCTGGCACCTTCGCTAGTGGAGTTGTGCATGGGGTGTGTTTGGAACATTTTGTCACCGGCCGACTCCAAAATTCAGCGGTTCCCCATCTCAGCCCAGAAAGCAGGTAGAACAACTTTTGTGGTGCCTTTTAGCTGCCTACCAAGGTAGTGTAAAAACTATTAAGAGAACTCCTGTCTGGCACCTTCCCCGGTGGAGTTGTGCATGGGGTGTGTTTGGAACATTTTGTCACCGGCCGAGTCCAAAATTCAGCGTTTCCCCATCTCAGCCCAGAAAGCAGGTAGAACAACTTTTGTGGTGTCTTTCAGCTGCCTACCGGAGCAATGTAAAAACTACAGGAGAACTCCTGTCTGGCACCTTCCCCGGTGGAGTTGTGCATGGGGTGTGTTCGGAATATTTTGTCACCAGCCGAGTCCAAAAATTCAGCGGTTCCCCATCTCAGCCCAGAAAGCAGGTAGAACAACTTTTGTGGTGCCTTTCAAATGCCTACCAAGGTAGTGTAAAAACTACCAAGAGAACTCCTGCCTGGCACCTTCCCCGGTGGAGTTGTGCATGGGGTGTGTTTGGAACATTTTGTCACCGGCCGAGTCCAAAATTCAGCGGTTCCCCATCTCAGCCCAGAAAGCAGGTAGAACAACTTTTGTGGTGCCTTTCAGGTGCCTACCAAGGTAGTGTAAAAACTACCAGGAGAACTCCTGTCTGGCACCTACCCCGGTGGAGTTGTGCATGGGGTATGTTTGGAACATTTTGTCACCGGCCGACTCCAAAATTCAGCGGTTCCCCATCTCAGCCCAGAAAGCAGGTAGACCAACTTTTGTGGTGCCTTTCAGCTGCCTACCAAGGTAGTGTAAAAACTACTAAGAGAACTCCTGTCTGGCACCTTCCCCGGTGGAGTTGTGCATGGGGTGTGTTTGGAACATTTTGTCACCGGCCGACTCCAAAATTCAGCGGTTCCCCATCTCAGCCCAGAAAGCAGGTAGAACAACTTTTGTGGTGTCTTTCAGATGCCTACCGGAGCAATGTAAAAACTACCAGGAGAACTCCTGCCTGGCACCTTCCCCGGTGGAGTTGTGCATGGGGTGTGTTTGGAACATTTTGTCACCGGCCGACTCCAAAATTCAGCGATTCCCCATCTCAGCCCAGAAAGCAGGTAGAACAACTTTTGTGGTGCCTTTCAGGTGCCTACCAAGGTAGTGTAAAAACTACCAGGAGAACTCCTGCCTGGCACCTTCCCCGGTGGAGTTGTGCATGGGGTGTGTTTGGAACATTTTGTCACCGGCCGAGTCCAAAATTCAGCCGTTCCCCATCTCAGCCCAGAAAGCAGGTAGAACATCTTTTGTGGTGTCTTTTAGATGCCTACCGGAGCAATGTAAAAACTACCAGAAGAACTCCTGTCTGGCACCTTCCCCGGTATAGTTGTGCAGGGGGTGTCTTTGGAACATTTTGTCACCGGCCGACTCCAAAATTCAGCTGTTCCCCATCTCAGCCCAGAAAGCAGGTAGAACAACTTTTGTGGTGTCTTTTAGATGCCTACCAAGGTAGTGTAAAAACTATCAAGAGAACGCTTGTCTGGCACCTTCCCCGGTGGAGTTTTGCAGGGGGTGTGTTTGGAACATTTTGTCACCGGCCGAGTCCAAAATTCAGCGATTCCCCATCTCAGCCCAGAAAGCAGGTAGAACAACTTTTGTGGTGTCTTTCAGATGCCTACCGGAGCAATGTAAAAACTACCAGGAGAACTCCTGCCTGGCACCTTCCCCGGTGGAGTTGTGCATGGGGTGTGTTTGGAACATTTTGTCACCAGCCGAGTCCAAAATTCAGCCGTTCCCCATCTCAGCCCAGAAAGCAGGTAGAACAACTTTTGTGGTGCCTTTCAGGTGCCTACCAAGGTCGTGTAAAAACTACCAGGAGAACTCCTGTCTGGCACCTTCCCCGGTGGAGTTGTGCATGGGGTGTGTTTGGAACATTTTGTCACCGGGCGACTCCAAAATTCAGCGGTTCCCCATCTCAGCCCAGAAAGCAGGTAGAACAACTTTTGTGGTGCCTTTCAGCTGCCTACCAAGGTAGTGTAAAAACTACTAAGAGAACTCCTGTCTGGCACCTTCCCCGGTGGAGTTGTGCATGGGGTGTCTTTGGAACATTTTGTCACTGGCCGAGTCCAAAATTCAGCGGTTCCCCATCTCAGCCCAGAAAGCAGGTAGAACAACTTTTGTGGTGTCTTTCAGATGCCTACCGGAGCAATGTAAAAACTACCAGGAGAACTCCTGTCTGGCACCTTCCCCGGTGGAGTTGTGCAGGGGGTGTGTTTGGAACATTTTGTCACCAGCCGAGTCCAAAATTCAGCGGTTCCCCATCTCAGCCCAGAAAGCAGGTAGAACAACTTTTGTGGTGCCTTTCAAATGCCTACCAAGGTAGTGTAAAAACTACCAAGAGAACTCCTGCCTGGCACCTTCCCCGGTGGAGTTGTGCATGGGGTGTCTTTGGAACATTTTGTCACCGGCCGAGTCCAAAATTCAGCGATTCCCCATCTCAGCCCAGAAAGCAGGTAGAACAACTTTTGTGGTGTCCTTTTGATGCCTACCGGAGCAATGTAAAAACTACCAACAGAGCTCGTCCCTGGCACCTTCGCTAGTGGAGTTGTGCATGGGGTGTGTTTGGAACATTTTGTCACCGGCCGACTCCAAAATTCAGCGGTTCCCCATCTCAGCCCAGAAAGCAGGTAGAACAACTTTTGTGGTGCCTTTTAGCTGCCTACCAAGGTAGTGTAAAAACTATTAAGAGAACTCCTGTCTGGCACCTTCCCCGGTGGAGTTGTGCATGGGGTGTGTTTGGAACATTTTGTCACCGGCCGAGTCCAAAATTCAGCGTTTCCCCATCTCAGCCCAGAAAGCAGGTAGAACAACTTTTGTGGTGTCTTTCAGCTGCCTACCGGAGCAATGTAAAAACTACAGGAGAACTCCTGTCTGGCACCTTCCCCGGTGGAGTTGTGCATGGGGTGTGTTCGGAATATTTTGTCACCAGCCGAGTCCAAAAATTCAGCGGTTCCCCATCTCAGCCCAGAAAGCAGGTAGAACAACTTTTGTGGTGCCTTTCAAATGCCTACCAAGGTAGTGTAAAAACTACCAAGAGAACTCCTGCCTGGCACCTTCCCCGGTGGAGTTGTGCATGGGGTGTGTTTGGAACATTTTGTCACCGGCCGAGTCCAAAATTCAGCGGTTCCCCATCTCAGCCCAGAAAGCAGGTAGAACAACTTTTGTGGTGCCTTTCAGGTGCCTACCAAGGTAGTGTAAAAACTACCAGGAGAACTCCTGTCTGGCACCTACCCCGGTGGAGTTGTGCATGGGGTATGTTTGGAACATTTTGTCACCGGCCGACTCCAAAATTCAGCGGTTCCCCATCTCAGCCCAGAAAGCAGGTAGAACAACTTTTGTGGTGCCTTTCAGCTGCCTACCAAGGTAGTGTAAAAACTACTAAGAGAACTCCTGTCTGGCACCTTCCCCGGTGGAGTTGTGCATGGGGTGTGTTTGGAACATTTTGTCACCGGCCGAGTCCAAAATTCAGCGTTTCCCCATCTCAGCCCAGAAAGCAGGTAGAACAACTTTTGTGGTGTCTTTCAGATGCCTACCGGAGCAATGTAAAAACTACCAGGAGAACTCCTGCCTGGCACCTTCCCCGGTGGAGTTGTGCATGGGGTGTGTTTGGAACATTTTGTCACCGGCCGACTCCAAAATTCAGCGATTCCCCATCTCAGCCCAGAAAGCAGGTAGAACAACTTTTGTGGTGCCTTTCAGGTGCCTACCAAGGTAGTGTAAAAACTACCAGGAGAACTCCTGCCTGGCACCTTCCCCGGTGGAGTTGTGCATGGGGTGTGTTTGGAACATTTTGTCACCGGCCGAGTCCAAAATTCAGCCGTTCCCCATCTCAGCCCAGAAAGCAGGTAGAACATCTTTTGTGGTGTCTTTTAGATGCCTACCGGAGCAATGTAAAAACTACCAGAAGAACTCCTGTCTGGCACCTTCCCCGGTATAGTTGTGCAGGGGGTGTCTTTGGAACATTTTGTCACCGGCCGACTCCAAAATTCAGCTGTTCCCCATCTCAGCCCAGAAAGCAGGTAGAACAACTTTTGTGGTGTCTTTTAGATGCCTACCAAGGTAGTGTAAAAACTATCAAGAGAACGCTTGTCTGGCACCTTCCCCGGTGGAGTTTTGCAGGGGGTGTGTTTGGAACATTTTGTCACCGGCCGAGTCCAAAATTCAGCGATTCCCCATCTCAGCCCAGAAAGCAGGTAGAACAACTTTTGTGGTGTCTTTCAGATGCCTACCGGAGCAATGTAAAAACTACCAGGAGAACTCCTGTCTGGCACCTTCCCCGGTGGAGTTGTGCAGGGGGTGTGTTTGGAACATTTTGTCACCGGCCGACTCCAAAATTCAGCGGTTCCCCATCTCAGCCCAGAAAGCAGGTAGAACAACTTTTGTGGTGCCTTTCAAATGCCTACCAAGGTAGTGTAAAAACTACCAAGAGAACTCCTGCCTGGCACCTTCCCCGGTGGAGTTGTGCATGGGGTGTGTTTGGAACATTTTGTCACCGGCCGACTCCAAAATTCAGCGGTTCCCCATCTCAGCCCAGAAAGCAGGTAGAACAACTTTTGTGGTGCCTTTCAGGTGCCTACCAAGGTAGTGTAAAAACTACCAGGAGAACTCCTGTCTGGCACCTTCGCTACTGGAGTTGTGCATGGGGTGTGTTTGGAACATTTTGTCACCGGCCGAGTCCAAAATTCAGCGGTTCCCCATCTCAGCCCAGAAAGCAGGTAGAACAACTTTTGTGGTGTCTTTTAGATGCCTACCAAGGTAGTGTAAAAACTACTAAGAGAACTCCTGTCTGGCACCTTCCCCGGTGGAGTTGTGCAGGGGGTGTCTTTGGAACATTTTTTCACCGGCCGAGTCCAAAATTCAGCGATTCCCCATCTCAGCCCAGAAAGCAGATAGAACAACTTTTGTGGTGTCTTTCAGATGCCTACCGGAGCAATGTAAAAACTACCAGGAGAACTCCCGTCTGGCACCTTCCCCGGTGGAGTTGTGCATGGGGTGTGTTTGGAACATTTTGTCACCAGCCGAGTCCAAAATTCAGCGGTTCCCCATCTCAGCCCAGAAAGCAGGTAGAACAACTTTTTTGGTGTCTTTCAGATGCCTACCAAGGTAGTGTAAAAACTACTAAGAGAACTCCTGTCTGGCACCTTCCCCGGTGGAGTTGTGCATGGGGTGTGTTTGGAACATTTTGTCACCGGCCGAGTCCAAAATTCAGCGGTTCCCCATCTCAGCCCAGAAAGCAGGTAGAACAACTTTTGTGGTGTCTTTCAGCTGCCTACCGGAGCAATGTAAAAACTACAGGAGAACTCCTGTCTGGCACCTTCCCCGGTGGAGTTGTGCATGGGGTGTGTTCGGAATATTTTGTCACCAGCCGAGTCCAAAAATTCAGCGGTTCCCCATCTCAGCCCAGAAAGCAGGTAGAACAACTTTTGTGGTGCCTTTCAAATGCCTACCAAGGTAGTGTAAAAACTACCAAGAGAACTCCTGCCTGGCACCTTCCCCGGTGGAGTTGTGCATGGGGTGTGTTTGGAACATTTTGTCACCGGCCGAGTCCAAAATTCAGCGTTTCCCCATCTCAGCCCAGAAAGCAGGTAGAACAACTTTTGTGGTGCCTTTCAGGTGCCTACCAAGGTAGTGTAAAAACTACTAAGAGAACTCCTGTCTGGCACCTTCCCCGGTGGAGTTGTGCATGGGGTGTCTTTGGAACATTTTGTCACTGGCCGAGTCCAAAATTCAGAGGTTCCCCATTTCAGCCCAGAAAGCAGGTAGAACAACTTTTGTGGTGTCTTTCAGATGCCTACCGGAGCAATGTAAAAACTACTAGGAGAACTCCTGTCTGGCACCTTCCCCGGTGGAGTTGTGCAGGGGGTGTGTTTGGAACATTTTGTCACCAGCCGACTCCAAAATTCAGCGGTTCCCCATCTCAGCCCAGAAAGCAGGTAGAACAACTTTTGTGGTGCCTTTCAAATGCCTACCAAGGTAGTGTAAAAACTACCAAGAGAACTCCTGCCTGGCACCTTCCCCGGTGGAGTTGTGCATGGGGTGTCTTTGGAACATTTTGTCACCGGCCGAGTCCAAAATTCAGCGATTCCCCATCTCAGCCCAGAAAGCAGGTAGAACAACTTTTGTGGTATCCTTTTGATGCCTACCGGAGCAATGTAAAAACTACCAACAGAGCTCGTCCCTGGCACCTTCGCTAGTGGAGTTGTGCATGGGGTGTGTTTGGAACATTTTGTCACCGGCCGAGTCCAAAATTCAGCGGTTCCCCATCTCAGCCCAGAAAGCAGGTAGAACAACTTTTGTGGTGCCTTTTAGCTGCCTACCAAGGTAGTGTAAAAACTATTAAGAGAACTCCTGTCTGGCACCTTCCCCGGTGGAGTTGTGCATGGGGTGTGTTTGGAACATTTTGTCACCGGCCGAGTCCAAAATTCAGCGTTTCCCCATCTCAGCCCAGAAAGCAGGTAGAACAACTTTTGTGGTGTCTTTCAGCTGCCTACCGGAGCAATATAAAAACTACAGGAGAACTCCTGTCTGGCACCTTCCCCGGTGGAGTTGTGCATGGGGTGTGTTCGGAATATTTTGTCACCAGCCAGTCCAAAATTCAGCGATTCCCCATCTCAGCCCAGAAAGCAGATAGAACAACTTTTGTGGTGTCTTTCAGATGCCTACCGGAGCAATGTAAAAACTACCAGGAGAACTCCTGTCTGGCACCTTCCCCGGTGGAGTTGTGCATGGGGTGTGTTCGGAACATTTTGTCACCAGCCGAGTCCAAAAATTCAGCGGTTCCCCATCTCAGCCCAGAAAGCAGGTAGAACAACTTTTGTGGTGTCTTTCAGCTGCCTACCAAGGTAGTGTAAAAACTACCAAGAGAACTCCTGCCTGGCACCTTCCCCGGTGGAGTTGTGCATGGGGTGTGTTTGGAACATTTTGTCACCGGGCGACTCCAAAATTCAGCGGTTCCCCATCTCAGCCCAGAAAGCAGGTAGAACAACTTTTGTGGTGTCTTTCAGCTGCCTACCGGAGCAATGTAAAAACTACCAAGAGAACTCCTGTCTGGCACCTTCCCCGGTGGAGTTGTGCATGGGGTGTGTTCGGAACATTTTGTCACCAGCCGAGTCCAAAAATTCAGCGTTTCCCCATCTCAGCCCAGAAAGCAGGTAGAACAACTTTTGTGGTGTCTTTCAGCTGCCTACCAAGGTAGTGTAAAAACTACCAAGAGAACTCCTGCCTGGCACCTTCCCCGGTGGAGTTGTGCATGGGGTGTGTTTGGAACATTTTGTCACCGGGCGACTCCAAAATTCAGCGGTTCCCCATCTCAGCCCAGAAAGCAGGTAGAACAACTTTTGTGGTGCCTTTCAGGTGCCTACCAAGGTAGTGTAAAAACTATTAAGAGAACTCCTGTCTGGCACCTTCCCTGGTGGAGTTGTGCATGGGGTGTCTTTGGAACATTTTGTCACTGGCCGAGTCCAAAATTCAGCGGTTCCCCATCTCAGCCCAGAAAGCAGGTAGAACAACTTTTGTGGTGCCTTTCAGCTGCCTACCGGAGCAATGTAAAAACTACCAGGAGAACTCCTGTCTGGCACCTTCCCCGGTGGAGTTGTGCAGGGGGTGTGTTTGGAACATTTTGTCACCAGCCGAGTCCAAAATTCAGCGTTTCCCCATCTCAGCCCAGAAAGCAGGTAGAACAACTTTTGTGGTGTCTTTCAGATGCCTACCGGAGCAATGTAAAAACTACCAGGAGAACTCCTGCCTGGCACCTTCCCCGGTGGAGTTGTGCATGGGGTGTCTTTGGAACATTTTGTCACCGGCCGAGTCCAAAATTCAGCGATTCCCCATCTCAGCCCAGAAAGCAGGTAGAACAACTTTTGTGGTGTCTTTCAGATGCCTACCGGAGCAATGTAAAAACTACCAGGAGAACTCCCGTCTGGCACCTTCCCCGGTGGAGTTGTGCAGGGGGTGTGTTTGGAACATTTTGTCACCAGCCGAGTCCAAAATTCAGCGTTTCCCCATCTCAGCCCAGAAAGCAGATAGAACAACTTTTGTGGTGCCTTTCAAATGCCTACCAAGGTAGTGTAAAAACTACCAAGAGAACTCCTGCCTGGCACCTTCCCCGGTGGAGTTGTGCATGGGGTGTGTTTGGAACATTTTGTCACCGGCCGACTCCAGAATTCAGCGATTCCCCATCTCAGCCCAGAAAGCAGGTAGAACAACTTTTGTGGTGCCTTTCAGGTGCCTACCAAGGTAGTGTAAAAACTACCAGGAGAACTCCTGTCTGGCACCTTCGCTAGTGGAGTTGTGCATGGGGTGTCTTTGGAACATTTTGTCACCGGGCGACTCCAAAATTCAGCGGTTCCCCATCTCAGCCCAGAAAGCAGGTAGAACAACTTTTGTGGTGTCTTTTAGATGCCTACCAAGGTAGTGTAAAAACTACTAAGAGAACTCCTGTCTGGCACCTTCCCCGGTGGAGTTGTGCATGGGGTGTCTTTGGAACATTTTTTCACCGGCCGAGTCCAAAATTCAGCGATTCCCCATCTCAGCCCAGAAAGCAGATAGAACAACTTTTGTGGTGTCTTTCAGATGCCTACCGGAGCAATGTAAAAACTACCAGGAGAACTCCCGTCTGGCACCTTCCCCGGTGGAGTTGTGCATGGGGTGTGTTTGGAACATTTTGTCACCAGCCGAGTCCAAAATTCAGCGGTTCCCCATCTCAGCCCAGAAAGCAGGTAGAACAACTTTTTTGGTGTCTTTCAGATGCCTACCAAGGTAGTGTAAAAACTACTAAGAGAACTCCTGTCTGGCACCTTCCCCGGTGGAGTTGTGCATGGGGTGTGTTTGGAACATTTTGTCACCGGCCGAGTCCAAAATTCAGCGGTTCCCCATCTCAGCCCAGAAAGCAGGTAGAACAACTTTTGTGGTGCCTTTCAGATGCCTACCGGAGCAATGTAAAAACTACAGGAGAACTCCTGTCTGGCACCTTCCCCGGTGGAGTTGTGCATGGGGTGTGTTCGGAATATTTTGTCACCAGCCGAGTCCAAAAATTCAGCGGTTCCCCATCTCAGCCCAGAAAGCAGGTAGAACAACTTTTGTGGTGCCTTTCAAATGCCTACCAAGGTAGTGTAAAAACTACCAAGAGAACTCCTGCCTGGCACCTTCCCCGGTGGAGTTGTGCATGGGGTGTGTTTGGAACATTTTGTCACCGGCCGAGTCCAAAATTCAGCGGTTCCCCATCTCAGCCCAGAAAGCAGGTAGAACAACTTTTGTGGTGTCTTTCAGATGCCTACCGGAGCAATGTAAAAACTACCAGGAGAACTCCTGCCTGGCACCTTCCCCGGTGGAGTTGTGCATGGGGTGTCTTTGGAACATTTTGTCACCGGCCGAGTCCAAAATTCAGCGTTTCCCCATCTCAGCCCAGAAAGCAGGTAGAACAACTTTTGTGGTGTCTTTCAGATGCCTACCGGAGCAATGTAAAAACTACAGGAGAACTCCTGTCTGGCACCTTCCCCGGTGGAGTTGTGCATGGGGTGTGTTCGTAATATTTTGTCACCAGCCGAGTCCAAAAATTCAGCGGTTCCCCATCTCAGCCCAGAAAGCAGGTAGAACAACTTTTGTGGTGCCTTTCAAATGCCTACCAAGGTAGTGTAAAAACTACCAAGAGAACTCCTGCCTGGCACCTTCCCTGGTGGAGTTGTGCATGGGGTGTGTTTGGAACATTTTGTCACCGGCCGAGTCCAAAATTCAGGGGTTCCCCATCTCAGCCCAGAAAGCAGGTAGAACAACTTTTGTGGTGTCTTTCAGATGCCTACCAGAGCAATGTAAAAACTACCAGGAGAACTCCTGCCTGGCACCTTCCCCGGTGGAGTTGTGCATGGGGTGTGTTTGGAACATTTTGTCACCGGCCGACTCCAAAATTCAGCTGTTCCCCATCTCAGCCCAGAAAGCAGGTAGAACAACTTTTGTGGTGTCTTTCAGATGCCTACCGGAGCAATGTAAAAACTACCAGGAGAACTCCCGTCTGGCACCTTCCCCGGTGGAGTTGTGCAGGGGGTGTGTTTGGAACATTTTGTCACCAGCCGAGTCCAAAATTCAGCGATTCCCCATCTCAGCCCAGAAAGCAGGTAGAACAACTTTTGTGGTGTCTTTCAGATGCCTACCAAGGTAGTGTAAAAACTCTCAAGAGAACTCTTGTCTGGTACATTCCCCGGTGGAGTTGTGCATGGGGTGTGTTTGGAACATTTTCTCACCGGCCGAGTCCAAAATTCAGCGATTCCCCATCTCAGCCCAGAAAGCAGATAGAACAACTTTTGTGGTGTCTTTCAGATGCCTACCGGAGCAATGTAAAAACTACCAAGAGAACTCCTGTCTGGCACCTTCCCCGGTGGAGTTGTGCATGGGGTGTGTTTGGAACATTTTGTCACCAGCCGAGTCCAAAAATTCAGCGGTTCCCCATCTCAGCCCAGAAAGCAGGTAGAACAACTTTTGTGGTGCCTTTCAGCTGCCTACCAAGGTAGTGTAAAAACTACCAAGAGAACTCCTGCCTGGCACCTTCCCCGGTGGAGTTGTGCATGGGGTGTCTTTGGAACATTTTGTCACCGGCCGAGTCCAAAATTCAGCGGTTCCCCATCTCAGCCCAGAAAGCAGGTAGAACAACTTTTGTGGTGCCTTTTAGCTGCCTACCAAGGTAGTGTAAAAACTATTAAGAGAACTCCTGTCTGGCACCTTCCCCGGTGGAGTTGTGCATGGGGTGTGTTTGGAACATTTTGTCACCGGCCGAGTCCAAAATTCAGCGTTTCCCCATCTCAGCCCAGAAAGCAGGTAGAACAACTTTTGTGGTGTCTTTCAGATGCCTACCGGAGCAATGTAAAAACTACCAGGAGAACTCCTGTCTGGCACCTTCCCCGGTGGAGTTGTGCATGGGGTGTGTTTGGAACATTTTGTCACCGGCCGACTCCAAAATTCAGCGGTTCCCCATCTCAGCCCAGAAAGCAGGTAGAACAACTTTTGTGGTGCCTTTCAGGTGCCTACCAAGGTAGTGTAAAAACTACCAGGAGAACTCCTGTCTGGCACCTTCGCTAGTGGAGTTGTGCATGGGGTGTCTTTGGAACATTTTGTCACCGGCCGACTCCAAAATTCAGCGGTTCCCCATCTCAGCCCAGAAAGCAGGTAGAACAACTTTTGTGGTGCCTTTCAGCTGCCTACCAAGGTAGTGTAAAAACTACTAAGAGAACTCCTGTCTGGCACCTTCCCCGGTGGAGTTGTGCAGGGGGTGTGTTTGGAACATTTTGTCACCGGCCGAGTCCAAAATTCAGCGGTTCCCCATCTCAGCCCAGAAAGCAGGTAGAACAACTTTTGTGGTGTCTTTCAGATGCCTACCGGAGCAATGTAAAAACTACCAGGAGAACTCCTGCCTGGCACCTTCCCCGGTGGAGTTGTGCATGGGGTGTCTTTGGAACATTTTGTCACCGGCCGAGTCCAAAATTCAGCGATTCCCCATCTCAGCCCAGAAAGCAGGTAGAACAACTTTTGTGGTGCCTTTCAGGTGCCTACCAAGGTAGTGTAAAAACTACTAAGAGAACTCCTGTCTGGCACCTTCCCCGGTGGAGTTGTGCAGGGGGTGTGTTTGGAACATTTTGTCACCGGCCGAGTCCAAAATTCAGCGGTTCCCCATCTCAGCCCAGAAAGCAGGTAGAACAACTTTTGTGGTGTCTTTTAGATGCCTACCGGAGCAATGTAAAAACTACCAGGAGAACTCCTGTCTGGCACCTTCCCCGGTATAGTTGTGCAGGGGGTGTCTTTGGAACATTTTGTCACCGGCCGAGTCCAAAATTCAGCGTTTCCCCATCTCAGCCCAGAAAGCAGGTAGAACAACTTTTGTGGTGTCTTTCAGCTGCCTACCGGAGCAATGTAAAAACTACAGGAGAACTCCTGTCTGGCACCTTCCCCGGTGGAGTTGTGCAGGGGGTGTGTTCGGAATATTTTGTCACCAGCCGAGCCCAAAAATTCAGCGGTTCCCCATCTCAGCCCAGAAAGCAGGTAGAACAACTTTTGTGGTGCCTTTCAAATGCCTACCAAGGTAGTGTAAAAACTACCAAGAGAACTCCTGCCTGGCACCTTCCCCGGTGGAGTTGTGCATGGGGTGTGTTTGGAACATTTTGTCACCGGCCGAGTCCAAAATTCAGCGGTTCCCCATCTCAGGCCAGAAAGCAGGTAAAACAACTTTTGTGGTGCCTTTCAGGTGCCTACCAAGGTAGTGTAAAAACTACCAGGAGAACTCCTGTCTGGCACTTTCGCTAGTGGAGTTGTGCATGGGGTGTGTTTGGAACATTTTGTCACCGGCCGAGTCCAAAATTCAGCGGTTCCCCATCTCAGCCCAGAAAGCAGGTAGAACAACTTTTGTGGTGTCTTTTAGATGCCTGCCAAGGTAGTGTAAAAACTATTAAGAGAACTCCTGTCTGGCACCTTCCCCGGTGGAGTTGTGCATGGGGTGTCTTTGGAACATTTTTCACCGGCCGAGTCCAAAATTCAGCGATTCCCCATCTCAGCCCAGAAAGCAGATAGAACAACTTTTGTGGTGTCTTTCAGATGCCTACCGGAGCAATGTAAAAACTACCAGGAGAACTCCCGTCTGGCACCTTCCCCGGTGGAGTTGTGCATGGGGTGTGTTTGGAACATTTTGTCACCAGCCGAGTCCAAAATTCAGCGGTTCCCCATCTCAGCCCAGAAAGCAGGTAGAACAACTTTTTTGGTGTCTTTCAGATGCCTACCAAGGTATCTACTGAGAACTCCTGTCTGGCACCTTCCCCCGGTGGAGTTGTGCATGGGGTGTGTTTGGAACATGTTTGTCACCGGCCGACTCCAAAATTCAGCGGTTCCCCATCTCAGCCCAGAAAGCAGGGTAGAACAACTTTTGTGGTGTCTTTCAGATGCCTACCGGAGCAATGTAAAAACTACCAGGAGAACTCCCGTCTGGCACCTTCCCCGGTGGAGTTGTGCAGGGGGTGTGTTTGGAACATTTTGTCACCAGCCGAGTCCAAAATTCAGCGTTTCCCCATCTCAGGCCCAGAAAGCAGGTAGAACAACTTTTGTGGTGTCTTTCAGATGCCTACCAAGGTAGTGTAAAAACTACTAAGAGAACTCCTGTCTGGCACCTTCCCCGGTGGAGTTGTGCAGGGGGTGTGTTTGGAACATTTTGTCACCGGCCGAGTCCAAAATTCAGCGGTTCCCCATCTCAGCCCAGAAAGCAGGTAGAACAACTTTTGTGGTGTCTTTCAGATGCCTACCAAGGTAGTGTAAAAACTCTCAAGAGAACTCTTGTCTGGCACCTTCCCCGGTGGAGTTGTGGCAGGTGGTGTCTTTGGAACATTTTGTCACCAGCCGACTCCAAAATTCAGGGGTTCCCCATCTCAGCCCAGAAAGCAGGTAGAACAACTTTTGTGGTGTCTTTCAGATGCCTACCAGAGCAATGTAAAAACTACCAGGAGAACTCCTGCCTGGCACCTTCCCCGTGGAGTTGTGCATGGGGTGTGTTTGGAACATTTTGTCACCAGCCGACTCCAAAATTCAGCTGTTCCCCATCTCAGCCCAGAAAGCAGGTAGAACAACTTTTGTGGTGTCTTTCAGATGCCTACCGGAGCAATGTAAAAACTACCAGGAGAACTCCCGTCTGGCACCTTCCCCGGTGGAGTTGTGCAGGGGGTGTGTTTGGAACATTTTGTCACCAGCCGAGTCCAAAATTCAGCGTTTCCCCATCTCAGCCCAGAAAGCAGGTAGAACAACTTTTGTGGTGTCTTTCAGATGCCTACCAAGGTAGTGTAAAAACTATCAAGAGAACGCTTGTCTGGCACATTCCCCCGGTGGAGTTGTGCATGGGGTGTGTTTGGAACATTTTGTCACCCGGCCGAGTCCAAAATTCAGCGATTCCCCATCTCAGCCCAGAAAGCAGATAGAACAACTTTTGTGGTGTCTTTCAGATGCCTACCGGAGCTATGTAAAAACTACCAAGAGAACTCCTGTCTGGCACCTTCCCCGGTGGAGTTGTGCAGGGGGTGTGTTCGGAACATTTTGTCACCAGCCGAGTCCAAAAATTCAGCGGTTCCACATCTCAGCCCAGAAAGCAGGTAGAACAACTTTTGTGGTGCCTTTCAGCTGCCTACCAATATAGTGTAAAAACTACCAAGAGAACTCCTGCCTGGCACCTTCCCCCGGTGGAGTTGTGCATGGGGTGTGTTTGGGAACATTTTGTCACCCGGCCGACTCCAAAATTCAGCCGGTTCCCCATCTCAGCCCAGAAAGCAGGTAGAACAACTTTTGTGGTGTCTTTCAGATGCCTACCGGAGCAATGTAAAAACTACCAGGAGAACTCCCGTCTGGCACCTTCCCCGGTGGAGTTGTGCAGGGGGTGTGTTTGGAACATTTTGTCACCAGCCGAGTCCAAAATTCAGCGTTTCCCCATCTCAGCCCAGAAAGCAGGTAGAACAACTTTTGTGGTGTCTTTCAGATGCCTACCAAGGTAGTGTAAAAACTACTAAGAGAACTCCTGTCTGGCACCTTCCCCGGTGGAGTTGTGCAGGGGGTGTGTTTGGAACATTTTGTCACCGGCCGAGTCCAAAATTCAGCGGTTCCCCATCTCAGCCCAGAAAGCAGGTAGAACAACTTTTGTGGTGTCTTTCAGATGCCTACCAAGGTAGTGTAAAAACTCTCAAGAGAACTCTTGTCTGGCACCTTCCCCGGTGGAGTTGTGCAGGGGGTGTCTTTGGAACATTTTGTCACCAGCCGACTCCAAAATTCAGGGGTTCCCCATCTCAGCCCAGAAAGCAGGGTAGAACAACTTTTGTGGTGTCTTTCAGATGCCTACCAGAGCAATGTAAAAACTACCAGGAGAACTCCTGCCTGGCCCTTCCCCGGTGGAGTTGTGCATGGGGTGTGTTTGGAACATTTTGTCACCAGCCGACTCCAAAATTCAGCTGTTCCCCATCTCAGCCCAGAAAGCAGGTAGAACAACTTTTGTGGTGTCTTTCAGATGCCTACCGGAGCAATGTAAAAACTACCAGGAGAACTCCCGTCTGGCACCTTCCCCGGTGGAGTTGTGCAGGGGGTGTGTTTGGAACATTTTGTCACCAGCCGAGTCCAAAATTCAGCGTTTCCCCATCTCAGCCCAGAAAGCAGGTAGAACAACTTTTGTGGTGTCTTTCAGATGCCTACCAAGGTAGTGTAAAAACTATCAAGAGAACGCTTGTCTGGCACATTCCCCGGTGGAGTTGTGCATGGGGTGTGTTTGGAACATTTTGTCACCGGCCGAGTCCAAAATTCAGCGATTCCCCATCTCAGCCCAGAAAGCAGATAGAACAACTTTTGTGGTGTCTTTCAGATGCCTACCGGAGCTATGTAAAAACTACCAAGAGAACTCCTGTCTGGCACCTTCCCCGGTGGAGTTGTGCAGGGGGTGTGTTCGGAACATTTTGTCACCAGCCGAGTCCAAAAATTCAGCGGTTCCCCATCTCAGCCCAGAAAGCAGGTAGAACAACTTTTGTGGTGCCTTTCAGCTGCCTACCAAGGTAGTGTAAAAACTACCAAGAGAACTCCTGCCTGGCACCTTCCCCGGTGGAGTTGTGCATGGGGTGTGTTTGGAACATTTTGTCACCGGCCGAGTCCAAAATTCAGCGGTTCCCCATCTCAGCCCAGAAAGCAGGTAGAACAACTTTTGTGGTGTCTTTTAGCTGCCTACCAAGGTAGTGTAAAAACTATTAAGAGAACTCCTGTCTGGCACCTTCCCCGGTGGAGTTGTGCATGGGGTGTGTTTGGAACATTTTGTCACCGGCCGAGTCCAAAATTCAGCGATTCCCCATCTCAGCCCAGAAAGCAGGTAGAACAACTTTTGTGGTGTCTTTCAGATGCCTACTGGAGCAATGTAAAAACTACCAGGAGAACTCCTGTCTGGCACCTTCCCCGGTGGAGTTGTGCATGGGGTGTGTTCGGAACATTTTGTCACCGGCCGACTCCAAAATTCAGCGGTTCCCCATCTCAGCCCAGAAAGCAGGTAGAACAACTTTTGTGGTGTCTTTCAGATGCCTACCAAGGTAGTGTAAAAACTATCAAGAGAACGCTTGTCTGGCACATTCCCCGGTGGAGTTGTGCATGGGGTGTCTTTGGAACATTTTGTCACCGGCCGAGTCCAAAATTCAGCGATTCCCCATCTCAGCCCAGAAAGCAGATAGAACAACTTTTGTGGTGTCTTTCAGATGCCTACCGGAGCTATGTAAAAACTACTAAGAGAACTCCTGTCTGGCACCTTCCCCGGTGGAGTTGTGCAGGGGGTGTGTTCGGAACATTTTGTCACCAGCCGAGTCCAAAAATTCAGCGGTTCCACATCTCAGCCCAGAAAGCAGGTAGAACAACTTTTGTGGTGCCTTTCAGCTGCCTACCAATATAGTGTAAAAACTACCAAGAGAACTCCTGCCTGGCACCTTCCCCGGTGGAGTTGTGCATGGGGTGTGTTTGGAACATTTTGTCACCGGCCGACTCCAAAATTCAGCGGTTCCCCATCTCAGCCCAGAAAGCAGGTAGAACAACTTTTGTGGTGTCTTTCAGATGCCTACCGGAGCAATGTAAAAACTACCAGGAGAACTCCCGTCTGGCACCTTCCCCGGTGGAGTTGTGCAGGGGGTGTGTTTGGAACATTTTGTCACCAGCCGAGTCCAAAATTCAGCGTTTCCCCATCTCAGCCCAGAAAGCAGGTAGAACAACTTTTGTGGTGTCTTTCAGATGCCTACCAAGGTAGTGTAAAAACTACTAAGAGAACTCCTGTCTGGCACCTTCCCCGGTGGAGTTGTGCAGGGGGTGTGTTTGGAACATTTTGTCACCGGCCGAGTCCAAAATTCAGCGGTTCCCCATCTCAGCCCAGAAAGCAGGTAGAACAACTTTTGTGGTGTCTTTCAGATGCCTACCAAGGTAGTGTAAAAACTCTCAAGAGAACTCTTGTCTGGCACCTTCCCCGGTGGAGTTGTGCAGGGGGTGTCTTTGGAACATTTTGTCACCAGCCGACTCCAAAATTCAGGGGTTCCCCATCTCAGCCCAGAAAGCAGGTAGAACAACTTTTGTGGTGTCTTTCAGATGCCTACCAGAGCAATGTAAAAACTACCAGGAGAACTCCTGCCTGGCACCTTCCCCGGTGGAGTTGTGCATGGGGTGTGTTTGGAACATTTTGTCACCAGCCGACTCCAAAATTCAGCTGTTCCCCATCTCAGCCCAGAAAGCAGGTAGAACAACTTTTGTGGTGTCTTTCAGATGCCTACCGGAGCAATGTAAAAACTACCAGGAGAACTCCCGTCTGGCACCTTCCCCGGTGGAGTTGTGCAGGGGGTGTGTTTGGAACATTTTGTCACCAGCCGAGTCCAAAATTCAGCGTTTCCCCATCTCAGCCCAGAAAGCAGGTAGAACAACTTTTGTGGTGTCTTTCAGATGCCTACCAAGGTAGTGTAAAAACTATCAAGAGAACGCTTGTCTGGCACATTCCCCGGTGGAGTTGTGCATGGGGTGTGTTTGGAACATTTTGTCACCGGCCGAGTCCAAAATTCAGCGATTCCCCATCTCAGCCCAGAAAGCAGATAGAACAACTTTTGTGGTGTCTTTCAGATGCCTACCGGAGCTATGTAAAAACTACCAAGAGAACTCCTGTCTGGCACCTTCCCCGGTGGAGTTGTGCAGGGGGTGTGTTCGGAACATTTTGTCACCAGCCGAGTCCAAAAATTCAGCGGTTCCCCATCTCAGCCCAGAAAGCAGGTAGAACAACTTTTGTGGTGCCTTTCAGCTGCCTACCAAGGTAGTGTAAAAACTACCAAGAGAACTCCTGCCTGGCACCTTCCCCGGTGGAGTTGTGCATGGGGTGTGTTTGGAACATTTTGTCACCGGCCGAGTCCAAAATTCAGCGGTTCCCCATCTCAGCCCAGAAAGCAGGTAGAACAACTTTTGTGGTGTCTTTTAGCTGCCTACCAAGGTAGTGTAAAAACTATTAAGAGAACTCCTGTCTGGCACCTTCCCCGGTGGAGTTGTGCATGGGGTGTGTTTGGAACATTTTGTCACCGGCCGAGTCCAAAATTCAGCGATTCCCCATCTCAGCCCAGAAAGCAGGTAGAACAACTTTTGTGGTGTCTTTCAGATGCCTACTGGAGCAATGTAAAAACTACCAGGAGAACTCCTGTCTGGCACCTTCCCCGGTGGAGTTGTGCATGGGGTGTGTTCGGAACATTTTGTCACCGGCCGACTCCAAAATTCAGCGGTTCCCCATCTCAGCCCAGAAAGCAGGTAGAACAACTTTTGTGGTGTCTTTCAGATGCCTACCAAGGTAGTGTAAAAACTATCAAGAGAACGCTTGTCTGGCACATTCCCCGGTGGAGTTGTGCATGGGGTGTGTTTGGAACATTTTGTCACCGGCCGAGTCCAAAATTCAGCGATTCCCCATCTCAGCCCAGAAAGCAGATAGAACAACTTTTGTGGTGTCTTTCAGATGCCTACCGGAGCTATGTAAAAACTACTAAGAGAACTCCTGTCTGGCACCTTCCCCGGTGGAGTTGTGCAGGGGGTGTGTTCGGAACATTTTGTCACCAGCCGAGTCCAAAAATTCAGCGGTTCCACATCTCAGCCCAGAAAGCAGGTAGAACAACTTTTGTGGTGCCTTTCAGCTGCCTACCAATATAGTGTAAAAACTACCAAGAGAACTCCTGCCTGGCACCTTCCCCGGTGGAGTTGTGCATGGGGTGTGTTTGGAACATTTTGTCACCGGCCGACTCCAAAATTCAGCGGTTCCCCATCTCAGCCCAGAAAGCAGGTAGAACAACTTTTGTGGTGTCTTTCAGATGCCTACCGGAGCAATGTAAAAACTACCAGGAGAACTCCCGTCTGGCACCTTCCCCGGTGGAGTTGTGCAGGGGGTGTGTTTGGAACATTTTGTCACCAGCCGAGTCCAAAATTCAGCGTTTCCCCATCTCAGCCCAGAAAGCAGGTAGAACAACTTTTGTGGTGTCTTTCAGATGCCTACCAAGGTAGTGTAAAAACTACTAAGAGAACTCCTGTCTGGCACCTTCCCCGGTGGAGTTGTGCAGGGGGTGTGTTTGGAACATTTTGTCACCGGCCGAGTCCAAAATTCAGCGGTTCCCCATCTCAGCCCAGAAAGCAGGTAGAACAACTTTTGTGGTGTCTTTCAGATGCCTACCAAGGTAGTGTAAAAACTCTCAAGAGAACTCTTGTCTGGCACCTTCCCCGGTGGAGTTGTGCAGGGGGTGTCTTTGGAACATTTTGTCACCAGCCGACTCCAAAATTCAGGGGTTCCCCATCTCAGCCCAGAAAGCAGGTAGAACAACTTTTGTGGTGTCTTTCAGATGCCTACCAGAGCAATGTAAAAACTACCAGGAGAACTCCTGCCTGGCACCTTCCCCGGTGGAGTTGTGCATGGGGTGTGTTTGGAACATTTTGTCACCAGCCGACTCCAAAATTCAGCTGTTCCCCATCTCAGCCCAGAAAGCAGGTAGAACAACTTTTGTGGTGTCTTTCAGATGCCTACCGGAGCAATGTAAAAACTACCAGGAGAACTCCCGTCTGGCACCTTCCCCGGTGGAGTTGTGCAGGGGGTGTGTTTGGAACATTTTGTCACCAGCCGAGTCCAAAATTCAGCGTTTCCCCATCTCAGCCCAGAAAGCAGGTAGAACAACTTTTGTGGTGTCTTTCAGATGCCTACCAAGGTAGTGTAAAAACTATCAAGAGAACGCTTGTCTGGCACCTTCCCCGGTGGAGTTGTGCATGGGGTGTCTTTGGAACATTTTGTCACCGGCCGAGTCCAAAATTCAGCGATTCCCCATCTCAGCCCAGAAAGCAGATAGAACAACTTTTGTGGTGTCTTTCAGATGCCTACCGGAGCTATGTAAAAACTACCAAGAGAACTCCTGTCTGGCACCTTCCCCGGTGGAGTTGTGCAGGGGGTGTGTTCGGAACATTTTGTCACCAGCCGAGTCCAAAAATTCAGCGGTTCCCCATCTCAGCCCAGAAAGCAGGTAGAACAACTTTTGTGGTGCCTTTCAGCTGCCTACCAAGGTAGTGTAAAAACTACCAAGAGAACTCCTGCCTGGCACCTTCCCCGGTGGAGTTGTGCATGGGGTGTGTTTGGAACATTTTGTCACCGGCCGAGTCCAAAATTCAGCGGTTCCCCATCTCAGCCCAGAAAGCAGGTAGAACAACTTTTGTGGTGTCTTTTAGCTGCCTACCAAGGTAGTGTAAAAACTATTAAGAGAACTCCTGTCTGGCACCTTCCCCGGTGGAGTTGTGCATGGGGTGTGTTTGGAACATTTTGTCACCGGCCGAGTCCAAAATTCAGCGATTCCCCATCTCAGCCCAGAAAGCAGGTAGAACAACTTTTGTGGTGTCTTTCAGATGCCTACTGGAGCAATGTAAAAACTACCAGGAGAACTCCTGCCTGTCACCTTCCCCGGTGGAGTTGTGCATGGGGTGTGTTCGGAACATTTTGTCACCGGCCGACTCCAAAATTCAGCGGTTCCCCATCTCAGCCCAGAAAGCAGGTAGAACAACTTTTGTGGTGCCTTTCAGGTGCCTACCAAGGTAGTGTAAAAACTACCAGGAGAACTCCTGTCTGGCACCTTCGCTAGTGGAGTTGTGCATGGGGTGTGTTTGGAACATTTTGTCACCGGCCGAGTCCAAAATTCAGCGGTTCCCCATCTCAGCCCAGAAAGCAGGTAGAACAACTTTTGTGGTGCCTTTCAGCTGCCTACCAAGGTAGTGTAAAAACTACTAAGAGAACTCCTGTCTGGCACCTTCCCCGGTGGAGTTGTGCAGGGGGTGTGTTTGGAACATTTTGTCACCGGCCGAGTCCAAAATTCAGCGGTTCCCCATCTCAGCCCAGAAAGCAGGTAGAACAACTTTTGTGGTGTCTTTCAGATGCCTACCGGAGCAATGTAAAAACTACCAGAAGAACTCCTGTCTGGCACCTTCCCCGGTGGAGTTGTGCAGGGGGTGTGTTTGGAACATTTTGTCACCGGCCGACTCCAAAATTCAGCTGTTCCCCATCTCAGCCCAGAAAGCAGGTAGAACAACTTTTGTGGTGTCTTTTAGATGCCTACCAAGGTAGTGTAAAAACTATCAAGAGAACGCTTGTCTGGCACCTTCCCCGGTGGAGTTTTGCAGGGGGTGTGTTTGGAACATTTTGTCACCGGCCGAGTCCAAAATTCAGCGATTCCCCATCTCAGCCCAGAAAGCAGGTAGAACAACTTTTGTGGTGTCTTTCAGATGCCTACCGGAGCAATGTAAAAACTACCAGGAGAACTCCTGTCTGGCACCTTCCCCGGTGGAGTTGTGCATGGGGTGTCTTTGGAACATTTTTTCACCGGCCGAGTCCAAAATTCAGCGATTCCCCATCTCAGCCCAGAAAGCAGATAGAACAACTTTTGTGGTGTCTTTCAGATGCCTACCGGAGCAATGTAAAAACTACCAGGAGAACTCCCGTCTGGCACCTTCCCCGGTGGAGTTGTGCATGGGGTGTGTTTGGAACATTTTGTCACCAGCCGAGTCCAAAATTCAGCGGTTCCCCATCTCAGCCCAGAAAGCAGGTAGAACAACTTTTGTGGTGTCTTTCAGATGCCTACCAAGGTAGTGTAAAAACTACTAAGAGAACTCCTGTCTGGCACCTTCCCCGGTGGAGTTGTGCATGGGGTGTGTTTGGAACATTTTGTCACCGGCCGAGTCCAAAATTCAGCGGTTCCCCATCTCAGCCCAGAAAGCAGGTAGAACAACTTTTGTGGTGTCTTTCAGATGCCTACCGGAGCAATGTAAAAACTACAGGAGAACTCCTGTCTGGCACCTTCCCCGGTGGAGTTGTGCATGGGGTGTGTTCGGAATATTTTGTCACCAGCCGAGTCCAAAAATTCAGCGGTTCCCCATCTCAGCCCAGAAAGCAGGTAGAACAACTTTTGTGGTGCCTTTCAAATGCCTACCAAGGTAGTGTAAAAACTACCAAGAGAACTCCTGCCTGGCACCTTCCCCGGTGGAGTTGTGCATGGGGTGTGTTTGGAACATTTTGTCACCGGCCGAGTCCAAAATTCAGCGGTTCCCCATCTCAGCCCAGAAAGCAGGTAGAACAACTTTTGTGGTGTCTTTCAGATGCCTACCGGAGCAATGTAAAAACTACCAGGAGAACTCCTGCCTGGCACCTTCCCCGGTGGAGTTGTGCATGGGGTGTCTTTGGAACATTTTGTCACCGGCCGACTCCAAAATTCAGCGGTTCCCCATCTCAGCCCAGAAAGCAGGTAGAACAACTTTTGTGGTGTCTTTCAGATGCCTACCGGAGCAATGTAAAAACTACAGGAGAACTCCTGTCTGGCACCTTCCCCGGTGGAGTTGTGCATGGGGTGTGTTCGTAATATTTTGTCACCAGCCGAGTCCAAAAATTCAGCGGTTCCCCATCTCAGCCCAGAAAGCAGGTAGAACAACTTTTGTGGTGCCTTTCAAATGCCTACCAAGGTAGTGTAAAAACTACCAAGAGAACTCCTGCCTGGCACCTTCCCTGGTGGAGTTGTGCATGGGGTGTGTTTGGAACATTTTGTCACCGGCCGAGTCCAAAATTCAGGGGTTCCCCATCTCAGCCCAGAAAGCAGGTAGAACAACTTTTGTGGTGTCTTTCAGATGCCTACCAGAGCAATGTAAAAACTACCAGGAGAACTCCTGCCTGGCACCTTCCCCGGTGGAGTTGTGCATGGGGTGTGTTTGGAACATTTTGTCACCGGCCGACTCCAAAATTCAGCTGTTCCCCATCTCAGCCCAGAAAGCAGGTAGAACAACTTTTGTGGTGTCTTTCAGATGCCTACCGGAGCAATGTAAAAACTACCAGGAGAACTCCCGTCTGGCACCTTCCCCGGTGGAGTTGTGCAGGGGGTGTGTTTGGAACATTTTGTCACCAGCCGAGTCCAAAATTCAGCGATTCCCCATCTCAGCCCAGAAAGCAGGTAGAACAACTTTTGTGGTGTCTTTCAGATGCCTACCAAGGTAGTGTAAAAACTCTCAAGAGAACTCTTGTCTGGTACATTCCCCGGTGGAGTTGTGCATGGGGTGTGTTTGGAACATTTTCTCACCGGCCGAGTCCAAAATTCAGCGATTCCCCATCTCAGCCCAGAAAGCAGATAGAACAACTTTTGTGGTGTCTTTCAGATGCCTACCGGAGCAATGTAAAAACTACCAAGAGAACTCCTGTCTGGCACCTTCCCCGGTGGAGTTGTGCATGGGGTGTGTTCGGAACATTTTGTCACCAGCCGAGTCCAAAAATTCAGCGGTTCCCCATCTCAGCCCAGAAAGCAGGTAGAACAACTTTTGTGGTGCCTTTCAGCTGCCTACCAAGGTAGTGTAAAAACTACCAAGAGAACTCCTGCCTGGCACCTTCCCCGGTGGAGTTGTGCATGGGGTGTCTTTGGAACATTTTGTCACCGGCCGAGTCCAAAATTCAGCGGTTCCCCATCTCAGCCCAGAAAGCAGGTAGAACAACTTTTGTGGTGCCTTTTAGCTGCCTACCAAGGTAGTGTAAAAACTATTAAGAGAACTCCTGTCTGGCACCTTCCCCGGTGGAGTTGTGCATGGGGTGTGTTTGGAACATTTTGTCACCGGCCGAGTCCAAAATTCAGCGTTTCCCCATCTCAGCCCAGAAAGCAGGTAGAACAACTTTTGTGGTGTCTTTCAGATGCCTACCGGAGCAATGTAAAAACTACCAGGAGAACTCCTGTCTGGCACCTTCCCCGGTGGAGTTGTGCATGGGGTGTGTTCGGAACATTTTGTCACCGGCCGACTCCAAAATTCAGCGGTTCCCCATCTCAGCCCAGAAAGCAGGTAGAACAACTTTTGTGGTGCCTTTCAGGTGCCTACCAAGGTAGTGTAAAAACTACCAGGAGAACTCCTGTCTGGCACCTTCGCTAGTGGAGTTGTGCATGGGGTGTCTTTGGAACATTTTGTCACCGGCCGACTCCAAAATTCAGCGGTTCCCCATCTCAGCCCAGAAAGCAGGTAGAACAACTTTTGTGGTGCCTTTCAGCTGCCTACCAAGGTAGTGTAAAAACTACTAAGAGAACTCCTGTCTGGCACCTTCCCCGGTGGAGTTGTGCAGGGGGTGTGTTTGGAACATTTTGTCACCGGCCGAGTCCAAAATTCAGCGGTTCCCCATCTCAGCCCAGAAAGCAGGTAGAACAACTTTTGTGGTGTCTTTCAGATGCCTACCGGAGCAATGTAAAAACTACCAGGAGAACTCCTGCCTGGCACCTTCCCCGGTGGAGTTGTGCATGGGGTGTCTTTGGAACATTTTGTCACCGGCCGAGTCCAAAATTCAGCGATTCCCCATCTCAGCCCAGAAAGCAGGTAGAACAACTTTTGTGGTGCCTTTCAGGTGCCTACCAAGGTAGTGTAAAAACTACTAAGAGAACTCCTGTCTGGCACCTTCCCCGGTGGAGTTGTGCAGGGGGTGTGTTTGGAACATTTTGTCACCGGCCGAGTCCAAAATTCAGCGGTTCCCCATCTCAGCCCAGAAAGCAGGTAGAACAACTTTTGTGGTGTCTTTTAGATGCCTACCGGAGCAATGTAAAAACTACCAGGAGAACTCCTGTCTGGCACCTTCCCCGGTATAGTTGTGCAGGGGGTGTCTTTGGAACATTTTGTCACCGGCCGAGTCCAAAATTCAGCGTTTCCCCATCTCAGCCCAGAAAGCAGGTAGAACAACTTTTGTGGTGTCTTTCAGCTGCCTACCGGAGCAATGTAAAAACTACAGGAGAACTCCTGTCTGGCACCTTCCCCGGTGGAGTTGTGCAGGGGGTGTGTTCGGAATATTTTGTCACCAGCCGAGCCCAAAAATTCAGCGGTTCCCCATCTCAGCCCAGAAAGCAGGTAGAACAACTTTTGTGGTGCCTTTCAAATGCCTACCAAGGTAGTGTAAAAACTACCAAGAGAACTCCTGCCTGGCACCTTCCCCGGTGGAGTTGTGCATGGGGTGTGTTTGGAACATTTTGTCACCGGCCGAGTCCAAAATTCAGCGGTTCCCCATCTCAGGCCAGAAAGCAGGTAAAACAACTTTTGTGGTGCCTTTCAGGTGCCTACCAAGGTAGTGTAAAAACTACCAGGAGAACTCCTGTCTGGCACTTTCGCTAGTGGAGTTGTGCATGGGGTGTGTTTGGAACATTTTGTCACCGGCCGAGTCCAAAATTCAGCGGTTCCCCATCTCAGCCCAGAAAGCAGGTAGAACAACTTTTGTGGTGCCTTTTAGCTGCCTGCCAAGGTAGTGTAAAAACTATTAAGAGAACTCCTGTCTGGCACCTTCCCCGGTGGAGTTGTGCATGGGGTGTCTTTGGAACATTTTTCACCGGCCGAGTCCAAAATTCAGCGATTCCCCATCTCAGCCCAGAAAGCAGATAGAACAACTTTTGTGGTGTCTTTCAGATGCCTACCGGAGCAATGTAAAAACTACCAGGAGAACTCCCGTCTGGCACCTTCCCCGGTGGAGTTGTGCATGGGGTGTGTTTGGAACATTTTGTCACCAGCCGAGTCCAAAATTCAGCGGTTCCCCATCTCAGCCCAGAAAGCAGGTAGAACAACTTTTTTGGTGTCTTTCAGATGCCTACCAAGGTAGTGTAAAAACTACTGAGAACTCCTGTCTGGCACCTTCCCCGGTGGAGTTGTGCATGGGGTGTGTTTGGAACATTTTGTCACCGGCCGACTCCAAAATTCAGCGGTTCCCCATCTCAGCCCAGAAAGCAGGTAGAACAACTTTTGTGGTGTCTTTCAGATGCCTACCGGAGCAATGTAAAAACTACCAGGAGAACTCCCGTCTGGCACCTTCCCCGGTGGAGTTGTGCAGGGGGTGTGTTTGGAACATTTTGTCACCAGCCGAGTCCAAAATTCAGCGTTTCCCCATCTCAGCCCAGAAAGCAGGTAGAACAACTTTTGTGGTGTCTTTCAGATGCCTACCAAGGTAGTGTAAAAACTACTAAGAGAACTCCTGTCTGGCACCTTCCCCGGTGGAGTTGTGCAGGGGGTGTGTTTGGAACATTTTGTCACCGGCCGAGTCCAAAATTCAGCGGTTCCCCATCTCAGCCCAGAAAGCAGGTAGAACAACTTTTGTGGTGTCTTTCAGATGCCTACCAAGGTAGTGTAAAAACTCTCAAGAGAACTCTTGTCTGGCACCTTCCCCGGTGGAGTTGTGCAGGTGGTGTCTTTGGAACATTTTGTCACCAGCCGACTCCAAAATTCAGGGGTTCCCCATCTCAGCCCAGAAAGCAGGTAGAACAACTTTTGTGGTGTCTTTCAGATGCCTACCAGAGCAATGTAAAAACTACCAGGAGAACTCCTGCCTGGCACCTTCCCCGGTGGAGTTGTGCATGGGGTGTGTTTGGAACATTTTGTCACCAGCCGACTCCAAAATTCAGCTGTTCCCCATCTCAGCCCAGAAAGCAGGTAGAACAACTTTTGTGGTGTCTTTCAGATGCCTACCGGAGCAATGTAAAAACTACCAGGAGAACTCCCGTCTGGCACCTTCCCCGGTGGAGTTGTGCAGGGGGTGTGTTTGGAACATTTTGTCACCAGCCGAGTCCAAAATTCAGCGTTTCCCCATCTCAGCCCAGAAAGCAGGTAGAACAACTTTTGTGGTGTCTTTCAGATGCCTACCAAGGTAGTGTAAAAACTATCAAGAGAACGCTTGTCTGGCACATTCCCCGGTGGAGTTGTGCATGGGGTGTGTTTGGAACATTTTGTCACCGGCCGAGTCCAAAATTCAGCGATTCCCCATCTCAGCCCAGAAAGCAGATAGAACAACTTTTGTGGTGTCTTTCAGATGCCTACCGGAGCTATGTAAAAACTACCAAGAGAACTCCTGTCTGGCACCTTCCCCGGTGGAGTTGTGCAGGGGGTGTGTTCGGAACATTTTGTCACCAGCCGAGTCCAAAAATTCAGCGGTTCCCCATCTCAGCCCAGAAAGCAGGTAGAACAACTTTTGTGGTGCCTTTCAGCTGCCTACCAATATAGTGTAAAAACTACCAAGAGAACTCCTGCCTGGCACCTTCCCCGGTGGAGTTGTGCATGGGGTGTGTTTGGAACATTTTGTCACCGGCCGACTCCAAAATTCAGCGGTTCCCCATCTCAGCCCAGAAAGCAGGTAGAACAACTTTTGTGGTGTCTTTCAGATGCCTACCGGAGCAATGTAAAAACTACCAGGAGAACTCCCGTCTGGCACCTTCCCCGGTGGAGTTGTGCAGGGGGTGTGTTTGGAACATTTTGTCACCAGCCGAGTCCAAAATTCAGCGTTTCCCCATCTCAGCCCAGAAAGCAGGTAGAACAACTTTTGTGGTGTCTTTCAGATGCCTACCAAGGTAGTGTAAAAACTACTAAGAGAACTCCTGTCTGGCACCTTCCCCGGTGGAGTTGTGCAGGGGGTGTGTTTGGAACATTTTGTCACCGGCCGAGTCCAAAATTCAGCGGTTCCCCATCTCAGCCCAGAAAGCAGGTAGAACAACTTTTGTGGTGTCTTTCAGATGCCTACCAAGGTAGTGTAAAAACTCTCAAGAGAACTCTTGTCTGGCACCTTCCCCGGTGGAGTTGTGCAGGGGGTGTCTTTGGAACATTTTGTCACCAGCCGACTCCAAAATTCAGGGGTTCCCCATCTCAGCCCAGAAAGCAGGTAGAACAACTTTTGTGGTGTCTTTCAGATGCCTACCAGAGCAATGTAAAAACTACCAGGAGAACTCCTGCCTGGCACCTTCCCCGGTGGAGTTGTGCATGGGGTGTGTTTGGAACATTTTGTCACCAGCCGACTCCAAAATTCAGCTGTTCCCCATCTCAGCCCAGAAAGCAGGTAGAACAACTTTTGTGGTGTCTTTCAGATGCCTACCGGAGCAATGTAAAAACTACCAGGAGAACTCCCGTCTGGCACCTTCCCCGGTGGAGTTGTGCAGGGGGTGTGTTTGGAACATTTTGTCACCAGCCGAGTCCAAAATTCAGCGTTTCCCCATCTCAGCCCAGAAAGCAGGTAGAACAACTTTTGTGGTGTCTTTCAGATGCCTACCAAGGTAGTGTAAAAACTATCAAGAGAACGCTTGTCTGGCACATTCCCCGGTGGAGTTGTGCATGGGGTGTGTTTGGAACATTTTGTCACCGGCCGAGTCCAAAATTCAGCGATTCCCCATCTCAGCCCAGAAAGCAGATAGAACAACTTTTGTGGTGTCTTTCAGATGCCTACCGGAGCTATGTAAAAACTACCAAGAGAACTCCTGTCTGGCACCTTCCCCGGTGGAGTTGTGCAGGGGGTGTGTTCGGAACATTTTGTCACCAGCCGAGTCCAAAAATTCAGCGGTTCCCCATCTCAGCCCAGAAAGCAGGTAGAACAACTTTTGTGGTGCCTTTCAGCTGCCTACCAAGGTAGTGTAAAAACTACCAAGAGAACTCCTGCCTGGCACCTTCCCCGGTGGAGTTGTGCATGGGGTGTGTTTGGAACATTTTGTCACCGGCCGAGTCCAAAATTCAGCGGTTCCCCATCTCAGCCCAGAAAGCAGGTAGAACAACTTTTGTGGTGTCTTTTAGCTGCCTACCAAGGTAGTGTAAAAACTATTAAGAGAACTCCTGTCTGGCACCTTCCCCGGTGGAGTTGTGCATGGGGTGTGTTTGGAACATTTTGTCACCGGCCGAGTCCAAAATTCAGCGATTCCCCATCTCAGCCCAGAAAGCAGGTAGAACAACTTTTGTGGTGTCTTTCAGATGCCTACTGGAGCAATGTAAAAACTACCAGGAGAACTCCTGCCTGTCACCTTCCCCGGTGGAGTTGTGCATGGGGTGTGTTCGGAACATTTTGTCACCGGCCGACTCCAAAATTCAGCGGTTCCCCATCTCAGCCCAGAAAGCAGGTAGAACAACTTTTGTGGTGCCTTTCAGGTGCCTACCAAGGTAGTGTAAAAACTACCAGGAGAACTCCTGTCTGGCACCTTCGCTAGTGGAGTTGTGCATGGGGTGTGTTTGGAACATTTTGTCACCGGCCGAGTCCAAAATTCAGCGGTTCCCCATCTCAGCCCAGAAAGCAGGTAGAACAACTTTTGTGGTGCCTTTCAGCTGCCTACCAAGGTAGTGTAAAAACTACTAAGAGAACTCCTGTCTGGCACCTTCCCCGGTGGAGTTGTGCAGGGGGTGTGTTTGGAACATTTTGTCACCGGCCGAGTCCAAAATTCAGCGGTTCCCCATCTCAGCCCAGAAAGCAGGTAGAACAACTTTTGTGGTGTCTTTCAGATGCCTACCGGAGCAATGTAAAAACTACCAGAAGAACTCCTGTCTGGCACCTTCCCCGGTGGAGTTGTGCAGGGGGTGTGTTTGGAACATTTTGTCACCGGCCGACTCCAAAATTCAGCTGTTCCCCATCTCAGCCCAGAAAGCAGGTAGAACAACTTTTGTGGTGTCTTTTAGATGCCTACCAAGGTAGTGTAAAAACTATCAAGAGAACGCTTGTCTGGCACCTTCCCCGGTGGAGTTTTGCAGGGGGTGTGTTTGGAACATTTTGTCACCGGCCGAGTCCAAAATTCAGCGATTCCCCATCTCAGCCCAGAAAGCAGGTAGAACAACTTTTGTGGTGTCTTTCAGATGCCTACCGGAGCAATGTAAAAACTACCAGGAGAACTCCTGTCTGGCACCTTCCCCGGTGGAGTTGTGCAGGGGGTGTGTTTGGAACATTTTGTCTCTGGCCGAGTCCAAAATTCAGCGGTTCCCCATCTCAGCCCAGAAAGCAGGTAGAACAACTTTTGTGGTGCCTTTCAAATGCCTACCAAGGTAGTGTAAAAACTACCAAGAGAACTCCTGCCTGGCACCTTCCCCGGTGGAGTTGTGCATGGGGTGTGTTTGGAACATTTTGTCACCGGCCGACTCCAAAATTCAGCGGTTCCCCATCTCAGCCCAGAAAGCAGGTAGAACAACTTTTGTGGTGTCTTTCAGATGCCTACCAAGGTAGTGTAAAAACTACTAAGAGAACTCCTGTCTGGCACCTTCCCCGGTGGAGTTGTGCAGGGGGTGTGTTTGGAACATTTTGTCACCGGCCGAGTCCAAAATTCAGCGGTTCCCCATCTCAGCCCAGAAAGCAGGTAGAACAACTTTTGTGGTGTCTTTCAGATGCCTACCAAGGTAGTGTAAAAACTCTCAAGAGAACTCTTGTCTGGCACCTTCCCCGGTGGAGTTGTGCAGGGGGTGTCTTTGGAACATTTTGTCACCAGCCGACTCCAAAATTCAGGGGTTCCCCATCTCAGCCCAGAAAGCAGGTAGAACAACTTTTGTGGTGTCTTTCAGATGCCTACCAGAGCAATGTAAAAACTACCAGGAGAACTCCTGCCTGGCACCTTCCCCGGTGGAGTTGTGCATGGGGTGTGTTTGGAACATTTTGTCACCAGCCGACTCCAAAATTCAGCTGTTCCCCATCTCAGCCCAGAAAGCAGGTAGAACAACTTTTGTGGTGTCTTTCAGATGCCTACCGGAGCAATGTAAAAACTACCAGGAGAACTCCCGTCTGGCACCTTCCCCGGTGGAGTTGTGCAGGGGGTGTGTTTGGAACATTTTGTCACCAGCCGAGTCCAAAATTCAGCGTTTCCCCATCTCAGCCCAGAAAGCAGGTAGAACAACTTTTGTGGTGTCTTTCAGATGCCTACCAAGGTAGTGTAAAAACTATCAAGAGAACGCTTGTCTGGCACATTCCCCGGTGGAGTTGTGCATGGGGTGTGTTTGGAACATTTTGTCACCGGCCGAGTCCAAAATTCAGCGATTCCCCATCTCAGCCCAGAAAGCAGATAGAACAACTTTTGTGGTGTCTTTCAGATGCCTACCGGAGCTATGTAAAAACTACCAAGAGAACTCCTGTCTGGCACCTTCCCCGGTGGAGTTGTGCAGGGGGTGTGTTCGGAACATTTTGTCACCAGCCGAGTCCAAAAATTCAGCGGTTCCCCATCTCAGCCCAGAAAGCAGGTAGAACAACTTTTGTGGTGCCTTTCAGCTGCCTACCAAGGTAGTGTAAAAACTACCAAGAGAACTCCTGCCTGGCACCTTCCCCGGTGGAGTTGTGCATGGGGTGTCTTTGGAACATTTTGTCACCGGCCGAGTCCAAAATTCAGCGGTTCCCCATCTCAGCCCAGAAAGCAGGTAGAACAACTTTTGTGGTGCCTTTTAGCTGCCTACCAAGGTAGTGTAAAAACTATTAAGAGAACTCCTGTCTGGCACCTTCCCCGGTGGAGTTGTGCATGGGGTGTGTTTGGAACATTTTGTCACCGGCCGAGTCCAAAATTCAGCGATTCCCCATCTCAGCCCAGAAAGCAGGTAGAACAACTTTTGTGGTGTCTTTCAGATGCCTACTGGAGCAATGTAAAAACTACCAGGAGAACTCCTGCCTGGCACCTTCCCCGGTGGAGTTGTGCAGGGGGTGTGTTTGGAACATTTTGTCACCAGCCGAGTCCAAAATTCAGCGTTTCCCCATCTCAGCCCAGAAAGCAGGTAGAACAACTTTTGTGGTGTCTTTCAGATGCCTACCAAGGTAGTGTAAAAACTATCAAGAGAACGCTTGTCTGGCACATTCCCCGGTGGAGTTGTGCATGGGGTGTGTTTGGAACATTTTGTCACCGGCCGAGTCCAAAATTCAGCGATTCCCCATCTCAGCCCAGAAAGCAGATAGAACAACTTTTGTGGTGTCTTTCAGATGCCTACCGGAGCAATGTAAAAACTACCAAGAGAACTCCTGTCTGGCACCTTCCCCGGTGGAGTTGTGCATGGGGTGTGTTTGGAACATTTTGTCACCAGCCGAGTCCAAAAATTCAGCGGTTCCCGATCTCAGCCCAGAAAGCAGGTAGAACAACTTTTGTGGTGCCTTTCAGCTGCCTACCAAGGTAGTGTAAAAACTACCAAGAGAACTCCTGCCTGGCACCTTCCCCGGTGGAGTTGTGCATGGGGTGTGTTCGGAACATTTTGTCACCGGCCGACTCCAAAATTCAGCGGTTCCCCATCTCAGCCCAGAAAGCAGGTAGAACAACTTTTGTGGTGTCTTTCAGATGCCTACCGGAGCAATGTAAAAACTACCAGGAGAACTCCTGCCTGGCACCTTCCCCGGTGGAGTTGTGCATGGGGTGTCTTTGGAACATTTTGTCACCGGCCGAGTCCAAAATTCAGCGATTCCCCATCTCAGCCCAGAAAGCAGGTAGAACAACTTTTGTGGTGCCTTTCAGGTGCCTACCAAGGTAGTGTAAAAACTACCAGGAGAACTCCTGTCTGGCACCTTCCCCGGTGGAGTTGTGCATGGGGTGTCTTTGGAACATTTTGTCACCGGCCGAGTCCAAAATTCAGCCGTTCCCCATCTCAGCCCAGAAAGCAGGTAGAACATCTTTTGTGGTGTCTTTTAGATGCCTACCGGAGCAATGTAAAAACTACCAGAAGAACTCCTGTCTGGCACCTTCCCCGGTATAGTTGTGCAGGGGGTGTCTTTGGAACATTTTGTCACCGGCCGACTCCAAAATTCAGCTGTTCCCCATCTCAGCCCAGAAAGCAGGTAGAACAACTTTTGTGGTGTCTTTTAGATGCCTACCAAGGTAGTGTAAAAACTATCAAGAGAACGCTTGTCTGGCACCTTCCCCGGTGGAGTTTTGCAGGGGGTGTGTTTGGAACATTTTGTCACCGGCCGAGTCCAAAATTCAGCGATTCCCCATCTCAGCCCAGAAAGCAGGTAGAACAACTTTTGTGGTGTCTTTCAGATGCCTACCGGAGCAATGTAAAAACTACCAGGAGAACTCCTGTCTGGCACCTTCCCCGGTGGAGTTGTGCAGGGGGTGTGTTTGGAACATTTTGTCTCTGGCCGAGTCCAAAATTCAGCGGTTCCCCATCTCAGCCCAGAAAGCAGGTAGAACAACTTTTGTGGTGCCTTTCAAATGCCTACCAAGGTAGTGTAAAAACTACCAAGAGAACTCCTGCCTGGCACCTTCCCCGGTGGAGTTGTGCATGGGGTGTGTTTGGAACATTTTGTCACCGGCCGAGTCCAAAATTCAGCGATTCCCCATCTCAGCCCAGAAAGCAGATAGAACAACTTTTTTGGTGTCTTTCAGATGCCTACCAAGGTAGTGTAAAAACTACTGAGAACTCCTGTCTGGCACCTTCCCCGGTGGAGTTGTGCAGGGGGTGTGTTTGGAACATTTTGTCACCGGCCGAGTCCAAAATTCAGCGGTTTCCCATCTCAGCCCAGAAAGCAGGTAGAACAACTTTTGTGGTGTCTTTCAGATGCCTACCGGAGCAATGTAAAAACTACCAGGAGAACTCCCGTCTGGCACCTTCCCCGGTGGAGTTGTGCAGGGGGTGTGTTTGGAACATTTTGTCACCAGCCGAGTCCAAAATTCAGCGTTTCCCCATCTCAGCCCAGAAAGCAGGTAGAACAACTTTTGTGGTGTCTTTCAGATGCCTACCAAGGTAGTGTAAAAACTACTAAGAGAACTCCTGTCTGGCACCTTCCCCGGTGGAGTTGTGCATGGGGTGTGTTTGGAACATTTTGTCACCGGCCGAGTCCAAAATTCAGCGGTTCCCCATCTCAGCCCAGAAAGCAGGTAGAACAACTTTTGTGGTGTCTTTCAGGTGCCTACCAAGGTAGTGTAAAAACTCTCAAGAGAACTCTTGTCTGGCACCTTCCCCGGTGGAGTTGTGCAGGGGGTGTGTTTGGAACATTTTGTCACCAGCCGACTCCAAAATTCAGGGGTTCCCCATCTCAGCCCAGAAAGCAGGTAGAACAACTTTTGTGGTGTCTTTCAGATGCCTACCAGAGCAATGTAAAAACTACCAGGAGAACTCCTGCCTGGCACCTTCCCCGGTGGAGTTGTGCAGGGGGTGTGTTTGGAACATTTTGTCACCAGCCGAGTCCAAAATTCAGCGTTTCCCCATCTCAGCCCAGAAAGCAGGTAGAACAACTTTTGTGGTGTCTTTCAGATGCCTACCAAGGTAGTGTAAAAACTATCAAGAGAACGCTTGTCTGGCACATTCCCCGGTGGAGTTGTGCATGGGGTGTGTTTGGAACATTTTGTCACCGGCCGAGTCCAAAATTCAGCGATTCCCCATCTCAGCCCAGAAAGCAGATAGAACAACTTTTGTGGTGTCTTTCAGATGCCTACCGGAGCAATGTAAAAACTACCAAGAGAACTCCTGTCTGGCACCTTCCCCGGTGGAGTTGTGCAGGGGGTGTGTTTGGAACATTTTGTCACCAGCCGAGTCCAAAAATTCAGCGGTTCCCCATCTCAGCCCAGAAAGCAGGTAGAACAACTTTTGTGGTGCCTTTCAGCTGCCTACCAAGGTAGTGTAAAAACTACCAAGAGAACTCCTGCCTGGCACCTTCCCCGGTGGAGTTGTGCATGGGGTGTGTTCGGAACATTTTGTCACCGGGCGACTCCAAAATTCAGCGGTTCCCCATCTCAGCCCAGAAAGCAGGTAGAACAACTTTTGTGGTGTCTTTCAGATGCCTACCGGAGCAATGTAAAAACTACCAGGAGAACTCCTGCCTGGCACCTTCCCCGGTGGAGTTGTGCATGGGGTGTCTTTGGAACATTTTGTCACCGGCCGAGTCCAAAATTCAGCGATTCCCCATCTCAGCCCAGAAAGCAGGTAGAACAACTTTTGTGGTGCCTTTCAGGTGCCTACCAAGGTAGTGTAAAAACTACCAGGAGAACTCCTGTCTGGCACCTTCCCCGGTGGAGTTGTGCATGGGGTGTCTTTGGAACATTTTGTCACCGGCCGAGTCCAAAATTCAGCCGTTCCCCATCTCAGCCCAGAAAGCAGGTAGAACATCTTTTGTGGTGTCTTTTAGATGCCTACCGGAGCAATGTAAAAACTACCAGAAGAACTCCTGTCTGGCACCTTCCCCGGTATAGTTGTGCAGGGGGTGTCTTTGGAACATTTTGTCACCGGCCGACTCCAAAATTCAGCTGTTCCCCATCTCAGCCCAGAAAGCAGGTAGAACAACTTTTGTGGTGTCTTTTAGATGCCTACCAAGGTAGTGTAAAAACTATCAAGAGAACGCTTGTCTGGCACCTTCCCCGGTGGAGTTTTGCAGGGGGTGTGTTTGGAACATTTTGTCACCGGCCGAGTCCAAAATTCAGCGATTCCCCATCTCAGCCCAGAAAGCAGGTAGAACAACTTTTGTGGTGTCTTTCAGATGCCTACCGGAGCAATGTAAAAACTACCAGGAGAACTCCTGTCTGGCACCTTCCCCGGTGGAGTTGTGCAGGGGGTGTGTTTGGAACATTTTGTCTCTGGCCGAGTCCAAAATTCAGCGGTTCCCCATCTCAGCCCAGAAAGCAGGTAGAACAACTTTTGTGGTGCCTTTCAAATGCCTACCAAGGTAGTGTAAAAACTACCAAGAGAACTCCTGCCTGGCACCTTCCCCGGTGGAGTTGTGCATGGGGTGTGTTTGGAACATTTTGTCACCGGCCGACTCCAAAATTCAGCGGTTCCCCATCTCAGCCCAGAAAGCAGGTAGAACAACTTTTGTGGTGCCTTTCAGGTGCCTACCAAGGTAGTGTAAAAACTACCAGGAGAACTCCTGTCTGGCACCTTCGCTAGTGGAGTTGTGCATGGGGTGTGTTTGGAACATTTTGTCACCGGCCGAGTCCAAAATTCAGCGGTTCCCCATCTCAGCCCAGAAAGCAGGTAGAACAACTTTTGTGGTGTCTTTTAGATGCCTGCCAAGGTAGTGTAAAAACTATTAAGAGAACTCCTGTCTGGCACCTTCCCCGGTGGAGTTGTGCATGGGGTGTCTTTGGAACATTTTTTCACCGGCCGAGTCCAAAATTCAGCGATTCCCCATCTCAGCCCAGAAAGCAGATAGAACAACTTTTTTGGTGTCTTTCAGATGCCTACCAAGGTAGTGTAAAAACTACTGAGAACTCCTGTCTGGCACCTTCCCCGGTGGAGTTGTGCAGGGGGTGTGTTTGGAACATTTTGTCACCGGCCGAGTCCAAAATTCAGCGGTTTCCCATCTCAGCCCAGAAAGCAGGTAGAACAACTTTTGTGGTGTCTTTCAGATGCCTACCAAGGTAGTGTAAAAACTACTAAGAGAACTCCTGTCTGGCACCTTCCCCGGTGGAGTTGTGCAGGGGGTGTGTTTGGAACATTTTGTCACCGGCCGACTCCAAAATTCAGCGGTTCCCCATCTCAGCCCAGAAAGCAGGTAGAACAACTTTTGTGGTGTCTTTCAGATGCCTACCAAGGTAGTGTAAAAACTCTCAAGAGAACTCTTGTCTGGCACCTTCCCCGGTGGAGTTGTGCAGGGGGTGTCTTTGGAACATTTTGTCACCAGCCGACTCCAAAATTCAGGGGTTCCCCATCTCAGCCCAGAAAGCAGGTAGAACAACTTTTGTGGTGTCTTTCAGATGCCTACCAGAGCAATGTAAAAACTACCAGGAGAACTCCTGCCTGGCACCTTCCCCGGTGGAGTTGTGCATGGGGTGTGTTTGGAACATTTTGTCACCGGCCGACTCCAAAATTCAGCTGTTCCCCATCTCAGCCCAGAAAGCAGGTAGAACAACTTTTGTGGTGTCTTTCAGATGCCTACCGGAGCAATGTAAAAACTACCAGGAGAACTCCCGTCTGGCACCTTCCCCGGTGGAGTTGTGCAGGGGGTGTGTTTGGAACATTTTGTCACCAGCCGAGTCCAAAATTCAGCGTTTCCCCATCTCAGCCCAGAAAGCAGGTAGAACAACTTTTGTGGTGTCTTTCAGATGCCTACCAAGGTAGTGTAAAAACTATCAAGAGAACGCTTGTCTGGCACATTCCCCGGTGGAGTTGTGCATGGGGTGTGTTTGGAACATTTTGTCACCGGCCGAGTCCAAAATTCAGCGTTTCCCCATCTCAGCCCAGAAAGCAGGTAGAACAACTTTTGTGGTGTCTTTCAGATGCCTACCGGAGCAATGTAAAAACTACCAGGAGAACTCCTGTCTGGCACCTTCCCCGGTGGAGTTGTGCATGGGGTGTGTTTGGAACATTTTGTCACCAGCCGAGTCCAAAAATTCAGCGGTTCCCCATCTCAGCCCAGAAAGCAGGTAGAACAACTTTTGTGGTGCCTTTCAGCTGCCTACCAAGGTAGTGTAAAAACTACCAAGAGAACTCCTGCCTGGCACCTTCCCCGGTGGAGTTGTGCATGGGGTGTGTTCGGAACATTTTGTCACCGGCCGACTCCAAAATTCAGCGGTTCCCCATCTCAGCCCAGAAAGCAGGTAGAACAACTTTTGTGGTGCCTTTCAGGTGCCTACCAAGGTAGTGTAAAAACTACCAGGAGAACTCCTGTCTGGCACCTTCCCCGGTGGAGTTGTGCATGGGGTGTGTTTGGAACATTTTGTCACCGGCCGAGTCCAAAATTCAGCGGTTCCCCATCTCAGCCCAGAAAGCAGGTAGAACAACTTTTGTGGTGTCTTTCAGATGCCTACCGGAGCAATGTAAAAACTACCAGGAGAACTCCTGCCTGGCACCTTCCCCGGTGGAGTTGTGCATGGGGTGTCTTTGGAACATTTTGTCACCGGCCGAGTCCAAAATTCAGCGATTCCCCATCTCAGCCCAGAAAGCAGGTAGAACAACTTTTGTGGTGCCTTTCAGGTGCCTACCAAGGTAGTGTAAAAACTACTAAGAGAACTCCTGTCTGGCACCTTCCCCGGTGGAGTTGTGCAGGGGGTGTGTTTGGAACATTTTGTCACCGGCCGAGTCCAAAATTCAGCGTTTCCCCATCTCAGCCCAGAAAGCAGGTAGAACATCTTTTGTGGTGTCTTTTAGATGCCTACCGGAGCAATGTAAAAACTACCAGGAGAACTCCTGTCTGGCACCTTCCCCGGTATAGTTGTGCAGGGGGTGTCTTTGGAACATTTTGTCACCGGCCGAGTCCAAAATTCAGCGTTTCCCCATCTCAGCCCAGAAAGCAGGTAGAACAACTTTTGTGGTGTCTTTCAGCTGCCTACCGGAGCAATGTAAAAACTACAGGAGAACTCCTGTCTGGCACCTTCCCCGGTGGAGTTGTGCAGGGGGTGTGTTCGGAATATTTTGTCACCAGCCGAGCCCAAAAATTCAGCGGTTCCCCATCTCAGCCCAGAAAGCAGGTAGAACAACTTTTGTGGTGCCTTTCAAATGCCTACCAAGGTAGTGTAAAAACTACCAAGAGAACTCCTGCCTGGCACCTTCCCCGGTGGAGTTGTGCATGGGGTGTGTTTGGAACATTTTGTCTCTGGCCGAGTCCAAAATTCAGCGGTTCCCCATCTCAGCCCAGAAAGCAGGTAGAACAACTTTTGTGGTGTCTTTTAGCTGCCTACCAAGGTAGTGTAAAAACTATCAAGAGAACGCTTGTCTGGCACCTTCCCCGGTGGAGTTTTGCAGGGGGTGTGTTTGGAACATTTTGTCACCGGCCGACTCCAAAATTCAGTGGTTCCCCATCTCAGCCCAGAAAGCAGGTAGAACAACTTTTGTGGTGTCTTTTAGATGCCTGCCAAGGTAGTGTAAAAACTATTAAGAGAACTCCTGTCTGGCACCTTCCCCGGTGGAGTTGTGCATGGGGTGTCTTTGGAACATTTTTTCACCGGCCGAGTCCAAAATTCAGCGATTCCCCATCTCAGCCCAGAAAGCAGATAGAACAACTTTTGTGGTGTCTTTCAGATGCCTACCGGAGCAATGTAAAAACTACCAGGAGAACTCCCGTCTGGCACCTTCCCCGGTGGAGTTGTGCAGGGGGTGTGTTTGGAACATTTTGTCACCAGCCGAGTCCAAAATTCAGCGGTTCCCCATCTCAGCCCAGAAAGCAGGTAGAACAACTTTTTTGGTGTCTTTCAGATGCCTACCAAGGTAGTGTAAAAACTACTGAGAACTCCTGTCTGGCACCTTCCCCGGTATAGTTGTGCAGGGGGTGTGTTTGGAACATTTTGTCACCGGCCGAGTCCAAAATTCAGCGGTTCCCCATCTCAGCCCAGAAAGCAGGTAGAACAACTTTTGTGGTGTCTTTCAGATGCCTACCGGAGCAATGTAAAAACTACCAGGAGAACTCCCGTCTGGCACCTTCCCCGGTGGAGTTGTGCAGGGGGTGTGTTTGGAACATTTTGTCACCAGCCGAGTCCAAAATTCAGCGTTTCCCCATCTCAGCCCAGAAAGCAGGTAGAACAACTTTTGTGGTGTCTTTCAGATGCCTACCAAGGTAGTGTAAAAACTACTAAGAGAACTCCTGTCTGGCACCTTCCCCGGTGGAGTTGTGCAGGGGGTGTGTTTGGAACATTTTGTCACCGGCCGAGTCCAAAATTCAGCGGTTCCCCATCTCAGCCCAGAAAGCAGGTAGAACAACTTTTGTGGTGTCTTTCAGATGCCTACCAAGGTAGTGTAAAAACTACCAGGAGAACTCCTGTCTGGCACCTTCCCCGGTGGAGTTGTGCAGGGGGTGTCTTTGGAACATTTTGTCACCAGCCGACTCCAAAATTCAGGGGTTCCCCATCTCAGCCCAGAAAGCAGGTAGAACAACTTTTGTGGTGTCTTTCAGATGCCTACCAGAGCAATGTAAAAACTACCAGGAGAACTCCTGCCTGGCACCTTCCCCGGTGGAGTTGTGCATGGGGTGTGTTTGGAACATTTTGTCACCAGCCGACTCCAAAATTCAGCTGTTCCCCATCTCAGCCCAGAAAGCAGGTAGAACAACTTTTGTGGTGTCTTTCAGATGCCTACCGGAGCAATGTAAAAACTACCAGGAGAACTCCCGTCTGGCACCTTCCCCGGTGGAGTTGTGCAGGGGGTGTGTTTGGAACATTTTGTCACCAGCCGAGTCCAAAATTCAGCGTTTCCCCATCTCAGCCCAGAAAGCAGGTAGAACAACTTTTGTGGTGTCTTTCAGATGCCTACCAAGGTAGTGTCAAAACTATCAAGAGAACGCTTGTCTGGCACATTCCCCGGTGGAGTTGTGCATGGGGTGTGTTTGGAACATTTTGTCACCGGCCGAGTCCAAAATTCAGCGATTCCCCATCTCAGCCCAGAAAGCAGATAGAACAACTTTTGTGGTGTCTTTCAGATGCCTACCGGAGCTATGTAAAAACTACCAAGAGAACTCCTGTCTGGCACCTTCCCCGGTGGAGTTGTGCATGGGGTGTGTTCGGAACATTTTGTCACCAGCCGAGTCCAAAAATTCAGCGGTTCCCCATCTCAGCCCAGAAAGCAGGTAGAACAACTTTTGTGGTGCCTTTCAAATGCCTACCAAGGTAGTGTAAAAACTACCAAGAGAACTCCTGCCTGGCACCTTCCCCGGTGGAGTTGTGCATGGGGTGTCTTTGGAACATTTTGTCACCGGCCGAGTCCAAAATTCAGCGGTTCCCCATCTCAGCCCAGAAAGCAGGTAGAACAACTTTTGTGGTGCCTTTTAGCTGCCTACCAAGGTAGTGTAAAAACTATTAAGAGAACTCCTGTCTGGCACCTTCCCCGGTGGAGTTGTGCATGGGGTGTGTTTGGAACATTTTGTCACCGGCCGAGTCCAAAATTCAGCGTTTCCCCATCTCAGCCCAGAAAGCAGGTAGAACATCTTTTGTGGTGTCTTTCAGATGCCTACCGGAGCAATGTAAAAACTACCAGGAGAACTCCTGTCTGGCACCTTCCCCGGTGGAGTTGTGCAGGGGGTGTGTTCGGAACATTTTGTCACCGGCCGACTCCAAAATTCAGCGGTTCCCCATCTCAGCCCAGAAAGCAGGTAGAACAACTTTTGTGGTGCCTTTCAGGTGCCTACCAAGGTAGTGTAAAAACTACCAGGAGAACTCCTGTCTGGCACCTTCGCTAGTGGAGTTGTGCATGGGGTGTCTTTGGAACATTTTGTCACCGGCCGAGTCCAAAATTCAGCGGTTCCCCATCTCAGCCCAGAAAGCAGGTAGAACAACTTTTGTGGTGCCTTTCAGCTGCCTACCAAGGTAGTGTAAAAACTACTAAGAGAACTCCTGTCTGGCACCTTCCCCGGTGGAGTTGTGCAGGGGGTGTGTTTGGAACATTTTGTCACCGGCCGAGTCCAAAATTCAGCGGTTCCCCATCTCAGCCCAGAAAGCAGGTAGAACATCTTTTGTGGTGTCTTTTAGATGCCTACCGGAGCAATGTAAAAACTACCAGGAGAACTCCTGTCTGGCACCTTCCCCGGTATAGTTGTGCAGGGGGTGTCTTTGGAACATTTTGTCACCGGCCGAGTCCAAAATTCAGCGTTTCCCCATCTCAGCCCAGAAAGCAGGTAGAACAACTTTTGTGGTGTCTTTCAGCTGCCTACCGGAGCAATGTAAAAACTACAGGAGAACTCCTGTCTGGCACCTTCCCCGGTGGAGTTGTGCAGGGGGTGTGTTCGGAATATTTTGTCACCAGCCGAGCCCAAAAATTCAGCGGTTCCCCATCTCAGCCCAGAAAGCAGGTAGAACAACTTTTGTGGTGCCTTTCAAATGCCTACCAAGGTAGTGTAAAAACTACCAAGAGAACTCCTGCCTGGCACCTTCCCCGGTGGAGTTGTGCATGGGGTGTGTTTGGAACATTTTGTCACCGGCCGACTCCAAAATTCAGCGGTTCCCCATCTCAGCCCAGAAAGCAGGTAGAACAACTTTTGTGGTGCCTTTCAGGTGCCTACCAAGGTAGTGTAAAAACTACCAGGAGAACTCCTGTCTGGCACCTTCGCTAGTGGAGTTGTGCATGGGGTGTGTTTGGAACATTTTGTCACCGGCCGAGTCCAAAATTCAGCGGTTCCCCATCTCAGCACAGAAAGCAGGTAGAACATCTTTTGTGGTGTCTTTTAGATGCCTACCGGAGCAATGTAAAAACTACCAGAAGAACTCCTGTCTGGCACCTTCCCCGGTGGAGTTGTGCAGGGGGTGTGTTTGGAACATTTTGTCACCGGCCGAGTCCAAAATTCAGCGGTTCCCCATCTCAGCCCAGAAAGCAGGTAGAACAACTTTTGTGGTGTCTTTCAGATGCCTACCGGAGCAATGTAAAAACTACCAGGAGAACTCCTGCCTGGCACCTTCCCCGGTGGAGTTGTGCATGGGGTGTCTTTGGAACATTTTGTCACCGGCCGACTCCAAAATTCAGCGATTCCCCATCTCAGCCCAGAAAGCAGGTAGAACAACTTTTGTGGTGCCTTTCAAATGCCTACCAAGGTAGTGTAAAAACTACCAAGAGAACTCCTGTCTGGCACCTTCCCCGGTGGAGTTGTGCATGGGGTGTGTTTGGAACATTTTGTCACCGGCCGAGTCCAAAATTCAGCGGTTCCCCATCTCAGCCCAGAAAGCAGGTAGAACAACTTTTGTGGTGCCTTTCAGGTGCCTACCAAGGTAGTGTAAAAACTACCAGGAGAACTCCTGTCTGGCACCTTCGCTAGTGGAGTTGTGCATGGGGTGTCTTTGGAACATTTTGTCACCGGCCGAGTCCAAAATTCAGCGGTTCCCCATCTCAGCCCAGAAAGCAGGTAGAACAACTTTTGTGGTGCCTTTCAGCTGCCTACCAAGGTAGTGTAAAAACTACTAAGAGAACTCCTGTCTGGCACCTTCCCCGGTGGAGTTGTGCATGGGGTGTCTTTGGAACATTTTGTCACCGGCCGAGTCCAAAATTCAGCGGTTCCCCATCTCAGCCCAGAAAGCAGGTAGAACAACTTTTGTGGTGTCTTTCAGATGCCTACCGGAGCAATGTAAAAACTACCAGGAGAACTCCCGTCTGGCACCTTCCCCGGTGGAGTTGTGCAGGGGGTGTGTTAGGAACATTTTGTCACCAGCCGAGTCCAAAATTCAGCTGTTCCCCATCTCAGCCCAGAAAGCAGGTAGAACAACTTTTGTGGTGCCTTTCAGCTGCCTACCAAGGTAGTGTAAAAACTACTAAGAGAACTCCTGTCTGGCACCTTCCCCGGTGGAGTTGTGCATGGGGTGTGTTTGGAACATTTTGTCACCGGCCGAGTCCAAAATTCAGCGGTTCCCCATCTCAGCCCAGAAAGCAGGTAGAACAACTTTTGTGGTGTCTTTCAGATGCCTACCAAGGTAGTGTAAAAACTCTCAAGAGAACTCTTGTCTGGCACCTTCCCCGGTGGAGTTGTGCATGGGGTGTCTTTGGAACATTTTGTCACCAGCCGAGTCCAAAATTCAGGGGTTCCCCATCTCAGCCCAGAAAGCAGGTAGAACAACTTTTGTGGTGTCTTTCAGATGCCTACCAAGGTAGTGTAAAAACTACCAAGAGAACTCCTGCCTGGCACCTTCCCCGGTGGAGTTGTGCATGGGGTGTGTTTGGAACATTTTGTCACCGGCCGACTCCAAAATTCAGCGGTTCCCCATCTCAGCCCAGAAAGCAGGTAGAACAACTTTTGTGGTGTCTTTCAGCTGCCTACCGGAGCAATGTAAAAACTACCAGGAGAACTCCTGTCTGGCACCTTCCCCGGTGGAGTTGTGCATGGGGTGTGTTCGGAACATTTTGTCACCAGCCGAGTCCAAAAATTCAGCGGTTCCCCATCTCAGCCCAGAAAGCAGGTAGAACAACTTTTGTGGTGCCTTTCAGCTGCCTACCAAAGTAGTGTAAAAACTACCAAGAGAACTCCTGCCTGGCACCTTCCCCGGTGGAGTTGTGCATGGGGTGTCTTTGGAACATTTTGTCACCGGGCGACTCCAAAATTCAGCGGTTCCCCATCTCAGCCCAGAAAGCAGGTAGAACAACTTTTGTGGTGCCTTTCAGGTGCCTACCAAGGTAGTGTAAAAACTACTAAGAGAACTCCTGCCTGGCACCTTCCCCGGTGGAGTTGTGCATGGGGTGTCTTTGGAACATTTTGTCACTGGCCGAGTCCAAAATTCAGCGGTTCCCCATCTCAGCCCAGAAAGCAGGTAGAACAACTTTTGTGGTGTCTTTCAGATGCCTACCGGAGCAATGTAAAAACTACCAGGAGAACTCCTGTCTGGCACCTTCCCCGGTGGAGTTGTGCAGGGGGTGTGTTTGGAACATTTTGTCACCAGCCGACTCCAAAATTCAGCGGTTCCCCATCTCAGCCCAGAAAGCAGGTAGAACAACTTTTGTGGTGCCTTTCAAATGCCTACCAAGGTAGTGTAAAAACTACCAGGAGAACTCCTGTCTGGCACCTTCGCTAGTGGAGTTGTGCATGGGGTGTGTTTGGAACATTTTGTCACCGGCCGACTCCAAAATTCAGCTGTTCCCCATCTCAGCCCAGAAAGCAGGTAGAACAACTTTTGTGGTGTCTTTTAGATGCCTACCAAGGTAGTGTAAAAACTATCAAGAGAACGCTTGTCTGGCACCTTCCCCGGTGGAGTTGTGCAGGGGGTGTGTTTGGAACATTTTGTCACCGGCCGAGTCCAAAATTCAGCGATTCCCCATCTCAGCCCAGAAAGCAGGTAGAACAACTTTTGTGGTGTCTTTCAGATGCGTACCGGAGCAATGTAAAAACTACCAGGAGAACTCCTGCCTGGCACCTTCCCCGGTGGAGTTGTGCATGGGGTGTCTTTGGAACATTTTGTCACCGGCCGACTCCAAAATTCAGCGATTCCCCATCTCAGCCCAGAAAGCAGGTAGAACAACTTTTGTGGTGCCTTTCAGGTGCCTACCAAGGTAGTGTAAAAACTACCAGGAGAACTCCTGTCTGGCACCTTCCCCGGTGGAGTTGTGCAGGGGGTGTGTTTGGAACATTTTGTCACCGGCCGAGTCCAAAATTCAGCGGTTCCCCATCTCAGCCCAGAAAGCAGGTAGAACATCTTTTGTGGTGTCTTTTAGATGCCTACCGGAGCAATGTAAAAACTACCAGGAGAACTCCTGTCTGGCACCTTCCCCGGTATAGTTGTGCAGGGGGTGTCTTTGGAACATTTTGTCACCGGCCGACTCCAAAATTCAGCTGTTCCCCATCTCAGCCCAGAAAGCAGGTAGAACAACTTTTGTGGTGTCTTTTAGCTGCCTACCAAGGTAGTGTAAAAACTCTCAAGAGAACTCTTGTCTGGCACCTTCCCCGGTGGAGTTTTGCAGGGGGTGTGTTTGGAACATTTTGTCACCGGCCGAGTCCAAAATTCAGCGATTCCCCATCTCAGCCCAGAAAGCAGGTAGAACAACTTTTGTGGTGTCTTTCAGATGCCTACCAGAGCAATGTAAAAACTACCAGGAGAACTCCTGTCTGGCACCTTCCCCGGTGGAGTTGTGCATGGGGTGTGTTTGGAACATTTTGTCTCTGGCCGAGTCCAAAATTCAGCGGTTCCCCATCTCAGCCCAGAAAGCAGGTAGAACAACTTTTGTGGTGCCTTTCAGCTGCCTACCAAGGTAGTGTAAAAACTACCAAGAGAACTCCTGCCTGGCACCTTCCCCGGTGGAGTTGTGCATGGGGTGTCTTTGGAACATTTTGTCACCGGCCGAGTCCAAAATTCAGCGATTCCCCATCTCAGCCCAGAAAGCAGGTAGAACAACTTTTGTGGTGTCCTTTTGATGCCTACCGGAGCAATGTAAAAACTACCAACAGAGCTCGCCCCTGGCACCTTCGCTAGTGGAGTTGTGCATGGGGTGTGTTTGGAACATTTTGTCACCGGCCGACTCCAAAATTCAGCGGTTCCCCATCTCAGCCCAGAAAGCAGGTAGAACAACTTTTGTGGTGCCTTTTAGCTGCCTACCAAGGTAGTGTAAAAACTATTAAGAGAACTCCTGTCTGGCACCTTCCCCGGTGGAGTTGTGCATGGGGTGTGTTTGGAACATTTTGTCACCGGCCGAGTCCAAAATTCAGCGTTTCCCCATCTCAGCCCAGAAAGCAGGTAGAACAACTTTTGTGGTGTCTTTCAGCTGCCTACCGGAGCAATGTAAAAACTACAGGAGAACTCCTGTCTGGCACCTTCCCCGGTGGAGTTGTGCATGGGGTGTGTTCGGAATATTTTGTCACCAGCCGAGTCCAAAAATTCAGCGGTTCCCCATCTCAGCCCAGAAAGCAGGTAGAACAACTTTTGTGGTGCCTTTCAGGTGCCTACCAAGGTAGTGTAAAAACTACCAAGAGAACTCCTGCCTGGCACCTTCCCCGGTGGAGTTGTGCATGGGGTGTGTTTGGAACATTTTGTCACCGGCCGAGTCCAAAATTCAGCGGTTCCCCATCTCAGCCCAGAAAGCAGGTAGAACAACTTTTGTGGTGCCTTTCAGGTGCCTACCAAGGTAGTGTAAAAACTACCAGGAGAACTCCTGTCTGGCACCTTCGCTAGTGGAGTTGTGCATGGGGTATGTTTGGAACATTTTGTCACCGGCCGACTCCAAAATTCAGCGGTTCCCCATCTCAGCCCAGAAAGCAGGTAGAACAACTTTTGTGGTGCCTTTCAGCTGCCTACCAAGGTAGTGTAAAAACTACTAAGAGAACTCCTGTCTGGCACCTTCCCCGGTGGAGTTGTGCAGGGGGTGTGTTTGGAACATTTTGTCACCGGCCGAGTCCAAAATTCAGCGGTTCCCCATCTCAGCCCAGAAAGCAGGTAGAACAACTTTTGTGGTGCCTTTCAACTGCCTACCGGAGCAATGTAAAAACTACCAGGAGAACTCCTGCCTGGCACCTTCCCCGGTGGAGTTGTGCATGGGGTGTGTTTGGAACATTTTGTCACCGGCCGAGTCCAAAATTCAGCGATTCCCCATCTCAGCCCAGAAAGCAGGTAGAACAACTTTTGTGGTGCCTTTCAGCTGCCTACCAAGGTAGTGTAAAAACTACCAGGAGAACTCCTGTCTGGCACCTTCCCCGGTGGAGTTGTGCATGGGGTGTGTTTGGAACATTTTGTCACCGGCCGAGTCCAAAATTCAGCCGTTCCCCATCTCAGCCCAGAAAGCAGGTAGAACATCTTTTGTGGTGTCTTTTAGATGCCTACCGGAGCAATGTAAAAACTACCAGAAGAACTCCTGTCTGGCACCTTCCCCGGTATAGTTGTGCAGGGGGTGTCTTTGGAACATTTTGTCACCGGCCGACTCCAAAATTCAGCTGTTCCCCATCTCAGCCCAGAAAGCAGGTAGAACAACTTTTGTGGTGTCTTTTAGATGCCTACCAAGGTAGTGTAAAAACTATCAAGAGAACGCTTGTCTGGCACCTTCCCCGGTGGAGTTTTGCAGGGGGTGTGTTTGGAACATTTTTTCACCGGCCGAGTCCAAAATTCAGCGATTCCCCATCTCAGCCCAGAAAGCAGGTAGAACAACTTTTGTGGTGTCTTTCAGATGCCTACCGGAGCAATGTAAAAACTACCAGGAGAACTCCTGTCTGGCACCTTCCCCGGTGGAGTTGTGCAGGGGGTGTGTTTGGAACATTTTGTCTCTGGCCGAGTCCAAAATTCAGCGGTTCCCCATCTCAGCCCAGAAAGCAGGTAGAACAACTTTTGTGGTGCCTTTCAAATGCCTACCAAGGTAGTGTAAAAACTACCAAGAGAACTCCTGCCTGGCACCTTCCCCGGTGGAGTTGTGCATGGGGTGTCTTTGGAACATTTTGTCACCGGCCGACTCCAAAATTCAGCGGTTCCCCATCTCAGCCCAGAAAGCAGGTAGAACAACTTTTGTGGTGCCTTTCAGCTGCCTACCAAGGTAGTGTAAAAACTACCAGGAGAACTCCTGTCTGGCACCTTCGCTAGTGGAGTTGTGCATGGGGTGTGTTTGGAACATTTTGTCACCGGCCGAGTCCAAAATTCAGCGGTTCCCCATCTCAGCCCAGAAAGCAGGTAGAACAACTTTTGTGGTGTCTTTTAGATGCCTACCAAGGTAGTGTAAAAACTACTAAGAGAACTCCTGTCTGGCACCTTCCCCGGTGGAGTTGTGCATGGGGTGTCTTTGGAACATTTTTTCACCGGCCGAGTCCAAAATTCAGCGATTCCCCATCTCAGCCCAGAAAGCAGATAGAACAACTTTTGTGGTGTCTTTCAGATGCCTACCGGAGCAATGTAAAAACTACCAGGAGAACTCCCGTCTGGCACCTTCCCCGGTGGAGTTGTGCATGGGGTGTGTTTGGAACATTTTGTCACCAGCCGAGTCCAAAATTCAGCGTTTCCCCATCTCAGCCCAGAAAGCAGGTAGAACAACTTTTTTGGTGTCTTTCAGATGCCTACCAAGGTAGTGTAAAAACTACTAAGAGAACTCCTGTCTGGCACCTTCCCCGGTGGAGTTGTGCATGGGGTGTGTTTGGAACATTTTGTCACCGGCCGAGTCCAAAATTCAGCGGTTCCCCATCTCAGCCCAGAAAGCAGGTAGAACAACTTTTGTGGTGTCTTTCAGCTGCCTACCGGAGCAATGTAAAAACTACAGGAGAACTCCTGTCTGGCACCTTCCCCGGTGGAGTTGTGCATGGGGTGTGTTCGGAATATTTTGTCACCAGCCGAGTCCAAAAATTCAGCGGTTCCCCATCTCAGCCCAGAAAGCAGGTAGAACAACTTTTGTGGTGCCTTTCAAATGCCTACCAAGGTAGTGTAAAAACTACCAAGAGAACTCCTGCCTGGCACCTTCCCCGGTGGAGTTGTGCATGGGGTGTGTTTGGAACATTTTGTCACCGGCCGAGTCCAAAATTCAGCGGTTCCCCATCTCAGCCCAGAAAGCAGGTAGAACAACTTTTGTGGTGCCTTTCAGGTGCCTACCAAGGTAGTGTAAAAACTACCAGGAGAACTCCTGTCTGGCACCTTCGCTAGTGGAGTTGTGCATGGGGTATGTTTGGAACATTTTGTCACCGGCCGACTCCAAAATTCAGCGGTTCCCCATCTCAGCCCAGAAAGCAGGTAGAACAACTTTTGTGGTGCCTTTCAGCTGCCTACCAAGGTAGTGTAAAAACTACTAAGAGAACTCCTGTCTGGCACCTTCCCCGGTGGAGTTGTGCAGGGGGTGTGTTTGGAACATTTTGTCACCGGCCGAGTCCAAAATTCAGCGGTTCCCCATCTCAGCCCAGAAAGCAGGTAGAACAACTTTTGTGGTGCCTTTCAGGTGCCTACCAAGGTAGTGTAAAAACTACCAGGAGAACTCCTGTCTGGCACCTTCCCCGGTGGAGTTGTGCATGGGGTGTGTTTGGAACATTTTGTCACCGGCCGAGTCCAAAATTCAGCCGTTCCCCATCTCAGCCCAGAAAGCAGGTAGAACATCTTTTGTGGTGTCTTTTAGATGCCTACCGGAGCAATGTAAAAACTACAAGAAGAACTCCTGTCTGGCACCTTCCCCGGTATAGTTGTGCAGGGGGTGTCTTTGGAACATTTTGTCACCGGCCGACTCCAAAATTCAGCTGTTCCCCATCTCAGCCCAGAAAGCAGGTAGAACAACTTTTGTGGTGTCTTTTAGATGCCTACCAAGGTAGTGTAAAAACTATCAAGAGAACGCTTGTCTGGCACCTTCCCCGGTGGAGTTTTGCAGGGGGTGTGTTTGGAACATTTTGTCACCGGCCGAGTCCAAAATTCAGCGATTCCCCATCTCAGCCCAGAAAGCAGGTAGAACAACTTTTGTGGTGTCTTTCAGCTGCCTACCGGAGCAATGTAAAAACTACCAGGAGAACTCCTGTCTGGCACCTTCCCCGGTGGAGTTGTGCAGGGGGTGTGTTTGGAACATTTTGTCTCTGGCCGAGTCCAAAATTCAGCGGTTCCCCATCTCAGCCCAGAAAGCAGGTAGAACAACTTTTGTGGTGCCTTTCAAATGCCTACCAAGGTAGTGTAAAAACTACCAAGAGAACTCCTGCCTGGCACCTTCCCCGGTGGAGTTGTGCATGGGGTGTCTTTGGAACATTTTGTCACCGGCCGACTCCAAAATTCAGCGGTTCCCCATCTCAGCCCAGAAAGCAGGTAGAACAACTTTTGTGGTGCCTTTCAGCTGCCTACCAAGGTAGTGTAAAAACTACCAGGAGAACTCCTGTCTGGCACCTTCGCTAGTGGAGTTGTGCATGGGGTGTGTTTGGAACATTTTGTCACCGGCCGAGTCCAAAATTCAGCGGTTCCCCATCTCAGCCCAGAAAGCAGGTAGAACAACTTTTGTGGTGTCTTTTAGATGCCTGCCAAGGTAGTGTAAAAACTATTAAGAGAACTCCTGTCTGGCACCTTCCCCGGTGGAGTTGTGCATGGGGTGTCTTTGGAACATTTTTTCACCGGCCGAGTCCAAAATTCAGCGATTCCCCATCTCAGCCCAGAAAGCAGATAGAACAACTTTTGTGGTGTCTTTCAGATGCCTACCGGAGCAATGTAAAAACTACCAGGAGAACTCCCGTCTGGCACCTTCCCCGGTGGAGTTGTGCATGGGGTGTGTTTGGAACATTTTGTCACCGGCCGAGTCCAAAATTCAGCGGTTCCCCATCTCAGCCCAGAAAGCAGGTAGAACAACTTTTTTGGTGTCTTTCAGATGCCTACCAAGGTAGTGTAAAAACTACTGAGAACTCCTGTCTGGCACCTTCCCCGGTGGAGTTGTGCAGGGGGTGTGTTTGGAACATTTTGTCACCGGCCGAGTCCAAAATTCAGCGGTTCCCCATCTCAGCCCAGAAAGCAGGTAGAACAACTTTTGTGGTGTCTTTCAGATGCCTACCAAGGTAGTGTAAAAACTACTAAGAGAACTCCTGTCTGGCACCTTCCCCGGTGGAGTTGTGCATGGGGTGTGTTTGGAACATTTTGTCACCGGCCGAGTCCAAAATTCAGCGATTCCCCATCTCAGCCCAGAAAGCAGGTAGAACAACTTTTGTGGTGTCTTTCAGATGCCTACCAAGGTAGTGTAAAAACTCTCAAGAGAACTCTTGTCTGGCACCTTCCCCGGTGGAGTTGTGCAGGGGGTGTCTTTGGAACATTTTGTCACCAGCCGACTCCAAAATTCAGGGGTTCCCCATCTCAGCCCAGAAAGCAGGTAGAACAACTTTTGTGGTGTCTTTCAGATGCCTACCAGAGCAATGTAAAAACTACCAGGAGAACTCCTGCCTGGCACCTTCCCCGGTGGAGTTGTGCATGGGGTGTGTTTGGAACATAATGTCACCAGCCGACTCCAAAATTCAGCTGTTCCCCATCTCAGCCCAGAAAGCAGGTAGAACAACTTTTGTGGTGTCTTTCAGATGCCTACCGGAGCAATGTAAAAACTACCAGGAGAACTCCTGTCTGGCACCTTCCCCGGTGGAGTTGTGCAGGGGGTGTGTTTGGAACATTTTGTCACCAGCCGAGTCCAAAATTCAGCGTTTCCCCATCTCAGCCCAGAAAGCAGGTAGAACAACTTTTGTGGTGTCTTTCAGATGCCTACCAAGGTAGTGTAAAAACTATCAAGAGAACGCTTGTCTGGCACATTCCCCGGTGGAGTTGTGCATGGGGTGTGTTTGGAACATTTTGTCACCGGCCGAGTCCAAAATTCAGCGATTCCCCATCTCAGCCCAGAAAGCAGATAGAACAACTTTTGTGGTGTCTTTCAGATGCCTACCGGAGCAATGTAAAAACTACCAAGAGAACTCCTGTCTGGCACCTTCCCCGGTGGAGTTGTGCAGGGGGTGTGTTTGGAACATTTTGTCACCAGCCGAGTCCAAAATTCAGCGTTTCCCCATCTCAGCCCAGAAAGCAGGTAGAACAACTTTTGTGGTGTCTTTCAGATGCCTACCAAGGTAGTGTAAAAACTATCAAGAGAACGCTTGTCTGGCACATTCCCCGGTGGAGTTGTGCATGGGGTGTGTTTGGAACATTTTGTCACCGGCCGAGTCCAAAATTCAGCGATTCCCCATCTCAGCCCAGAAAGCAGATAGAACAACTTTTGTGGTGTCTTTCAGATGCCTACCGGAGCAATGTAAAAACTACCAAGAGAACTCCTGTCTGGCACCTTCCCCGGTGGAGTTGTGCATGGGGTGTGTTCGGAACATTTTGTCACCGGGCGACTCCAAAAATTCAGCGGTTCCCCATCTCAGCCCAGAAAGCAGGTAGAACAACTTTTGTGGTGCCTTTCAGCTGCCTACCAAGGTAGTGTAAAAACTACCAAGAGAACTCCTGCCTGGCACCTTCCCCGGTGGAGTTGTGCATGGGGTGTCTTTGGAACATTTTGTCACCGGCCGAGTCCAAAATTCAGCGGTTCCCCATCTCAGCCCAGAAAGCAGGTAGAACAACTTTTGTGGTGCCTTTCAAATGCCTACCAAGGTAGTGTAAAAACTACCAAGAGAACTCCTGCCTGGCACCTTCCCCGGTGGAGTTGTGCATGGGGTGTGTTTGGAACATTTTGTCACCGGCCGAGTCCAAAATTCAGCGTTTCCCCATCTCAGCCCAGAAAGCAGGTAGAACAACTTTTGTGGTGTCTTTCAGATGCCTACCGGAGCAATGTAAAAACTACTAGGAGAACTCCTGTCTGGCACCTTCCCCGGTGGAGTTGTGCATGGGGTGTGTTCGGAACATTTTGTCACCGGCCGAGTCCAAAATTCAGCGGTTCCCCATCTCAGCCCAGAAAGCAGGTAGAACAACTTTTGTGGTGCCTTTCAGGTGCCTACCAAGGTAGTGTAAAAACTACCAGGAGAACTCCTGTCTGGCACCTTCGCTAGTGGAGTTGTGCATGGGGTGTGTTTGGAACATTTTGTCACCGGGCGACTCCAAAATTCAGCGGTTCCCCATCTCAGCCCAGAAAGCAGGTAGAACAACTTTTGTGGTGCCTTTCAGCTGCCTACCAAGGTAGTGTAAAAACTACTAAGAGAACTCCTGTCTGGCACCTTCCCCGGTGGAGTTGTGCAGGGGGTGTGTTTGGAACATTTTGTCACCGGCCGAGTCCAAAATTCAGCGGTTCCCCATCTCAGCCCAGAAAGCAGGTAGAACAACTTTTGTGGTGTCTTTCAGATGCCTACCGGAGCAATGTAAAAACTACCAGGAGAACTCCTGCCTGGCACCTTCCCCGGTGGAGTTGTGCATGGGGTGTCTTTGGAACATTTTGTCACCGGCCGAGTCCAAAATTCAGCGATTCCCCATCTCAGCCCAGAAAGCAGGTAGAACAACTTTTGTGGTGCCTTTCAGATGCCTACCAAGGTAGTGTAAAAACTACTATGAGAACTCCTGTCTGGCACCTTCCCCGGTGGAGTTGTGCATGGGGTGTGTTTGGAACATTTTGTCACCGGCCGAGTCCAAAATTCAGCGGTTCCCCATCTCAGCCCAGAAAGCAGGTAGAACAACTTTTGTGGTGTCTTTCAGATGCCTACCGGAGCAATGTAAAAACTACCAGGAGAACTCCTGCCTGGCACCTTCCCCGGTGGAGTTGTGCATGGGGTGTCTTTGGAACATTTTGTCACCGGCCGACTCCAAAATTCAGCGATTCCCCATCTCAGCCCAGAAAGCAGGTAGAACAACTTTTGTGGTGCCTTTCAAATGCCTACCAAGGTAGTGTAAAAACTACCAAGAGAACTCCTGCCTGGCACCTTCCCCGGTGGAGTTGTGCATGGGGTGTGTTTGGAACATTTTGTCACCGGCCGAGTCCAAAATTCAGCGGTTCCCCATCTCAGCCCAGAAAGCAGGTAGAACAACTTTTGTGGTGCCTTTCAGGTGCCTACCAAGGTAGTGTAAAAACTACCAGGAGAACTCCTGTCTGGCACCTTCGCTAGTGGAGTTGTGCATGGGGTGTCTTTGGAACATTTTGTCACCGGGCGACTCCAAAATTCAGCGGTTCCCCATCTCAGCCCAGAAAGCAGGTAGAACAACTTTTGTGGTGCCTTTCAGCTGCCTACCAAGGTAGTGTAAAAACTACTAAGAGAACTCCTGTCTGGCACCTTCCCCGGTGGAGTTGTGCATGGGGTGTCTTTGGAACATTTTGTCACCGGCCGAGTCCAAAATTCAGCGATTCCCCATCTCAGCCCAGAAAGCAGATAGAACAACTTTTGTGGTGTCTTTCAGATGCCTACCGGAGCAATGTAAAAACTACCAGGAGAACTCCCGTCTGGCACCTTCCCCGGTGGAGTTGTGCAGGGGGTGTGTTAGGAACATTTTGTCACCAGCCGAGTCCAAAATTCAGCTGTTCCCCATCTCAGCCCAGAAAGCAGGTAGAACAACTTTTGTGGTGCCTTTCAGCTGCCTACCAAGGTAGTGTAAAAACTACTAAGAGAACTCCTGTCTGGCACCTTCCCCGGTGGAGTTGTGCATGGGGTGTGTTTGGAACATTTTGTCACCGGCCGAGTCCAAAATTCAGCGGTTCCCCATCTCAGCCCAGAAAACAGGTAGAACAACTTTTGTGGTGTCTTTCAGATGCCTACCAAGGTAGTGTAAAAACTCTCAAGAGAACTCTTGTCTGGCACCTTCCCCGGTGGAGTTGTGCAGGGGGCGTCTTTGGAACATTTTGTCACCGGGCGACTCCAAAATTCAGCGGTTCCCCATCTCAGCCCAGAAAGCAGGTAGAACAACTTTTGTGGTGTCTTTCAGATGCCTACCAAGGTAGTGTAAAAACTACCAAGAGAACTCCTGCCTGGCACCTTCCCCGGTGGAGTTGTGCATGGGGTGTGTTTGGAACATTTTGTCACCGGCCGACTCCAAAATTCAGCGGTTCCCCATCTCAGCCCAGAAAGCAGGTAGAACAACTTTTGTGGTGTCTTTCAGCTGCCTACCGGAGCAATGTAAAAACTACCAGGAGAACTCCTGTCTGGCACCTTCCCCGGTGGAGTTGTGCATGGGGTGTGTTCGGAACATTTTGTCACCAGCCGAGTCCAAAAATTCAGCGGTTCCCCATCTCAGCCCAGAAAGCAGGTAGAACAACTTTTGTGGTGCCTTTCAGCTGCCTACCAAAGTAGTGTAAAAACTACCAAGAGAACTCCTGCCTGGCACCTTCCCCGGTGGAGTTGTGCATGGGGTGTCTTTGGAACATTTTGTCACCGGGCGACTCCAAAATTCAGCGGTTCCCCATCTCAGCCCAGAAAGCAGGTAGAACAACTTTTGTGGTGCCTTTCAGGTGCCTACCAAGGTAGTGTAAAAACTACTAAGAGAACTCCTGTCTGGCACCTTCCCCGGTGGAGTTGTGCATGGGGTGTCTTTGGAACATTTTGTCACTGGCCGAGTCCAAAATTCAGCGGTTCCCCATCTCAGCCCAGAAAGCAGGTAGAACAACTTTTGTGGTGTCTTTCAGATGCCTACCGGAGCAATGTAAAAACTACCAGGAGAACTCCTGTCTGGCACCTTCCCCGGTGGAGTTGTGCAGGGGGTGTGTTTGGAACATTTTGTCACCAGCCGACTCCAAAATTCAGCGGTTCCCCATCTCAGCCCAGAAAGCAGGTAGAACAACTTTTGTGGTGCCTTTCAAATGCCTACCAAGGTAGTGTAAAAACTACCAGGAGAACTCCTGTCTGGCACCTTCGCTAGTGGAGTTGTGCATGGGGTGTGTTTGGAACATTTTGTCACCGGCCGACTCCAAAATTCAGCGGTTCCCCATCTCAGCCCAGAAAGCAGGTAGAACAACTTTTGTGGTGCCTTTCAGCTGCCTACCAAGGTAGTGTAAAAACTACTAAGAGAACTCCTGTCTGGCACCTTCCCCGGTGGAGTTGTGCAGGGGGTGTGTTTGGAACTTTTTGTCACCAGCCGAGTCCAAAATTCAGCGGTTCCCCATCTCAGCCCAGAAAGCAGGTAGAACAACTTTTGTGGTGTCTTTCAGATGCCTACCGGAGCAATGTAAAAACTACCAGGAGAACTCCTGCCTGGCACCTTCCCCGGTGGAGTTGTGCATGGGGTGTCTTTTGAACATTTTGTCACCGGCCGACTCCAAAATTCAGCGATTCCCCATCTCAGCCCAGAAAGCAGGTAGAACAACTTTTGTGGTGCCTTTCAGGTGCCTACCAAGGTAGTGTAAAAACTACCAGGAGAACTCCTGTCTGGCACCTTCCCCGGTGGAGTTGTGCAGGGGGTGTGTTTGGAACATTTTGTCACCGGCCGAGTCCAAAATTCAGCGGTTCCCCATCTCAGCCCAGAAAGCAGGTAGAACATCTTTTGTGGTGTCTTTTAGATGCCTACCGGAGCAATGTAAAAACTACCAGGAGAACTCCTGTCTGGCACCTTCCCCGGTGGAGTTGTGCAGGGGGTGTCTTTGGAACATTTTGTCACCGGCCGACTCCAAAATTCAGCTGTTCCCCATCTCAGCCCAGAAAGCAGGTAGAACAACTTTTGTGGTGTCTTTTAGCTGCCTACCAAGGTAGTGTAAAAACTATCAAGAGAACGCTTGTCTGGCACCTTCCCCGGTGGAGTTTTGCAGGGGGTGTGTTTGGAACATTTTGTCACCGGCCGACTCCAAAATTCAGCGATTCCCCATCTCAGCCCAGAAAGCAGGTAGAACAACTTTTGTGGTGTCTTTCAGATTCCTACCGGAGCAATGTAAAAACTACCAGGAGAACTCCTGTCTGGCACCTTCGCTAGTGGAGTTGTGCATGGGGTGTGTTTGGAACATTTTGTCACCGGCCGACTCCAAAATTCAGCGGTTCCCCATCTCAGCCCAGAAAGCAGGTAGAACAACTTTTGTGGTGCCTTTCAGCTGCCTACCAAGGTAGTGTAAAAACTACTAAGAGAACTCCTGTCTGGCACCTTCCCCGGTGGAGTTGTGCAGGGGGTGTGTTTGGAACATTTTGTCACCGGCCGAGTCCAAAATTCAGCGGTTCCCCATCTCAGCCCAGAAAGCAGGTAGAACAACTTTTGTGGTGTCTTTCAGATGCCTACCGGAGCAATGTAAAAACTACCAGGAGAACTCCTGCCTGGCACCTTCCCCGGTGGAGTTGTGCATGGGGTGTCTTTGGAACATTTTGTCACCGGCCGAGTCCAAAATTCAGCGATTCCCCATCTCAGCCCAGAAAGCAGGTAGAACAACTTTTGTGGTGCCTTTCAGGTGCCTACCAAGGTAGTGTAAAAACTACTAAGAGAACTCCTGTCTGGCACCTTCCCCGGTGGAGTTGTGCAGGGGGTGTGTTTGGAACATTTTGTCACCGGCCGAGTCCAAAATTCAGCGGTTCCCCATCTCAGCCCAGAAAGCAGGTAGAACATCTTTTGTGGTGTCTTTTAGATGCCTACCGGAGCAATGTAAAAACTACCAGGAGAACTCCTGTCTGGCACCTTCCCCGGTATAGTTGTGCAGGGGGTGTCTTTGGAACATTTTGTCACCGGCCGAGTCCAAAATTCAGCGTTTCCCCATCTCAGCCCAGAAAGCAGGTAGAACAACTTTTGTGGTGTCTTTCATTTGCCTACCGGAGCAATGTAAAAACTACAGGAGAACTCCTGTCTGGCACCTTCCCCGGTGGAGTTGTGCAGGGGGTGTGTTCGGAATATTTTGTCACCAACCGAGCCCAAAAATTCAGCGGTTCCCCATCTCAGCCCAGAAAGCAGGTAGAACAACTTTTGTGGTGCCTTTCAAATGCCTACCAAGGTAGTGTAAAAACTACCAAGAGAACTCCTGCCTGGCACCTTCCCCGGTGGAGTTGTGCATGGGGTGTGTTTGGAACATTTTGTCACCGGCCGACTCCAAAATTCAGCGATTCCCCATCTCAGCCCAGAAAGCAGGTAGAACAACTTTTGTGGTGCCTTTCAAATGCCTACCAAGGTAGTGTAAAAACTACCAAGAGAACTCCTGCCTGGCACCTTCCCCGGTGGAGTTGTGCATGGGGTGTGTTTGGAACATTTTGTCACCGGCCGAGTCCAAAATTCAGCGGTTCCCCATCTCAGCCCAGAAAGCAGGTAGAACAACTTTTGTGGTGCCTTTCAGGTGCCTACCAAGGTAGTGTAAAAACTACCAGGAGAACTCCTGTCTGGCACCTTCGCTAGTGGAGTTGTGCATGGGGTGTCTTTGGAACATTTTGTCACCGGCCGACTCCAAAATTCAGCGGTTCCCCATCTCAGCCCAGAAAGCAGGTAGAACAACTTTTGTGGTGCCTTTCAGCTGCCTACCAAGGTAGTGTAAAAACTACTAAGAGAACTCCTGTCTGGTACCTTCCCCGGTGGAGTTGTGCATGGGGTGTCTTTGGAACATTTTGTCACCGGCCGACTCCAAAATTCAGCGGTTCCCCATCTCAGCCCAGAAAGCAGATAGAACAACTTTTGTGGTGTCTTTCAGATGCCTACCGGAGCAATGTAAAAACTACCAGGAGAACTCCCGTCTGGCACCTTCCCCGGTGGAGTTGTGCAGGGGGTGTGTTAGGAACATTTTGTCACCGGCCGAGTCCAAAATTCAGCGGTTCCCCATCTCAGCCCAGAAAGCAGGTAGAACAACTTTTGTGGTGCCTTTCAGATGCCTACCAAGGTAGTGTAAAAACTCTCAAGAGAACTCTTGTCTGGCACCTTCCCCGGTGGAGTTGTGCATGGGGTGTCTTTGGAACATTTTGTCACCGGCCGAGTCCAAAATTCAGCGGTTCCCCATCTCAGCCCAGAAAGCAGGTAGAACAACTTTTGTGGTGTCTTTCAGATGCCTACCGGAGCAATGTAAAAACTACCAGGAGAACTCCTGCCTGGCACCTTCCCCGGTGGAGTTGTGCATGGGGTGTCTTTGGAACATTTTGTCACCGGCCGAGTCCAAAATTCAGCGATTCCCCATCTCAGCCCAGAAAGCAGGTAGAACAACTTTTGTGGTGCCTTTCAGGTGCCTACCAAGGTAGTGTAAAAACTACTAAGAGAACTCCTGTCTGGCACCTTCCCCGGTGGAGTTGTGCAGGGGGTGTGTTTGGAACATTTTGTCACCGGCCGAGTCCAAAATTCAGCGGTTCCCCATCTCAGCCCAGAAAGCAGGTAGAACATCTTTTGTGGTGTCTTTTAGATGCCTACCGGAGCAATGTAAAAACTACCAGGAGAACTCCTGTCTGGCACCTTCCCCGGTATAGTTGTGCAGGGGGTGTCTTTGGAACATTTTGTCACCGGCCGAGTCCAAAATTCAGCGTTTCCCCATCTCAGCCCAGAAAGCAGGTAGAACAACTTTTGTGGTGTCTTTCAGCTGCCTACCGGAGCAATGTAAAAACTACAGGAGAACTCCTGTCTGGCACCTTCCCCGGTGGAGTTGTGCAGGGGGTGTGTTCGGAATATTTTGTCACCAACCGAGCCCAAAAATTCAGCGGTTCCCCATCTCAGCCCAGAAAGCAGGTAGAACAACTTTTGTGGTGCCTTTCAGATGCCTACCGGAGCAATGTAAAAACTACCAGGAGAACTCCTGCCTGGCACCTTCCCCGGTGGAGTTGTGCATGGGGTGTCTTTGGAACATTTTGTCACCGGCCGACTCCAAAATTCAGCGATTCCCCATCTCAGCCCAGAAAGCAGGTAGAACAACTTTTGTGGTGCCTTTCAAATGCCTACCAAGGTAGTGTAAAAACTACCAAGAGAACTCCTGCCTGGCACCTTCTCCGGTGGAGTTGTGCATGGGGTGTGTTTGGAACATTTTGTCACCGGCCGAGTCCAAAATTCAGCGGTTCCCCATCTCAGCCCAGAAAGCAGGTAGAACAACTTTTGTGGTGCCTTTCAGGTGCCTACCAAGGTAGTGTAAAAACTACCAGGAGAACTCCTGTCTGGCACCTTCGCTAGTGGAGTTGTGCATGGGGTGTCTTTGGAACATTTTGTCACCGGGCGACTCCAAAATTCAGCGGTTCCCCATCTCAGCCCAGAAAGCAGGTAGAACAACTTTTGTGGTGTCTTTCAGATGCCTACCGGAGCAATGTAAAAACTACCAGGAGAACTCCTGTCTGGCACCTTCCCCGGTGGAGTTGTGCATGGGGTGTGTTTGGAACATTTTGTCACCGGCCGAGTCCAAAATTCAGCGATTCCCCATCTCAGGCCAGAAAGCAGATAGAACAACTTTTGTGGTGTCTTTCAGATGCCTACCGGAGCAATGTAAAAACTACCAGGAGAACTCCCGTCTGGCACCTTCCCCGGTGGAGTTGTGCAGGGGGTGTGTTAGGAACATTTTGTCACCAGCCGAGTCCAAAATTCAGCTGTTCCCCATCTCAGCCCAGAAAGCAGGTAGAAGAACTTTTGTGGTGCCTTTCAGCTGCCTACCAAGGTAGTGTAAAAAACTACTAAGAGAACTCCTGTCTGGCACCTTCCCCGGTGGAGTTGTGCATGGGGTGTGTTTGGAACATTTTGTCACCGGCCGAGTCCAAAATTCAGCGGTTCCCCATCTCAGCCCAGAAAGCAGGTAGAACAACTTTTGTGGTGTCTTTCAGATGCCTACCAAGGTAGTGTAAAAACTCTCAAGAGAACTCTTGTCTGGCACCTTCCCCGGTGGAGTTGTGCATGGGGTGTCTTTGGAACATTTTGTCACCAGCCGACTCCAAAATTCAGGGGTTCCCCATCTCAGCCCAGAAAGCAGGTAGAACAACTTTTGTGGTGTCTTTCAGATGCCTACCAAGGTAGTGTAAAAACTACCAAGAGAACTCCTGCCTGGCACCTTCCCCGGTGGAGTTGTGCATGGGGTGTGTTTGGAACATTTTGTCACCGGCCGACTCCAAAATTCAGCGGTTCCCCATCTCAGCCCAGAAAGCAGGTAGAACAACTTTTGTGGTGTCTTTCAGCTGCCTACCGGAGCAATGTAAAAACTACCAGGAGAACTCCTGTCTGGCACCTTCCCCGGTGGAGTTGTGCATGGGGTGTGTTCGGAACATTTTGTCACCAGCCGAATCCAAAAATTCAGCGGTTCCCCATCTCAGCCCAGAAAGCAGGTAGAACAACTTTTGTGGTGCCTTTCAGCTGCCTACCAAAGTAGTGTAAAAACTACCAAGAGAACTCCTGCCTGGCACCTTCCCCGGTGGAGTTGTGCATGGGGTGTCTTTGGAACATTTTGTCACCGGGCGACTCCAAAATTCAGCGGTTCCCCATCTCAGCCCAGAAAGCAGGTAGAACAACTTTTGTGGTGCCTTTCAGGTGCCTACCAAGGTAGTGTAAAAACTACTAAGAGAACTCCTGTCTGGCACCTTCCCCGGTGGAGTTGTGCATGGGGTGTCTTTGGAACATTTTGTCACTGGCCGAGTCCAAAATTCAGCGGTTCCCCATCTCAGCCCAGAAAGCAGGTAGAACAACTTTTGTGGTGTCTTTCAGATGCCTACCGGAGCAATGTAAAAACTACCAGGAGAACTCCTGTCTGGCACCTTCCCCGGTGGAGTTGTGCAGGGGGTGTGTTTGGAACATTTTGTCACCAGCCGACTCCAAAATTCAGCGGTTCCCCATCTCAGCCCAGAAAGCAGGTAGAACAACTTTTGTGGTGCCTTTCAGGTGCCTACCAAGGTAGTGTAAAAACTACCAAGAGAACTCCTGCCTGGCACCTTCCCCGGTGGAGTTGTGCATGGGGTGTGTTTGGAACATTTTGTCACCGGCCGAGTCCAAAATTCAGCGGTTCCCCATCTCAGCCCAGAAAGCAGGTAGAACAACTTTTGTGGTGCCTTTCAGCTGCCTACCAAGGTAGTGTAAAAACTACTAAGAGAACTCCTGTCTGGCACCTTCCCCGGTGGAGTTGTGCAGGGGGTGTGTTTGGAACATTTTGTCACCGGCCGAGTCCAAAATTCAGCGGTTCCCCATCTCAGCCCAGAAAGCAGGTAGAACAACTTTTGTGGTGTCTTTCAGATGCCTACCGGAGCAATGTAAAAACTACCAGGAGAACTCCTGCCTGGCACCTTCCCCGGTGAAGTTGTGCATGGGGTGTCTTTGGAACATTTTGTCACCGGCCGACTCCAAAATTCAGCGATTCCCCATCTCAGCCCAGAAAGCAGGTAGAACAACTTTTGTGGTGCCTTTCAGGTGCCTACCAAGGTAGTGTAAAAACTACCAGGAGAACTCCTGTCTGGCACCTTCCCCGGTGGAGTTGTGCATGGGGTGTGTTTGGAACATTTTGTCACCGGCCGAGTCCAAAATTCAGCGGTTCCCCATCTCAGCCCAGAAAGCAGGTAGAACATCTTTTGTGGTGTCTTTTAGATGCCTACCGGAGCAATGTAAAAACTACCAGGAGAACTCCTGTCTGGCACCTTCCCCGGTGGAGTTGTGCAGGGGGTGTCTTTGGAACATTTTGTCACCGGCCGACTCCAAAATTCAGCTGTTCCCCATCTCAGCCCAGAAAGCAGGTAGAACAACTTTTGTGGTGTCTTTTAGCTGCCTACCAAGGTAGTGTAAAAACTATCAAGAGAACGCTTGTCTGGCACCTTCCCCGGTGGAGTTTTGCAGGGGGTGTGTTTGGAACATTTTGTCACCGGCCGACTCCAAAATTCAGCGATTCCCCATCTCAGCCCAGAAAGCAGGTAGAACAACTTTTGTGGTGCCTTTCAGGTGCCTACCAAGGTAGTGTAAAAACTACCAGGAGAACTCCTGCCTGGCACCTTCCCCGGTGGAGTTGTGCATGGGGTGTGTTTGGAACATTTTGTCACCGGCCGAGTCCAAAATTCAGCGGTTCCCCATCTCAGCCCAGAAAGCAGGTAGAACAACTTTTGTGGTGCCTTTCAGCTGCCTACCAAGGTAGTGTAAAAACTACTAAGAGAACTCCTGTCTGGCACCTTCCCCGGTGGAGTTGTGCAGGGGGTGTGTTTGGAACATTTTGTCACCGGCCGAGTCCAAAATTCAGCGGTTCCCCATCTCAGCCCAGAAAGCAGGTAGAACAACTTTTGTGGTGTCTTTCAGATGCCTACCGGAGCAATGTAAAAACTACCAGGAGAACTCCTGCCTGGCACCTTCCCCGGTGAAGTTGTGCATGGGGTGTCTTTGGAACATTTTGTCACCGGCCGACTCCAAAATTCAGCGATTCCCCATCTCAGCCCAGAAAGCAGGTAGAACAACTTTTGTGGTGCCTTTCAGGTGCCTACCAAGGTAGTGTAAAAACTACCAGGAGAACTCCTGTCTGGCACCTTCCCCGGTGGAGTTGTGCAGGGGGTGTGTTTGGAACATTTTGTCACCGGCCGACTCCAAAATTCAGCGGTTCCCCATCTCAGCCCAGAAAGCAGGTAGAACATCTTTTGTGGTGTCTTTTAGATGCCTACCGGAGCAATGTAAAAACTACCAGGAGAACTCCTGTCTGGCACCTTCCCCGGTGGAGTTGTGCAGGGGGTGTCTTTGGAACATTTTGTCACCGGCCGACTCCAAAATTCAGCTGTTCCCCATCTCAGCCCAGAAAGCAGGTAGAACAACTTTTGTGGTGTCTTTTAGCTGCCTACCAAGGTAGTGTAAAAACTATCAAGAGAACGCTTGTCTGGCACCTTCCCCGGTGGAGTTTTGCAGGGGGTGTGTTTGGAACATTTTGTCACCGGCCGACTCCAAAATTCAGCGATTCCCCATCTCAGCCCAGAAAGCAGGTAGAACAACTTTTGTGGTGTCTTTCAGATGCCTACCGGAGCAATGTAAAAACTACCAGGAGAACTCCTGTCTGGCACCTTCGCTAGTGGAGTTGTGCATGGGGTGTGTTTGGAACATTTTGTCACCGGCCGACTCCAAAATTCAGCGGTTCCCCATCTCAGCCCAGAAAGCAGGTAGAACAACTTTTGTGGTGCCTTTCAGCTGCCTACCAAGGTAGTGTAAAAACTACCAAGAGAACTCCTGCCTGGCACCTTCCCCGGTGGAGTTGTGCAGGGGGTGTGTTTGGAACATTTTGTCACCGGCCGAGTCCAAAATTCAGCGGTTCCCCATCTCAGCCCAGAAAGCAGGTAGAACAACTTTTGTGGTGTCTTTCAGATGCCTACCGGAGCAATGTAAAAACTACCAGGAGAACTCCTGCCTGGCACCTTCCCCGGTGGAGTTGTGCATGGGGTTTCTTTGGAACATTTTGTCACCGGCCGAGTCCAAAATTCAGCGGTTCCCCATCTCAGCCCAGAAAGCAGGTAGAACAACTTTTGTGGTGCCTTTCAGGTGCCTACCAAGGTAGTGTAAAAACTACCAGGAGAACTCCTGTCTGGCACCTTCCCCGGTGGAGTTGTGCAGGGGGTGTGTTTGGAACATTTTGTCACCGGCCGACTCCAAAATTCAGCGGTTCCCCATCTCAGCCCAGAAAGCAGGTAGAACATCTTTTGTGGTGTCTTTTAGATGCCTACCGGAGCAATGTAAAAACTACCAGGAGAACTCCTGTCTGGCACCTTCCCCGGTATAGTTGTGCAGGGGGTGTCTTTGGAACATTTTGTCACCGGCCGAGTCCAAAATTCAGCGTTTCCCCATCTCAGCCCAGAAAGCAGGTAGAACAACTTTTGTGGTGTCTTTCAGCTGCCTACCGGAGCAATGTAAAAACTACCAGGAGAACTCCTGTCTGGCACCTTCCCCGGTGGAGTTGTGCAGGGGGTGTGTTCGGAATATTTTGTCACCAACCGAGCCCAAAAATTCAGCGGTTCCCCATCTCAGCCCAGAAAGCAGGTAGAACAACTTTTGTGGTGCCTTTCAAATGCCTACCAAGGTAGTGTAAAAACTACCAAGAGAACTCCTGCCTGGCACCTTCCCCGGTGGAGTTGTGCATGGGGTGTGTTTGGAACATTTTGTCACCGGCCGAGTCCAAAATTCAGCGTTTCCCCATCTCAGCCCAGAAAGCAGGTAGAACAACTTTTGTGGTGCCTTTCAGGTGCCTACCAAGGTAGTGTAAAAACTACCAGGAGAACTCCTGTCTGGCACCTTCGCTAGTGGAGTTGTGCATGGGGTGTCTTTGGAACATTTTGTCACCGGCCGAGTCCAAAATTCAGCGGTTCCCCATCTCAGCCCAGAAAGCAGGTAGAACAACTTTTGTGGTGTCTTTCAGATGCCTACCAAGGTAGTGTAAAAACTACTATGAGAACTCCTGTCTGGCACCTTCCCCGGTGGAGTTGTGCATGGGGTGTGTTTGGAACATTTTGTCACCGGCCGACTCCAAAATTCAGCGGTTCCCCATCTCAGCCCAGAAAGCAGGTAGAACAACTTTTGTGGTGTCTTTCAGATGCCTACCGGAGCAATGTAAAAACTACCAGGAGAACTCCTGTCTGGCACCTTCCCCGGTGGAGTTGTGCATGGGGTGTGTTCGGAACATTTTGTCACCAGCCGAGTCCAAAAATTCAGCGGTTCCCCATCTCAGCCCAGAAAGCAGGTAGAACAACTTTTGTGGTGCCTTTCAGCTGCCTACCAAAGTAGTGTAAAAACTACCAAGAGAACTCCTGCCTGGCACCTTCCCCGGTGGAGTTGTGCATGGGGTGTCTTTGGAACATTTTGTCACCGGGCGACTCCAAAATTCAGCGGTTCCCCATCTCAGCCCAGAAAGCAGGTAGAACAACTTTTGTGGTGCCTTTCAGGTGCCTACCAAGGTAGTGTAAAAACTACTAAGAGAACTCCTGTCTGGCACCTTCCCCGGTGGAGTTGTGCATGGGGTGTCTTTGGAACATTTTGTCACTGGCCGAGTCCAAAATTCAGCGGTTCCCCATCTCAGCCCAGAAAGCAGGTAGAACAACTTTTGTGGTGTCTTTCAGATGCCTACCGGAGCAATGTAAAAACTACCAGGAGAACTCCTGTCTGGCACCTTCCCCGGTGGAGTTGTGCAGGGGGTGTGTTTGGAACATTTTGTCACCAGCCGACTCCAAAATTCAGCGGTTCCCCATCTCAGCCCAGAAAGCAGGTAGAACAACTTTTGTGGTGCCTTTCAGGTGCCTACCAAGGTAGTGTAAAAACTACCAGGAGAACTCCTGTCTGGCACCTTCGCTAGTGGAGTTGTGCATGGGGTTTCTTTGGAACATTTTGTCACCGGCCGACTCCAAAATTCAGCGGTTCCCCATCTCAGCCCAGAAAGCAGGTAGAACAACTTTTGTGGTGCCTTTCAGCTGCCTACCAAGGTAGTGTAAAAACTACTAAGAGAACTCCTGTCTGGCACCTTCCCCGGTGGAGTTGTGCAGGGGGTGTGTTTGGAACATTTTGTCACCGGCCGAGTCCAAAATTCAGCGGTTCCCCATCTCAGCCCAGAAAGCAGGTAGAACAACTTTTGTGGTGTCTTTCAGATGCCTACCGGAGCAATGTAAAAACTACCAGGAGAACTCCTGCCTGGCACCTTCCCCGGTGGAGTTGTGCATGGGGTGTGTTTGGAACATTTTGTCACCGGCCGAGTCCAAAATTCAGCGATTCCCCATCTCAGCCCAGAAAGCAGGTAGAACAACTTTTGTGGTGCCTTTCAGGTGCCTACCAAGGTAGTGTAAAAACTACCAGGAGAACTCCTGTCTGGCACCTTCCCCGGTGGAGTTGTGCAGGGGGTGTGTTTGGAACATTTTGTCACCGGCCGAGTCCAAAATTCAGCGGTTCCCCATCTCAGCCCAGAAAGCAGGTAGAACATCTTTTGTGGTGTCTTTTAGATGCCTACCGGAGCAATGTAAAAACTACCAGGAGAACTCCTGTCTGGCACCTTCCCCAGTGGAGTTGTGCAGGGGGTGTCTTTGGAACATTTTGTCACCGGCCGACTCCAAAATTCAGCTGTTCCCCATCTCAGCCCAGAAAGCAGGTAGAACAACTTTTGTGGTGTCTTTTAGCTGCCTACCAAGGTAGTGTAAAAACTATCAAGAGAACGCTTGTCTGGCACCTTCCCCGGTGGAGTTTTGCAGGGGGTGTGTTTGGAACATTTTGTCACCGGCCGACTCCAAAATTCAGCGATTCCCCATCTCAGCCCAGAAAGCAGGTAGAACAACTTTTGTGGTGTCTTTCAGATGCCTACCGGAGCAATGTAAAAACTACCAGGAGAACTCCTGTCTGGCACCTTCGCTAGTGGAGTTGTGCATGGGGTGTCTTTGGAACATTTTGTCACCGGCCGACTCCAAAATTCAGCGGTTCCCCATCTCAGCCCAGAAAGCAGGTAGAACAACTTTTGTGGTGCCTTTCAGCTGCCTACCAAGGTAGTGTAAAAACTACCAGGAGAACTCCTGTCTGGCACCTTCCCCGGTGGAGTTGTGCAGGGGGTGTGTTTGGAACATTTTGTCACCGGCCGAGTCCAAAATTCAGCGGTTCCCCATCTCAGCCCAGAAAGCAGGTAGAACAACTTTTGTGGTGTCTTTCAGATGCCTACCGGAGCAATGTAAAAACTACCAGGAGAACTCCTGCCTGGCACCTTCCCCGGTGGAGTTGTGCATGGGGTGTCTTTGGAACATTTTGTCACCGGCCGAGTCCAAAATTCAGCGATTCCCCATCTCAGCCCAGAAAGCAGGTAGAACAACTTTTGTGGTGCCTTTCAGGTGCCTACCAAGGTAGTGTAAAAACTACTAAGAGAACTCCTGTCTGGCACCTTCCCCGGTGGAGTTGTGCAGGGGGTGTGTTTGGAACATTTTGTCACCGGCCGAGTCCAAAATTCAGCGGTTCCCCATCTCAGCCCAGAAAGCAGGTAGAACAACTTTTGTGGTGCCTTTCAGGTGCCTACCAAGGTAGTGTAAAAACTACCAGGAGAACTCCTGTCTGGCACCTTCGCTAGTGGAGTTGTGCATGGGGTGTGTTTGGAACATTTTGTCACCGGCCGAGTCCAAAATTCAGCGGTTCCCCATCTCAGCCCAGAAAGCAGGTAGAACAACTTTTGTGGTGTCTTTCAGCTGCCTACCAAGGTAGTGTAAAAACTACTATGAGAACTCCTGTCTGGCACCTTCCCCGGTGGAGTTGTGCATGGGGTGTGTTTGGAACATTTTGTCACCGGCCGAGTCCAAAATTCAGCGGTTCCCCATCTCAGCCCAGAAAGCAGGTAGAACAACTTTTGTGGTGTCTTTCAGATGCCTACCGGAGCAATGTAAAAACTACCAGGAGAACTCCTGCCTGGCACCTTCCCCGGTGGAGTTGTGCATGGGGTGTCTTTGGAACATTTTGTCACCGGCCGACTCCAAAATTCAGCGATTCCCCATCTCAGCCCAGAAAGCAGGTAGAACAACTTTTGTGGTGCCTTTCAAATGCCTACCAAGGTAGTGTAAAAACTACCAAGAGAACTCCTGCCTGGCACCTTCCCCGGTGGAGTTGTGCATGGGGTGTGTTTGGAACATTTTGTCACCGGCCGAGTCCAAAATTCAGCGGTTCCCCATCTCAGCCCAGAAAGCAGGTAGAACAACTTTTGTGGTGCCTTTCAGGTGCCAACCAAGGTAGTGTAAAAACTACCAGGAGAACTCCTGTCTGGCACCTTCGCTAGTGGAGTTGTGCATGGGGTGTCTTTGGAACATTTTGTCACCGGGCGACTCCAAAATTCAGCGGTTCCCCATCTCAGCCCAGAAAGCAGGTAGAACAACTTTTGTGGTGCCTTTCAGCTGCCTACCAAGGTAGTGTAAAAACTACTAAGAGAACTCCTGTCTGGCACCTTCCCCGGTGGAGTTGTGCATGGGGTGTCTTTGGAACATTTTGTCACCGGCCGAGTCCAAAATTCAGCGATTCCCCATCTCAGCCCAGAAAGCAGATAGAACAACTTTTGTGGTGTCTTTCAGATGCCTACCGGAGCAATGTAAAAACTACCAGGAGAACTCCCGTCTGGCACCTTCCCCGGTGGAGTTGTGCAGGGGGTGTGTTAGGAACATTTTGTCACCAGCCGAGTCCAAAATTCAGCGGTTCCCCATCTCAGCCCAGAAAGCAGGTAGAACAACTTTTGTGGTGCCTTTCAGCTGCCTACCAAGGTAGTGTAAAAACTACTAAGAGAACTCCTGTCTGGCACCTTCCCCGGTGGAGTTGTGCAGGGGGTGTGTTTGGAACATTTTGTCACCGGCCGAGTCCAAAATTCAGCGGTTCCCCATCTCAGCCCAGAAAGCAGGTAGAACAACTTTTGTGGTGTCTTTCAGATGCCTACCGGAGCAATGTAAAAACTACCAGGAGAACTCCTGCCTGGCACCTTCCCCGGTGGAGTTGTGCATGGGGTGTCTTTGGAACATTTTGTCACCGGCCGACTCCAAAATTCAGCGATTCCCCATCTCAGCCCAGAAAGCAGGTAGAACAACTTTTGTGGTGCCTTTCAGGTGCCTACCAAGGTAGTGTAAAAACTACCAGGAGAACTCCTGTCTGGCACCTTCCCCGGTGGAGTTGTGCAGGGGGTGTGTTTGGAACATTTTGTCACCGGCCGAGTCCAAAATTCAGCGGTTCCCCATCTCAGCCCAGAAAGCAGGTAGAACATCTTTTGTGGTGTCTTTTAGATGCCTACCGGAGCAATGTAAAAACTACCAGGAGAACTCCTGTCTGGCACCTTCCCCGGTGGAGTTGTGCAGGGGGTGTCTTTGGAACATTTTGTCACCGGCCGACTCCAAAATTCAGCTGTTCCCCATCTCAGCCCAGAAAGCAGGTAGAACAACTTTTGTGGTGTCTTTTAGCTGCCTACCAAGGTAGTGTAAAAACTATCAAGAGAACGCTTGTCTGGCACCTTCCCCGGTGGAGTTTTGCAGGGGGTGTGTTTGGAACATTTTGTCACCGGCCGACTCCAAAATTCAGCGATTCCCCATCTCAGCCCAGAAAGCAGGTAGAACAACTTTTGTGGTGTCTTTCAGATGCCTACCGGAGCAATGTAAAAACTACCAGGAGAACTCCTGTCTGGCACCTTCCCCGGTGGAGTTGTGCAGGGGGTGTGTTTGGAACATTTTGTCTCTGGCCGAGTCCAAAATTCAGCGGTTCCCCATCTCAGCCCAGAAAGCAGGTAGAACAACTTTTGTGGTGTCTTTCAGATGCCTACCAAGGTAGTGTAAAAACTACTAAGAGAACTCCTGTCTGGCACCTTCCCCGGTGGAGTTGTGCATGGGGTGTGTTTGGAACATTTTGTCACCGGCCGAGTCCAAAATTCAGCGTTTCCCCATCTCAGCCCAGAAAGCAGGTAGAACAACTTTTGTGGTGTCTTTCAGATGCCTACCAAGGTAGTGTAAAAACTCTCAAGAGAACTCTTGTCTGGCACCTTCCCCGGTGGAGTTGTGCAGGGGGTGTCTTTGGAACATTTTGTCACCAGCCGACTCCAAAATTCAGGGGTTCCCCATCTCAGCCCAGAAAGCAGGTAGAACAACTTTTGTGGTGTCTTTCAGATACCTACCAGAGCAATGTAAAAACTACCAGGAGAACTCCTGCCTGGCACCTTCCCCGGTGGAGTTGTGCATGGGGTGTGTTTGGAACATTTTGTCACCAGCCGACTCCAAAATTCAGCTGTTCCCCATCTCAGCCCAGAAAGCAGGTAGAACAACTTTTGTGGTGTCTTTCAGATGCCTACCGGAGCAATGTAAAAACTACCAGGAGAACTCCTGTCTGGCACCTTCCCCGGTGGAGTTGTGCATGGGGTGTGTTTGGAACATTTTGTCACCAGCCGAGTCCAAAATTCAGCGTTTCCCCATCTCAGCCCAGAAAGCAGGTAGAACAACTTTTGTGGTGTCTTTCAGATGCCTACCAAGGTAGTGTAAAAACTATCAAGAGAACGCTTGTCTGGCACATTCCCCGGTGGAGTTGTGCATGGGGTGTCTTTGGAACATTTTGTCACCGGCCGAGTCCAAAATTCAGCGATTCCCCATCTCAGCCCAGAAAGCAGATAGAACAACTTTTGTGGTGTCTTTCAGATGCCTACCGGAGCAATGTAAAAACTACCAAGAGAACTCCTGTCTGGCACCTTCCCCGGTGGAGTTGTGCATGGGGTGTGTTCGGAACATTTTGTCACCAGCCGAGTCCAAAAATTCAGCTGTTCCCCATCTCAGCCCAGAAAGCAGGTAGAACAACTTTTGTGGTGCCTTTCAGCTGCCTACCAAGGTAGTGTAAAAACTACCAAGAGAACTCCTGCCTGGCACCTTCCCCGGTGGAGTTGTGCATGGGGTGTGTTTGGAACATTTTGTCACCGGGCGACTCCAAAATTCAGCATTTCCCCATCTCAGCCCAGAAAGCAGGTAGAACAACTTTTGTGGTGCCTTTCAGGTGCCTACCAAGGTAGTGTAAAAACTACTAAGAGAACTCCTGTCTGGCACCTTCCCCGGTGGAGTTGTGCATGGGGTGTCTTTGGAACATTTTGTCACTGGCCGAGTCCAAAATTCAGCGGTTCCCCATCTCAGCCCAGAAAGCAGGTAGAACAACTTTTGTGGTGTCTTTCAGATGCCTACCGGAGCAATGTAAAAACTACCAGGAGAACTCCTGTCTGGCACCTTCCCCGGTGGAGTTGTGCATGGGGTGTGTTTGGAACATTTTGTCACCAGCCGAGTCCAAAATTCAGCGGTTCCCTATCTCAGCCCAGAAAGCAGGTAGAACAACTTTTGTGGTGCCTTTCAAATGCCTACCAAGGTAGTGTAAAAACTACCAAGAGAACTCCTGCCTGGCACCTTCCCCGGTGGAGTTGTGCATGGGGTGTCTTTGGAACATTTTGTCACCGGCCGAGTCCAAAATTCAGCGATTCCCCATCTCAGCCCAGAAAGCAGGTAGAACAACTTTTGTGGTGTCCTTTTGATGCCTACCGGAGCAATGTAAAAACTACCAACAGAGCTCGTCCCTGGCACCTTTGCTAGTGGAGTTGTGCATGGGGTGTGTTTGGAACATTTTGTCACCGGCCGAGTCCAAAATTCAGCGGTTCCCCATCTCAGCCCAGAAAGCAGGTAGAACAACTTTTGTGGTGCCTTTTAGCTGCCTACCAAGGTAGTGTAAAAACTATTAAGAGAACTCCTGTCTGGCACCTTCCCCGGTGGAGTTGTGCATGGGGTGTGTTTGGAACATTTTGTCACCGGCCGAGTCCAAAATTCAGCGTTTCCCCATCTCAGCCCAGAAAGCAGGTAGAACAACTTTTGTGGTGTCTTTCAGCTGCCTACCGGAGCAATGTAAAAAACTACAGGAGAACTCCTGTCTGGCACCTTCCCCGGTGGAGTTGTGCATGGGGTGTGTTCGGAACATTTTGTCACCGGCCGAGTCCAAAATTCAGCGATTCCCCATCTCAGCCCAGAAAGCAGGTAGAACAACTTTTGTGGTGCCTTTCAAATGCCTACCAAGGTAGTGTAAAAACTACCAAGAGAACTCCTGCCTGGCACCTTCCCCGGTGGAGTTGTGCATGGGGTGTGTTTGGAACATTTTGTCACCGGGCGACTCCAAAATTCAGCGGTTCCCCATCTCAGCCCAGAAAGCAGGTAGAACAACTTTTGTGGTGCCTTTCAGCTGCCTACCAAGGTAGTGTAAAAACTACCAGGAGAACTCCTGTCTGGCACCTTCGCTAGTGGAGTTGTGCATGGGGTGTGTTTGGAACATTTTGTCACCGGCCGACTCCAAAATTCAGCGGTTCCCCATCTCAGCCCAGAAAGCAGGTAGAACAACTTTTGTGGTGCCTTTCAAATGCCTACCAAGGTAGTGTAAAAACTACTAAGAGAACTCCTGTCTGGCACCTTCCCCGGTGGAGTTGTGCAGGGGGTGTGTTTGGAACATTTTGTCACCGGCCGAGTCCAAAATTCAGCGGTTCCCCATCTCAGCCCAGAAAGCAGGTAGAACAACTTTTGTGGTGTCTTTCAGATGCCTACCGGAGCAATGTAAAAACTACCAGGAGAACTCCTGCCTGGCACCTTCCCCGGTGGAGTTGTGCATGGGGTGTCTTTGGAACATTTTGTCACCGGCCGAGTCCAAAATTCAGCGGTTCCCCATCTCAGCCCAGAAAGCAGGTAGAACATCTTTTGTGGTGTCTTTTAGATGCCTACCGGAGCAATGTAAAAACTACCAGGAGAACTCCTGTCTGGCACCTTCCCCGGTGGAGTTGTGCATGGGGTGTGTTTGGAACATTTTGTCACCGGCCGAGTCCAAAATTCAGCGGTTCCCCATCTCAGCCCAGAAAGCAGGTAGAACAACTTTTGTGGTGTCTTTCAGCTGCCTACCGGAGCAATGTAAAAACTACAGGAGAACTCCTGTCTGGCACCTTCCCCGGTGGAGTTGTGCATGGGGTGTGTTCGGAATATTTTGTCACCAGCCGAGCCCAAAAATTCAGCGGTTCCCCATCTCAGCCCAGAAAGCAGGTAGAACAACTTTTGTGGTGCCTTTCAGCTGCCTACCAAGGTAGTGTAAAAACTACCAAGAGAACTCCTGCCTGGCACCTTCCCCGGTGGAGTTGTGCATGGGGTGTGTTTGGAACATTTTGTCACCGGCCGAGTCCAAAATTCAGCGGTTCCCCATCTCAGCCCAGAAAGCAGGTAGAACAACTTTTGTGGTGCCTTTCAGGTGCCTACCAAGGTAGTGTAAAAACTACCAGGAGAACTCCTGTCTGGCACCTTCGCTAGTGGAGTTGTGCATGGGGTGTGTTTGGAACATTTTGTCACCGGCCGAGTCCAAAATTCAGCGTTTCCCCATCTCAGCCCAGAAAGCAGGTAGAACAACTTTTGTGGTGCCTTTCAGCTGCCTACCAAGGTAGTGTAAAAACTACTAAGAGAACTCCTGTCTGGCACCTTCCCCGGTGGAGTTGTGCAGGGGGTGTCTTTGGAACATTTTGTCACTGGCCGAGTCCAAAATTCAGCGGTTCCCCATCTCAGCCCAGAAAGCAGGTAGAACAACTTTTGTGGTGTCTTTCAGATGCCTACCGGAGCAATGTAAAAACTACCAGGAGAACTCCTGTCTGGCACCTTCCCCGGTGGAGTTGTGCAGGGGGTGTGTTTGGAACATTTTGTCACCGGCCGACTCCAAAATTCAGCGATTCCCCATCTCAGCCCAGAAAGCAGGTAGAACAACTTTTGTGGTGTCCTTTTGATGCCTACCGGAGCAATGTAAAAACTACCAACAGAGCTCGTCCCTGGCACCTTCGCTAGTGGAGTTGTGCATGGGGTGTGTTTGGAACATTTTGTCACCGGCCGACTCCAAAATTCAGCGGTTCCCCATCTCAGCCCAGAAAGCAGGTAGAACAACTTTTGTGGTGCCTTTTAGCTGCCTACCAAGGTAGTGTAAAAACTACCAGGAGAACTCCTGTCTGGCACCTTCCCCGGTGGAGTTGTGCATGGGGTGTGTTTGGAACATTTTGTCACCGGCCGAGTCCAAAATTCAGCGGTTCCCCATCTCAGCCCAGAAAGCAGGTAGAACAACTTTTGTGGTGTCTTTCAGCTGCCTACCGGAGCAATGTAAAAACTACAGGAGAACTCCTGTCTGGCACCTTCCCCGGTGGAGTTGTGCATGGGCTGTGTTCGGAATATTTTGTCACCAGCCGAGTCCAAAAATTCAGCGGTTCCCCATCTCAGCCCAGAAAGCAGGTAGAACAACTTTTGTGGTGCCTTTCAAATGCCTACCAAGGTAGTGTAAAAACTACCAAGAGAACTCCTGCCTGGCACCTTCCCCGGTGGAGTTGTGCATGGGGTGTGTTTGGAACATTTTGTCACCGGCCGAGTCCAAAATTCAGCGGTTCCCCATCTCAGCCCAGAAAGCAGGTAGAACAACTTTTGTGGTGCCTTTCAGGTGCCTACCAAGGTAGTGTAAAAACTACCAGGAGAACTCCTGTCTGGCACCTTCGCTAGTGGAGTTGTGCATGGGGTGTCTTTGGAACATTTTGTCACCAGCCGACTCCAAAATTCAGCGGTTCCCCATCTCAGCCCAGAAAGCAGGTAGAACAACTTTTGTGGTGCCTTTCAGCTGCCTACCAAGGTAGTGTAAAAACTACTAAGAGAACTCCTGTCTGGCACCTTCCCCGGTGGAGTTGTGCAGGGGGGTGTGTTTGGAACATTTTGTCACCGGGCGACTCCAAAATTCAGCGGTTCCCCATCTCAGCCCAGAAAGCAGGTAGAACAACTTTTGTGGTGTCTTTCAGATGCCTACCGGAGCAATGTAAAAACTACCAGGAGAACTCCCGTCTGGCACCTTCCCCGGTGGAGTTGTGCAGGGGGTGTCTTTGGAACATTTTGTCACCGGCCGACTCCAAAATTCAGCGGTTCCCCATCTCAGCCCAGAAAGCAGGTAGAACAACTTTTGTGGTGTCTTTTAGATGCCTACCAAGGTAGTGTAAAAACTATCAAGAGAACGCTTGTCTGGCACCTTCCCCGGTGGAGTTTTGCAGGGGGTGTGTTTGGAACATTTTGTCACCGGCCGAGTCCAAAATTCAGCGATTCCCCATCTCAGCCCAGAAAGCAGGTAGAACAACTTTTGTGGTGTCTTTCAGCTGCCTACCGGAGCAATGTAAAAACTACCAGGAGAACTCCTGTCTGGCACCTTCCCCGGTGGAGTTGTGCAGGGGGTGTGTTTGGAACATTTTGTCTCTGGCCGAGTCCAAAATTCAGCGGTTCCCCATCTCAGCCCAGAAAGCAGGTAGAACAACTTTTGTGGTGCCTTTCAAATGCCTACCAAGGTAGTGTAAAAACTACCAAGAGAACTCCTGCCTGGCACCTTCCCCGGTGGAGTTGTGCATGGGGTGTCTTTGGAATATTTTGTCACCGGGCGACTCCAAAATTCAGCGGTTCCCCATCTCAGCCCAGAAAGCAGGTAGAACAACTTTTGTGGTGCCTTTCAGGTGCCTACCAAGGTAGTGTAAAAACTACCAGGAGAACTCCTGTCTGGCACCTTCGCTAGTGGAGTTGTGCATGGGGTGTGTTTGGAACAATTTGTCACCGGCCGAGTCCAAAATTCAGCGGTTCCCCATCTCAGCCCAGAAAGCAGGTAGAACAACTTTTGTGGTGTCTTTCAGATGCCTACCGGAGCAATGTAAAAACTACCAGGAGAACTCCTGTCTGGCACCTTCCCCGGTGGAGTTGTGCATGGGGTGTGTTTGGAACATTTTGTCACCGGCCGAGTCCAAAATTCAGCGATTCCCCATCTCAGCCCAGAAAGCAGGTAGAACAACTTTTGTGGTGCCTTTCAGGTGCCTACCAAGGTCGTGTAAAAACTACCAGGAGAACTCCTGTCTGGCACCTTCCCCGGTGGAGTTGTGCATGGGGTGTGTTTGGAACATTTTGTCACCGGGCGACTCCAAAATTCAGCGGTTCCCCATCTCAGCCCAGAAAGCAGGTAGAACAACTTTTGTGGTGCCTTTCAGGTGCCTACCAAGGTAGTGTAAAAACTACTAAGAGAACTCCTGTCTGGCACCTTCCCCGGTGGAGTTGTGCATGGGGTGTCTTTGGAACATTTTGTCACTGGCCGAGTCCAAAATTCAGCGGTTCCCCATCTCAGCCCAGAAAGCAGGTAGAACAACTTTTGTGGTGTCTTTCAGATGCCTACCGGAGCAATGTAAAAACTACCAGGAGAACTCCTGTCTGGCACCTTCCCCGGTGGAGTTGTGCAGGGGGTGTGTTTGGAACATTTTGTCACCAGCCGAGTCCAAAATTCAGCGGTTCCCCATCTCAGCCCAGAAAGCAGGTAGAACAACTTTTGTGGTGTCATTCAAATGCCTACCAAGGTAGTGTAAAAACTACCAAGAGAACTCCTGCCTGGCACCTTCCCCGGTGGAGTTGTGCAGGGGGTGTCTTTGGAACATTTTGTCACCGGCCGAGTCCAAAATTCAGCGATTCCCCATCTCAGCCCAGAAAGCAGGTAGAACAACTTTTGTGGTGTCCTTTTGATGCCTACCGGAGCAATGTAAAAACTACCAGGAGAACTCCTGTCTGGCACCTTCGCTAGTGGAGTTGTGCATGGGGTGTGTTTGGAACATTTTGTCACCGGCCGACTCCAAAAATTCAGCGGTTCCCCATCTCAGCCCAGAAAGCAGGTAGAACAACTTTTGTGGTGCCTTTCAAATGCCTACCAAGGTAGTGTAAAAACTACCAAGAGAACTCCTGCCTGGCACCTTCCCCGGTGGAGTTGTGCATGGGGTGTGTTTGGAACATTTTGTCACCGGCCGAGTCCAAAATTCAGCGGTTCCCCATCTCAGCCCAGAAAGCAGGTAGAACAACTTTTGTGGTGCCTTTCAGGTGCCTACCAAGGTAGTGTAAAAACTACCAGGAGAACTCCTGTCTGGCACCTTCGCTAGTGGAGTTGTGCATGGGGTGTGTTTGGAACATTTTGTCACCGGCCGACTCCAAAATTCAGCGGTTCCCCATCTCAGCCCAGAAAGCAGGTAGAACAACTTTTGTGGTGCCTTTCAGGTGCCTACCAAGGTCGTGTAAAAACTACCAGGAGAACTCCTGTCTGGCACCTTCCCCGGTGGAGTTGTGCATGGGGTGTGTTTGGAACATTTTGTCACCGGGCGACTCCAAAATTCAGCGGTTCCCCATCTCAGCCCAGAAAGCAGGTAGAACAACTTTTGTGGTGCCTTTCAGGTGCCTACCAAGGTAGTGTAAAAACTACTAAGAGAACTCCTGTCTGGCACCTTCCCCGGTGGAGTTGTGCATGGGGTGTCTTTGGAACATTTTGTCACTGGCCGAGTCCAAAATTCAGCGGTTCCCCATCTCAGCCCAGAAAGCAGGTAGAACAACTTTTGTGGTGTCTTTCAGATGCCTACCGGAGCAATGTAAAAACTACCAGGAGAACTCCTGTCTGGCACCTTCCCCGGTGGAGTTGTGCAGGGGGTGTGTTTGGAACATTTTGTCACCAGCCGAGTCCAAAATTCAGCGGTTCCCCATCTCAGCCCAGAAAGCAGGTAGAACAACTTTTGTGGTGTCTTTCAAATGCCTACCAAGGTAGTGTAAAAACTACCAAGAGAACTCCTGCCTGGCACCTTCCCCGGTGGAGTTGTGCAGGGGGTGTCTTTGGAACATTTTGTCACCGGCCGAGTCCAAAATTCAGCGATTCCCCATCTCAGCCCAGAAAGCAGGTAGAACAACTTTTGTGGTGTCCTTTTGATGCCTACCGGAGCAATGTAAAAACTACCAGGAGAACTCCTGTCTGGCACCTTCGCTAGTGGAGTTGTGCATGGGGTGTGTTTGGAACATTTTGTCACCGGCCGACTCCAAAAATTCAGCGGTTCCCCATCTCAGCCCAGAAAGCAGGTAGAACAACTTTTGTGGTGCCTTTCAAATGCCTACCAAGGTAGTGTAAAAACTACCAAGAGAACTCCTGCCTGGCACCTTCCCCGGTGGAGTTGTGCATGGGGTGTGTTTGGAACATTTTGTCACCGGCCGAGTCCAAAATTCAGCGGTTCCCCATCTCAGCCCAGAAAGCAGGTAGAACAACTTTTGTGGTGCCTTTCAGGTGCCTACCAAGGTAGTGTAAAAACTACCAGGAGAACTCCTGTCTGGCACCTTCGCTAGTGGAGTTGTGCATGGGGTGTCTTTGGAACATTTTGTCACCGGCCGACTCCAAAATTCAGCGGTTCCCCATCTCAGCCCAGAAAGCAGGTAGAACAACTTTTGTGGTGCCTTTCAGCTGCCTACCAAGGTAGTGTAAAAACTACTAAGAGAACTCCTGTCTGGCACCTTCCCCGGTGGAGTTGTGCAGGGGGTGTGTTTGGAACATTTTGTCACCGGCCGAGTCCAAAATTCAGCGGTTCCCCATCTCAGCCCAGAAAGCAGGTAGAACAACTTTTGTGGTGTCTTTCAGATGCCTACCGGAGCAATGTAAAAACTACCAGGAGAACTCCCGTCTGGCACCTTCCCCGGTGGAGTTGTGCAGGGGGTGTCTTTGGAACATTTTGTCACCGGCCGACTCCAAAATTCAGCTGTTCCCCATCTCAGCCCAGAAAGCAGGTAGAACAACTTTTGTGGTGTCTTTTAGATGCCTACCAAGGTAGTGTAAAAACTATCAAGAGAACGCTTGTCTGGCACCTTCCCCGGTGGAGTTTTGCAGGGGGTGTGTTTGGAACATTTTGTCACCGGCCGAGTCCAAAATTCAGCGATTCCCCATCTCAGCCCAGAAAGCAGGTAGAACAACTTTTGTGGTGTCTTTCAGATGCCTACCGGAGCGATGTAAAAACTACCAGGAGAACTCCTGTCTGGCACCTTCCCCGGTGGAGTTGTGCAGGGGGTGTGTTTGGAACATTTTGTCTCTGGCCGAGTCCAAAATTCAGCAGTTCCCCATCTCAGCCCAGAAAGCAGGTAGAACAACTTTTGTGGTGCCTTTCAAATGCCTACCAAGGTAGTGTAAAAACTACCAAGAGAACTCCTGCCTGGCACCTTCCCCGGTGGAGTTGTGCATGGGGTGTCTTTGGAACATTTTGTCACCGGCCGAGTCCAAAATTCAGCGGTTCCCCATCTCAGCCCAGAAAGCAGGTAGAACAACTTTTGTGGTGCCTTTCAGGTGCCTACCAAGGTAGTGTAAAAACTACCAGGAGAACTCCTGTCTGGCACCTTCGCTAGTGGAGTTGTGCATGGGGTGTGTTTGGAACATTTTGTCACCGGCCGAGTCCAAAATTCAGCGGTTCCCCATCTCAGCCCAGAAAGCAGGTAGAACAATTTTTGTGGTGTCTTTCAGATGCCTACCGGAGCAATGTAAAAACTACCAGGAGAACTCCTGTCTGGCACCTTCCCCGGTGGAGTTGTGCATGGGGTGTGTTTGGAACATTTTGTCACCGGCCGAGTCCAAAATTCAGCGGTTCCCCATCTCAGCCCAGAAAGCAGGTAGAACAACTTTTGTGGTGCCTTTCAGGTGCCTACCAAGGTAGTGTAAAAACTACCAGGAGAACTCCTGTCTGGCACCTTCGCTAGTGGAGTTGTGCATGGGGTGTCTTTGGAACATTTTGTCACCGGCCGACTCCAAAATTCAGCGGTTCCCCATCTCAGCCCAGAAAGCAGGTAGAACAACTTTTGTGGTGCCTTTCAGCTGCCTACCAAGGTAGTGTAAAAACTACTAAGAGAACTCCTGTCTGGCACCTTCCCCGGTGGAGTTGTGCAGGGGGTGTGTTTGGAACATTTTGTCACCGGCCGAGTCCAAAATTCAGCGGTTCCCCATCTCAGCCCAGAAAGCAGGTAGAACAACTTTTGTGGTGTCTTTCAGATGCCTACCGGAGCAATGTAAAAACTACCAGGAGAACTCCCGTCTGGCACCTTCCCCGGTGGAGTTGTGCAGGGGGTGTCTTTGGAACATTTTGTCACCGGCCGACTCCAAAATTCAGCTGTTCCCCATCTCAGCCCAGAAAGCAGGTAGAACAACTTTTGTGGTGTCTTTTAGATGCCTACCAAGGTAGTGTAAAAACTACCAAGAGAACTCCTGCCTGGCACCTTCCCCGGTGGAGTTGTGCATGGGGTGTCTTTGGAACATTTTGTCACCGGGCGACTCCAAAATTCAGCGGTTCCCCATCTCAGCCCAGAAAGCAGGTAGAACAACTTTTGTGGTGCCTTTCAGGTGCCTACCAAGGTAGTGTAAAAACTACCAGGAGAACTCCTGTCTGGCACCTTCGCTAGTGGAGTTGTGCATGGGGTGTGTTTGGAACATTTTGTCACCGGCCGAGTCCAAAATTCAGCGGTTCCCCATCTCAGCCCAGAAAGCAGGTAGAACAACTTTTGTGGTGTCTTTCAGATGCCTACCGGAGCAATGTAAAAACTACCAGGAGAACTCCTGTCTGGCACCTTCCCCGGTGGAGTTGTGCATGGGGTGTGTTTGGAACATTTTGTCACCGGCCGAGTCCAAAATTCAGCGATTCCCCATCTCAGCCCAGAAAGCAGGTAGAACAACTTTTGTGGTGTCTTTCAGCTGCCTACCGGAGCAATGTAAAAACTACCAGGAGAACTCCTGCCTGGCACCTTCCCCGGTGGAGTTGTGCATGGGGTGTGTTTGGAACATTTTGTCACCGGCCGACTCCAAAATTCAGCGGTTCCCCATCTCAGCCCAGAAAGCAGGTAGAACAACTTTTGTGGTGCCTTTCAGCTGCCTACCAAGGTAGTGTAAAAACTACTAAGAGAACTCCTGTCTGGCACCTTCCCCGGTGGAGTTGTGCATGGGGTGTCTTTGGAACATTTTGTCACTGGCCGAGTCCAAAATTCAGCGGTTCCCCATCTCAGCCCAGAAAGCAGGTAGAACAACTTTTGTGGTGCCTTTCAAATGCCTACCAAGGTAGTGTAAAAACTACCAAGAGAACTCCTGCCTGGCACCTTCCCCGGTGGAGTTGTGCAGGGGGTGTCTTTGGAACATTTTGTCACCGGCCGAGTCCAAAATTCAGCGATTCCCCATCTCAGCCCAGAAAGCAGGTAGAACAACTTTTGTGGTGTCCTTTTGATGCCTACCGGAGCAATGTAAAAACTACCAGGAGAACTCCTGTCTGGCACCTTCGCTAGTGGAGTTGTGCATGGGGTGTGTTTGGAACATTTTGTCACCGGCCGACTCCAAAATTCAGCGGTTCCCCATCTCAGCCCAGAAAGCAGGTAGAACAACTTTTGTGGTGCCTTTTAGCTGCCTACCAAGGTAGTGTAAAAACTATTAAGAGAACTCCTGTCTGGCACCTTCCCCGGTGGAGTTGTGCATGGGGTGTGTTTGGAACATTTTGTCACCGGCCGAGTCCAAAATTCAGCGTTTCCCCATCTCAGCCCAGAAAGCAGGTAGAACAACTTTTGTGGTGTCTTTCAGCTGCCTACCGGAGCAATGTAAAAACTACAGGAGAACTCCTGTCTGGCACCTTCCCCGGTGGAGTTGTGCATGGGGTGTGTTCGGAATATTTTGTCACCAGCCGAGTCCAAAAATTCAGCGGTTCCCCATCTCAGCCCAGAAAGCAGGTAGAACAACTTTTGTGGTGCCTTTCAAATGCCTACCAAGGTAGTGTAAAAACTACCAAGAGAACTCCTGCCTGGCACCTTCCCCGGTGGAGTTGTGCATGGGGTGTGTTTGGAACATTTTGTCACCGGCCGAGTCCAAAATTCAGCGGTTCCCCATCTCAGCCCAGAAAGCAGGTAGAACAACTTTTGTGGTGCCTTTCAGGTGCCTACCAAGGTAGTGTAAAAACTACCAGGAGAACTCCTGTCTGGCACCTTCGCTAGTGGAGTTGTGCATGGGGTGTGTTTGGAACATTTTGTCACCGGCCGACTCCAAAATTCAGCGGTTCCCCATCTCAGCCCAGAAAGCAGGTAGAACAACTTTTGTGGTGCCTTTCAGGTGCCTACCAAGGTAGTGTAAAAACTATTAAGAGAACTCCTGTCTGGCACCTTCCCCGGTGGAGTTGTGCAGGGGGTGTGTTTGGAACATTTTGTCACCGGCCGACTCCAAAATTCAGCGGTTCCCCATCTCAGCCCAGAAAGCAGGTAGAACAACTTTTGTGGTGTCTTTCAGCTGCCTACCGGAGCAATGTAAAAACTACAGGAGAACTCCTGTCTGGCACCTTCCCCGGTGGAGTTGTGCATGGGGTGTGTTCGGAATATTTTGTCACCAGCCGAGCCCAAAAATTCAGCGGTTCCCCATCTCAGCCCAGAAAGCAGGTAGAACAACTTTTGTGGTGTCTTTCAGATGCCTACCGGAGCAATGTAAAAACTACCAGGAGAACTCCTGCCTGGCACCTTCCCCGGTGGAGTTGTGCATGGGGTGTCTTTGGAACATTTTGTCACCGGCCGAGTCCAAAATTCAGCGATTCCCCATCTCAGCCCAGAAAGCAGGTAGAACAACTTTTGTGGTGACTTTCAGGTGCCTACCAAGGTCGTGTAAAAACTACCAGGAGAACTCCTGTCTGGCACCTTCCCCGGTGGAGTTGTGCAGGGGGTGTGTTTGGAACATTTTGTCACCGGCCGAGTCCAAAATTCAGCGGTTCCCCATCTCAGTCCAGAAAGCAGGTAGAACATCTTTTGTGGTGTCTTTTAGATGCCTACCGGAGCAATGTAAAAACTACCAGGAGAACTCCTGTCTGGCACCTTCCCCGGTATAGTTGTGCAGGGGGTGTCTTTGGAACATTTTGTCACTGGCCGAGTCCAAAATTCAGCGGTTCCCCATCTCAGCCCAGAAAGCAGGTAGAACAACTTTTGTGGTGCCTTTCAAATGCCTACCAAGGTAGTGTAAAAACTACCAAGAGAACTCCTGCCTGGCACCTTCCCCGGTGGAGTTGTGCAGGGGGTGTCTTTGGAACATTTTGTCACCGGCCGAGTCCAAAATTCAGCGATTCCCCATCTCATCCCAGAAAGCAGGTAGAACAACTTTTGTGGTGTCCTTTTGATGCCTACCGGAGCAATGTAAAAACTACCAGGAGAACTCCTGTCTGGCACCTTCGCTAGTGGAGTTGTGCATGGGGTGTGTTTGGAACATTTTGTCACCGGCCGACTCCAAAATTCAGCGGTTCCCCATCTCAGCCCAGAAAGCAGGTAGAACAACTTTTGTGGTGCCTTTCAGCTGCCTACCAAGGTAGTGTAAAAACTATTAAGAGAACTCCTGTCTGGCACCTTCCCCGGTGGAGTTGTGCATGGGGTGTGTTTGGAACATTTTGTCACCGGCCGAGTCCAAAATTCAGCGTTTCCCCATCTCAGCCCAGAAAGCAGGTAGAACAACTTTTGTGGTGTCTTTCAGCTGCCTACCGGAGCAATGTAAAAACTACAGGAGAACTCCTGTCTGGCACCTTCCCCGGTGGAGTTGTGCATGGGGTGTGTTCGGAATATTTTGTCACCAGCCGAGTCCAAAAATTCAGCGGTTCCCCATCTCAGCCCAGAAAGCAGGTAGAACAACTTTTGTGGTGCCTTTCAAATGCCTACCGGAGCAATGTAAAAACTACCAGGAGAACTCCTGCCTGGCACCTTCCCCGGTGGAGTTGTGCATGGGGTGTCTTTGGAACATTTTGTCACCGGCCGAGTCCAAAATTCAGCGATTCCCCATCTCAGCCCAGAAAGCAGGTAGAACAACTTTTGTGGTGACTTTCAGGTGCCTACCAAGGTAGTGTAAAAACTACCAGGAGAACTCCTGTCTGGCACCTTCCCCGGTGGAGTTGTGCAGGGGGTGTGTTTGGAACATTTTGTCACCGGCCGAGTCCAAAATTCAGCGGTTCCCCATCTCAGTCCAGAAAGCAGGTAGAACATCTTTTGTGGTGTCTTTTAGATGCCTACCGGAGCAATGTAAAAACTACCAGGAGAACTCCTGTCTGGCACCTTCCCCGGTATAGTTGTGCAGGGGGTGTCTTTGGAACATTTTGTCACCGGCCGAGTCCAAAATTCAGCGTTTCCCCATCTCAGCCCAGAAAGCAGGTAGAACAACTTTTGTGGTGTCTTTCAGCTGCCTACCGGAGCAATGTAAAAACTACAGGAGAACTCCTGTCTGGCACCTTCCCCGGTGGAGTTGTGCATGGGGTGTGTTCGGAATATTTTGTCACCAGCCGAGCCCAAAAATTCAGCGGTTCCCCATCTCAGCCCAGAAAGCAGGTAGAACAACTTTTGTGGTGCCTTTCAAATGCCTACCAAGGTAGTGTAAAAACTACCAAGAGAACTCCTGCCTGGCACCTTCCCCGGTGGAGTTGTGCATGGGGTGTGTTTGGAACATTTTGTCACCGGCCGAGTCCAAAATTCAGCGGTTCCCCATCTCAGCCCAGAAAGCAGGTAGAACAACTTTTGTGGTGCCTTTCAGGTGCCTACCAAGGTAGTGTAAAAACTACCAGGAGAACTCCTGTCTGGCACCTTCGCTAGTGGAGTTGTGCATGGGGTGTCTTTGGAACATTTTGTCACCGGCCGACTCCAAAATTCAGCGGTTCCCCATCTCAGCCCAGAAAGCAGGTAGAACAACTTTTGTGGTGCCTTTCAGCTGCCTACCAAGGTAGTGTAAAAACTACTAAGAGAACTCCTGTCTGGCACCTTCCCCGGTGGAGTTGTGCAGGGGGTGTGTTTGGAACATTTTGTCACCGGCCGAGTCCAAAATTCAGCGGTTCCCCATCTCAGCCCAGAAAGCAGGTAGAACAACTTTTGTGGTGTCTTTCAGATGCCTACCAGAGCAATGTAAAAACTACCAGGAGAACTCCCGTCTGGCACCTTCCCCGGTGGAGTTGTGCAGGGGGTGTCTTTGGAACATTTTGTCACCGGCCGACTCCAAAATTCAGCTGTTCCCCATCTCAGCCCAGAAAGCAGGTAGAACAACTTTTGTGGTGCCTTTCAAATGCCTACCAAGGTAGTGTAAAAACTACCAAGAGAACTCCTGCCTGGCACCTTCCCCGGTGGAGTTGTGCATGGGGTGTGTTTGGAACATTTTGTCACCGGCCGAGTCCAAAATTCAGCGGTTCCCCATCTCAGCCCAGAAAGCAGGTAGAACAACTTTTGTGGTGCCTTTCAGGTGCCTACCAAGGTAGTGTAAAAACTACCAGGAGAACTCCTGTCTGGCACCTTCGCTAGTGGAGTTGTGCATGGGGTGTGTTTGGAACATTTTGTCACCGGCCGAGTCCAAAATTCAGCGGTTCCCCATCTCAGCCCAGAAAGCAGGTAGAACAACTTTTGTGGTGTCTTTCAGATGCCTACCGGAGCAATGTAAAAACTACCAGGAGAACTCCTGTCTGGCACCTTCCCCGGTGGAGTTGTGCATGGGGTGTGTTTGGAACATTTTGTCACCGGCCGAGTCCAAAATTCAGCGGTTCCCCATCTCAGCCCAGAAAGCAGGTAGAACAACTTTTGTGGTGCCTTTCAGGTGCCTACCAAGGTAGTGTAAAAACTACCAGGAGAACTCCTGTCTGGCACCTTCGCTAGTGGAGTTGTGCATGGGGTGTCTTTGGAACATTTTGTCACCGGCCGACTCCAAAATTCAGCGGTTCCCCATCTCAGCCCAGAAAGCAGGTAGAACAACTTTTGTGGTGCCTTTCAGCTGCCTACCAAGGTAGTGTAAAAACTACTAAGAGAACTCCTGTCTGGCACCTTCCCCGGTGGAGTTGTGCAGGGGGTGTGTTTGGAACATTTTGTCACCGGCCGAGTCCAAAATTCAGCGGTTCCCCATCTCAGCCCAGAAAGCAGGTAGAACAACTTTTGTGGTGTCTTTCAGATGCCTACCGGAGCAATGTAAAAACTACCAGGAGAACTCCCGTCTGGCACCTTCCCCGGTGGAGTTGTGCATGGGGTGTCTTTGGAACATTTTGTCACCGGCCGACTCCAAAATTCAGCTGTTCCCCATCTCAGCCCAGAAAGCAGGTAGAACAACTTTTGTGGTGTCTTTTAGATGCCTACCAAGGTAGTGTAAAAACTATCAAGAGAACGCTTGTCTGGCACCTTCCCCCGTGGAGTTTTGCAGGGGGTGTGTTTGGAACATTTTGTCACCGGCCGAGTCCAAAATTCAGCGATTCCCCATCTCAGCCCAGAAAGCAGGTAGAACAACTTTTGTGGTGTCTTTCAGATGCCTACCGGAGCAATGTAAAAACTACCAGGAGAACTCCTGTCTGGCACCTTCCCCGGTGGAGTTGTGCAGGGGGTGTGTTTGGAACATTTTGTCTCTGGCCGAGTCCAAAATTCAGCGGTTCCCCATCTCAGCCCAGAAAGCAGGTAGAACAACTTTTGTGGTGCCTTTCAAATGCCTACCAAGGTAGTGTAAAAACTACCAAGAGAACTCCTGCCTGGCACCTTCCCCGGTGGAGTTGTGCATGGGGTGTCTTTGGAACATTTTGTCACCGGGCGACTCCAAAATTCAGCGGTTCCCCATCTCAGCCCAGAAAGCAGGTAGAACAACTTTTGTGGTGCCTTTCAGGTGCCTACCAAGGTAGTGTAAAAACTACCAGGAGAACTCCTGTCTGGCACCTTCGCTAGTGGAGTTGTGCATGGGGTGTGTTTGGAACATTTTGTCACCGGCCGAGTCCAAAATTCAGCGGTTCCCCATCTCAGCCCAGAAAGCAGGTAGAACAACTTTTGTGGTGTCTTTCAGATGCCTACCGGAGCAATGTAAAAACTACCAGGAGAACTCCTGTCTGGCACCTTCCCCGGTGGAGTTGTGCATGGGGTGTGTTTGGAACATTTTGTCACCGGCCGAGTCCAAAATTCAGCGATTCCCCATCTCAGCCCAGAAAGCAGGTAGAACAACTTTTGTGGTGCCTTTCAGGTGCCTACCAAGGTCGTGTAAAAACTACCAGGAGAACTCCTGTCTGGCACCTTCCCCGGTGGAGTTGTGCATGGGGTGTGTTTGGAACATTTTGTCACCGGCCGAGTCCAAAATTCAGCGGTTCCCCATCTCAGCCCAGAAAGCAGGTAGAACAACTTTTGTGGTGCCTTTCAGCGCCCACCAAGGTAGTGTAAAAACTACTAAGAGAACTCCTGTCTGGCACCTTCCCCGGTGGAGTTGTGCATGGGGTGTCTTTGGAACATTTTGTCACTGGCCGAGTCCAAAATTCAGCGGTTCCCCATCTCAGCCCAGAAAGCAGGTAGAACAACTTTTGTGGTGTCTTTCAGATGCCTACCGGAGCAATGTAAAAACTACCAGGAGAACTCCTGTCTGGCACCTTCCCCGGTGGAGTTGTGCAGGGGGTGTGTTTGGAACATTTTGTCACCAGCCGAGTCCAAAATTCAGCGGTTCCCCATCTCAGCCCAGAAAGCAGGTAGAACAACTTTTGTGGTGCCTTTCAAATGCCTACCAAGGTAGTGTAAAAACTACCAAGAGAACTCCTGCCTGGCACCTTCCCCGGTGGAGTTGTGCAGGGGGTGTCTTTGGAACATTTTGTCACCGGCCGAGTCCAAAATTCAGCGATTCCCCATCTCAGCCCAGAAAGCAGGTAGAACAACTTTTGTGGTGTCCTTTTGATGCCTACCGGAGCAATGTAAAAACTACCAGGAGAACTCCTGTCTGGCACCTTCGCTAGTGGAGTTGTGCATGGGGTGTGTTTGGAACATTTTGTCACCGGCCGACTCCAAAATTCAGCGGTTCCCCATCTCAGCCCAGAAAGCAGGTAGAACAACTTTTGTGGTGCCTTTTAGCTGCCTACCAAGGTAGTGTAAAAACTATTAAGAGAACTCCTGTCTGGCACCTTCCCCGGTGGAGTTGTGCATGGGGTGTGTTTGGAACATTTTGTCACCGGCCGAGTCCAAAATTCAGCGTTTCCCCATCTCAGCCCAGAAAGCAGGTAGAACAACTTTTGTGGTGTCTTTCAGCTGCCTACCGGAGCAATGTAAAAACTACAGGAGAACTCCTGTCTGGCACCTTCCCCGGTGGAGTTGTGCATGGGGTGTGTTCGGAATATTTTGTCACCAGCCGAGCCCAAAAATTCAGCGGTTCCCCATCTCAGCCCAGAAAGCAGGTAGAACAACTTTTGTGGTGTCTTTCAGATGCCTACCGGAGCAATGTAAAAACTACCAGGAGAACTCCTGCCTGGCACCTTCCCCGGTGGAGTTGTGCATGGGGTGTCTTTGGAACATTTTGTCACCGGCCGAGTCCAAAATTCAGCGATTCCCCATCTCAGCCCAGAAAGCAGGTAGAACAACTTTTGTGGTGACTTTCAGGTGCCTACCAAGGTAGTGTAAAAACTACCAGGAGAACTCCTGTCTGGCACCTTCCCCGGTGGAGTTGTGCAGGGGGTGTGTTTGGAACATTTTGTCACCGGCCGAGTCCAAAATTCAGCGGTTCCCCATCTCAGCCCAGAAAGCAGGTAGAACATCTTTTGTGGTGTCTTTTAGATGCCTACCGGAGCAATGTAAAAACTACCAGGAGAACTCCTGTCTGGCACCTTCCCCGGTATAGTTGTGCAGGGGGTGTCTTTGGAACATTTTGTCACCGGCCGAGTCCAAAATTCAGCGTTTCCCCATCTCAGCCCAGAAAGCAGGTAGAACAACTTTTGTGGTGTCTTTCAGCTGCCTACCGGAGCAATGTAAAAACTACAGGAGAACTCCTGTCTGGCACCTTCCCCGGTGGAGTTGTGCATGGGGTGTGTTCGGAATATTTTGTCACCAGCCGAGCCCAAAAATTCAGCGGTTCCCCATCTCAGCCCAGAAAGCAGGTAGAAGAACTTTTGTGGTGCCTTTCAGCTGCCTACCAAGGTAGTGTAAAAACTACCAAGAGAACTCCTGCCTGGCACCTTCCCCGGTGGAGTTGTGCATGGGGTGTGTTTGGAACATTTTGTCACCGGCCGAGTCCAAAATTCAGCGGTTCCCCATCTCAGCCCAGAAAGCAGGTAGAACAACTTTTGTGGTGCCTTTCAGGTGCCTACCAAGGTAGTGTAAAAACTACCAGGAGAACTCCTGTCTGGCACCTTCGCTAGTGGAGTTGTGCATGGGGTGTGTTTGGAACATTTTGTCACCGGCCGAGTCCAAAATTCAGCGTTTCCCCATCTCAGCCCAGAAAGCAGGTAGAACAACTTTTGTGGTGCCTTTCAGGTGCCTACCAAGGTAGTGTAAAAACTACCAGGAGAACTCCTGTCTGGCACCTTCCCCGGTGGAGTTGTGCAGGGGGTGTGTTTGGAACATTTTGTCACCGGCCGAGTCCAAAATTCAGCGGTTCCCCATCTCAGCCCAGAAAGCAGGTAGAACATCTTTTGTGGTGTCTTTTAGATGCCTACTGGAGCAATGTAAAAACTACCAGGAGAACTCCTGTCTGGCACCTTCCCCGGTATAGTTGTGCAGGGGGTGTCTTTGGAACATTTTGTCACCAGCCGAGTCCAAAATTCAGCGGTTCCCCATCTCAGCCCAGAAAGCAGGTAGAACAACTTTTGTGGTGCCTTTCAAATGCCTACCAAGGTAGTGTAAAAACTACCAAGAGAACTCCTGTCTGGCACCTTCCCCGGTGGAGTTGTGCAGGGGGTGTGTTTGGAACATTTTGTCACCGGCCGAGTCCAAAATTCAGCGGTTCCCCATCTCAGCCCAGAAAGCAGGTAGAACATCTTTTGTGGTGTCTTTTAGATGCCTACCGGAGCAATGTAAAAACTACCAGGAGAACTCCTGTCTGGCACCTTCCCCGGTATAGTTGTGCAGGGGGTGTCTTTGGAACATTTTGTCACCGGCCGAGTCCAAAATTCAGCGTTTCCCCATCTCAGCCCAGAAAGCAGGTAGAACAACTTTTGTGGTGTCTTTCAGCTGCCTACCGGAGCAATGTAAAAACTACAGGAGAACTCCTGTCTGGCACCTTCCCCGGTGGAGTTGTGCATGGGGTGTGTTCGGAATATTTTGTCACCAGCCGAGCCCAAAAATTCAGCGGTTCCCCATCTCAGCCCAGAAAGCAGGTAGAAGAACTTTTGTGGTGCCTTTCAGCTGCCTACCAAGGTAGTGTAAAAACTACCAAGAGAACTCCTGCCTGGCACCTTCCCCGGTGGAGTTGTGCATGGGGTGTGTTTGGAACATTTTGTCACCGGCCGAGTCCAAAATTCAGCGGTTCCCCATCTCAGCCCAGAAAGCAGGTAGAACAACTTTTGTGGTGCCTTTCAGGTGCCTACCAAGGTAGTGTAAAAACTACCAGGAGAACTCCTGTCTGGCACCTTCGCTAGTGGAGTTGTGCATGGGGTGTGTTTGGAACATTTTGTCACCGGCCGACTCCAAAATTCAGCGGTTCCCCATCTCAGCCCAGAAAGCAGGTAGAACAACTTTTGTGGTGCCTTTCAGCTGCCTACCAAGGTAGTGTAAAAACTACTAAGAGAACTCCTGTCTGGCACCTTCCCCGGTGGAGTTGTGCAGGGGGTGTGTTTGGAACATTTTGTCACCGGCCGAGTCCAAAATTCAGCGGTTCCCCATCTCAGCCCAGAAAGCAGGTAGAACAACTTTTGTGGTGTCTTTCAGATGCCTACCGGAGCAATGTAAAAACTACCAGGAGAACTCCTGCCTGGCACCTTCCCCGGTGGAGTTGTGCATGGGGTGTCTTTGGAACATTTTGTCACCGGGCGACTCCAAAATTCAGCGATTCCCCATCTCAGCCCAGAAAGCAGGTAGAACAACTTTTGTGGTGCCTTTCAGGTGCCTACCAAGGTAGTGTAAAAACTACCAGGAGAACTCCTGTCTGGCACCTTCCCCGGTGGAGTTGTGCAGGGGGTGTGTTTGGAACATTTTGTCACCGGCCGAGTCCAAAATTCAGCGGTTCCCCATCTCAGCCCAGAAAGCAGGTAGAACATCTTTTGTGGTGTCTTTTAGATGCCTACTGGAGCAATGTAAAAACTACCAGGAGAACTCCTGTCTGGCACCTTCCCCGGTATAGTTGTGCAGGGGGTGTCTTTGGAACATTTTGTCACCAGCCGAGTCCAAAATTCAGCGGTTCCCCATCTCAGCCCAGAAAGCAGGTAGAACAACTTTTGTGGTGCCTTTCAAATGCCTACCAAGGTAGTGTAAAAACTACCAAGAGAACTCCTGCCTGGCACCTTCCCCGGTGGAGTTGTGCAGGGGGTGTCTTTGGAACATTTTGTCACCGGCCGAGTCCAAAATTCAGCGATTCCCCATCTCAGCCCAGAAAGCAGGTAGAACAACTTTTGTGGTGTCCTTTTGATGCCTACCGGAGCAATGTAAAAACTACCAGGAGAACTCCTGTCTGGCACCTTCGCTAGTGGAGTTGTGCATGGGGTGTGTTTGGAACATTTTGTCACCGGCCGACTCCAAAATTCAGCGGTTCCCCATCTCAGCCCAGAAAGCAGGTAGAACAACTTTTGTGGTGCCTTTTAGCTGCCTACCAAGGTAGTGTAAAAACTATTAAGAGAACTCCTGTCTGGCACATTCCCCGGTGGAGTTGTGCATGGGGTGTCTTTGGAACATTTTGTCACCGGCCGAGTCCAAAATTCAGCGATTCCCCATCTCAGCCCAGAAAGCAGGTAGAACAACTTTTGTGGTGACTTTCAGGTGCCTACCAAGGTAGTGTAAAAACTACCAGGAGAACTCCTGTCTGGCACCTTCCCCGGTGGAGTTGTGCAGGGGGTGTGTTTGGAACATTTTGTCACCGGCCGAGTCCAAAATTCAGCGGTTCCCCATCTCAGCCCAGAAAGCAGGTAGAACATCTTTTGTGGTGTCTTTTAGATGCCTACCGGAGCAATGTAAAAACTACCAGGAGAACTCCTGTCTGGCACCTTCCCCGGTGGAGTTGTGCAGGGGGTGTGTTTGGAACATTTTGTCACCGGCCGACTCCAAAATTCAGCTGTTCCCCATCTCAGCCCAGAAAGCAGGTAGAACAACTTTTGTGGTGTCTTTTAGATGCCTACCAAGGTAGTGTAAAAACTATCAAGAGAACGCTTGTCTGGCACCTTCCCCGGTGGAGTTTTGCAGGGGGGGTGTTTGGAACATTTTGTCACCGGCCGAGTCCAAAATTCAGCGATTCCCCATCTCAGCCCAGAAAGCAGGTAGAACAACTTTTGTGGTGTCTTTCAGATGCCTACCGGAGCAATGTAAAAACTACCAGGAGAACTCCTGTCTGGCACCTTCCCCGGTGGAGTTGTGCAGGGGGTGTGTTTGGAACATTTTGTCTCTGGCCGAGTCCAAAATTCAGCGGTTCCCCATCTCAGCCCAGAAAGCAGGTAGAACAACTTTTGTGGTGCCTTTCAGCTGCCTACCAAGGTAGTGTAAAAACTACCAAGAGAACTCCTGCCTGGCACCTTCCCCGGTGGAGTTGTGCATGGGGTGTCTTTGGAACATTTTGTCACCGGGCGACTCCAAAATTCAGCGGTTCCCCATCTCAGCCCAGAAAGCAGGTAGAACAACTTTTGTGGTGCCTTTCAGGTGCCTACCAAGGTAGTGTAAAAACTACCAGGAGTACTCCTGTCTGGCACCTTCGCTAGTGGAGTTGTGCATGGGGTGTGTTTGGAACATTTTGTCACCGGCCGAGTCCAAAATTCAGCGGTTCCCCATCTCAGCCCAGAAAGCAGGTAGAACAACTTTTGTGGTGTCTTTCAGATGCCTACCGGAGCAATGTAAAAACTACCAGGAGAACTCCTGTCTGGCACCTTCCCCGGTGGAGTTGTGCATGGGGTGTGTTTGGAACATTTTGTCACCGGCCGAGTCCAAAATTCAGCGATTCCCCATCTCAGCCCAGAAAGCAGGTAGAACAACTTTTGTGGTGCCTTTCAGGTGCCTACCAAGGTCGTGTAAAAACTACCAGGAGAACTCCTGTCTGGCACCTTCCCCGGTGGAGTTGTGCATGGGGTGTGTTTGGAACATTTTGTCACCGGGCGACTCCAAAATTCAGCGGTTCCCCATCTCAGCCCAGAAAGCAGGTAGAACAACTTTTGTGGTGCCTTTCAGGTGCCTACCAAGGTAGTGTAAAAACTACTAAGAGAACTCCTGTCTGGCACCTTCCCCGGTGGAGTTGTGCATGGGGTGTGTTTGGAACATTTTGTCACCGGCCGAGTCCAAAATTCAGCGTTTCCCCATCTCAGCCCAGAAAGCAGGTAGAACAACTTTTGTGGTGTCTTTCAGCTGCCTACCGGAGCAATGTAAAAACTACAGGAGAACTCCTGTCTGGCACCTTCCCCGGTGGAGTTGTGCATGGGGTGTGTTCGGAATATTTTGTCACCAGCCGAGCCCAAAAATTCAGCGGTTCCCCATCTCAGCCCAGAAAGCAGGTAGAACAACTTTTGTGGTGTCTTTCAGATGCCTACCGGAGCAATGTAAAAACTACCAGGAGAACTCCTGCCTGGCACCTTCCCCGGTGGAGTTGTGCATGGGGTGTCTTTGGAACATTTTGTCACCGGCCGAGTCCAAAATTCAGCGATTCCCCATCTCAGCCCAGAAAGCAGGTAGAACAACTTTTGTGGTGACTTTCAGGTGCCTACCAAGGTAGTGTAAAAACTACCAGGAGAACTCCTGTCTGGCACCTTCCCCGGTGGAGTTGTGCAGGGGGTGTGTTTGGAACATTTTGTCACCGGCCGAGTCCAAAATTCAGCGGTTCCCCATCTCAGCCCAGAAAGCAGGTAGAACATCTTTTGTGGTGTCTTTTAGATGCCTACCGGAGCAATGTAAAAACTACCAGGAGAACTCCTGTCTGGCACCTTCCCCGGTGGAGTTGTGCAGGGGGTGTGTTTGGAACATTTTGTCACCGGCCGACTCCAAAATTCAGCTGTTCCCCATCTCAGCCCAGAAAGCAGGTAGAACAACTTTTGTGGTGTCTTTTAGATGCCTACCAAGGTAGTGTAAAAACTATCAAGAGAACGCTTGTCTGGCACCTTCCCCGGTGGAGTTTTGCAGGGGGGGTGTTTGGAACATTTTGTCACCGGCCGAGTCCAAAATTCAGCGATTCCCCATCTCAGCCCAGAAAGCAGGTAGAACAACTTTTGTGGTGTCTTTCAGATGCCTACCGGAGCAATGTAAAAACTACCAGGAGAACTCCTGTCTGGCACCTTCCCCGGTGGAGTTGTGCAGGGGGTGTGTTTGGAACATTTTGTCTCTGGCCGAGTCCAAAATTCAGCGGTTCCCCATCTCAGCCCAGAAAGCAGGTAGAACAACTTTTGTGGTGCCTTTCAGCTGCCTACCAAGGTAGTGTAAAAACTACCAAGAGAACTCCTGCCTGGCACCTTCCCCGGTGGAGTTGTGCATGGGGTGTCTTTGGAACATTTTGTCACCGGGCGACTCCAAAATTCAGCGGTTCCCCATCTCAGCCCAGAAAGCAGGTAGAACAACTTTTGTGGTGCCTTTCAGGTGCCTACCAAGGTAGTGTAAAAACTACCAGGAGTACTCCTGTCTGGCACCTTCGCTAGTGGAGTTGTGCATGGGGTGTGTTTGGAACATTTTGTCACCGGCCGAGTCCAAAATTCAGCGGTTCCCCATCTCAGCCCAGAAAGCAGGTAGAACAACTTTTGTGGTGTCTTTCAGATGCCTACCGGAGCAATGTAAAAACTACCAGGAGAACTCCTGTCTGGCACCTTCCCCGGTGGAGTTGTGCATGGGGTGTGTTTGGAACATTTTGTCACCAGCCGAGTCCAAAATTCAGCGATTCCCCATCTCAGCCCAGAAAGCAGGTAGAACAACTTTTGTGGTGCCTTTCAGGTGCCTACCAAGGTCGTGTAAAAACTACCAGGAGAACTCCTGTCTGGCACCTTCCCCGGTGGAGTTGTGCATGGGGTGTGTTTGGAACATTTTGTCACCGGGCGACTCCAAAATTCAGCGGTTCCCCATCTCAGCCCAGAAAGCAGGTAGAACAACTTTTGTGGTGCCTTTCAGGTGCCTACCAAGGTAGTGTAAAAACTACTAAGAGAACTCCTGTCTGGCACCTTCCCCGGTGGAGTTGTGCATGGGGTGTCTTTGGAACATTTTGTCACTGGCCGAGTCCAAAATTCAGCGGTTCCCCATCTCAGCCCAGAAAGCAGGTAGAACAACTTTTGTGGTGTCTTTCAGATGCCTACCGGAGCAATGTAAAAACTACCAGGAGAACTCCTGTCTGGCACCTTCCCCGGTGGAGTTGTGCAGGGGGTGTGTTTGGAACATTTTGTCACCAGCCGAGTCCAAAATTCAGCGGTTCCCCATCTCAGCCCAGAAAGCAGGTAGAACAACTTTTGTGGTGCCTTTCAAATGCCTACCAAGGTAGTGTAAAAACTACCAAGAGAACTCCTGCCTGGCACCTTCCCCGGTGGAGTTGTGCAGGGGGTGTCTTTGGAACATTTTGTCACCGGCCGAGTCCAAAATTCAGCGATTCCCCATCTCAGCCCAGAAAGCAGGTAGAACAACTTTTGTGGTGTCCTTTTGATGCCTACCGGAGCAATGTAAAAACTACCAGGAGAACTCCTGTCTGGCACCTTCGCTAGTGGAGTTGTGCATGGGGTGTGTTTGGAACATTTTGTCACCGGGCGACTCCAAAATTCAGCGGTTCCCCATCTCAGCCCAGAAAGCAGGTAGAACAACTTTTGTGGTGCCTTTTAGCTGCCTACCAAGGTAGTGTAAAAACTATTAAGAGAACTCCTGTCTGGCACATTCCCCGGTGGAGTTGTGCATGGGGTGTGTTTGGAACATTTTGTCACCGGCCGAGTCCAAAATTCAGCGTTTCCCCATCTCAGCCCAGAAAGCAGGTAGAACAACTTTTGTGGTGTCTTTCAGCTGCCTACCGGAGCAATGTAAAAACTACAGGAGAACTCCTGTCTGGCACCTTCCCCGGTGGAGTTGTGCATGGGGTGTGTTCGGAATATTTTGTCACCAGCCGAGCCCAAAAATTCAGCGGTTCCCCATCTCAGCCCAGAAAGCAGGTAGAACAACTTTTGTGGTGTCTTTCAGATGCCTACCGGAGCAATGTAAAAACTACCAGGAGAACTCCTGCCTGGCACCTTCCCCGGTGGAGTTGTGCATGGGGTGTCTTTGGAACATTTTGTCACCGGCCGAGTCCAAAATTCAGCGATTCCCCATCTCAGCCCAGAAAGCAGGTAGAACAACTTTTGTGGTGACTTTCAGGTGCCTACCAAGGTAGTGTAAAAACTACCAGGAGAACTCCTGTCTGGCACCTTCCCCGGTGGAGTTGTGCAGGGGGTGTGTTTGGAACATTTTGTCACCGGCCGAGTCCAAAATTCAGCGGTTCCCCATCTCAGCCCAGAAAGCAGGTAGAACATCTTTTGTGGTGTCTTTTAGATGCCTACCGGAGCAATGTAAAAACTACCAGGAGAACTCCTGTCTGGCACCTTCCCCGGTATAGTTGTGCAGGGGGTGTCTTTGGAACATTTTGTCACCGGCCGAGTCCAAAATTCAGCGTTTCCCCATCTCAGCCCAGAAAGCAGGTAGAACAACTTTTGTGGTGTCTTTCAGCTGCCTACCGGAGCAATGTAAAAACTACAGGAGAACTCCTGTCTGGCACCTTCCCCGGTGGAGTTGTGCATGGGGTGTGTTCGGAATATTTTGTCACCAGCCGAGCCCAAAAATTCAGCGGTTCCCCATCTCAGCCCAGAAAGCAGGTAGAAGAACTTTTGTGGTGCCTTTCAGCTGCCTACCAAGGTAGTGTAAAAACTACCAAGAGAACTCCTGCCTGGCACCTTCCCCGGTGGAGTTGTGCATGGGGTGTGTTCGGAACATTTTGTCACCGGCCGAGTCCAAAATTCAGCGGTTCCCCATCTCAGCCCAGAAAGCAGGTAGAACAACTTTTGTGGTGCCTTTCAGGTGCCTACCAAGGTAGTGTAAAAACTACCAGGAGAACTCCTGTCTGGCACCTTCGCTAGTGGAGTTGTGCATGGGGTGTGTTTGGAACATTTTGTCACCGGCCGAGTCCAAAATTCAGCGGTTCCCCATCTCAGCCCAGAAAGCAGGTAGAACAACTTTTGTGGTGCCTTTCAGCTGCCTACCAAGGTAGTGTAAAAACTACTAAGAGAACTCCTGTCTGGCACCTTCCCCGGTGGAGTTGTGCAGGGGGTGTGTTTGGAACATTTTGTCACCGGCCGACTCCAAAATTCAGCGGTTCCCCATCTCAGCCCAGAAAGCAGGTAGAACATCTTTTGTGGTGTCTTTTAGATGCCTACTGGAGCAATGTAAAAACTACCAGGAGAACTCCTGTCTGGCACCTTCCCCGGTATAGTTGTGCAGGGGGTGTCTTTGGAACATTTTGTCACCAGCCGAGTCCAAAATTCAGCGGTTCCCCATCTCAGCCCAGAAAGCAGGTAGAACAACTTTTGTGGTGCCTTTCAAATGCCTACCAAGGTAGTGTAAAAACTACCAAGAGAACTCCTGCCTGGCACCTTCCCCGGTGGAGTTGTGCATGGGGTGTCTTTGGAACATTTTGTCACCGGCCGAGTCCAAAATTCAGCGATTCCCCATCTCAGCCCAGAAAGCAGGTAGAACAACTTTTGTGGTGTCCTTTTGATGCCTACCGGAGCAATGTAAAAACTACCAGGAGAACTCCTGTCTGGCACCTTCGCTAGTGGAGTTGTGCATGGGGTGTGTTTGGAACATTTTGTCACCGGCCGACTCCAAAATTCAGCGGTTCCCCATCTCAGCCCAGAAAGCAGGTAGAACAACTTTTGTGGTGCCTTTTAGCTGCCTACCAAGGTAGTGTAAAAACTATTAAGAGAACTCCTGTCTGGCACATTCCCCGGTGGAGTTGTGCATGGGGTGTGTTTGGAACATTTTGTCACCGGCCGAGTCCAAAATTCAGCGTTTCCCCATCTCAGCCCAGAAAGCAGGTAGAACAACTTTTGTGGTGTCTTTCAGCTGCCTACCGGAGCAATGTAAAAACTACAGGAGAACTCCTGTCTGGCACCTTCCCCGGTGGAGTTGTGCATGGGGTGTGTTCGGAATATTTTGTCACCAGCCGAGCCCAAAAATTCAGCGGTTCCCCATCTCAGCCCAGAAAGCAGGTAGAACAACTTTTGTGGTGTCTTTCAGATGCCTACCGGAGCAATGTAAAAACTACCAGGAGAACTCCTGCCTGGCACCTTCCCCGGTGGAGTTGTGCATGGGGTGTCTTTGGAACATTTTGTCACCGGCCGAGTCCAAAATTCAGCGATTCCCCATCTCAGCCCAGAAAGCAGGTAGAACAACTTTTGTGGTGACTTTCAGGTGCCTACCAAGGTAGTGTAAAAACTACCAGGAGAACTCCTGTCTGGCACCTTCCCCGGTGGAGTTGTGCAGGGGGTGTGTTTGGAACATTTTGTCACCGGCCGAGTCCAAAATTCAGCGGTTCCCCATCTCAGCCCAGAAAGCAGGTAGAACAACTTTTGTGGTGCCTTTTAGATGCCTACCGGAGCAATGTAAAAACTACCAGGAGAACTCCTGTCTGGCACCTTCCCCGGTATAGTTGTGCAGGGGGTGTCTTTGGAACATTTTGTCACCGGCCGAGTCCAAAATTCAGCGTTTCCCCATCTCAGCCCAGAAAGCAGGTAGAACAACTTTTGTGGTGTCTTTCAGCTGCCTACCGGAGCAATGTAAAAACTACAGGAGAACTCCTGTCTGGCACCTTCCCCGGTGGAGTTGTGCATGGGGTGTGTTCGGAATATTTTGTCACCAGCCGAGCCCAAAAATTCAGCGGTTCCCCATCTCAGCCCAGAAAGCAGGTAGAAGAACTTTTGTGGTGCCTTTCAGCTGCCTACCAAGGTAGTGTAAAAACTACCAAGAGAACTCCTGCCTGGCACCTTCCCCGGTGGAGTTGTGCATGGGGTGTGTTTGGAACATTTTGTCACCGGCCGAGTCCAAAATTCAGCGGTTCCCCATCTCAGCCCAGAAAGCAGGTAGAACAACTTTTGTGGTGCCTTTCAGGTGCCTACCAAGGTAGTGTAAAAACTACCAGGAGAACTCCTGTCTGGCACCTTCGCTAGTGGAGTTGTGCATGGGGTGTGTTTGGAACATTTTGTCACCGGCCGAGTCCAAAATTCAGCGGTTCCCCATCTCAGCCCAGAAAGCAGGTAGAACAACTTTTGTGGTGTCTTTCAGATGCCTACCGGAGCAATGTAAAAACTACCAGGAGAACTCCTGTCTGGCACCTTCCCCGGTGGAGTTGTGCATGGGGTGTGTTTGGAACATTTTGTCACCGGCCGAGTCCAAAATTCAGCGATTCCCCATCTCAGCCCAGAAAGCAGGTAGAACAACTTTTGTGGTGCCTTTCAGGTGCCTACCAAGGTCGTGTAAAAACTACCAGGAGAACTCCTGTCTGGCACCTTCCCCGGTGGAGTTGTGCATGGGGTGTGTTTGGAACATTTTGTCACCGGGCGACTCCAAAATTCAGCGGTTCCCCATCTCAGCCCAGAAAGCAGGTAGAACAACTTTTGTGGTGCCTTTCAGGTGCCTACCAAGGTAGTGTAAAAACTACTAAGAGAACTCCTGTCTGGCACCTTCCCCGGTGGAGTTGTGCATGGGGTGTGTTTGGAACATTTTGTCACCGGCCGAGTCCAAAATTCAGCGTTTCCCCATCTCAGCCCAGAAAGCAGGTAGAACAACTTTTGTGGTGTCTTTCAGCTGCCTACCGGAGCAATGTAAAAACTACAGGAGAACTCCTGTCTGGCACCTTCCCCGGTGGAGTTGTGCATGGGGTGTGTTCGGAATATTTTGTCACCAGCCGAGCCCAAAAATTCAGCGGTTCCCCATCTCAGCCCAGAAAGCAGGTAGAACAACTTTTGTGGTGTCTTTCAGATGCCTACCGGAGCAATGTAAAAACTACCAGGAGAACTCCTGCCTGGCACCTTCCCCGGTGGAGTTGTGCATGGGGTGTCTTTGGAACATTTTGTCACCGGCCGAGTCCAAAATTCAGCGATTCCCCATCTCAGCCCAGAAAGCAGGTAGAACAACTTTTGTGGTGACTTTCAGGTGCCTACCAAGGTAGTGTAAAAACTACCAGGAGAACTCCTGTCTGGCACCTTCCCCGGTGGAGTTGTGCAGGGGGTGTGTTTGGAACATTTTGTCACCGGCCGAGTCCAAAATTCAGCGGTTCCCCATCTCAGCCCAGAAAGCAGGTAGAACATCTTTTGTGGTGTCTTTTAGATGCCTACCGGAGCAATGTAAAAACTACCAGGAGAACTCCTGTCTGGCACCTTCCCCGGTGGAGTTGTGCAGGGGGTGTGTTTGGAACATTTTGTCACCGGCCGACTCCAAAATTCAGCTGTTCCCCATCTCAGCCCAGAAAGCAGGTAGAACAACTTTTGTGGTGTCTTTTAGATGCCTACCAAGGTAGTGTAAAAACTATCAAGAGAACGCTTGTCTGGCACCTTCCCCGGTGGAGTTTTGCAGGGGGGGTGTTTGGAACATTTTGTCACCGGCCGAGTCCAAAATTCAGCGATTCCCCATCTCAGCCCAGAAAGCAGGTAGAACAACTTTTGTGGTGTCTTTCAGATGCCTACCGGAGCAATGTAAAAACTACCAGGAGAACTCCTGTCTGGCACCTTCCCCGGTGGAGTTGTGCAGGGGGTGTGTTTGGAACATTTTGTCTCTGGCCGAGTCCAAAATTCAGCGGTTCCCCATCTCAGCCCAGAAAGCAGGTAGAACAACTTTTGTGGTGCCTTTCAGCTGCCTACCAAGGTAGTGTAAAAACTACCAAGAGAACTCCTGCCTGGCACCTTCCCCGGTGGAGTTGTGCATGGGGTGTCTTTGGAACATTTTGTCACCGGGCGACTCCAAAATTCAGCGGTTCCCCATCTCAGCCCAGAAAGCAGGTAGAACAACTTTTGTGGTGCCTTTCAGGTGCCTACCAAGGTAGTGTAAAAACTACCAGGAGTACTCCTGTCTGGCACCTTCGCTAGTGGAGTTGTGCATGGGGTGTGTTTGGAACATTTTGTCACCGGCCGAGTCCAAAATTCAGCGGTTCCCCATCTCAGCCCAGAAAGCAGGTAGAACAACTTTTGTGGTGTCTTTCAGATGCCTACCGGAGCAATGTAAAAACTACCAGGAGAACTCCTGTCTGGCACCTTCCCCGGTGGAGTTGTGCATGGGGTGTGTTTGGAACATTTTGTCACCGGCCGAGTCCAAAATTCAGCGATTCCCCATCTCAGCCCAGAAAGCAGGTAGAACAACTTTTGTGGTGCCTTTCAGGTGCCTACCAAGGTCGTGTAAAAACTACCAGGAGAACTCCTGTCTGGCACCTTCCCCGGTGGAGTTGTGCATGGGGTGTGTTTGGAACATTTTGTCACCGGGCGACTCCAAAATTCAGCGGTTCCCCATCTCAGCCCAGAAAGCAGGTAGAACAACTTTTGTGGTGCCTTTCAGGTGCCTACCAAGGTAGTGTAAAAACTACTAAGAGAACTCCTGTCTGGCACCTTCCCCGGTGGAGTTGTGCATGGGGTGTCTTTGGAACATTTTGTCACTGGCCGAGTCCAAAATTCAGCGGTTCCCCATCTCAGCCCAGAAAGCAGGTAGAACAACTTTTGTGGTGTCTTTCAGATGCCTACCGGAGCAATGTAAAAACTACCAGGAGAACTCCTGTCTGGCACCTTCCCCGGTGGAGTTGTGCAGGGGGTGTGTTTGGAACATTTTGTCACCAGCCGAGTCCAAAATTCAGCGGTTCCCCATCTCAGCCCAGAAAGCAGGTAGAACAACTTTTGTGGTGCCTTTCAAATGCCTACCAAGGTAGTGTAAAAACTACCAAGAGAACTCCTGCCTGGCACCTTCCCCGGTGGAGTTGTGCAGGGGGTGTCTTTGGAACATTTTGTCACCGGCCGAGTCCAAAATTCAGCGATTCCCCATCTCAGCCCAGAAAGCAGGTAGAACAACTTTTGTGGTGTCCTTTTGATGCCTACCGGAGCAATGTAAAAACTACCAGGAGAACTCCTGTCTGGCACCTTCGCTAGTGGAGTTGTGCATGGGGTGTGTTTGGAACATTTTGTCACCGGCCGACTCCAAAATTCAGCGGTTCCCCATCTCAGCCCAGAAAGCAGGTAGAACAACTTTTGTGGTGCCTTTTAGCTGCCTACCAAGGTAGTGTAAAAACTATTAAGAGAACTCCTGTCTGGCACATTCCCCGGTGGAGTTGTGCATGGGGTGTGTTTGGAACATTTTGTCACCGGCCGAGTCCAAAATTCAGCGTTTCCCCATCTCAGCCCAGAAAGCAGGTAGAACAACTTTTGTGGTGTCTTTCAGCTGCCTACCGGAGCAATGTAAAAACTACAGGAGAACTCCTGTCTGGCACCTTCCCCGGTGGAGTTGTGCATGGGGTGTGTTCGGAATATTTTGTCACCAGCCGAGCCCAAAAATTCAGCGGTTCCCCATCTCAGCCCAGAAAGCAGGTAGAACAACTTTTGTGGTGTCTTTCAGATGCCTACCGGAGCAATGTAAAAACTACCAGGAGAACTCCTGCCTGGCACCTTCCCCGGTGGAGTTGTGCATGGGGTGTCTTTGGAACATTTTGTCACCGGCCGAGTCCAAAATTCAGCGATTCCCCATCTCAGCCCAGAAAGCAGGTAGAACAACTTTTGTGGTGACTTTCAGGTGCCTACCAAGGTAGTGTAAAAACTACCAGGAGAACTCCTGTCTGGCACCTTCCCCGGTGGAGTTGTGCAGGGGGTGTGTTTGGAACATTTTGTCACCGGCCGAGTCCAAAATTCAGCGGTTCCCCATCTCAGCCCAGAAAGCAGGTAGAACATCTTTTGTGGTGTCTTTTAGATGCCTACCGGAGCAATGTAAAAACTACCAGGAGAACTCCTGTCTGGCACCTTCCCCGGTATAGTTGTGCAGGGGGTGTCTTTGGAACATTTTGTCACCGGCCGAGTCCAAAATTCAGCGTTTCCCCATCTCAGCCCAGAAAGCAGGTAGAACAACTTTTGTGGTGTCTTTCAGCTGCCTACCGGAGCAATGTAAAAACTACAGGAGAACTCCTGTCTGGCACCTTCCCCGGTGGAGTTGTGCATGGGGTGTGTTCGGAATATTTTGTCACCAGCCGAGCCCAAAAATTCAGCGGTTCCCCATCTCAGCCCAGAAAGCAGGTAGAAGAACTTTTGTGGTGCCTTTCAGCTGCCTACCAAGGTAGTGTAAAAACTACCAAGAGAACTCCTGCCTGGCACCTTCCCCGGTGGAGTTGTGCATGGGGTGTGTTCGGAACATTTTGTCACCGGCCGAGTCCAAAATTCAGCGGTTCCCCATCTCAGCCCAGAAAGCAGGTAGAACAACTTTTGTGGTGCCTTTCAGGTGCCTACCAAGGTAGTGTAAAAACTACCAGGAGAACTCCTGTCTGGCACCTTCGCTAGTGGAGTTGTGCATGGGGTGTGTTTGGAACATTTTGTCACCGGCCGAGTCCAAAATTCAGCGGTTCCCCATCTCAGCCCAGAAAGCAGGTAGAACAACTTTTGTGGTGCCTTTCAGCTGCCTACCAAGGTAGTGTAAAAACTACTAAGAGAACTCCTGTCTGGCACCTTCCCCGGTGGAGTTGTGCAGGGGGTGTGTTTGGAACATTTTGTCACCGGCCGAGTCCAAAATTCAGCGGTTCCCCATCTCAGCCCAGAAAGCAGGTAGAACAACTTTTGTGGTGTCTTTCAGATGCCTACCGGAGCAATGTAAAAACTACCAGGAGAACTCCTGCCTGGCACCTTCCCCGGTGGAGTTGTGCATGGGGTGTCTTTGGAACATTTTGTCACCGGCCGAGTCCAAAATTCAGCGATTCCCCATCTCAGCCCAGAAAGCAGGTAGAACAACTTTTGTGGTGCCTTTCAGGTGCCTACCAAGGTAGTGTAAAAACTACCAGGAGAACTCCTGTCTGGCACCTTCCCCGGTGGAGTTGTGCAGGGGGTGTGTTTGGAACATTTTGTCACCGGCCGAGTCCAAAATTCAGCGGTTCCCCATCTCAGCCCAGAAAGCAGGTAGAACATCTTTTGTGGTGTCTTTTAGATGCCTACTGGAGCAATGTAAAAACTACCAGGAGAACTCCTGTCTGGCACCTTCCCCGGTATAGTTGTGCAGGGGGTGTCTTTGGAACATTTTGTCACCAGCCGAGTCCAAAATTCAGCGGTTCCCCATCTCAGCCCAGAAAGCAGGTAGAACAACTTTTGTGGTGCCTTTCAAATGCCTACCAAGGTAGTGTAAAAACTACCAAGAGAACTCCTGCCTGGCACCTTCCCCGGTGGAGTTGTGCAGGGGGTGTCTTTGGAACATTTTGTCACCGGCCGAGTCCAAAATTCAGCGATTCCCCATCTCAGCCCAGAAAGCAGGTAGAACAACTTTTGTGGTGTCCTTTTGATGCCTACCGGAGCAATGTAAAAACTACCAGGAGAACTCCTGTCTGGCACCTTCGCTAGTGGAGTTGTGCATGGGGTGTGTTTGGAACATTTTGTCACCGGCCGACTCCAAAATTCAGCGGTTCCCCATCTCAGCCCAGAAAGCAGGTAGAACAACTTTTGTGGTGCCTTTTAGCTGCCTACCAAGGTAGTGTAAAAACTATTAAGAGAACTCCTGTCTGGCACATTCCCCGGTGGAGTTGTGCATGGGGTGTGTTTGGAACATTTTGTCACCGGCCGAGTCCAAAATTCAGCGGTTCCCCATCTCAGCCCAGAAAGCAGGTAGAACAACTTTTGTGGTGTCTTTCAGCTGCCTACCGGAGCAATGTAAAAACTACAGGAGAACTCCTGTCTGGCACCTTCCCCGGTGGAGTTGTGCATGGGGTGTGTTCGGAATATTTTGTCACCAGCCGAGCCCAAAAATTCAGCGGTTCCCCATCTCAGCCCAGAAAGCAGGTAGAACAACTTTTGTGGTGTCTTTCAGATGCCTACCGGAGCAATGTAAAAACTACCAGGAGAACTCCTGCCTGGCACCTTCCCCGGTGGAGTTGTGCATGGGGTGTCTTTGGAACATTTTGTCACCGGCCGACTCCAAAATTCAGCGATTCCCCATCTCAGCCCAGAAAGCAGGTAGAACAACTTTTGTGGTGACTTTCAGGTGCCTACCAAGGTAGTGTAAAAACTACCAGGAGAACTCCTGTCTGGCACCTTCCCCGGTGGAGTTGTGCAGGGGGTGTGTTTGGAACATTTTGTCACCGGCCGAGTCCAAAATTCAGCGGTTCCCCATCTCAGCCCAGAAAGCAGGTAGAACATCTTTTGTGGTGTCTTTTAGATGCCTACCGGAGCAATGTAAAAACTACCAGGAGAACTCCTGTCTGGCACCTTCCCCGGTATAGTTGTGCAGGGGGTGTCTTTGGAACATTTTGTCACCGGCCGAGTCCAAAATTCAGCGTTTCCCCATCTCAGCCCAGAAAGCAGGTAGAACAACTTTTGTGGTGTCTTTCAGCTGCCTACCGGAGCAATGTAAAAACTACAGGAGAACTCCTGCCTGGCACCTTCCCCGGTGGAGTTGTGCATGGGGTGTGTTCGGAATATTTTGTCACCAGCCGAGCCCAAAAATTCAGCGGTTCCCCATCTCAGCCCAGAAAGCAGGTAGAAGAACTTTTGTGGTGCCTTTCAGCTGCCTACCAAGGTAGTGTAAAAACTACCAAGAGAACTCCTGCCTGGCACCTTCCCCGGTGGAGTTGTGCATGGGGTGTGTTTGGAACATTTTGTCACCGGCCGAGTCCAAAATTCAGCGGTTCCCCATCTCAGCCCAGAAAGCAGGTAGAACAACTTTTGTGGTGCCTTTCAGGTGCCTACCAAGGTAGTGTAAAAACTACCAGGAGAACTCCTGTCTGGCACCTTCGCTAGTGGAGTTGTGCATGGGGTGTGTTTGGAACATTTTGTCACCGGCCGAGTCCAAAATTCAGCGGTTCCCCATCTCAGCCCAGAAAGCAGGTAGAACAACTTTTGTGGTGCCTTTCAGCTGCCTACCAAGGTAGTGTAAAAACTACTAAGAGAACTCCTGTCTGGCACCTTCCCCGGTGGAGTTGTGCAGGGGGTGTGTTTGGAACATTTTGTCACCGGCCGAGTCCAAAATTCAGCGGTTCCCCATCTCAGCCCAGAAAGCAGGTAGAACAACTTTTGTGGTGTCTTTCAGATGCCTACCGGAGCAATGTAAAAACTACCAGGAGAACTCCTGCCTGGCACCTTCCCCGGTGGAGTTGTGCATGGGGTGTCTTTGGAACATTTTGTCACCGGCCGAGTCCAAAATTCAGCGACTCCCCATCTCAGCCCAGAAAGCAGGTAGAACAACTTTTGTGGTGCCTTTCAGGTGCCTACCAAGGTAGTGTAAAAACTACCAGGAGAACTCCTGTCTGGCACCTTCCCCGGTGGAGTTGTGCAGGGGGTGTGTTTGGAACATTTTGTCACCGGCCGAGTCCAAAATTCAGCGGTTCCCCATCTCAGCCCAGAAAGCAGGTAGAACATCTTTTGTGGTGTCTTTTAGATGCCTACTGGAGCAATGTAAAAACTACCAGGAGAACTCCTGCCTGGCACCTTCCCCGGTGGAGTTGTGCATGGGGTGTGTTTGGAACATTTTGTCACCGGCCGACTCCAAAATTCAGCGGTTCCCCATCTCAGCCCAGAAAGCAGGTAGAACAACTTTTGTGGTGCCTTTTAGCTGCCTACCAAGGTAGTGTAAAAACTATTAAGAGAACTCCTGTCTGGCACCTTCCCCGGTGGAGTTGTGCATGGGGTGTGTTTGGAACATTTTGTCACCGGCCGAGTCCAAAATTCAGCGGTTCCCCATCTCAGCCCAGAAAGCAGATAGAACAACTTTTGTGGTGTCTTTCAGCTGCCTACCGGAGCAATGTAAAAACTACAGGAGAACTCCTGTCTGGCACCTTCCCCGGTGGAGTTGTGCATGGGCTGTGTTCGGAATATTTTGTCACCAGCCGAGTCCAAAAATTCAGCGGTTCCCCATCTCAGCCCAGAAAGCAGGTAGAACAACTTTTGTGGTGCCTTTCAAATGCCTACCAAGGTAGTGTAAAAACTACCAAGAGAACTCCTGCCTGGCACCTTCCCCGGTGGAGTTGTGCATGGGGTGTGTTTGGAACATTTTGTCACCGCCCGACTCCAAAATTCAGCGGTTCCCCATCTCAGCCCAGAAAGCAGGTAGAACAACTTTTGTGGTGCCTTTCAGGTGCCTACCAAGGTAGTGTAAAAACTACCAGGAGAACTCCTGTCTGGCACCTTCGCTAGTGGAGTTGTGCATGGGGTGTGTTTGGAACATTTTGTCACCGGCCGACTCCAAAATTCAGCGGTTCCCCATCTCAGCCCAGAAAGCAGGTAGAACAACTTTTGTGGTGCCTTTCAGCTGCCTACCAAGGTAGTGTAAAAACTACCAAGAGAACTCCTGCCTGGCACCTTCCCCGGTGGAGTTGTGCATGGGGTGTGTTTGGAACATTTTGTCACCGGCCGAGTCCAAAATTCAGCGGTTCCCCATCTCAGCCCAGAAAGCAGGTAGAACAACTTTTGTGGTGCCTTTCAGGTGCCTACCAAGGTAGTGTAAAAACTACCAGGAGAACTCCTGTCTGGCACCTTCCCCGGTGGAGTTGTGCAGGGGGTGTGTTTGGAACATTTTGTCACCGGCCGAGTCCAAAATTCAGCGGTTCCCCATCTCAGCCCAGAAAGCAGGTAGAACATCTTTTGTGGTGTCTTTTAGATGCCTACCAAGGTAGTGTAAAAACTATCAAGAGAACGCTTGTCTGGCACCTTCCCCGGTGGAGTTTTGCAGGGGGTGTGTTTGGAACATTTTGTCACCGGCCGAGTCCAAAATTCAGCGTTTCCCCATCTCAGCCCAGAAAGCAGGTAGAACAACTTTTGTGGTGTCTTTCAGATGCCTACCGGAGCAATGTAAAAACTACCAGGAGAACTCCTGTCTGGCACCTTCCCCGGTGGAGTTGTGCAGGGGGTGTGTTTGGAACATTTTGTCTCTGGCCGAGTCCAAAATTCAGCGGTTCCCCATCTCAGCCCAGAAAGCAGGTAGAACAACTTTTGTGGTGCCTTTCAAATGCCTACCAAGGTAGTGTAAAAACTACCAAGAGAACTCCTGCCTGGCACCTTCCCCGGTGGAGTTGTGCATGGGGTGTCTTTGGAACATTTTGTCACCGGGCGACTCCAAAATTCAGCGGTTCCCCATCTCAGCCCAGAAAGCAGGTAGAACAACTTTTGTGGTGTCTTTCAGATGCCTACCGGAGCAATGTAAAAACTACCAGGAGAACTCCTGCCTGGCACCTTCCCCGGTGGAGTTGTGCATGGGGTGTCTTTGGAACATTTTGTCACCGGCCGAGTCCAAAATTCAGCGATTCCCCATCTCAGCCCAGAAAGCAGGTAGAACAACTTTTGTGGTGCCTTTCAGGTGCCTACCAAGGTAGTGTAAAAACTACCAGGAGAACTCCTGTCTGGCACCTTCCCCGGTGGAGTTGTGCAGGGGGTGTGTTTGGAACATTTTGTCACCGGCCGAGTCCAAAATTCAGCGGTTCCCCATCTCAGCCCAGAAAGCAGGTAGAACATCTTTTGTGGTGTCTTTTAGATGCCTACTGGAGCAATGTAAAAACTACCAGGAGAACTCCTGCCTGGCACCTTCCCCGGTGGAGTTGTGCATGGGGTGTGTTTGGAACATTTTGTCACCGGCCGACTCCAAAATTCAGCGGTTCCCCATCTCAGCCCAGAAAGCAGGTAGAACAACTTTTGTGGTGCCTTTTAGCTGCCTACCAAGGTAGTGTAAAAACTATTAAGAGAACTCCTGTCTGGCACCTTCCCCGGTGGAGTTGTGCATGGGGTGTGTTTGGAACATTTTGTCACCGGCCGAGTCCAAAATTCAGCGGTTCCCCATCTCAGCCCAGAAAGCAGATAGAACAACTTTTGTGGTGTCTTTCAGCTGCCTACCGGAGCAATGTAAAAACTACAGGAGAACTCCTGTCTGGCACCTTCCCCGGTGGAGTTGTGCATGGGCTGTGTTCGGAATATTTTGTCACCAGCCGAGTCCAAAAATTCAGCGGTTCCCCATCTCAGCCCAGAAAGCAGGTAGAACAACTTTTGTGGTGCCTTTCAAATGCCTACCAAGGTAGTGTAAAAACTACCAAGAGAACTCCTGCCTGGCACCTTCCCCGGTGGAGTTGTGCATGGGGTGTGTTTGGAACATTTTGTCACCGCCCGACTCCAAAATTCAGCGGTTCCCCATCTCAGCCCAGAAAGCAGGTAGAACAACTTTTGTGGTGCCTTTCAGGTGCCTACCAAGGTAGTGTAAAAACTACCAGGAGAACTCCTGTCTGGCACCTTCGCTAGTGGAGTTGTGCATGGGGTGTGTTTGGAACATTTTGTCACCGGCCGACTCCAAAATTCAGCGGTTCCCCATCTCAGCCCAGAAAGCAGGTAGAACAACTTTTGTGGTGCCTTTCAGCTGCCTACCAAGGTAGTGTAAAAACTACTAAGAGAACTCCTGTCTGGCACCTTCCCCGGTGGAGTTGTGCAGGGGGTGTGTTTGGAACATTTTGTCACCGGCTGAGTCCAAAATTCAGCGGTTCCCCATCTCAGCCCAGAAAGCAGGTAGAACAACTTTTGTGGTGCCTTTCAGCTGCCTACCAAGGTAGTGTAAAAACTACCAAGAGAACTCCTGCCTGGCACCTTCCCCGGTGGAGTTGTGCATGGGGTGTGTTTGGAACATTTTGTCACCGGCCGAGTCCAAAATTCAGCGGTTCCCCATCTCAGCCCAGAAAGCAGGTAGAACAACTTTTGTGGTGCCTTTCAGGTGCCTACCAAGGTAGTGTAAAAACTACCAGGAGAACTCCTGTCTGGCACCTTCCCCGGTGGAGTTGTGCAGGGGGTGTGTTTGGAACATTTTGTCACCGGCCGAGTCCAAAATTCAGCGGTTCCCCATCTCAGCCCAGAAAGCAGGTAGAACATCTTTTGTGGTGTCTTTTAGATGCCTACCAAGGTAGTGTAAAAACTATCAAGAGAACGCTTGTCTGGCACCTTCCCCGGTGGAGTTTTGCAGGGGGTGTGTTTGGAACATTTTGTCACCGGCCGAGTCCAAAATTCAGCGTTTCCCCATCTCAGCCCAGAAAGCAGGTAGAACAACTTTTGTGGTGTCTTTCAGATGCCTACCGGAGCAATGTAAAAACTACCAGGAGAACTCCTGTCTGGCACCTTCCCCGGTGGAGTTGTGCAGGGGGTGTGTTTGGAACATTTTGTCTCTGGCCGAGTCCAAAATTCAGCGGTTCCCCATCTCAGCCCAGAAAGCAGGTAGAACAACTTTTGTGGTGCCTTTCAAATGCCTACCAAGGTAGTGTAAAAACTACCAAGAGAACTCCTGCCTGGCACCTTCCCCGGTGGAGTTGTGCATGGGGTGTCTTTGGAACATTTTGTCACCGGGCGACTCCAAAATTCAGCGGTTCCCCATCTCAGCCCAGAAAGCAGGTAGAACAACTTTTGTGGTGCCTTTCAGGTGCCTACCAAGGTAGTGTAAAAACTACCAGGAGAACTCCTGTCTGGCACCTTCGCTAGTGGAGTTGTGCATGGGGTGTCTTTGGAACATTTTGTCACCGGGCGACTCCAAAATTCAGCGGTTCCCCATCTCAGCCCAGAAAGCAGGTAGAACAACTTTTGTGGTGTCTTTCAGATGCCTACCGGAGCAATGTAAAAACTACCAGGAGAACTCCTGTCTGGCACCTTCCCCGGTGGAGTTGTGCAGGGGGTGTGTTTGGAACATTTTGTCACCGGCCGACTCCAAAATTCAGCGGTTCCCCATCTCAGCCCAGAAAGCAGATAGAACAACTTTTGTGGTGCCTTTCAGCTGCCTACCAAGGTAGTGTAAAAACTACTAAGAGAACTCCTGTCTGGCACCTTCCCCGGTGGAGTTGTGCATGGGGTGTCTTTGGAACATTTTGTCACTGGCCGAGTCCAAAATTCAGCGGTTCCCCATCTCAGCCCAGAAAGCAGGTAGAACAACTTTTGTGGTGTCTTTCAGATGCCTACCGGAGCAATGTAAAAACTACCAGGAGAACTCCTGTCTGGCACCTTCCCCGGTGGAGTTGTGCAGGGGGTGTGTTTGGAACATTTTGTCACCGGCCGAGTCCAAAATTCAGCGATTCCCCATCTCAGCCCAGAAAGCAGGTGGAACAACTTTTGTGGTGTCCTTTTGATGCCTACCGGAGCAATGTAAAAACTACCAACAGAGCTCGTCCCTGGCACCTTCGCTAGTGGAGTTGTGCATGGGGTGTGTTTGGAACATTTTGTCACCGGCCGACTCCAAAATTCAGCGGTTCCCCATCTCAGCCCAGAAAGCAGGTAGAACAACTTTTGTGGTGCCTTTCAGGTGCCTACCAAGGTAGTGTAAAAACTACCAGGAGAACTCCTGTCTGGCACCTTCCCCGGTGGAGTTGTGCATGGGGTGTGTTTGGAACATTTTGTCACCGGCCGAGTCCAAAATTCAGCGTTTCCCCATCTCAGCCCAGAAAGCAGGTAGAACAACTTTTGTGGTGTCTTTCAGCTGCCTACCGGAGCAATGTAAAAACTACAGGAGAACTCCTGTCTGGCACCTTCCCCGGTGGAGTTGTGCAGGGGGTGTGTTCGGAATATTTTGTCACCAGCCGAGCCCAAAAATTCAGCGGTTCCCCATCTCAGCCCAGAAAGCAGGTAGAACAACTTTTGTGGTGCCTTTCAAATGCCTACCAAGGTAGTGTAAAAACTACCAAGAGAACTCCTGCCTGGCACCTTCCCCGGTGGAGTTGTGCATGGGGTGTGTTTGGAACATTTTGTCACCGGCCGAGTCCAAAATTCAGCGGTTCCCCATCTCAGCCCAGAAAGCAGGTAGAACAACTTTTGTGGTGCCTTTCAGGTGCCTACCAAGGTAGTGTGAAAACTACCAGGAGAACTCCTGTCTGGCACCTTCGCTAGTGGAGTTGTGCATGGGGTGTCTTTGGAACATTTTGTCACCGGCCGACTCCAAAATTCAGCGGTTCCCCATCTCAGCCCAGAAAGCAGGTAGAACAACTTTTGTGGTGCCTTTCAGCTGCCTACCAAGGTAGTGTAAAAACTACTAAGAGAACTCCTGTCTGGCACCTTCCCCGGTGGAGTTGTGCAGGGGGTGTGTTTGGAACATTTTGTCACCGGCCGAGTCCAAAATTCAGCGATTCCCCATCTCAGCCCAGAAAGCAGGTAGAACAACTTTTGTGGTGTCTTTTAGATGCCTACCAAGGTAGTGTAAAAACTATCAAGAGAACGCTTGTCTGGCACCTTCCCCCGTGGAGTTTTGCAGGGGGTGTGTTTGGAACATTTTGTCACCGGCCGAGTCCAAAATTCAGCGATTCCCCTTCTCAGCCCAGAAAGCAGGTAGAACAACTTTTGTGGTGTCTTTCAGATGCCTACCGGAGCAATGTAAAAACTACCAGGAGAACTCCTGTCTGGCACCTTCCCCGGTGGAGTTGTGCAGGGGGTGTGTATGGAACATTTTGTCTCTGCCCGAGTCCAAAATTCAGCGGTTCCCCATCTCAGCCCAGAAAGCAGGTAGAACAACTTTTGTGGTGCCTTTCAAATGCCTACCAAGGTAGTGTAAAAACTACCAAGAGAACTCCTGCCTGGCACCTTCCCCGGTGGAGTTGTGCATGGGGTGTGTTTGGAACATTTTGTCACCGGGCGACTCCAAAATTCAGCGGTTCCCCATCTCAGCCCAGAAAGCAGGTAGAACAACTTTTGTGGTGCCTTTCAGGTGCCTACCAAGGTAGTGTAAAAACTATCAAGAGAACGCTTGTCTGGCACCTTCCCCGGTGGAGTTTTGCAGGGGGTGTGTTTGGAACATTTTGTCACCGGCCGAGTCCAAAATTCAGCGATTCCCCATCTCAGCCCAGAAAGCAGGTAGAACAACTTTTGTGGTGTCTTTCAGATGCCTACTGGAGCAATGTAAAAACTACCAGGAGAACTCCTGTCTGGCACCTTCCCCGGTGGAGTTGTGCAGGGGGTGTGTTTGGAACATTTTGTCACCGGCCGAGTCCAAAATTCAGCGATTCCCCATCTCAGCCCAGAAAGCAGGTAGAACAACTTTTGTGGTGTCCTTTTGATGCCTACCGGAGCAATGTAAAAACTACCAACAGAGCTCGTCCCTGGCACCTTCGCTAGTGGAGTTGTGCATGGGGTGTGTTTGGAACATTTTGTCACCGGCCGACTCCAAAATTCAGCGGTTCCCCATCTCAGCCCAGAAAGCAGGTAGAACAACTTTTGTGGTGCCTTTTAGCTGCCTACCAAGGTAGTGTAAAAACTATTAAGAGAACTCCTGTCTGGCACCTTCCCCGGTGGAGTTGTGCATGGGGTGTGTTTGGAACATTTTGTCACCGGCCGAGTCCAAAATTCAGCGTTTCCCCATCTCAGCCCAGAAAGCAGGTAGAACAACTTTTGTGGTGTCTTTCAGCTGCCTACCGGAGCAATGTAAAAACTACAGGAGAACTCCTGTCTGGCACCTTCCCCGGTGGAGTTGTGCAGGGGGTGTGTTCGGAATATTTTGTCACCAGCCGAGCCCAAAAATTCAGCGGTTCCCCATCTCAGCCCAGAAAGCAGGTAGAACAACTTTTGTGGTGCCTTTCAAATGCCTACCAAGGTAGTGTAAAAACTACCAAGAGAACTCCTGCCTGGCACCTTCCCCGGTGGAGTTGTGCATGGGGTGTGTTTGGAACATTTTGTCACCGGCCGAGTCCAAAATTCAGCGGTTCCCCATCTCAGCCCAGAAAGCAGGTAGAACAACTTTTGTGGTGCCTTTCAGGTGCCTACCAAGGTAGTGTAAAAACTACCAGGAGAACTCCTGTCTGGCACCTTCGCTAGTGGAGTTGTGCATGGGGTGTGTTTGGAACATTTTGTCACCGGCCGACTCCAAAATTCAGCGGTTCCCCATCTCAGCCCAGAAAGCAGGTAGAACAACTTTTGTGGTGCCTTTCAGGTGCCTACCAAGGTAGTGTAAAAACTACCAGGAGAACTCCTGTCTGGCACCTTCGCTAGTGGAGTTGTGCATGGGGTGTGTTTGGAACATTTTGTCACCGGCCGAGTCCAAAATTCAGCGTTTCCCCATCTCAGCCCAGAAAGCAGGTAGAACAACTTTTGTGGTGTCTTTCAGATGCCTACCGGAGCAATGTAAAAACTACCAGGAGAACTCCTGTCTGGCACCTTCCCCGGTGGAGTTGTGCATGGGGTGTCTTTGGAACATTTTGTCACTGGCCGAGTCCAAAATTCAGCGGTTCCCCATCTCAGCCCAGAAAGCAGGTAGAACAACTTTTGTGGTGTCTTTCAGATGCCTACCGGAGCAATGTAAAAACTACCAGGAGAACTCCTGTCTGGCACCTTCCCCGGTGGAGTTGTGCAGGGGGTGTGTTTGGAACATTTTGTCACCAGCCGAGTCCAAAATTCAGCGGTTCCCCATCTCAGCCCAGAAAGCAGGTAGAACAACTTTTGTGGTGCCTTTCAGCTGCCTACCAAGGTAGTGTAAAAACTACCAAGAGAACTCCTGCCTGGCACCTTCCCCGGTGGAGTTGTGCATGGGGTGTCTTTGGAACATTTTGTCACCGGCCGAGTCCAAAATTCAGCGATTCCCCATCTCAGCCCAGAAAGCAGGTAGAACAACTTTTGTGGTGTCCTTTTGATGCCTACCGGAGCAATGTAAAAACTACCAGGAGAACTCCTGTCTGGCACCTTCGCTAGTGGAGTTGTGCATGGGGTGTGTTTGGAACATTTTGTCACCGGCCGACTCCAAAATTCAGCGGTTCCCCATCTCAGCCCAGAAAGCAGGTAGAACAACTTTTGTGGTGCCTTTTAGCTGCCTACCAAGGTAGTGTAAAAACTACTAAGAGAACTCCTGTCTGGCACCTTCCCCGGTGGAGTTGTGCATGGGGTGTCTTTGGAACATTTTGTCACTGGCCGAGTCCAAAATTCAGCGGTTCCCCATCTCAGCCCAGAAAGCAGGTAGAACAACTTTTGTGGTGTCTTTCAGATGCCTACCGGAGCAATGTAAAAACTACCAGGAGAACTCCTGTCTGGCACCTTCCCCGGTGGAGTTGTGCAGGGGGTGTGTTTGGAACATTTTGTCACCGGCCGAGTCCAAAATTCAGCGATTCCCCATCTCAGCCCACAAAGCAGGTGGAACAACTTTTGTGGTGTCCTTTTGATGCCTACCGGAGCAATGTAAAAACTACCAACAGAGCTCGTCCCTGGCACCTTCGCTAGTGGAGTTGTGCATGGGGTGTGTTTGGAACATTTTGTCACCGGCCGACTCCAAAATTCAGCGGTTCCCCATCTCAGCCCAGAAAGCAGGTAGAACAACTTTTGTGGTGCCTTTTAGCTGCCTACCAAGGTAGTGTAAAAACTATTAAGAGAACTCCTGTCTGGCACCTTCCCCGGTGGAGTTGTGCATGGGGTGTGTTTGGAACATTTTGTCACCGGCCGAGTCCAAAATTCAGCGTTTCCCCATCTCAGCCCAGAAAGCAGGTAGAACAACTTTTGTGGTGTCTTTCAGCTGCCTACCGGAGCAATGTAAAAACTACAGGAGAACTCCTGTCTGGCACCTTCCCCGGTGGAGTTGTGCAGGGGGTGTGTTCGGAATATTTTGTCACCAGCCGAGCCCAAAAATTCAGCGGTTCCCCATCTCAGCCCAGAAAGCAGGTAGAACAACTTTTGTGGTGCCTTTCAAATGCCTACCAAGGTAGTGTAAAAACTACCAAGAGAACTCCTGCCTGGCACCTTCCCCGGTGGAGTTGTGCATGGGGTGTGTTTGGAACATTTTGTCACCGGCCGAGTCCAAAATTCAGCGGTTCCCCATCTCAGCCCAGAAAGCAGGTAGAACAACTTTTGTGGTGCCTTTCAGGTGCCTACCAAGGTAGTGTAAAAACTACCAGGAGAACTCCTGTCTGGCACCTTCGCTAGTGGAGTTGTGCATGGGGTGTCTTTGGAACATTTTGTCACCGGCCGACTCCAAAATTCAGCGGTTCCCCATCTCAGCCCAGAAAGCAGGTAGAACAACTTTTGTGGTGCCTTTCAGCTGCCTACCAAGGTAGTGTAAAAACTACTAAGAGAACTCCTGTCTGGCACCTTCCCCGGTGGAGTTGTGCAGGGGGTGTGTTTGGAACATTTTGTCACCGGCCGAGTCCAAAATTCAGCGATTCCCCATCTCAGCCCAGAAAGCAGGTAGAACAACTTTTGTGGTGTCTTTTAGATGCCTACCAAGGTAGTGTAAAAACTATCAAGAGAACGCTTGTCTGGCACCTTCCCCCGTGGAGTTTTGCAGGGGGTGTGTTTGGAACATTTTGTCACCGGCCGAGTCCAAAATTCAGCGATTCCCCATCTCAGCCCAGAAAGCAGGTAGAACAACTTTTGTGGTGTCTTTCAGATGCCTACCGGAGCAATGTAAAAACTACCAGGAGAACTCCTGTCTGGCACCTTCCCCGGTGGAGTTGTGCAGGGGGTGTGTATGGAACATTTTGTCTCTGCCCGAGTCCAAAATTCAGCGGTTCCCCATCTCAGCCCAGAAAGCAGGTAGAACAACTTTTGTGGTGCCTTTCAAATGCCTACCAAGGTAGTGTAAAAACTACCAAGAGAACTCCTGCCTGGCACCTTCCCCGGTGGAGTTGTGCATGGGGTGTGTTTGGAACATTTTGTCACCGGGCGACTCCAAAATTCAGCGGTTCCCCATCTCAGCCCAGAAAGCAGGTAGAACAACTTTTGTGGTGCCTTTCAGGTGCCTACCAAGGTAGTGTAAAAACTATCAAGAGAACGCTTGTCTGGCACCTTCCCCGGTGGAGTTTTGCAGGGGGTGTGTTTGGAACATTTTGTCACCGGCCGAGTCCAAAATTCAGCGATTCCCCATCTCAGCCCAGAAAGCAGGTAGAACAACTTTTGTGGTGTCTTTCAGATGCCTACTGGAGCAATGTAAAAACTACCAGGAGAACTCCTGTCTGGCACCTTCCCCGGTGGAGTTGTGCAGGGGGTGTGTTTGGAACATTTTGTCACCGGCCGAGTCCAAAATTCAGCGATTCCCCATCTCAGCCCAGAAAGCAGGTAGAACAACTTTTGTGGTGTCCTTTTGATGCCTACCGGAGCAATGTAAAAACTACCAACAGAGCTCGTCCCTGGCACCTTCGCTAGTGGAGTTGTGCATGGGGTGTGTTTGGAACATTTTGTCACCGGCCGACTCCAAAATTCAGCGGTTCCCCATCTCAGCCCAGAAAGCAGGTAGAACAACTTTTGTGGTGCCTTTTAGCTGCCTACCAAGGTAGTGTAAAAACTATTAAGAGAACTCCTGTCTGGCACCTTCCCCGGTGGAGTTGTGCATGGGGTGTGTTTGGAACATTTTGTCACCGGCCGAGTCCAAAATTCAGCGTTTCCCCATCTCAGCCCAGAAAGCAGGTAGAACAACTTTTGTGGTGTCTTTCAGCTGCCTACCGGAGCAATGTAAAAACTACAGGAGAACTCCTGTCTGGCACCTTCCCCGGTGGAGTTGTGCAGGGGGTGTGTTCGGAATATTTTGTCACCAGCCGAGCCCAAAAATTCAGCGGTTCCCCATCTCAGCCCAGAAAGCAGGTAGAACAACTTTTGTGGTGCCTTTCAAATGCCTACCAAGGTAGTGTAAAAACTACCAAGAGAACTCCTGCCTGGCACCTTCCCCGGTGGAGTTGTGCATGGGGTGTGTTTGGAACATTTTGTCACCGGCCGAGTCCAAAATTCAGCGGTTCCCCATCTCAGCCCAGAAAGCAGGTAGAACAACTTTTGTGGTGCCTTTCAGGTGCCTACCAAGGTAGTGTAAAAACTACCAGGAGAACTCCTGTCTGGCACCTTCGCTAGTGGAGTTGTGCATGGGGTGTGTTTGGAACATTTTGTCACCGGCCGACTCCAAAATTCAGCGGTTCCCCATCTCAGCCCAGAAAGCAGGTAGAACAACTTTTGTGGTGCCTTTCAGGTGCCTACCAAGGTAGTGTAAAAACTACCAGGAGAACTCCTGTCTGGCACCTTCGCTAGTGGAGTTGTGCATGGGGTGTCTTTGGAACATTTTGTCACCGGCCGACTCCAAAATTCAGCGGTTCCCCATCTCAGCCCAGAAAGCAGGTAGAACAACTTTTGTGGTGCCTTTCAGCTGCCTACCAAGGTAGTGTAAAAACTACTAAGAGAACTCCTGTCTGGCACCTTCCCCGGTGGAGTTGTGCAGGGGGTGTGTTTGGAACATTTTGTCACCGGCCGAGTCCAAAATTCAGCGATTCCCCATCTCAGCCCAGAAAGCAGGTAGAACAACTTTTGTGGTGTCTTTTAGATGCCTACCAAGGTAGTGTAAAAACTATCAAGAGAACGCTTGTCTGGCACCTTCCCCCGTGGAGTTTTGCAGGGGGTGTGTTTGGAACATTTTGTCACCGGCCGAGTCCAAAATTCAGCGATTCCCCATCTCAGCCCAGAAAGCAGGTAGAACAACTTTTGTGGTGTCTTTCAGATGCCTACCGGAGCAATGTAAAAACTACCAGGAGAACTCCTGTCTGGCACCTTCCCCGGTGGAGTTGTGCAGGGGGTGTGTATGGAACATTTTGTCTCTGCCCGAGTCCAAAATTCAGCGGTTCCCCATCTCAGCCCAGAAAGCAGGTAGAACAACTTTTGTGGTGCCTTTCAAATGCCTACCAAGGTAGTGTAAAAACTACCAAGAGAACTCCTGCCTGGCACCTTCCCCGGTGGAGTTGTGCATGGGGTGTGTTTGGAACATTTTGTCACCGGGCGACTCCAAAATTCAGCGGTTCCCCATCTCAGCCCAGAAAGCAGGTAGAACAACTTTTGTGGTGCCTTTCAGGTGCCTACCAAGGTAGTGTAAAAACTATCAAGAGAACGCTTGTCTGGCACCTTCCCCGGTGGAGTTTTGCAGGGGGTGTGTTTGGAACATTTTGTCACCGGCCGAGTCCAAAATTCAGCGATTCCCCATCTCAGCCCAGAAAGCAGGTAGAACAACTTTTGTGGTGTCTTTCAGATGCCTACTGGAGCAATGTAAAAACTACCAGGAGAACTCCTGTCTGGCACCTTCCCCGGTGGAGTTGTGCAGGGGGTGTGTTTGGAACATTTTGTCACCGGCCGAGTCCAAAATTCAGCGATTCCCCATCTCAGCCCAGAAAGCAGGTAGAACAACTTTTGTGGTGTCCTTTTGATGCCTACCGGAGCAATGTAAAAACTACCAACAGAGCTCGTCCCTGGCACCTTCGCTAGTGGAGTTGTGCATGGGGTGTGTTTGGAACATTTTGTCACCGGCCGACTCCAAAATTCAGCGGTTCCCCATCTCAGCCCAGAAAGCAGGTAGAACAACTTTTGTGGTGCCTTTTAGCTGCCTACCAAGGTAGTGTAAAAACTATTAAGAGAACTCCTGTCTGGCACCTTCCCCGGTGGAGTTGTGCATGGGGTGTGTTTGGAACATTTTGTCACCGGCCGAGTCCAAAATTCAGCGTTTCCCCATCTCAGCCCAGAAAGCAGGTAGAACAACTTTTGTGGTGTCTTTCAGCTGCCTACCGGAGCAATGTAAAAACTACAGGAGAACTCCTGTCTGGCACCTTCCCCGGTGGAGTTGTGCAGGGGGTGTGTTCGGAATATTTTGTCACCAGCCGAGCCCAAAAATTCAGCGGTTCCCCATCTCAGCCCAGAAAGCAGGTAGAACAACTTTTGTGGTGCCTTTCAAATGCCTACCAAGGTAGTGTAAAAACTACCAAGAGAACTCCTGCCTGGCACCTTCCCCGGTGGAGTTGTGCATGGGGTGTGTTTGGAACATTTTGTCACCGGCCGAGTCCAAAATTCAGCGGTTCCCCATCTCAGCCCAGAAAGCAGGTAGAACAACTTTTGTGGTGCCTTTCAGGTGCCTACCAAGGTAGTGTAAAAACTACCAGGAGAACTCCTGTCTGGCACCTTCGCTAGTGGAGTTGTGCATGGGGTGTGTTTGGAACATTTTGTCACCGGCCGACTCCAAAATTCAGCGGTTCCCCATCTCAGCCCAGAAAGCAGGTAGAACAACTTTTGTGGTGCCTTTCAGGTGCCTACCAAGGTAGTGTAAAAACTACCAGGAGAACTCCTGTCTGGCACCTTCGCTAGTGGAGTTGTGCATGGGGTGTGTTTGGAACATTTTGTCACCGGCCGAGTCCAAAATTCAGCGTTTCCCCATCTCAGCCCAGAAAGCAGGTAGAACAACTTTTGTGGTGTCTTTCAGATGCCTACCGGAGCAATGTAAAAACTACCAGGAGAACTCCTGTCTGGCACCTTCCCCGGTGGAGTTGTGCATGGGGTGTCTTTGGAACATTTTGTCACTGGCCGAGTCCAAAATTCAGCGGTTCCCCATCTCAGCCCAGAAAGCAGGTAGAACAACTTTTGTGGTGTCTTTCAGATGCCTACCGGAGCAATGTAAAAACTACCAGGAGAACTCCTGTCTGGCACCTTCCCCGGTGGAGTTGTGCAGGGGGTGTGTTTGGAACATTTTGTCACCAGCCGAGTCCAAAATTCAGCGGTTCCCCATCTCAGCCCAGAAAGCAGGTAGAACAACTTTTGTGGTGCCTTTCAGCTGCCTACCAAGGTAGTGTAAAAACTACCAAGAGAACTCCTGCCTGGCACCTTCCCCGGTGGAGTTGTGCATGGGGTGTCTTTGGAACATTTTGTCACCGGCCGAGTCCAAAATTCAGCGATTCCCCATCTCAGCCCAGAAAGCAGGTAGAACAACTTTTGTGGTGTCCTTTTGATGCCTACCGGAGCAATGTAAAAACTACCAGGAGAACTCCTGTCTGGCACCTTCGCTAGTGGAGTTGTGCATGGGGTGTGTTTGGAACATTTTGTCACCGGCCGACTCCAAAATTCAGCGGTTCCCCATCTCAGCCCAGAAAGCAGGTAGAACAACTTTTGTGGTGCCTTTTAGCTGCCTACCAAGGTAGTGTAAAAACTATTAAGAGAACTCCTGTCTGGCACCTTCCCCGGTGGAGTTGTGCACGGGGTGTGTTTGGAACATTTTGTCACCGGCCGACTCCAAAATTCAGCGTTTCCCCATCTCAGCCCAGAAAGCAGGTAGAACAACTTTTGTGGTGTCTTTCAGCTGCCTACCGGAGCAATGTAAAAACTACAGGAGAACTCCTGTCTGGCACCTTCCCCGGTGGAGTTGTGCATGGGGTGTGTTCGGAATATTTTGTCACCAGCCGAGTCCAAAAATTCAGCGGTTCCCCATCTCAGCCCAGAAAGCAGGTAGAACAACTTTTGTGGTGCCTTTCAAATGCCTACCAAGGTAGTGTAAAAACTACCAAGAGAACTCCTGTCTGGCACCTTCGCTAGTGGAGTTGTGCATGGGGTATGTTTGGAACATTTTGTCACCGGCCGACTCCAAAATTCAGCGGTTCCCCATCTCAGCCCAGAAAGCAGGTAGAACAACTTTTGTGGTGCCTTTCAGCTGCCTACCAAGGTAGTGTAAAAACTACTAAGAGAACTCCTGTCTGGCACCTTCCCCGGTGGAGTTGTGCATGGGGTGTGTTTGGAACATTTTGTCACCGGCCGAGTCCAAAATTCAGCGTTTCCCCATCTCAGCCCAGAAAGCAGGTAGAACAACTTTTGTGGTGTCTTTCAGATGCCTACCGGAGCAATGTAAAAACTACCAGGAGAACTCCTGCCTGGCACCTTCCCCGGTGGAGTTGTGCATGGGGTGTGTTTGGAACATTTTGTCACCTGCCGAGTCCAAAATTCAGCGATTCCCCATCTCAGCCCAGAAAGCAGGTAGAACAACTTTTGTGGTGCCTTTCAGGTGCCTACCAAGGTAGTGTAAAAACTACCAGGAGAACTCCTGTCTGGCACCTTCCCCGGTGGAGTTGTGCATGGGGTGTGTTTGGAACATTTTGTCACCGGCCGAGTCCAAAATTCAGCCGTTCCCCATCTCAGCCCAGAAAGCAGGTAGAACATCTTTTGTGGTGTCTTTTAGATGCCTACCAAGGTAGTGTAAAAACTATCAAGAGAACGCTTGTCTGGCACCTTCCCCGGTGGAGTTTTGCAGGGGGTGTGTTTGGAACATTTTGTCACCGGCCGAGTCCAAAATTCAGCGATTCCCCATCTCAGCCCAGAAAGCAGGTAGAACAACTTTTGTGGTGTCTTTCAGATGCCTACTGGAGCAATGTAAAAACTACCAGGAGAACTCCTGTCTGGCACCTTCCCCGGTGGAGTTGTGCATGGGGTGTGTTTGGAACATTTTGTCACCGGCCGAGTCCAAAATTCAGCGATTCCCCATCTCAGCCCAGAAAGCAGGTAGAACAACTTTTGTGGTGCCTTTCAGGTGCCTACCAAGGTCGTGTAAAAACTACCAGGAGAACTCCTGTCTGGCACCTTCCCCGGTGGAGTTGTGCATGGGGTGTGTTTGGAACATTTTGTCACCGGGCGACTCCAAAATTCAGCGGTTCCCCATCTCAGCCCAGAAAGCAGGTAGAACAACTTTTGTGGTGCCTTTCAGCTGCCTACCAAGGTAGTGTAAAAACTACTAAGAGAACTCCTGTCTGGCACCTTCCCCGGTGGAGTTGTGCATGGGGTGTCTTTGGAACATTTTGTCACTGGCCGAGTCCAAAATTCAGCGGTTCCCCATCTCAGCCCAGAAAGCAGGTAGAACAACTTTTGTGGTGTCTTTCAGATGCCTACCGGAGCAATGTAAAAACTACCAGGAGAACTCCTGTCTGGCACCTTCCCCGGTGGAGTTGTGCAGGGGGTGTGTTTGGAACATTTTGTCACCAGCCGAGTCCAAAATTCAGCGGTTCCCCATCTCAGCCCAGAAAGCAGGTAGAACAACTTTTGTGGTGCCTTTCAAATGCCTACCAAGGTAGTGTAAAAACTACCAAGAGAACTCCTGCCTGGCACCTTCCCCGGTGGAGTTGTGCATGGGGTGTCTTTGGAACATTTTGTCACCGGCCGAGTCCAAAATTCAGCGATTCCCCATCTCAGCCCAGAAAGCAGGTAGAACAACTTTTGTGGTGTCCTTTTGATGCCTACCGGAGCAATGTAAAAACTACCAGGAGAACTCCTGTCTGGCACCTTCGCTAGTGGAGTTGTGCATGGGGTGTGTTTGGAACATTTTGTCACCGGCCGACTCCAAAATTCAGCGGTTCCCCATCTCAGCCCAGAAAGCAGGTAGAACAACTTTTGTGGTGCCTTTTAGCTGCCTACCAAGGTAGTGTAAAAACTATTAAGAGAACTCCTGTCTGGCACCTTCCCCGGTGGAGTTGTGCAGGGGGTGTGTTTGGAACATTTTGTCACCGGCCGAGTCCAAAATTCAGCGTTTCCCCATCTCAGCCCAGAAAGCAGGTAGAACAACTTTTGTGGTGTCTTTCAGCTGCCTACCGGAGCAATGTAAAAACTACAGGAGAACTCCTGTCTGGCACCTTCCCCGGTGGAGTTGTGCATGGGCTGTGTTCGGAATATTTTGTCACCAGCCGAGCCCAAAAATTCAGCGGTTCCCCATCTCAGCCCAGAAAGCAGGTAGAACAACTTTTGTGGTGCCTTTCAGCTGCCTACCAAGGTAGTGTAAAAACTACCAAGAGAACTCCTGCCTGGCACCTTCCCCGGTGGAGTTGTGCATGGGGTGTCTTTGGAACATTTTGTCACCGGCCGAGTCCAAAATTCAGCGATTCCCCATCTCAGCCCAGAAAGCAGGTAGAACAACTTTTGTGGTGTCCTTTTGATGCCTACCGGAGCAATGTAAAAACTACCAGGAGAACTCCTGTCTGGCACCTTCGCTAGTGGAGTTGTGCATGGGGTGTGTTTGGAACATTTTGTCACCGGCCGACTCCAAAATTCAGCGGTTCCCCATCTCAGCCCAGAAAGCAGGTAGAACAACTTTTGTGGTGCCTTTTAGCTGCCTACCAAGGTAGTGTAAAAACTATTAAGAGAACTCCTGTCTGGCACCTTCCCCGGTGGAGTTGTGCACGGGGTGTGTTTGGAACATTTTGTCACCGGCCGACTCCAAAATTCAGCGTTTCCCCATCTCAGCCCAGAAAGCAGGTAGAACAACTTTTGTGGTGTCTTTCAGCTGCCTACCGGAGCAATGTAAAAACTACAGGAGAACTCCTGTCTGGCACCTTCCCCGGTGGAGTTGTGCATGGGGTGTGTTCGGAATATTTTGTCACCAGCCGAGTCCAAAAATTCAGCGGTTCCCCATCTCAGCCCAGAAAGCAGGTAGAACAACTTTTGTGGTGCCTTTCAAATGCCTACCAAGGTAGTGTAAAAACTACCAAGAGAACTCCTGTCTGGCACCTTCGCTAGTGGAGTTGTGCATGGGGTATGTTTGGAACATTTTGTCACCGGCCGACTCCAAAATTCAGCGGTTCCCCATCTCAGCCCAGAAAGCAGGTAGAACAACTTTTGTGGTGCCTTTCAGCTGCCTACCAAGGTAGTGTAAAAACTACTAAGAGAACTCCTGTCTGGCACCTTCCCCGGTGGAGTTGTGCATGGGGTGTGTTTGGAACATTTTGTCACCGGCCGAGTCCAAAATTCAGCGTTTCCCCATCTCAGCCCAGAAAGCAGGTAGAACAACTTTTGTGGTGTCTTTCAGATGCCTACCGGAGCAATGTAAAAACTACCAGGAGAACTCCTGCCTGGCACCTTCCCCGGTGGAGTTGTGCATGGGGTGTGTTTGGAACATTTTGTCACCTGCCGAGTCCAAAATTCAGCGATTCCCCATCTCAGCCCAGAAAGCAGGTAGAACAACTTTTGTGGTGCCTTTCAGGTGCCTACCAAGGTAGTGTAAAAACTACCAGGAGAACTCCTGTCTGGCACCTTCCCCGGTGGAGTTGTGCATGGGGTGTGTTTGGAACATTTTGTCACCGGCCGAGTCCAAAATTCAGCCGTTCCCCATCTCAGCCCAGAAAGCAGGTAGAACATCTTTTGTGGTGTCTTTTAGATGCCTACCAAGGTAGTGTAAAAACTATCAAGAGAACGCTTGTCTGGCACCTTCCCCGGTGGAGTTTTGCAGGGGGTGTGTTTGGAACATTTTGTCACCGGCCGAGTCCAAAATTCAGCGATTCCCCATCTCAGCCCAGAAAGCAGGTAGAACAACTTTTGTGGTGTCTTTCAGATGCCTACTGGAGCAATGTAAAAACTACCAGGAGAACTCCTGTCTGGCACCTTCCCCGGTGGAGTTGTGCATGGGGTGTGTTTGGAACATTTTGTCACCGGCCGAGTCCAAAATTCAGCGATTCCCCATCTCAGCCCAGAAAGCAGGTAGAACAACTTTTGTGGTGCCTTTCAGGTGCCTACCAAGGTCGTGTAAAAACTACCAGGAGAACTCCTGTCTGGCACCTTCCCCGGTGGAGTTGTGCATGGGGTGTGTTTGGAACATTTTGTCACCGGGCGACTCCAAAATTCAGCGGTTCCCCATCTCAGCCCAGAAAGCAGGTAGAACAACTTTTGTGGTGCCTTTCAGCTGCCTACCAAGGTAGTGTAAAAACTACTAAGAGAACTCCTGTCTGGCACCTTCCCCGGTGGAGTTGTGCATGGGGTGTCTTTGGAACATTTTGTCACTGGCCGAGTCCAAAATTCAGCGGTTCCCCATCTCAGCCCAGAAAGCAGGTAGAACAACTTTTGTGGTGTCTTTCAGATGCCTACCGGAGCAATGTAAAAACTACCAGGAGAACTCCTGTCTGGCACCTTCCCCGGTGGAGTTGTGCAGGGGGTGTGTTTGGAACATTTTGTCACCAGCCGAGTCCAAAATTCAGCGGTTCCCCATCTCAGCCCAGAAAGCAGGTAGAACAACTTTTGTGGTGCCTTTCAAATGCCTACCAAGGTAGTGTAAAAACTACCAAGAGAACTCCTGCCTGGCACCTTCCCCGGTGGAGTTGTGCATGGGGTGTCTTTGGAACATTTTGTCACCGGCCGAGTCCAAAATTCAGCGATTCCCCATCTCAGCCCAGAAAGCAGGTAGAACAACTTTTGTGGTGTCCTTTTGATGCCTACCGGAGCAATGTAAAAACTACCAGGAGAACTCCTGTCTGGCACCTTCGCTAGTGGAGTTGTGCATGGGGTGTGTTTGGAACATTTTGTCACCGGCCGACTCCAAAATTCAGCGGTTCCCCATCTCAGCCCAGAAAGCAGGTAGAACAACTTTTGTGGTGCCTTTTAGCTGCCTACCAAGGTAGTGTAAAAACTATTAAGAGAACTCCTGTCTGGCACCTTCCCCGGTGGAGTTGTGCAGGGGGTGTGTTTGGAACATTTTGTCACCGGCCGAGTCCAAAATTCAGCGTTTCCCCATCTCAGCCCAGAAAGCAGGTAGAACAACTTTTGTGGTGTCTTTCAGCTGCCTACCGGAGCAATGTAAAAACTACAGGAGAACTCCTGTCTGGCACCTTCCCCGGTGGAGTTGTGCATGGGCTGTGTTCGGAATATTTTGTCACCAGCCGAGCCCAAAAATTCAGCGGTTCCCCATCTCAGCCCAGAAAGCAGGTAGAACAACTTTTGTGGTGTCTTTCAGATGCCTACCGGAGCAATGTAAAAACTACCAGGAGAACTCCTGTCTGGCACCTTCCCCGGTGGAGTTGTGCATGGGGTGTCTTTGGAACATTTTGTCACTGGCCGAGTCCAAAATTCAGCGGTTCCCCATCTCAGCCCAGAAAGCAGGTAGAACAACTTTTGTGGTGTCTTTCAGATGCCTACCGGAGCAATGTAAAAACTACCAGGAGAACTCCTGTCTGGCACCTTCCCCGGTGGAGTTGTGCAGGGGGTGTGTTTGGAACATTTTGTCACCAGCCGAGTCCAAAATTCAGCGGTTCCCCATCTCAGCCCAGAAAGCAGGTAGAACAACTTTTGTGGTGCCTTTCAGCTGCCTACCAAGGTAGTGTAAAAACTACCAAGAGAACTCCTGCCTGGCACCTTCCCCGGTGGAGTTGTGCATGGGGTGTCTTTGGAACATTTTGTCACCGGCCGAGTCCAAAATTCAGCGATTCCCCATCTCAGCCCAGAAAGCAGGTAGAACAACTTTTGTGGTGCCTTTCAGGTGCCTACCAAGGTAGTGTAAAAACTACCAGGAGAACTCCTGTCTGGCACCTTCCCCGGTGGAGTTGTGCAGGGGGTGTGTTTGGAACATTTTGTCACCGGCCGAGTCCAAAATTCAGCGGTTCCCCATCTCAGCCCAGAAAGCAGGTAGAACAACTTTTGTGGTGTCTTTCAGCTGCCTACCGGAGCAATGTAAAAACTACAGGAGAACTCCTGTCTGGCACCTTCCCCGGTGGAGTTGTGCATGGGGTGTGTTCGGAATATTTTGTCACCAGCCGAGCCCAAAAATTCAGCGGTTCCCCATCTCAGCCCAGAAAGCAGGTAGAAGAACTTTTGTGGTGCCTTTCAGCTGCCTACCAAGGTAGTGTAAAAACTACCAAGAGAACTCCTGCCTGGCACCTTCCCCGGTGGAGTTGTGCATGGGGTGTGTTTGGAACATTTTGTCACCGGCCGAGTCCAAAATTCAGCGGTTCCCCATCTCAGCCCAGAAAGCAGGTAGAACAACTTTTGTGGTGCCTTTCAGGTGCCTACCAAGGTAGTGTAAAAACTACCAGGAGAACTCCTGTCTGGCACCTTCGCTAGTGGAGTTGTGCATGGGGTGTGTTTGGAACATTTTGTCACCGGCCGAGTCCAAAATTCAGCGGTTCCCCATCTCAGCCCAGAAAGCAGGTAGAACAACTTTTGTGGTGTCTTTCAGATGCCTACCGGAGCAATGTAAAAACTACCAGGAGAACTCCTGTCTGGCACCTTCCCCGGTGGAGTTGTGCAGGGGGTGTGTTTGGAACATTTTGTCACCGGCCGAGTCCAAAATTCAGCGGTTCCCCATCTCAGCCCAGAAAGCAGGTAGAACAACTTTTGTGGTGTCTTTCAGATGCCTACCGGAGCAATGTAAAAACTACCAGGAGAACTCCTGCCTGGCACCTTCCTCGGTGGAGTTGTGCATGGGGTGTCTTTGGAACATTTTGTCACCGGCCGAGTCCAAAATTCAGCGATTCCCCATCTCAGCCCAGAAAGCAGGTAGAACAACTTTTGTGGTGCCTTTCAGGTGCCTACCAAGGTAGTGTAAAAACTACCAGGAGAACTCCTGTCTGGCACCTTCCCCGGTGGAGTTGTGCAGGGGGTGTGTTTGGAACATTTTGTCACCGGCCGAGTCCAAAATTCAGCGGTTCCCCATCTCAGCCCAGAAAGCAGGTAGAACATCTTTTGTGGTGTCTTTTAGATGCCTACTGGAGCAATGTAAAAACTACCAGGAGAACTCCTGTCTGGCACCTTCCCCGGTATAGTTGTGCAGGGGGTGTCTTTGGAACATTTTGTCACCGGCCGAGTCCAAAATTCAGCTGTACCCCATCTCAGCCCAGAAAGCAGGTAGAACAACTTTTGTGGTGTCTTTTAGATGCCTACCAAGGTAGTGTAAAAACTATCAAGAGAACGCTTATCTGGCACCTTCCCCGGTGGAGTTTTGCAGGGGGTGTGTTTGGAACATTTTGTCACCGGCCGAGTCCAAAATTCAGCGATTCCCCATCTCAGCCCAGAAAGCAGGTAGAACAACTTTTGTGGTGTCTTTCAGATGCCTACCGGAGCAATGTAAAAACTACCAGGAGAACTCCTGCCTGGCACCTTCCCCGGTGGAGTTGTGCATGGGGTGTGTTTGGAACATTTTGTCACCGGCCGACTCCAAAATTCAGCGGTTCCCCATCTCAGCCCAGAAAGCAGGTAGAACAACTTTTGTGGTGCCTTTTAGCTGCCTACCAAGGTAGTGTAAAAACTATTAAGAGAACTCCTGTCTGGCACCTTCCCCGGTGGAGTTGTGCATGGGGTGTGTTTGGAACATTTTGTCACCGGCCGAGTCCAAAATTCAGCGGTTCCCCATCTCAGCCCAGAAAGCAGATAGAACAACTTTTGTGGTGTCTTTCAGCTGCCTACCGGAGCAATGTAAAAACTACAGGAGAACTCCTGTCTGGCACCTTCCCCGGTGGAGTTGTGCATGGGCTGTGTTCGGAATATTTTGTCACCAGCCGAGTCCAAAAATTCAGCGGTTCCCCATCTCAGCCCAGAAAGCAGGTAGAACAACTTTTGTGGTGCCTTTCAAATGCCTACCAAGGTAGTGTAAAAACTACCAAGAGAACTCCTGCCTGGCACCTTCCCCGGTGGAGTTGTGCATGGGGTGTGTTTGGAACATTTTGTCACCGCCCGACTCCAAAATTCAGCGGTTCCCCATCTCAGCCCAGAAAGCAGGTAGAACAACTTTTGTGGTGTCTTTCAGATGCCTACCGGAGCAATGTAAAAACTACCAGGAGAACTCCTGCCTGGCACCTTCCCCGGTGGAGTTGTGCATGGGGTGTCTTTGGAACATTTTGTCACCGGGCGACTCCAAAATTCAGCGGTTCCCCATCTCAGCCCAGAAAGCAGGTAGAACAACTTTTGTGGTGCCTTTCAGGTGCCTACCAAGGTAGTGTAAAAACTACCAGGAGAACTCCTGTCTGGCACCTTCCCCGGTGGAGTTGTGCAGGGGGTGTGTTTGGAACATTTTGTCACCGGCCGAGTCCAAAATTCAGCGGTTCCCCATCTCAGTCCAGAAAGCAGGTAGAACAACTTTTGTGGTGTCTTTCAGATGCCTACCGGAGCAATGTAAAAACTACCAGGAGAACTCCTGTCTGGCACCTTCCCCGGTGGAGTTGTGCAGGGGGTGTCTTTGGAACATTTTGTCACCGGCCGAGTCCAAAATTCAGCGATTCCCCATCTCAGCCCAGAAAGCAGGTAGAACAACTTTTGTAGTGTCTTTCAGATGCCTACCGGAGCAATGTAAAAACTACCAGGAGAACTCCTGTCTGGCACCTTCCCCGGTGGAGTTGTGCAGGGGGTGTGTTTGGAACATTTTGTCTCTGGCCGAGTCCAAAATTCAGCGGTTCCCCATCTCAGCCCAGAAAGCAGGTAGAACAACTTTTGTGGTGCCTTTCAAATGCCTACCAAGGTAGTGTAAAAACTACCAAGAGAACTCCTGCCTGGCACCTTCCCCGGTGGAGTTGTGCAGGGGGTGTCTTTGGAACATTTTGTCACCGGCCGAGTCCAAAATTCAGCGGTTCCCCATCTCAGCCCAGAAAGCAGGTAGAACAACTTTTGTGGTGCCTTTCAGGTGCCTACCAAGGTAGTGTAAAAACTACCAGGAGAACTCCTGTCTGGCACCTTCGCTAGTGGAGTTGTGCATGGGGTGTCTTTGGAACATTTTGTCACCGGGCGACTCCAAAATTCAGCGGTTCCCCATCTCAGCCCAGAAAGCAGGTAGAACAACTTTTGTGGTGTCTTTCAGATGCCTACCGGAGCAATGTAAAAACTACCAGGAGAACTCCTGTCTGGCACCTTCCCCGGTGGAGTTGTGCAGGGGGTGTGTTTGGAACATTTTGTCACCGGCCGACTCCAAAATTCAGCGGTTCCCCATCTCAGCCCAGAAAGCAGGTAGAACAACTTTTGTGGTGCCTTTCAGCTGCCTACCAAGGTAGTGTAAAAACTTCTAAGAGAACTCCTGTCTGGCACCTTCCCCGGTGGAGTTGTGCATGGGGTGTCTTTGGAACATTTTGTCACCGGCCGAGTCCAAAATTCAGCGGTTCCCCATCTCAGCCCAGAAAGCAGGTAGAACAACTTTTGTGGTGTCTTTCAGATGCCTACCGGAGCAATGTAAAAACTACCAGGAGAACTCCTGTCTGGCACCTTCCCCGGTGGAGTTGTGCAGGGGGTGTGTTTGGAACATTTTGTCACCGGCCGAGTCCAAAATTCAGCGATTCCCCATCTCAGCCCAGAAAGCAGGTAGAACAACTTTTGTGGTGTCCTTTTGATGCCTACCGGAGCAATGTAAAAACTACCAACAGAGCTCGTCCCTGGCACCTTCGCTAGTGGAGTTGTGCATGGGGTGTGTTTGGAACATTTTGTCACCGGCCGACTCCAAAATTCAGCGGTTCCCCATCTCAGCCCAGAAAGCAGGTAGAACAACTTTTGTGGTGCCTTTTAGCTGCCTACCAAGGTAGTGTAAAAACTATTAAGAGAACTCCTGTCTGGCACCTTCCCCGGTGGAGTTGTGCATGGGGTGTGTTTGGAACATTTTGTCACCGGCCGAGTCCAAAATTCAGCGTTTCCCCATCTCAGCCCAGAAAGCAGGTAGAACAACTTTTGTGGTGTCTTTCAGCTGCCTACCGGAGCAATGTAAAAACTACAGGAGAACTCCTGTCTGGCACCTTCCCCGGTGGAGTTGTGCAGGGGGTGTGTTCGGAATATTTTGTCACCAGCCGAGCCCAAAAATTCAGCGGTTCCCCATCTCAGCCCAGAAAGCAGGTAGAACAACTTTTGTGGTGCCTTTCAAATGCCTACCAAGGTAGTGTAAAAACTACCAAGAGAACTCCTGCCTGGCACCTTCCCCGGTGGAGTTGTGCATGGGGTGTGTTTGGAACATTTTGTCACCGGCCGACTCCAAAATTCAGCGGTTCCCCATCTCAGCCCAGAAAGCAGGTAGAACAACTTTTGTGGTGCCTTTCAGGTGCCTACCAAGGTAGTGTAAAAACTACCAGGAAAACTCCTGTCTGGCACCTTCCCCGGTGGAGTTGTGCATGGGGTGTGTTTGGAACATTTTGTCACCGGCCGACTCCAAAATTCAGCGGTTCCCCATCTCAGCCCAGAAAGCAGGTAGAACAACTTTTGTGGTGCCTTTCAGGTGCCTACCAAGGTAGTGTAAAAACTACCAGGAGAACTCCTGTCTGGCACCTTCGCTAGTGGAGTTGTGCATGGGGTGTCTTTGGAACATTTTGTCACCGGCCGACTCCAAAATTCAGCGGTTCCCCATCTCAGCCCAGAAAGCAGGTAGAACAACTTTTGTGGTGCCTTTCAGCTGCCTACCAAGGTAGTGTAAAAACTACTAAGAGAACTCCTGTCTGGCACCTTCCCCGGTGGAGTTGTGCAGGGGGTGTGTTTGGAACATTTTGTCACCGGCCGAGTCCAAAATTCAGCGGTTCCCCATCTCAGCCCAGAAAGCAGGTAGAACAACTTTTGTGGTGTCTTTTAGATGCCTACCAAGGTAGTGTAAAAACTATCAAGAGAACGCTTGTCTGGCACCTTCCCCGGTGGAGTTTTGCAGGGGGTGTGTTTGGAACATTTTGTCACCGGCCGAGTCCAAAATTCAGCGATTCCCCATCTCAGCCCAGAAAGCAGGTAGAACAACTTTTGTGGTGTCTTTCAGATGCCTACCGGAGCAATGTAAAAACTACCAGGAGAACTCCTGTCTGGCACCTTCCCCGGTGGAGTTGTGCAGGGGGTGTGTATGGAACATTTTGTCTCTGGCCGAGTCCAAAATTCAGCGGTTCCCCATCTCAGCCCAGAAAGCAGGTAGAACAACTTTTGTGGTGCCTTTCAAATGCCTACCAAGGTAGTGTAAAAACTACCAAGAGAACTCCTGCCTGGCACCTTCCCCGGTGGAGTTGTGCATGGGGTGTGTTTGGAACATTTTGTCACCGGGCGACTCCAAAATTCAGCGGTTCCCCATCTCAGCCCAGAAAGCAGGTAGAACAACTTTTGTGGTGCCTTTCAGGTGCCTACCAAGGTAGTGTAAAAACTACCAGGAGAACTCCTGTCTGGCACCTTCGCTAGTGGAGTTGTGCATGGGGTGTGTTTGGAACATTTTGTCACTGGCCGAGTCCAAAATTCAGCGGTTCCCCATCTCAGCCCAGAAAGCAGGTAGAACAACTTTTGTGGTGTCTTTCAGATGCCTACCGGAGCAATGTAAAAACTACCAGGAGAACTCCTGTCTGGCACCTTCCCCGGTGGAGTTGTGCAGGGGGTGTGTTTGGAACATTTTGTCACCGGCCGAGTCCAAAATTCAGCGATTCCCCATCTCAGCCCAGAAAGCAGGTAGAACAACTTTTGTGGTGTCCTTTTGATGCCTACCGGAGCAATGTAAAAACTACCAACAGAGCTCGTCCCTGGCACCTTCGCTAGTGGAGTTGTGCATGGGGTGTGTTTGGAACATTTTGTCACCGGCCGAGTCCAAAATTCAGCGTTTCCCCATCTCAGCCCAGAAAGCAGGTAGAACAACTTTTGTGGTGTCTTTCAGCTGCCTACCGGAGCAATGTAAAAACTACAGGAGAACTCCTGTCTGGCACCTTCCCCGGTGGAGTTGTGCAGGGGGTGTGTTCGGAATATTTTGTCACCAGCCGAGCCCAAAAATTCAGCGGTTCCCCATCTCAGCCCAGAAAGCAGGTAGAACAACTTTTGTGGTGCCTTTCAAATGCCTACCAAGGTAGTGTAAAAACTACCAAGAGAACTCCTGCCTGGCACCTTCCCCGGTGGAGTTGTGCATGGGGTGTGTTTGGAACATTTTGTCACCGGCCGAGTCCAAAATTCAGCGGTTCCCCATCTCAGCCCAGAAAGCAGGTAGAACAACTTTTGTGGTGCCTTTCAGGTGCCTACCAAGGTAGTGTAAAAACTACCAGGAGAACTCCTGTCTGGCACCTTCGCTAGTGGAGTTGTGCATGGGGTGTCTTTGGAACATTTTGTCACCGGCCGACTCCAAAATTCAGCGGTTCCCCATCTCAGCCCAGAAAGCAGGTAGAACAACTTTTGTGGTGCCTTTCAGCTGCCTACCAAGGTAGTGTAAAAACTACTAAGAGAACTCCTGTCTGGCACCTTCCCCGGTGGAGTTGTGCAGGGGGTGTGTTTGGAACATTTTGTCACCGGCCGAGTCCAAAATTCAGCGGTTCCCCATCTCAGCCCAGAAAGCAGGTAGAACAACTTTTGTGGTGTCTTTTAGATGCCTACCAAGGTAGTGTAAAAACTATCAAGAGAACGCTTGTCTGGCACCTTCCCCCGTGGAGTTTTGCAGGGGGTGTGTTTGGAACATTTTGTCACCGGCCGAGTCCAAAATTCAGCGATTCCCCATCTCAGCCCAGAAAGCAGGTAGAACAACTTTTGTGGTGTCTTTCAGATGCCTACCGGAGCAATGTAAAAACTACCAGGAGAACTCCTGTCTGGCACCTTCCCCGGTGGAGTTGTGCAGGGGGTGTGTATGGAACATTTTGTCTCTGGCCGAGTCCAAAATTCAGCGGTTCCCCATCTCAGCCCAGAAAGCAGGTAGAACAACTTTTGTGGTGCCTTTCAAATGCCTACCAAGGTAGTGTAAAAACTACCAAGAGAACTCCTGCCTGGCACCTTCCCCGGTGGAGTTGTGCATGGGGTGTGTTTGGAACATTTTGTCACCGGGCGACTCCAAAATTCAGCGGTTCCCCATCTCAGCCCAGAAAGCAGGTAGAACAACTTTTGTGGTGCCTTTCAGGTGCCTACCAAGGTAGTGTAAAAACTACCAGGAGAACTCCTGTCTGGCACCTTCGCTAGTGGAGTTGTGCATGGGGTGTGTTTGGAACATTTTGTCACCGGCCGAGTCCAAAATTCAGCGGTTCCCCATCTCAGCCCAGAAAGCAGGTAGAACAACTTTTGTGGTGTCTTTCAGATGCCTACCGGAGCAATGTAAAAACTACCAGGAGAACTCCTGTCTGGCACCTTCCCCGGTGGAGTTGTGCAGGGGGTGTGTTTGGAACATTTTGTCACCGGCCGAGTCCAAAATTCAGCGTTTCCCCATCTCAGCCCAGAAAGCAGGTAGAACAACTTTTGTGGTGTCTTTCAGATGCCTACCGGAGCAATGTAAAAACTACCAGGAGAACTCCTGTCTGGCACCTTCCCCGGTGGAGTTGTGCAGGGGGTGTGTTTGGAACATTTTGTCACCGGGCGACTCCAAAATTCAGCGGTTCCCCATCTCAGCCCAGAAAGCAGGTAGAACAACTTTTGTGGTGCCTTTCAGCTGCCTACCAAGGTAGTGTAAAAACTACTAAGAGAACTCCTGTCTGGCACCTTCCCCGGTGGAGTTGTGCATGGGGTGTCTTTGGAACATTTTGTCACTGGCCGAGTCCAAAATTCAGCGGTTCCCCATCTCAGCCCAGAAAGCAGGTAGAACAACTTTTGTGGTGTCTTTCAGATGCCTACCGGAGCAATGTAAAAACTACCAGGAGAACTCCTGTCTGGCACCTTCCCCGGTGGAGTTGTGCAGGGGGTGTGTTTGGAACATTTTGTCACCAGCCGAGTCCAAAATTCAGCGGTTCCCCATCTCAGCCCAGAAAGCAGGTAGAACAACTTTTGTGGTGCCTTTCAGGTGCCTACCAAGGTAGTGTAAAAACTACCAGGAGAACTCCTGTCTGGCACCTTCGCTAGTGGAGTTGTGCATGGGGTGTGTTTGGAACATTTTGTCACCGGCCGACTCCAAAATTCAGCGGTTCCCCATCTCAGCCCAGAAAGCAGGTAGAACAACTTTTGTGGTGCCTTTTAGCTGCCTACCAAGGTAGTGTAAAAACTATTAAGAGAACTCCTATCTGGCACCTTCCCCGGTGGAGTTGTGCACGGGGTGTGTTTGGAACATTTTTTCACCGGCCGAGTCCAAAATTCAGCGTTTCCCCATCTCAGCCCAGAAAGCAGGTAGAACAACTTTTGTGGTGTCTTTCAGCTGCCTACCGGAGCAATGTAAAAACTACAGGAGAACTCCTGTCTGGCACCTTCCCCGGTGGAGTTGTGCATGGGGTGTGTTCGGAATATTTTGTCACCAGCCGAGTCCAAAAATTCAGCGGTTCCCCATCTCAGCCCAGAAAGCAGGTAGAACAACTTTTGTGGTGCCTTTCAAATGCCTACCAAGGTAGTGTAAAAACTACCAAGAGAACTCCTGCCTGGCACCTTCCCCGGTGGAGTTGTGCATGGGGTGTGTTTGGAACATTTTGTCACCGGCCGAGTCCAAAATTCAGCGGTTCCCCATCTCAGCCCAGAAAGCAGGTAGAACAACTTTTGTGGTGCCTTTCAGGTGCCTACCAAGGTAGTGTAAAAACTACCAGGAGAACTCCTGTCTGGCACCTTCGCTAGTGGAGTTGTGCATGGGGTATGTTTGGAACATTTTGTCACCGGCCGACTCCAAAATTCAGCGGTTCCCCATCTCAGCCCAGAAAGCAGGTAGAACAACTTTTGTGGTGCCTTTCAGCTGCCTACCAAGGTAGTGTAAAAACTACTAAGAGAACTCCTGTCTGGCACCTTCCCCGGTGGAGTTGTGCAGGGGGTGTCTTTGGAACATTTTGTCACCGGCCGAGTCCAAAATTCAGCGGTTCCCCATCTCAGCCCAGAAAGCAGGTAGAACAACTTTTGTGGTGTCTTTCAGATGCCTACCGGAGCAATGTAAAAACTACCAGGAGAACTCCTGCCTGGCACCTTCCCCGGTGGAGTTGTGCATGGGGTGTGTTTGGAACATTTTGTCACCTGCCGAGTCCAAAATTCAGCGATTCCCCATCTCAGCCCAGAAAGCAGGTAGAACAACTTTTGTGGTGCCTTTCAGGTGCCTACCAAGGTAGTGTAAAAACTACCAGGAGAACTCCTGTCTGGCACCTTCGCTAGTGGAGTTGTGCATGGGGTGTGTTTGGAACATTTTGTCACCGGCCGAGTCCAAAATTCAGCCGTTCCCCATCTCAGCCCAGAAAGCAGGTAGAACATCTTTTGTGGTGTCTTTTAGATGCCTACCAAGGTAGTGTAAAAACTATCAAGAGAACGCTTGTCTGGCACCTTCCCCGGTGGAGTTTTGCAGGGGGTGTGTTTGGAACATTTTGTCACCGGCCGAGTCCAAAATTCAGCGATTCCCCATCTCAGCCCAGAAAGCAGGTAGAACAACTTTTGTGGTGTCTTTCAGATGCCTACCGGAGCAATGTAAAAACTACCAGGAGAACTCCTGTCTGGCACCTTCCCCGGTGGAGTTGTGCAGGGGGTGTGTTTGGAACATTTTGTCACCAGCCGAGTCCAAAATTCAGCGGTTCCCCATCTCAGCCCAGAAAGCAGGTAGAACAACTTTTGTGGTGCCTTTCAAATGCCTACCAAGGTAGTGTAAAAACTACCAAGAGAACTCCTGCCAGGCACCTTCCCCGGTGGAGTTGTGCATGGGGTGTCTTTGGAACATTTTGTCACCGGCCGAGTCCAAAATTCAGCGGTTCCCCATCTCAGCCCAGAAAGCAGGTAGAACAACTTTTGTGGTGCCTTTCAGGTGCCTACCAAGGTAGTGTAAAAACTACCAGGAGAACTCCTGTCTGGCACCTTCCCCGGTGGAGTTGTGCATGGGGTGTGTTTGGAACATTTTGTCACTGGCCGAGTCCAAAATTCAGCGTTTCCCCATCTCAGCCCAGAAAGCAGGTAGAACAACTTTTGTGGTGTCTTTCAGATGCCTACCGGAGCAATGTAAAAACTACCAGGAGAACTCCTGTCTGGCACCTTCCCCGGTGGAGTTGTGCAGGGGGTGTGTTTGGAACATTTTGTCACCGGGCGACTCCAAAATTCAGCGGTTCCCCATCTCAGCCCAGAAAGCAGGTAGAACAACTTTTGTGGTGCCTTTCAGCTGCCTACCAAGGTAGTGTAAAAACTACTAAGAGAACTCCTGCCTGGCACCTTCCCCGGTGGAGTTGTGCATGGGGTGTCTTTGGAACATTTTGTCACTGGCCGAGTCCAAAATTCAGCGGTTCCCCATCTCAGCCCAGAAAGCAGGTAGAACAACTTTTGTGGTGCCTTTCAGATGCCTACCAAGGTAGTGTAAAAACTACTAAGAGAACTCCTGTCTGGCACCTTCCCCGGTGGAGTTGTGCAGGGGGTGTGTTTGGAACATTTTTTCACCGGCCGAGTCCAAAATTCAGCGTTTCCCCATCTCAGCCCAGAAAGCAGGTAGAACAACTTTTGTGGTGTCTTTCAGCTGCCTACCGGAGCAATGTAAAAACTACAGGAGAACTCCTGTCTGGCACCTTCCCCGGTGGAGTTGTGCATGGGGTGTGTTCGGAATATTTTGTCACCAGCCGAGTCCAAAAATTCAGCGATTCCCCATCTCAGCCCAGAAAGCAGGTAGAACAACTTTTGTGGTGCCTTTCAAATGCCTACCAAGGTAGTGTAAAAACTACCAAGAGAACTCCTGCCTGGCACCTTCCCCGGTGGAGTTGTGCATGGGGTGTGTTTGGAACATTTTGTCACCGGCCGAGTCCAAAATTCAGCGGTTCCCCATCTCAGCCCAGAAAGCAGGTAGAACAACTTTTGTGGTGCCTTTCAGGTGCCTACCAAGGTAGTGTAAAAACTACCAGGAGAACTCCTGTCTGGCACCTTCGCTAGTGGAGTTGTGCATGGGGTATGTTTGGAACATTTTGTCACCGGCCGACTCCAAAATTCAGCGGTTCCCCATCTCAGCCCAGAAAGCAGGTAGAACAACTTTTGTGGTGCCTTTCAGCTGCCTACCAAGGTAGTGTAAAAACTACTAAGAGAACTCCTGTCTGGCACCTTCCCCGGTGGAGTTGTGCAGGGGGTGTGTTTGGAACATTTTGTCACCGGCCGAGTCCAAAATTCAGCGGTTCCCCATCTCAGCCCAGAAAGCAGGTAGAACAACTTTTGTGGTGCCTTTCAGATGCCTACCGGAGCAATGTAAAAACTACCAGGAGAACTCCTGCCTGGCACCTTCCCCGGTGGGGTTGTGCATGGGGTGTGTTTGGAACATTTTGTCACCTGTCGAGTCCAAAATTCAGCGATTCCCCATCTCAGCCCAGAAAGCAGGTAGAACAACTTTTGTGGTGCCTTTCAGGTGCCTACCAAGGTAGTGTAAAAACTACCAGGAGAACTCCTGTCTGGCACCTTCCCCGGTGGAGTTGTGCATGGGGTGTGTTTGGAACATTTTGTCACCGGCCGAGTCCAAAATTCAGCCGTTCCCCATCTCAGCCCAGAAAGCAGGTAGAACATCTTTTGTGGTGTCTTTTAGATGCCTACCAAGGTAGTGTAAAAACTATCAAGAGAACGCTTGTCTGGCACCTTCCCCGGTGGAGTTTTGCAGGGGGTGTGTTTGGAACATTTTGTCACCGGCCGAGTCCAAAATTCAGCGATTCCCCATCTCAGCCCAGAAAGCAGGTAGAACAACTTTTGTGGTGTCTTTCAGATGCCTACCGGAGCAATGTAAAAACTACCAGGAGAACTCCTGTCTGGCACCTTCCCCGGTGGAGTTGTGCAGGGGGTGTGTTTGGAACATTTTGTCACCAGCCGAGTCCAAAATTCAGCGGTTCCCCATCTCAGCCCAGAAAGCAGGTAGAACAACTTTTGTGGTGCCTTTCAAATGCCTACCAAGGTAGTGTAAAAACTACCAAGAGAACTCCTGTCTGGCACCTTCCCCGGTGGAGTTGTGCATGGGGTGTCTTTGGAACATTTTGTCACCGGCCGAGTCCAAAATTCAGCGGTTCCCCATCTCAGCCCAGAAAGCAGGTAGAACAACTTTTGTGGTGCCTTTCAGGTGCCTACCAAGGTAGTGTAAAAACTACCAGGAGAACTCCTGTCTGGCACCTTCGCTAGTGGAGTTGTGCATGGGGTGTGTTTGGAACATTTTGTCACCGGCCGAGTCCAAAATTCAGTGGTTCCCCATCTCAGCCCAGAAAGCAGGTAGAACAACTTTTGTGGTGTCTTTCAGATGCCTACCGGAGCAATGTAAAAACTACCAGGAGAACTCCTGTCTGGCACCTTCCCCGGTGGAGTTGTGCATGGGGTGTGTTTGGAACATTTTGTCACCGGCCGAGTCCAAAATTCAGCGATTCCCCATCTCAGCCCAGAAAGCAGGTAGAACAACTTTTATGGTGCCTTTCAGGTGCCTACCAAGGTCGTGTAAAAACTACCAGGAGAACTCCTGTCTGGCACCTTCCCCGGTGGAGTTGTGCATGGGGTGTGTTTGGAACATTTTGTCACCGGGCGACTCCAAAATTCAGCGGTTCCCCATCTCAGCCCAGAAAGCAGGTAGAACAACTTTTGTGGTGCCTTTCAGCTGCCTACCAAGGTAGTGTAAAAACTACTAAGAGAACTCCTGTCTGGCACCTTCCCCGGTGGAGTTGTGCATGGGGTGTCTTTGGAACATTTTGTCACTGGCCGAGTCCAAAATTCAGCGGTTCCCCATCTCAGCCCAGAAAGCAGGTAGAACAACTTTTGTGGTGTCTTTCAGATGCCTACCGGAGCAATGTAAAAACTACCAGGAGAACTCCTGTCTGGCACCTTCCCCGGTGGAGTTGTGCAGGGGGTGTGTTTGGAACATTTTGTCTCTGGCCGAGTCCAAAATTCAGCGGTTCCCCATCTCAGCCCAGAAAGCAGGTAGAACAACTTTTGTGGTGCCTTTCAAATGCCTACCAAGGTAGTGTAAAAACTACCAAGAGAACTCCTGCCTGGCACCTTCCCCGGTGGAGTTGTGCATGGGGTGTCTTTGGAACATTTTGTCACCGGCCGAGTCCAAAATTCAGCGATTCCCCATCTCAGCCCAGAAAGCAGGTAGAACAACTTTTGTGGTGTCCTTTTGATGCCTACCGGAGCAATGTAAAAACTACCAGGAGAACTCCTGTCTGGCACCTTCGCTAGTGGAGTTGTGCATGGGGTGTCTTTGGAACATTTTGTCACCGGCCGACTCCAAAATTCAGCGGTTCCCCATCTCAGCCCAGAAAGCAGGTAGAACAACTTTTGTGGTGCCTTTTAGCTGCCTACCAAGGTAGTGTAAAAACTATTAAGAGAACTCCTGTCTGGCACCTTCCCCGGTGGAGTTGTGCATGGGGTGTGTTTGGAACATTTTGTCACCGGCCGAGTCCAAAATTCAGCGTTTCCCCATCTCAGCCCAGAAAGCAGGTAGAACAACTTTTGTGGTGTCTTTCAGCTGCCTACCGGAGCAATGTAAAAACTACAGGAGAACTCCTGTCTGGCACCTTCCCCGGTGGAGTTGTGCATGGGGTGTGTTCGGAATATTTTGTCACCAGCCGAGTCCAAAAATTCAGCGGTTCCCCATCTCAGCCCAGAAAGCAGGTAGAACAACTTTTGTGGTGCCTTTCAAATGCCTACCAAGGTAGTGTAAAAACTACCAAGAGAACTCCTGCCTGGCACCTTCCCCGGTGGAGTTGTGCATGGGGTGTGTTTGGAACATTTTGTCACCGGCCGAGTCCAAAATTCAGCGGTTCCCCATCTCAGCCCAGAAAGCAGGTAGAACAACTTTTGTGGTGCCTTTCAGGTGCCTACCAAGGTAGTGTAAAAACTACCAGGAGAACTCCTGTCTGGCACCTTCGCTAGTGGAGTTGTGCATGGGGTATGTTTGGAACATTTTGTCACTGGCCGACTCCAAAATTCAGCGGTTCCCCATCTCAGCCCAGAAAGCAGGTAGAACAACTTTTGTGGTGCCTTTCAGGTGCCTACCAAGGTAGTGTAAAAACTACTAAGAGAACTCCTGTCTGGCACCTTCCCCGGTGGAGTTGTGCAGGGGGTGTGTTTGGAACATTTTGTCACCGGCCGAGTCCAAAATTCAGCGGTTCCCCATCTCAGCCCAGAAAGCAGGTAGAACAACTTTTGTGGTGTCTTTCAGATGCCTACCGGAGCAATGTAAAAACTACCAGGAGAACTCCTGCCTGGCACCTTCCCCGGTGGAGTTGTGCATGGGGTGTCTTTGGAACATTTTGTCACCGGCCGAGTCCAAAATTCAGCGATTCCCCATCTCAGCCCAGAAAGCAGGTAGAACAACTTTTGTGGTGCCTTTCAGGTGCCTACCAAGGTAGTGTAAAAACTACCAGGAGAACTCCTGTCTGGCACCTTCCCCGGTGGAGTTGTGCATGGGGTGTGTTTGGAACATTTTGTCACCGGCCGAGTCCAAAATTCAGCCGTTCCCCATCTCAGCACAGAAAGCAGGTAGAACATCTTTTGTGGTGTCTTTTAGATGCCTACCGGAGCAATGTAAAAACTACCAGAAGAACTCCTGTCTGGCACCTTCCCCGGTGGAGTTGTGCAGGGGGTGTCTTTGGAACATTTTGTCACCGGCCGACTCCAAAATTCAGCTGTTCCCCATCTCAGCCCAGAAAGCAGGTAGAACAACTTTTGTGGTGTCTTTTAGATGCCTACCAAGGTAGTGTAAAAACTATCAAGAGAACGCTTGTCTGGCACCTTCCCCGGTGGAGTTTTGCAGGGGGTGTGTTTGGAACATTTTGTCACCGGCCGAGTCCAAAATTCAGCGATTCCCCATCTCAGCCCAGAAAGCAGGTAGAACAACTTTTGTGGTGTCTTTCAGATGCCTACCGGAGCAATGTAAAAACTACCAGGAGAACTCCTGTCTGGCACCTTCCCCGGTGGAGTTGTGCAGGGGGTGTGTTTGGAACATTTTGTCTCTGGCCGAGTCCAAAATTCAGCGGTTCCCCATCTCAGCCCAGAAAGCAGGTAGAACAACTTTTGTGGTGCCTTTCAGGTGCCTACCAAGGTAGTGTAAAAACTACCAGGAGAACTCCTGTCTGGCACCTTCGCTAGTGGAGTTGTGCATGGGGTGTGTTTGGAACATTTTGTCACCGGCCGAGTCCAAAATTCAGCGGTTCCCCATCTCAGCCCAGAAAGCAGGTAGAACAACTTTTGTGGTGTCTTTTAGATGCCTACCAAGGTAGTGTAAAAACTACTAAGAGAACTCCTGTCTGGCACCTTCCCCGGTGGAGTTGTGCATGGGGTTTCTTTGGAACATTTTTTCACCGGCCGAGTCCAAAATTCAGCGATTCCCCATCTCAGCCCAGAAAGCAGATAGAACAACTTTTGTGGTGTCTTTCAGATGCCTACCGGAGCAATGTAAAAACTACCAGGAGAACTCCCGTCTGGCACCTTCCCCGGTGGAGTTGTGCATGGGGTGTGTTTGGAACATTTTGTCACCAGCCGAGTCCAAAATTCAGCGGTTCCCCATCTCAGCCCAGAAAGCAGGTAGAACAACTTTTTTGGTGTCTTTCAGATGCCTACCAAGGTAGTGTAAAAACTACTAAGAGAACTCCTGTCTGGCACCTTCCCCGGTGGAGTTGTGCATGGGGTGTGTTTGGAACATTTTGTCACCGGCCGAGTCCAAAATTCAGCGGTTCCCCATCTCAGCCCAGAAAGCAGGTAGAACAACTTTTGTGGTGTCTTTCAGCTGCCTACCGGAGCAATGTAAAAACTACAGGAGAACTCCTGTCTGGCACCTTCCCCGGTGGAGTTGTGCATGGGGTGTGTTCGGAATATTTTGTCACCAGCCGAGTCCAAAAATTCAGCGGTTCCCCATCTCAGCCCAGAAAGCAGGTAGAACAACTTTTGTGGTGCCTTTCAAATGCCTACCAAGGTAGTGTAAAAACTACCAAGAGAACTCCTGCCTGGCACCTTCCCCGGTGGAGTTGTGCATGGGGTGTGTTTGGAACATTTTGTCACCGGCCGAGTCCAAAATTCAGCGGTTCCCCATCTCAGCCCAGAAAGCAGGTAGAACAACTTTTGTGGTGCCTTTCAGGTGCCTACCAAGGTAGTGTAAAAACTACTAAGAGAACTCCTGTCTGGCACCTTCCCCGGTGGAGTTGTGCATGGGGTGTCTTTGGAACATTTTGTCACTGGCCGAGTCCAAAATTCAGCGGTTCCCCATCTCAGCCCAGAAAGCAGGTAGAACAACTTTTGTGGTGTCTTTCAGATGCCTACCGGAGCAATGTAAAAACTACCAGGAGAACTCCTGTCTGGCACCTTCCCCGGTGGAGTTGTGCAGGGGGTGTGTTTGGAACATTTTGTCACCGGCCGAGTCCAAAATTCAGCGGTTCCCCATCTCAGCCCAGAAAGCAGGTAGAACAACTTTTGTGGTGCCTTTCAAATGCCTACCAAGGTAGTGTAAAAACTACCAAGAGAACTCCTGTCTGGCACCTTCCCCGGTGGAGTTGTGCATGGGGTGTGTTTGGAACATTTTGTCACCGGCCGAGTCCAAAATTCAGCGATTCCCCATCTCAGCCCAGAAAGCAGGTAGAACAACTTTTGTGGTGTCCTTTTGATGCCTACCGGAGCAATGTAAAAACTACCAACAGAGCTCGTCCCTGGCACCTTCGCTAGTGGAGTTGTGCATGGGGTGTGTTTGGAACATTTTGTCACCGGCCGACTCCAAAATTCAGCTGTTCCCCATCTCAGCCCAGAAAGCAGGTAGAACAACTTTTGTGGTGTCTTTTAGATGCCTACCAAGGTAGTGTAAAAACTATCAAGAGAACGCTTGTCTGGCACCTTCCCCGGTGGAGTTTTGCAGGGGGTGTGTTTGGAACATTTTGTCACCGGCCGAGTCCAAAATTCAGCGATTCCCCATCTCAGCCCAGAAAGCAGGTAGAACAACTTTTGTGGTGTCTTTCAGATGCCTACCGGAGCAATGTAAAAACTACCAGGAGAACTCCTGTCTGGCACCTTCCCCGGTGGAGTTGTGCAGGGGGTGTGTTTGGAACATTTTGTCACCGGCCGAGTCCAAAATTCAGCGGTTCCCCATCTCAGCCCAGAAAGCAGGTAGAACAACTTTTGTGGTGCCTTTCAGGTGCCTACCAAGGTAGTGTAAAAACTACCAGGAGAACTCCTGTCTGGCACCTTCGCTAGTGGAGTTGTGCATGGGGTGTGTTTGGAACATTTTGTCACCGGCCGACTCCAAAATTCAGCGGTTCCCCATCTCAGCCCAGAAAGCAGGTAGAACAACTTTTGTGGTGTCTTTTAGATGCCTACCAAGGTAGTGTAAAAACTACTAAGAGAACTCCTGTCTGGCACCTTCCCCGGTGGAGTTGTGCATGGGGTTTCTTTGGAACATTTTTTCACCGGCCGAGTCCAAAATTCAGCGATTCCCCATCTCAGCCCAGAAAGCAGATAGAACAACTTTTGTGGTGTCTTTCAGATGCCTACCGGAGCAATGTAAAAACTACCAGGAGAACTCCCGTCTGGCACCTTCCCCGGTATAGTTGTGCAGGGGGTGTCTTTGGAACATTTTGTCACCAGCCGAGTCCAAAATTCAGCTGTTCCCCATCTCAGCCCAGAAAGCAGGTAGAACAACTTTTGTGGTGTCTTTCAGATGCCTACCAGAGCAATGTAAAAACTACCAGGAGAACTCCTGTCTGGCACCTTCCCCGGTGGAGTTGTGCATGGGGTGTGTTTGGAACATTTTGTCACCGGCCGAGTCCAAAATTCAGCGGTTCCCCATCTCAGCCCAGAAAGCAGGTAGAACAACTTTTGTGGTGCCTTTCAGCTGCCTACCGGAGCAATGTAAAAACTACAGGAGAACTCCTGTCTGGCACCTTCCCCGGTGGAGTTGTGCATGGGGTGTGTTCGGAATATTTTGTCACCAGCCGAGTCCAAAAATTCAGCGGTTCCCCATCTCAGCCCAGAAAGCAGGTAGAACAACTTTTGTGGTGCCTTTCAAATGCCTACCAAGGTAGTGTAAAAACTACCAAGAGAACTCCTGCCTGGCACCTTCCCCGGTGGAGTTGTGCATGGGGTGTGTTTGGAACATTTTGTCACCGGCCGAGTCCAAAATTCAGCGGTTCCCCATCTCAGCCCAGAAAGCAGGTAGAACAACTTTTGTGGTGCCTTTCAGGTGCCTACCAAGGTAGTGTAAAAACTACTAAGAGAACTCCTGTCTGGCACCTTCCCCGGTGGAGTTGTGCATGGGGTGTCTTTGGAACATTTTGTCACTGGCCGAGTCCAAAATTCAGCGGTTCCCCATCTCAGCCCAGAAAGCAGGTAGAACAACTTTTGTGGTGTCTTTCAGATGCCTACCGGAGCAATGTAAAAACTACCAGGAGAACTCCTGTCTGGCACCTTCCCCGGTGGAGTTGTGCAGGGGGTGTGTTTGGAACATTTTGTCACCAGCCGAGTCCAAAATTCAGCGGTTCCCCATCTCAGCCCAGAAAGCAGGTAGAACAACTTTTGTGGTGCCTTTCAAATGCCTACCAAGGTAGTGTAAAAACTACCAAGAGAACTCCTGCCTGGCACCTTCCCCGGTGGAGTTGTGCATGGGGTGTCTTTGGAACATTTTGTCACCGGCCGAGTCCAAAATTCAGCGATTCCCCATCTCAGCCCAGAAAGCAGGTAGAACAACTTTTGTGGTGTCCTTTTAATGCCTACCGGAGCAATGTAAAAACTACCAACAGAGCTCGTCCCTGGCACCTTCGCTAGTGGAGTTGTGCATGGGGTGTGTTTGGAACATTTTGTCACCGGCCGACTCCAAAATTCAGCGGTTCCCCATCTCAGCCCAGAAAGCAGGTAGAACAACTTTTGTGGTGCCTTTTAGCTGCCTACCAAGGTCGTGTAAAAACTACCAGGAGAACTCCTGTCTGGCACCTTCCCCGGTGGAGTTGTGCATGGGGTGTGTTTGGAACATTTTGTCACCGGCCGAGTCCAAAATTCAGCGTTTCCCCATCTCAGCCCAGAAAGCAGGTAGAACAACTTTTGTGGTGTCTTTCAGCTGCCTACCGGAGTAATGTAAAAACTACAGGAGAACTCCTGTCTGGCACCTTCCCCGGTGGAGTTGTGCATGGGGTGTGTTCGGAATATTTTGTCACCAGCCGAGTCCAAAAATTCAGCGGTTCCCCATCTCAGCCCAGAAAGCAGGTAGAACAACTTTTGTGGTGCCTTTCAAATGCCTACCAAGGTAGTGTAAAAACTACCAAGAGAACTCCTGCCTGGCACCTTCCCCGGTGGAGTTGTGCAGGGGGTGTGTTTGGAACATTTTGTCACCGGCCGAGTCCAAAATTCAGCGGTTCCCCATCTCAGCCCAGAAAGCAGGTAGAACAACTTTTGTGGTGCCTTTCAGGTGCCTACCAAGGTAGTGTAAAAACTACCAGGAGAACTCCTGTCTGGCACCTTCTCTAGTGGAGTTGTGCATGGGGTATGTTTGGAACATTTTGTCACCGGCCGACTCCAAAATTCAGCGGTTCCCCATCTCAGCCCAGAAAGCAGGTAGAACAACTTTTGTGGTGCCTTTCAGCTGCCTACCAAGGTAGTGTAAAAACTACTAAGAGAACTCCTGTCTGGCACCTTCCCCGGTGGAGTTGTGCAGGGGGTGTGTTTGGAACATTTTGTCACCGGCCGAGTCCAAAATTCAGCGGTTCCCCATCTCAGCCCAGAAAGCAGGTAGAACAACTTTTGTGGTGTCTTTCAGATGCCTACCGGAGCAATGTAAAAACTACAGGAGAACTCCTGCCTGGCACCTTCCCCGGTGGAGTTGTGCATGGGGTGTGTTTGGAACATTTTGTCACCGGCCGAGTCCAAAATTCAGCGATTCCCCATCTCAGCCCAGAAAGCAGGTAGAACAACTTTTGTGGTGCCTTTCAGCTGCCTACCAAGGTAGTGTAAAAACTACCAGGAGAACTCCTGTCTGGCACCTTCCCCGGTGGAGTTGTGCATGGGGTGTGTTTGGAACATTTTGTCACCGCCCGACTCCAAAATTCAGCCGTTCCCCATCTCAGCACAGAAAGCAGGTAGAACATCTTTTGTGGTGTCTTTTAGATGCCTACCGGAGCAATGTAAAAACTACCAGAAGAACTCCTGTCTGGCACCTTCCCCGGTATAGTTGTGCATGGGGTGTCTTTGGAACATTTTGTCACCGGCCGACTCCAAAATGCAGCTGTTCCCCATCTCAGCCCAGAAAGCAGGTAGAACAACTTTTGTGGTGTCTTTTAGATGCCTACCAAGGTAGTGTAAAAACTATCAAGAGAACGCTTGTTTGGCACCTTCCCCGGTGGAGTTTTGCAGGGGGTGTGTTTGGAACATTTTGTCACCGGCCGAGTCCAAAATTCAGCGATTCCCCATCTCAGCCCAGAAAGCAGGTAGAACAACTTTTGTGGTGTCTTTCAGATGCCTACCAGAGCAATGTAAAAACTACCAGGAGAACTCCTGTCTGGCACCTTCCCCGGTGGAGTTGTGCAGGGGGTGTGTTTGGAACATTTTGTCTCTGGCCGAGTCCAAAATTCAGCGGTTCCCCATCTCAGCCCAGAAAGCAGGTAGAACAACTTTTGTGGTGCCTTTCAAATGCCTACCAAGGTAGTGTAAAAACTACCAAGAGAACTCCTGCCTGGCACCTTCCCCGGTGGAGTTGTGCAGGGGGTGTGTTTGGAACATTTTGTCACCGGCCGAGCCCAAAAATTCAGCGGTTCCCCATCTCAGCCCAGAAAGCAGGTAGAACAACTTTTGTGGTGCCTTTCAGGTGCCTACCAAGGTAGTGTAAAAACTACCAGGAGAACTCCTGTCTGGCACCTTCCCCGGTGGAGTTGTGCAGGGGGTGTGTTTGGAACATTTTGTCACCGGCCGAGTCCAAAATTCAGCGGTTCCCCATCTCAGCCCAGAAAGCAGGTAGAACAACTTTTGTGGTGTCTTTTAGATGCCTACCAAGGTAGTGTAAAAACTACTAAGAGAACTCCTGTCTGGCACCTTCCCCGGTGGAGTTGTGCATGGGGTGTCTTTGGAACATTTTTTCACCGGCCGAGTCCAAAATTCAGCGATTCCCCATCTCAGCCCAGAAAGCAGGTAGAACAACTTTTGTGGTGTCTTTCAGATGCCTACCGGAGCAATGTAAAAACTACCAGGAGAACTCCCGTCTGGCACCTTCCCCGGTGGAGTTGTGCATGGGGTGTGTTTGGAACATTTTGTCACCAGCCGAGTCCAAAATTCAGCGGTTCCCCATCTCAGCCCAGAAAGCAGGTAGAACAACTTTTTTGGTGTCTTTCAGATGCCTACCAAGGTAGTGTAAAAACTACTAAGAGAACTCATGTCTGGCACCTTCCCCGGTGGAGTTGTGCATGGGGTGTGTTTGGAACATTTTGTCACCGGCCGAGTCCAAAATTCAGCGATTCCCCATCTCAGCCCAGAAAGCAGGTAGAACAACTTTTGTGGTGTCTTTCAGCTGCCTACCGGAGCAATGTAAAAACTACAGGAGAACTCCTGTCTGGCACCTTCCCCGGTGGAGTTGTGCATGGGGTGTGTTCGGAATATTTTGTCACCAGCCGAGTCCAAAAATTCAGCGGTTCCCCATCTCAGCCCAGAAAGCAGGTAGAACAACTTTTGTGGTGCCTTTCAAATGCCTACCAAGGTAGTGTAAAAACTACCAAGAGAACTCCTGCCTGGCACCTTCCCCGGTGGAGTTGTGCAGGGGGTGTGTTTGGAACATTTTGTCACCGGCCGAGTCCAAAATTCAGCGGTTCCCCATCTCAGCCCAGAAAGCAGGTAGAACAACTTTTGTGGTGCCTTTCAGCTGCCTACCAAGGTAGTGTAAAAACTACTAAGAGAACTCCTGTCTGGCACCTTCCCCGGTGGAGTTGTGCAGGGGGTGTGTTTGGAACATTTTGTCACCGGCCGAGTCCAAAATTCAGCGGTTCCCCATCTCAGCCCAGAAAGCAGGTAGAACAACTTTTGTGGTGTCTTTCAGATGCCTACCGGAGCAATGTAAAAACTACCAGGAGAACTCCTGCCTGGCACCTTCCCCGGTGGAGTTGTGCATGGGGTGTGTTTGGAACATTTTGTCACCGGCCGACTCCAAAATTCAGCGATTCCCCATCTCAGCCCAGAAAGCAGGTAGAACAACTTTTGTGGTGCCTTTCAGGTGCCTACCAAGGTAGTGTAAAAACTACCAGGAGAACTCCTGTCTGGCACCTTCCCCGGTGGAGTTGTGCATGGGGTGTGTTTGGAACATTTTGTCACCGGCCGACTCCAAAATTCAGCCGTTCCCCATCTCAGCCCAGAAAGCAGGTAGAACATCTTTTGTGGTGTCTTTTAGATGCCTACCGGAGCAATGTAAAAACTACCAGGAGAACTCCTGTCTGGCACCTTCCCCGGTATAGTTGTGCAGGGGGTGTCTTTGGAACATTTTGTCACCGGCCGACTCCAAAATTCAGCTGTTCCCCATCTCAGCCCAGAAAGCAGGTAGAACAACTTTTGTGGTGTCTTTTAGATGCCTACCAAGGTAGTGTAAAAACTATCAAGAGAACGCTTGTCTGGCACCTTCCCCGGTGGAGTTTTGCAGGGGGTGTGTTTGGAACATTTTGTCACCGGCCGAGTCCAAAATTCAGCGATTCCCCATCTCAGCCCAGAAAGCAGGTAGAACAACTTTTGTGGTGTCTTTCAGATGCCTACCGGAGCAATGTAAAAACTACCAGGAGAACTCCTGTCTGGCACCTTCCCCGGTGGAGTTGTGCAGGGGGTGTGTTTGGAACATTTTGTCTCTGGCCGAGTCCAAAATTCAGCGTTTCCCCATCTCAGCCCAGAAAGCAGGTAGAACAACTTTTGTGGTGCCTTTCAAATGCCTACCAAGGTAGTGTAAAAACTACCAAGAGAACTCCTGCCTGGCACCTTCCCCGGTGGAGTTGTGCATGGGGTGTGTTTGGAACATTTTGTCACCGGCCGAGTCCAAAATTCAGCGGTTCCCCATCTCAGCCCAGAAAGCAGGTAGAACAACTTTTGTGGTGCCTTTCAGGTGCCTACCAAGGTAGTGTAAAAACTACCAGGAGAACTCCTGTCTGGCACCTTCGCTAGTGGAGTTGTGCATGGGGTGTGTTTGGAACATTTTGTCACTGGCCGAGTCCAAAATTCAGCGGTTCCCCATCTCAGCCCAGAAAGCAGGTAAAACAACTTTTGTGGTGTCTTTTAGATGCCTGCCAAGGTAGTGTAAAAACTATTAAGAGAACTCCTGTCTGGCACCTTCCCCGGTGGAGTTGTGCATGGGGTGTCTTTGGAACATTTTGTCACCGGCCGAGTCCAAAATTCAGCGACTCCCCATCTCAGCCCAGAAAGCAGGTAGAACAACTTTTGTGGTGTCTTTCAGATGCCTACCGGAGCAATGTAAAAACTACCAGGAGAACTCCCGTCTGGCACCTTCCCCGGTGGAGTTGTGCATGGGGTGTGTTTGGAACATTTTGTCACCGGCCGAGTCCAAAATTCAGCGATTCCCCATCTCAGCCCAGAAAGCAGATAAAACAACTTTTGTGGTGTCTTTCAGATGCCTACCGGAGCAATGTAAAAACTACCAAGAGAACTCCTGTCTGGCACCTTCCCCGGTGGAGTTGTGCATGGGGTGTGTTCGGAACATTTTGTCACCAGCCGAGTCCAAAAATTCAGCGGTTCCCCATCTCAGCCCAGAAAGCAGGTAGAACAACTTTTGTGGTGCCTTTCAGCTGCCTACCAAGGTAGTGTAAAAACTACCAAGAGAACTCCTGCCTGGCACCTTCCCTGGTGGAGTTGTGCATGGGGTGTCTTTGGAACATTTTGTCACTGGCCGAGTCCAAAATTCAGCGGTTCCCCATCTCAGCCCAGAAAGCAGGTAGAACAACTTTTGTGGTGTCTTTCAGATGCCTACCGGAGCAATGTAAAAACTACCAGGAGAACTCCTGTCTGGCACCTTCCCCGGTGGAGTTGTGCAGGGGGTGTGTTTGGAACATTTTGTCACCGGCCGAGTCCAAAATTCAGCGATTCCCCATCTCAGCCCAGAAAGCAGGTAGAACAACTTTTGTGGTGTCCTTTTGATGCCTACCGGAGCAATGTAAAAACTACCAACAGAGCTCGTCCCTGGCACCTTCGCTAGTGGAGTTGTGCATGGGGTGTGTTTGGAACATTTTGTCACCGGCCGACTCCAAAATTCAGCGGTTCCCCATCTCAGCCCAGAAAGCAGGTAGAACAACTTTTGTGGTGCCTTTTAGCTGCCTACCAAGGTAGTGTAAAAACTATTAAGAGAACTCCTGTCTGGCACCTTCCCCGGTGGAGTTGTGCATGGGGTGTGTTTGGAACATTTTGTCACCGGCCGAGTCCAAAATTCAGCGGTTCCCCATCTCAGCCCAGAAAGCAGGTAGAACAACTTTTGTGGTGTCTTTCAGATGCCTACCGGAGCAATGTAAAAACTACCAGGAGAACTCCTGTCTGGCACCTTCCCCGGTGGAGTTGTGCAGGGGGTGTGTTTGGAACATTTTGTCACCAGCCGAGTCCAAAATTCAGCGGTTCCCTATCTCAGCCCAGAAAGCAGGTAGAACAACCTTTGTGGTGCCTTTCAAATGCCTACCAAGGTAGTGTAAAAACTACCAAGAGAACTCCTTCCTGGCACCTTCCCCGGTGGAGTTGTGCATGGGGTGTCTTTGGAACATTTTGTCACCGGGTGACTCCAAAATTCAGCGGTTCCCCATCTCAGCCCAGAAAGCAGGTAGAACAACTTTTGTGGTGTCCTTTGGATGCCTACCGGAGCAATGTAAAAACTACCAACAGAGCTCGTCTCTGGCACCTTCGCTAGTGGAGTTGTGCATGGGGTGTGTTTGGAACATTTTGTCACCGGCCGAGTCCAAAATTCAGCGGTTCCCCATCTCAGCCCAGAAAGCAGGTAGAACAACTTTTGTGGTGCCTTTTAGCTGCCTACCAAGGTAGTGTAAAAACTAATTAAGAGAACTCCTGTCTGGCACCTTCCCCGGTGGAGTTGTGCATGGGGTGTGTTTGGAACATTTTGTCACCGGCCGAGTCCAAAATTCAGCGTTTCCCCATCTCAGCCCAGAAAGCAGGTAGAACAACTTTTGTGGTGTCTTTCAGATGCCTACCAAGGTAGTGTAAAAACTACCAGGAGAACTCCTGTCTGGCACCTTCCCCGGTGGAGTTGTGCATGGGGTGTGTTCGGAACATTTTGTCACCGGCCGACTCCAAAATTCAGCGGTTCCCCATCTCAGCCCAGAAAGCAGGTAGAACAACTTTTGTGGTGCCTTTCAGGTGCCTACCAAGGTAGTGTAAAAACTACCAGGAGAACTCCTGTCTGGCACCTTCGCTAGTGGAGTTGTGCATGGGGTGTGTTTGGAACATTTTGTCACCGGCCGACTCCAAAATTCAGCGGTTCCCCATCTCAGCCCAGAAAGCAGGTAGAACAACTTTTGTGGTGTCTTTCAGATGCCTACCGGAGCAATGTAAAAACTACCAGGAGAACTCCTGCCTGGCACCTTCCCCGGTGGAGTTGTGCATGGGGTGTCTTTGGAACATTTTGTCACCGGCCGAGTCCAAAATTCAGCGATTCCCCATCTCAGCCCAGAAAGCAGGTAGAACAACTTTTGTGGTGCCTTTCAGGTGCCTACCGGAGCAATGTAAAAACTACAGGAGAACTCCTGTCTGGCACCTTCCCCGGTGGAGTTGTGCAGGGCGTGTGTTCGGAATATTTTGTCACCAGCCGAGCCCAAAAATTCAGCGGTTCCCCATCTCAGCCCAGAAAGCAGGTAGAACAACTTTTGTGGTGCCTTTCAAATGCCTACCAAGGTAGTGTAAAAACTACCAAGAGAACTCCTGCCTGGCACCTTCCCCGGTGGAGTTGTGCATGGGGTGTGTTTGGAACATTTTGTCACCGGGCGACTCCAAAATTCAGCGGTTCCCCATCTCAGCCCAGAAAGCAGGTAGAACAACTTTTGTGGTGCCTTTCAGGTGCCTACCAAGGTAGTGTAAAAACTACCAGGAGAACTCCTGTCTGGCACCTTCGCTAGTGGAGTTGTGCATGGGGTGTGTTTGGAACATTTTGTCACCGGCCGAGTCCAAAATTCAGCGGTTCCCCATCTCAGCCCAGAAAGCAGGTAGAACAACTTTTGTGGTGCCTTTCAGCTGCCTACCAAGGTAGTGTAAAAACTACTAAGAGAACTCCTGTCTGGCACCTTCCCCGGTGGAGTTGTGCAGGGGGTGTGTTTGGAACATTTTGTCACCGGCCGAGTCCAAAATTCAGCGGTTCCCCATCTCAGCCCAGAAAGCAGGTAGAACAACTTTTGTGGTGTCTTTCAGATGCCTACCGGAGCAATGTAAAAACTACCAGGAGAACTCCTGCCTGGCACCTTCCCCGGTGGAGTTGTGCATGGGGTGTCTTTGGAACATTTTGTCACCGGCCGAGTCCAAAATTCAGCGATTCCCCATCTCAGCCCAGAAAGCAGGTAGAACAACTTTTGTGGTGCCTTTCAGGTGCCTACCAAGGTAGTGTAAAAACTACCAGGAGAACTCCCGTCTGGCACCTTCCCCGGTGGAGTTGTGCAGGGGGTGTGTTTGGAACATTTTGTCACCGGCCGAGTCCAAAATTCAGCGGTTCCCCATCTCAGCCCAGAAAGCAGGTAGAACATCTTTTGTGGTGTCTTTTAGATGCCTACCGGAGCAATGTAAAAACTACCAGGAGAACTCCTGTCTGGCACCTTCCCCGGTATAGTTGTGCAGGGGGTGTCTTTGGAACATTTTGTCACCGGCCGAGTCCAAAATTCAGCTGTTCCCCATCTCAGCTCAGAAAGCAGGTAGAACAACTTTTGTGGTGTCTTTTAGATGCCTACCAAGGTAGTGTAAAAACTATCAAGAGAACGCTTGTCTGGCACCTTCCCCGGTGGAGTTTTGCAGGGGGTGTGTTTGGAACATTTTGTCACCGGCCGAGTCCAAAATTCAGCGATTCCCCATCTCAGCCCAGAAAGCAGGTAGAACAACTTTTGTGGTGTCTTTCAGATGCCTACCGGAGCAATGTAAAAACTACCAGGAGAACTCCTGTCTGGCACCTTCCCCGGTGGAGTTGTGCAGGGGGTGTGTTTGGAACATTTTGTCTCTGGCCGAGTCCAAAATTCAGCGGTTCCCCATCTCAGCCCAGAAAGCAGGTAGAACAACTTTTGTGGTGCCTTTCAAATGCCTACCAAGGTAGTGTAAAAACTACCAAGAGAACTCCTGCCTGGCACCTTCCCCGGTGGAGTTGTGCATGGGGTGTGTTTGGAACATTTTGTCACCGGGCGAGTCCAAAATTCAGCGGTTCCCCATCTCAGCCCAGAAAGCAGGTAGAACAACTTTTGTGGTGCCTTTCAGGTGCCTACCAAGGTAGTGTAAAAACTACCAGGAGAACTCCTGTCTGGCACCTTCGCTAGTGGAGTTGTGCATGGGGTGTCTTTGGAACATTTTGTCACCGGCCGACTCCAAAATTCAGCGGTTCCCCATCTCAGCCCAGAAAGCAGGTAGAACAACTTTTGTGGTGTCTTTCAGATGCCTAGCGGAGCAATGTAAAAACTACCAGGAGAACTCCTGTCTGGCACCTTCCCCGGTGGAGTTGTGCATGGGGTGTGTTTGGAACATTTTGTCACCGGCCGAGTCCAAAATTCAGCGATTCCCCATCTCAGCCCAGAAAGCAGGTAGAACAACTTTTGTGGTGCCTTTCAGGTGCCTACCAAGGTAGTGTAAAAACTACCAGGAGAACTCCTGTCTGGCACCTTCCCCGGTGGAGTTGTGCATGGGGTGTGTTTGGAACATTTTGTCACCGGCCGAGTCCAAAATTCAGCGATTCCCCATCTCAGCCCAGAAAGCAGGTAGAACAACTTTTGTGCTGCCTTTCAGCTCCCTACCAAGGTAGTGTAAAATCTACCAGGAGAACTCCTGTCTGGCACCTTCCCCGGTGGAGTTGTGCATGGGGTGTGTTTGGAACATTTTTTCACCAGCCGAGTCCAAAATTCAGCGATTCTCCATCTCAGCCCAGAAAGCAGGTAGAACAACTTTTGTGGTGTCTTTTAGCTGCCTACCAAGGTAGTGTAAAAACTACTAAGAGAACTCCTGTCTGGCACCTTCCCCGGTGGAGTTGTGCATGGGGTGTCTTTGGAACATTTTTTCACCGGCCGAGTCCAAAATTCAGCGATTCCCCATCTCAGCCCAGAAAGCAGGTAGAACAACTTTTGTGGTGTCTTTCAGATGCCTACCGGAGCAATGTAAAAACTACCAGGAGAACTCCCGTCTGGCACCTTCCCCGGTGGAGTTGTGCAGGGGGTGTGTTTGGAACATTTTGTCACCAGCCGACTCCAAAATTCAGCGGTTCCCCATCTCAGCCCAGAAAGCAGGTAGAACAACTTTTTTGGTGTCTTTCAGATGCCTACAGGAGCAATGTAAAAACTACCAGGAGAACTCCTGTCTGGCACCTTCCCCGGTGGAGTTGTGCAGGGGGTGTGTTCGGAATATTTTGTCACCAGCCGAGCCCAAAAATTCAGCGGTTCCCCATCTCAGCCCAGAAAGCAGGTAGAACAACTTTTGTGGTGCCTTTCAAATGCCTACCAAGGTAGTGTAAAAACTACCAAGAGAACTCCTGCCTGGCACCTTCCCCGGTGGAGTTGTGCATGGGGTGTGTTTGGAACATTTTGTCACCGGCCGAGTCCAAAATTCAGCGGTTCCCCATCTCAGCCCAGAAAGCAGGTAGAACAACTTTTGTGGTGCCTTTCAGGTGCCTACCAAGGTAGTGTAAAAACTACCAGGAGAACTCCTGTCTGGCACCTTCGCTAGTGGAGTTGTGCATGGGGTGTGTTTGGAACATTTTGTCACCGGCCGACTCCAAAATTCAGCGGTTCCCCATCTCAGCCCAGAAAGCAGGTAGAACAACTTTTGTGGTGCCTTTCAGCTGCCTACCAAGGTAGTGTAAAAACTACTAAGAGAACTCCTGTCTGGCACCTTCCCCGGTGGAGTTGTGCAGGGGGTGTGTTTGGAACATTTTGTCACCGGCCGAGTCCAAAATTCAGCGGTTCCCCATCTCAGCCCAGAAAGCAGGTAGAACAACTTTTGTGGTGTCTTTCAGATGCCTACCGGAGCAATGTAAAAACTACCAGGAGAACTCCTGTCTGGCACCTTCCCCGGTGGAGTTGTGCAGGGGGTGTCTTTGGAACATTTTGTCACCGGCCGAGTCCAAAATTCAGCGATTCCCCATCTCAGCCCAGAAAGCAGGTAGAACAACTTTTGTAGTGTCTTTCAGATGCCTACCGGAGCAATGTAAAAACTACCAGGAGAACTCCTGTCTGGCACCTTCCCCGGTGGAGTTGTGCAGGGGGTGTGTTTGGAACATTTTGTCACCAGCCGACTCCAAAATTCAGCGTTTCCCCATCTCAGCCCAGAAAGCAGGTAGAACAACTTTTGTGGTGTCTTTCAGATGCCTACCAAGGTAGTGTAAAAACTATCAAGGGAACGCTTGTCTGGCACCTTCCCCGGTGGAGTTGTGCATGGGGTGTCTTTGGAACATTTTGTCACCGGCCGAGTCCAAAATTCAGCGTTTCCCCATCTCAGCCCAGAAAGCAGGTAGAACAACTTTTGTGGTGCCTTTCAGGTGCCTACCAAGGTAGTGTAAAAACTATTAAGAGAACTCCTGTCTGGCACCTTCCCCGGTGGAGTTGTGCATGGGGTGTCTTTGGAACATTTTGTCACTGGCCCAGTCCAAAATTCAGCGATTCCCCATCTCAGCCCAGAAAGCAGGTAGAACAACTTTTGTGGTGTCTTTCAGCTGCCTACCGGAGCAATGTAAAAACTACCAACAGAGCTCGTCCCTGGCACCTTCGCTAGTGGAGTTGTGCATGGGGTGTGTTTGGAACATTTTGTCACCGGCCGACTCCAAAATTCAGCGGTTCCCCATCTCAGCCCAGAAAGCAGGTAGAACAACTTTTGTGGTGTCTTTCAGATGCCTACCGGAGCAATGTAAAAACTACCAGGAGAACTCCTGTCTGGCACCTTCCCCGGTGGAGTTGTGCAGGGGGTGTGTTTGGAACATTTTGTCACCAGCCGAGTCCAAAATTCAGCGGTTCCCCATCTCAGCCCAGAAAGCAGGTAGAACAACTTTTGTAGTGTCTTTCAGATGCCTACCGGAGCAATGTAAAAACTACCAGGAGAACTCCTGTCTGGCACCTTCCCCGGTGGAGTTGTGCATGGGGTGTGTTTGGAACATTTTGTCACCAGCCGACTCCAAAATTCAGCGGTTCCCCATCTCAGCCCAGAAAGCAGGTAGAACAACTTTTGTGGTGTCTTTCAGATGCCTACCGGAGCAATGTAAAAACTACCAACAGAGCTCGTCCCTGGCACCTTCGCTAGTGGAGTTGTGCATGGGGTGTGTTTGGAACATTTTGTCACCGGCCGACTCCAAAATTCAGCGGTTCCCCATCTCAGCCCAGAAAGCAGGTAGAACAACTTTTGTGGTGTCTTTCAGATGCCTACCGGAGCAATGTAAAAACTACCAGGAGAACTCCTGTCTGGCACCTTCCCCGGTGGAGTTGTGCAGGGGGTGTGTTTGGAACATTTTGTCACCAGCCGAGTCCAAAATTCAGCGGTTCCCCATCTCAGCCCAGAAAGCAGGTAGAACAACTTTTGTAGTGTCTTTCAGATGCCTACCGGAGCAATGTAAAAACTACCAGGAGAACTCCTGTCTGGCACCTTCCCCGGTGGAGTTGTGCATGGGGTGTGTTTGGAACATTTTGTCACCAGCCGACTCCAAAATTCAGCGGTTCCCCATCTCAGCCCAGAAAGCAGGTAGAACAACTTTTGTGGTGTCTTTCAGATGCCTACCAAGGTAGTGTAAAAACTATCAAGAGAACGCTTGTCTGGCACATTCCCCGGTGGAGTTGTGCATGGGGTGTCTTTGGAACATTTTGTCACCGGGCGACTCCAAAATTCAGCGATTCCCCATCTCAGCCCAGAAAGCAGATAGAACAACTTTTGTGGTGTCTTTCAGATGCCTACCGGAGCAATGTAAAAACTACCAGGAGAACTCCTGTCTGGCACCTTCCCCGGTGGAGTTGTGCAGGGGGTGTGTTTGGAACATTTTGTCACCAGCCGAGTCCAAAATTCAGCGATTCCCCATCTCAGCCCAGAAAGCAGGTAGAACAACTTTTGTGGTGCCTTTCAGCTGCCTACCAAGGTAGTGTAAAAACTATTAAGAGAACTCCTGTCTGGCACCTTCCCCGGTGGAGTTGTGCAGGGGGTGTGTTTGGAACATTTTGTCACCGGCCGACTCCAAAATTCAGCGGTTCCCCATCTCAGCCCAGAAAGCAGGTAGAACAACTTTTGTGGTGTCTTTCAGCTGCCTACCGGAGCAATGTAAAAACTACCAGGAGAACTCCTGTCTGGCACCTTCCCCGGTGGAGTTGTGCATGGGGTGTGTTCGGAACATTTTGTCACCAGCCGAGTCCAAAAATTCAGCGGTTCCCCATCTCAGCCCAGAAAGCAGGTAGAACAACTTTTGTGGTGTCTTTCAGCTGCCTACCAAGGTAGTGTAAAAACTACTAAGAGAACTCCTGTCTGGCACCTTCCCCGGTGGAGTTGTGCATGGGGTGTGTTTGGAACATTTTGTCACTGGCCGAGTCCAAAATTCAGCGGTTCCCCATCTCAGCCCAGAAAGCAGGTAGAACAACTTTTGTGGTGCCTTTCAAATGCCTACCAAGGTAGTGTAAAAACTACCAAGAGAACTCCTGCCTGGCACCTTCCCCGGTGGAGTTGTGCATGGGGTGTCTTTGGAACATTTTGTCACCGGCCGAGTCCAAAATTCAGCGATTCCCCATCTCAGCCCAGAAAGCAGGTAGAACATCTTTTGTGGTGTCTTTTAGATGCCTACCGGAGCAATGTAAAAACTACCAGGAGAACTCCTGTCTGGCACCTTCCCCGGTATAGTTGTGCAGGGGGTGTCTTTGGAACATTTTGTCACCAGCCGAGTCCAAAATTCAGCTGTTCCCCATCTCAGCCCAGAAAGCAGGTAGAACAACTTTTGTGGTGTCTTTTAGATGCCTACCAAGGTAGTGTAAAAACTACTAAGAGAACGCTTGTCTGGCACCTTCCCCGGTGGAGTTGTGCAGGGGGTGTGTTTGGAACATTTTGTCACCGGCCGAGTCCAAAATTCAGCGATTCCCCATCTCAGCCCAGAAAGCAGGTAGAACAACTTTTGTGGTGCCTTTCAGATGCCTACCAAGGTAGTGTAAAAACTACCAGGAGAACTCCTGTCTGGCACCTTCCCCGGTGGAGTTGTGCAGGGGGTGTGTTTGGAACATTTTGTCACCGGGCGAGTCCAAAATTCAGCGATTCCCCATCTCAGCCCAGAAAGCAGGTAGAACAACTTTTGTGGTGCCTTTCAGCTCCCTACCAAGGTAGTGTAAAATCTACCAAGAGAACTCCTGTCTGGCACCTTCCCCGGTGGAGTTGTGCAGGGGGTGTGTTTGGAACATTTTGTCACCAGCCGAGTCCAAAATTCAGCGGTTCCCCATCTCAGCCCAGAAAGCAGGTAGAACAACTTTTGTGGTGCCTTTCAGCTGCCTACCAGAGCAATGTAAAAACTACCAGGAGAACTCCTGTCTGGCACCTTCCCCGGTGGAGTTGTGCATGGGGTGTGTTTGGAACATTTTGTCACCAGCCGACTCCAAAATTCAGCGGTTCCCCATCTCAGCCCAGAAAGCAGGTAGAACAACTTTTGTGGTGCCTTTCAGGTGCCTACCAAGGTAGTGTAAAAACTACCAAGAGAACTCCTGTCTGGCACCTTCCCCGGTGGAGTTGTGCATGGGGTGTGTTTGGAACATTTTGTCACCGGCCGAGTCCAAAATTCAGCGATTCCCCATCTCAGCCCAGAAAGCAGGAAGAACAACTTTTGTGGTGTCCTTTTGATGCCTACCGGAGCAATGTAAAAACTACCAAAAGAGCTCGTCCCTGGCACCTTCGCTAGTGGAGTTGTGCATGGGGTGTGTTTGGAACATTTTGTCACCAGCAGAGTCCAAAATTCAGCGTTTCCCCATCTCAGCCCAGAAAGCAGGTAGAACAACTTTTGTGGTGTCTTTCAGCTGCCTACCGGAGCAATGTAAAAACTACAGGAGAACTCCTGCCTGGCACCTTCCCCGGTGGAGTTGTGCATGGGCTGTGTTCGGAATATTTTGTCACCAGCCGAGTCCAAAATTCAGCGGTTCCCCATCTCAGCCCAGAAAGCAGGTAGAACAACTTTTGTGGTGCCTTTCAGCTGCCTACCAAGGTAGTGTAAAAACTACCAAGAGAACTCCTGCCTGGCACCTTCCCCGGGGAGTTGTGCATGGGGTGTGTTTGGAACATTTTGTCACCGGCCGACTCCAAAATTCAGCGGTTCCCCATCTCAGCCCAGAAAGCAGGTAGAACAACTTTTGTGGTGCCTTTCAGCTGCCTACCAAGGCAGTGTAAAAACTACTAAGAGAACTCCTGTCTGGCACCTTCCCCGGTGGAGTTGTGCAGGGGGTGTGTTTGGAACATTTTGTCACCGGCCGAGTCCAAAATTCAGCGATTCCCCATCTCAGCCCAGAAAGCAGGTAGAACAACTTTTGTGGTTCCTTTCAGATGCCTACCAAGGTAGTGTAAAAACTACCAGGAGAACTCCTGTCTGGCACCTTCCCCGGTGGAGTTGTGCAGGGGGTGTGTTTGGAACATTTTGTCACCGGGCGAGTCCAAAATTCAGCGATTCCCCATCTCAGCCCAGAAAGCAGGTAGAACAACTTTTGTGGTGCCTTTCAGCTCCCTACCAAGGTAGTGTAAAATCTACCAGGAGAACTCCTGTCTGGCACCTTCCCCGGTGGAGTTGTGCAGGGGGTGTGTTTGGAACATTTTGTCACCAGCCGAGTCCAAAATTCAGCGGTTCCCCATCTCAGCCCAGAAAGCAGGTAGAACAACTTTTGTGGTGTCTTTCAGATGCCTACCAAGGTAGTGTAAAAACTACTAAGAGAACTCCTGGCTGGCACCTTCCCCGGTGGAGTTGTGCATGGGGTGTCTTTGGAACATTTTGTCACCAGCCGAGTCCAAAATTCAGCGATTCCCCATCTCAGCCCAGAAAGCAGGTAGAACAACTTTTGTGGTGCCTTTTAGCTGCCTACCAAGGTAGTGTAAAAACTATTAAGAGAACTCCTGTCTGGCACCTTCCCCGGTGGAGTTGTGCATGGGGTGTGTTTGGAACATTTTGTCACCAGCCGAGTCCAAAATTCAGCGATTCCCCATCTCAGCCCAGAAAGCAGGTAGAACAACTTTTGTGGTGTCTTTCAGCTGCCTACCGGAGCAATGTAAAAACTACAGGAGAACTCCTGTCTGGCACCTTCCCCGGTGGAGTTGTGCATGGGGTGTGTTTGGAACATTTTGTCACCGCCCGACTCCAAAATTCAGCGTTTCCCCATCTCAGCCCAGAAAGCAGGTAGAACAACTTTTGTAGTGTCTTTTAGATGCCTACCAAGGTAGTGTAAAAACTACTAAGAGAACTCCTGTCTGGCACCTTCCCCGGTGGAGTTGTGCATGGGGTGTCTTTGGAACATTTTGTCACCGGCCGAGTCCAAAATTCAGCGATTCCCCATCTCAGCCCAGAAAGCAGATAGAACAACTTTTGTGGTGTCTTTCAGATGCCTACCGGAGCAATGTAAAAACTACCAGGAGAACTCCCGTCTGGCACCTTCCCCGGTGGAGTTGTGCAGGGGGTGTCTTTGGAACATTTTGTCACCGGCCGACTCCAAAATTCAGCGGTTCCCCATCTCAGCCCAGAAAGCAGGTAGAACAACTTTTGTGGTGTCTTTCAGCTGCCTACCAGAGCAATGTAAAAACTACCAGGAGAACTCCTGCCTGGCACCTTCCCCGGTGGAGTTGTGCATGGGGTGTGTTTGGAACATTTTGTCACCAGCCGAGTCCAAAATTCAGCGGTTCCCCATCTCAGCCCAGAAAGCAGGTAGAACAACTTTTGTGGTGCCTTTCAAATGCCTACCAAGGTAGTGTAAAAACTACCAAGAGAACTCCTGTCTGGCACGTTCCCCGGTGGAGTTGTGCATGGGGTGTGTTTGGAACATTTTGTCACCAGCAGAGTCCAAAATTCAGCGGTTCCCCATCTCAGCCCAGAAAGCAGGTAGAACAACTTTTGTGGTGCCTTTCAGCTGCCTACCAGAGCAATGTAAAAACTACCAGGAGAACTCCTGTCTGGCACCTTCCCCGGTGGAGTTGTGCATGGGGTGTGTTTGGAACATTTTGTCACCGGCCGACTCCAAAATTCAGCGGTTCCCCATCTCAGCCCAGAAAGCAGGTAGAACAACTTTTGTGGTGCCTTTCAGCTGCCTACCAAGGTAGTGTAAAAACTACCAAGAGAACTCCTGTCTGGAACCTTCCCCGGTGGAGTTGTGCAGGGGGTGTGTTTGGAACATTTTGTCACCGGCCGACTCCAAAATTCAGCGATTCCCCATCTCAGCCCAGAAAGCAGGTAGAACAACTTTTGTGGTGTCTTTCAGATGCCTACCAAGGTAGTGTAAAAACTATCAAGAGAACGCTTGTCTGGCACATTCCCCGGTGGAGTTGTGCATGGGGTTTCTTTGGAACATTTTGTCACCGGCCGAGTCCAAAATTCAGCGGTTCCCCATCTCAGCCCAGAAAGCAGGTAGAACAACTTTTGTGGTGTCTTTCAGCTGCCTACCGGAGCAATGTAAAAACTACCAGGAGAACTCCTGTCTGGCACCTTCCCCGGTGGAGTTGTGCATGGGGTGTGTTCGGAACATTTTGTCACCAGCCGAGTCCAAAAATTCAGCGGTTCCCCATCTCAGCCCAGAAAGCAGGTAGAACAACTTTTGTGGTGTCTTTCAGCTGCCTACCAAGGTAGTGTAAAAACTACTAAGAGAACTCCTGTCTGGCACCTTCCCCGGTGGAGTTGTGCATGGGGTGTCTTTGGAACATTTTGTCACTGGCCGAGTCCAAAATTCAGCGGTTCCCCATCTCAGCCCAGAAAGCAGGTAGAACAACTTTTGTGGTGCCTTTCAGCTGCCTACCAGAGCAATGTAAAAACTACCAGGAGAACTCCTGTCTGGCACCTTCCCCGGTGGAGTTGTGCATGGGGTGTGTTTGGAACATTTTGTCACCGGCCGACTCCAAAATTCAGCGGTTCCCCATCTCAGCCCAGAAAGCAGGTAGAACAACTTTTGTGGTGCCTTTCAGCTGCCTACCAAGGTAGTGTAAAAACTACTAAGAGAACTCCTGTCTGGAACCTTCCCCGGTGGAGTTGTGCAGGGGGTGTGTTTGGAACATTTTGTCACCGGCCGACTCCAAAATTCAGCGATTCCCCATCTCAGCCCAGAAAGCAGGTAGAACAACTTTTGTGGTGTCTTTCAGATGCCTACCAAGGTAGTGTAAAAACTATCAAGAGAACGCTTGTCTGGCACATTCCCCGGTGGAGTTGTGCATGGGGTTTCTTTGGAACATTTTGTCACCGGCCGAGTCCAAAATTCAGCGGTTCCCCATCTCAGCCCAGAAAGCAGGTAGAACAACTTTTGTGGTGTCTTTCAGCTGCCTACCGGAGCAATGTAAAAACTACCAGGAGAACTCCTGTCTGGCACCTTCCCCGGTGGAGTTGTGCATGGGGTGTGTTCGGAACATTTTGTCACCAGCCGAGTCCAAAAATTCAGCGGTTCCCCATCTCAGCCCAGAAAGCAGGTAGAACAACTTTTGTGGTGTCTTTCAGCTGCCTACCAAGGTAGTGTAAAAACTACTAAGAGAACTCCTGTCTGGCACCTTCCCCGGTGGAGTTGTGCATGGGGTGTCTTTGGAACATTTTGTCACTGGCCGAGTCCAAAATTCAGCGGTTCCCCATCTCAGCCCAGAAAGCAGCTAGAACAACTTTTGTGGTGCCTTTCAAATGCCTACCAAGGTAGTGTAAAAACTACCAAGAGAACTCCTGCCTGGCACCTTCCCCGGTGGAGTTGTGCATGGGGTGTCTTTGGAACATTTTGTCACCGGCCGAGTCCAAAATTCAGCGATTCCCCATCTCAGGCCAGAAAGCAGGTAGAACAACTTTTGTGGTGTCCTTTTCATGCCTACCGGAGCAATGTAAAAACTACCAACAGAGCTCGTCCCTGGCACCTTCGCTAGTGGAGTTGTGCATGGGGTGTGTTTGGAACATTTTGTCACCAGCAGAGTCCAAAATTCAGCGTTTCCCCATCTCAGCCCAGAAAGCAGGTAGAACAACTTTTGTGGTGCCTTTCAGCTGCCTACCAAGGTAGTGTAAAAACTACCAGGAGAACTCCTGTCTGGCACCTTCCCCGGTGGAGTTGTGCATGGGGTGTGTTTGGAACATTTTGTCACCAGCCGAGTCCAAAATACAGCGGTTCACCATCTCAGCCCAGAAAGCAGGTAGAACAACTTTTGTGGTGCCTTTCAGCTGCCTACCAAGGTAGTGTAAAAACTACTAAGAGAACTCCTGTCTGGAACCTTCCCCGGTGGAGTTGTGCAGGGGGTGTGTTTGGAACATTTTGTCACCGGCCGACTCCAAAATTCAGCGATTCCCCATCTCAGCCCAGAAAGCAGGTAGAACAACTTTTGTGGTGTCTTTCAGATGCCTACCAAGGTAGTGTAAAAACTATCAAGAGAACGCTTGTCTGGCACATTCCCCGGTGGAGTTGTGCATGGGGTGTCTTTGGAACATTTTGTCACCGGCCGAGTCCAAAATTCAGCGGTTCCCCATCTCAGCCCAGAAAGCAGGTAGAACAACTTTTGTGGTGCCTTTCAGCTGCCTACCAGAGCAATGTAAAAACTACCAGGAGAACTCCTGTCTGGCACCTTCCCCGGTGGAGTTGTGCATGGGGTGTGTTTGGAACATTTTGTCACCAGCCGACTCCAAAATTCAGCGGTTCCCCATCTCAGCCCAGAAAGCAGGTAGAACAACTTTTGTGGTGCCTTTCAGGTGCCTACCAAGGTAGTGTAAAAACTACCAAGAGAACTCCTGTCTGGCACCTTCCCCGGTGGAGTTGTGCATGGGGTGTGTTTGGAACATTTTGTCACCGGCCGAGTCCAAAATTCAGCGATTCCCCATCTCAGCCCAGAAAGCAGGAAGAACAACTTTTGTGGTGTCCTTTTGATGCCTACCGGAGCAATGTAAAAACTACCAAAAGAGCTCGTCCCTGGCACCTTCGCTAGTGGAGTTGTGCATGGGGTGTGTTTGGAACATTTTGTCACCAGCAGAGTCCAAAATTCAGCGGTTCCCCATCTCAGCCCAGAAAGCAGGTAGAACAACTTTTGTGGTGCCTTTCAGCTGCCTACCAAGGTAGTGTAAAAACTACCAGGAGAACTCCTGTCTGGCACCTTCCCCGGTGGAGTTGTGCATGGGGTGTGTTTGGAACATTTTGTCACCGGCCGAGTCCAAAATTCAGCGTTTCCCCATCTCAGCCCAGAAAGCAGATAGAACAACTTTTGTGGTGTCTTTCAGCTGCCTACCGGAGCAATGTAAAAACTACAGGAGAACTCCTGTCTGGCACCTTCCCCGGTGGAGTTGTGCATGGGCTGTGTTCGGAATATTTTGTCACCAGCCGAGTCCAAAATTCAGCGGTTCCCCATCTCAGCCCAGAAAGCAGGTAGAACAACTTTTGTGGTGCCTTTCAAATGCCTACCAAGGTAGTGTAAAAACTACCAAGAGAACTCCTGCCTGGCACCTTCCCCGGGGAGTTGTGCATGGGGTGTCTTTGGAACATTTTGTCACCGGCCGACTCCAAAATTCAGCGGTTCCCCATCTCAGCCCAGAAAGCAGGTAGAACAACTTTTGTGGTGCCTTTCAGCTGCCTACCAAGGTAGTGTAAAAACTACTAAGAGAACTCCTGTCTGGCACCTTCCCCGGTGGAGTTGTGCAGGGGGTGTGTTTGGAACATTTTGTCACCGGCCGAGTCCAAAATTCAGCGGTTCCCCATCTCAGCCCAGAAAGCAGGTAGAACAACTTTTGTGGTGTCTTTCAGATGCCTACCGGAGCAATGTAAAAACTACCAGGAGAACTCCTGTCTGGCACCTTCCCCGGTGGAGTTCTGCAGGGGGTGTGTTTGGAACATTTTGTCACCGCCCGACTCCAAAATTCAGCGGTTCCCCATCTCAGCCCAGAAAGCAGGTAGAACATCTTTTGTGGTGTCTTTTAGATGCCTACCGGAGCAATGTAAAAACTACCAGGAGAACTCCTGTCTGGCACCTTCCCCGGTATAGTTGTGCAGGGGGTGTCTTTGGAACATTTTGTCACCAGCCGAGTCCAAAATTCAGCTGTTCCCCATCTCAGCCCAGAAAGCAGGTAGAACAACTTTTGTGGTGTCTTTTAGATGCCTACCAAGGTAGTGTAAAAACTACTAAGAGAACGCTTGTCTGGCACCTTCCCCGGTGGAGTTGTGCAGGGGGTGTGTTTGGAACATTTTGTCACCGGCCGAGTCCAAAATTCAGCGATTCCCCATCTCAGCCCAGAAAGCAGGTAGAACAACTTTTGTGGTGCCTTTCAGATGCCTACCAAGGTAGTGTAAAAACTACCAGGAGAACTCCTGTCTGGCACCTTCCCCGGTGGAGTTGTGCAGGGGGTGTGTTTGGAACATTTTGTCACCGGGCGAGTCCAAAATTCAGCGATTCCCCATCTCAGCCCAGAAAGCAGGTAGAACAACTTTTGTGGTGCCTTTCAGCTCCCTACCAAGGTAGTGTAAAATCTACCAGGAGAACTCCTGTCTGGCACCTTCCCCGGTGGAGTTGTGCAGGGGGTGTGTTTGGAACATTTTGTCACCAGCCGAGTCCAAAATTCAGCGGTTCCCCATCTCAGCCCAGAAAGCAGGTAGAACAACTTTTGTGGTGTCTTTCAGATGCCTACCAAGGTAGTGTAAAAACTACTAAGAGAACTCCTGTCTGGCACCTTCCCCGGTGGAGTTGTGCATGGGGTGTCTTTGGAACATTTTGTCACCGGCCGAGTCCAAAATTCAGCGATTCCCCATCTCAGCCCAGAAAGCAGATAGAACAACTTTTGTGGTGTCTTTCAGCTGCCTACCGGAGCAATGTAAAAACTACCAGGAGAACTCCCGTCTGGCACCTTCCCCGGTGGAGTTGTGCAGGGGGTGTGTTTGGAACATATCGTCACCAGCCGACTCCAAAATTCAGCGGTTCCCCATCTCAGCCCAGAAAGCAGGTAGAACAACTTTTCTGGTGTCTTTCAGATGCCTACCAAGGTAGTGTAAAAACTATCAAGAGAACTCCTGTCTGGCACCTTCCCCGGTGGAGTTGTGCATGGGGTGTGTTTGGAACATTTTGTCACCGCCCGACTCCAAAATTCAGCGTTTCCCCATCTCAGCCCAGAAAGCAGGTAGAACAACTTTTGTAGTGTCTTTTAGATGCCTACCAAGGTAGTGTAAAAACTACTAAGAGAACTCCTGTCTGGCACCTTCCCCGGTGGAGTTGTGCATGGGGTGTCTTTGGAACATTTTGTCACCGGCCGAGTCCAAAATTCAGCGATTCCCCATCTCAGCCCAGAAAGCAGATAGAACAACTTTTGTGGTGTCTTTCAGATGCCTACCGGAGCAATGTAAAAACTACCAGGAGAACTCCCGTCTGGCACCTTCCCCGGTGGAGTTGTGCAGGGGGTGTCTTTGGAACATTTTGTCACCGGCCGACTCCAAAATTCAGCGGTTCCCCATCTCAGCCCAGAAAGCAGGTAGAACAACTTTTGTGGTGTCTTTCAGCTGCCTACCAGAGCAATGTAAAAACTACCAGGAGAACTCCTGCCTGGCACCTTCCCCGGTGGAGTTGTGCATGGGGTGTGTTTGGAACATTTTGTCACCGGCCGACTCCAAAATTCAGCGGTTCCCCATCTCAGCCCAGAAAGCAGGTAGAACAACTTTTGTGGTGTCTTTCAGCTGCCTACCAGAGCAATGTAAAAACTACCAGGAGAACTCCAGCCTGGCACCTTCCCCGGTGGAGTTGTGCATGGGGTGTGTTCGGAACATTTTGTCACCAGCCGAGTCCAAAATTCAGCGGTTCCCCATCTCAGCCCAGAAAGCAGGTAGAACAACTTTTGTGGTGCCTTTCAGCTGCCTACCAAGGTAGTGTAAAAACTACCAAGAGAACTCCTGTCTGGCACCTTCCCCGGTGGAGTTGTGCATGGGGTGTGTTTGGAACATTTTGTCACCGGCCGACTCCAAAATTCAGCGGTTCCCCATCTCAGCCCAGAAAGCAGGTAGAACAACTTTTGTGGTGCCTTTCAGCTGCCTACCAAGGTAGTGTAAAAACTACTAAGAGAACTCCTGTCTGGAACCTTCCCCGGTGGAGTTGTGCAGGGGGTGTGTTTGGAACATTTTGTCACCGGCCGAGTCCAAAATTCAGCGGTTCCCCATCTCAGCCCAGAAAGCAGGTAGAACAACTTTTGTGGTGCCTTTCAGGTGCCTACCAGAGCAATGTAAAAACTACCAGGAGAACTCCTGTCTGGCACCTTCCCCGGTGGAGTTGTGCATGGGGTGTGTTTGGAACATTTTATCACCGGCCGAGTCCAAAATTCAGCGATTCCCCATCTCAGCCCAGAAAGCAGGAAGAACAACTTTTGTGGTGTCCTTTTGATGCCTACCGGAGCAATGTAAAAACTACCAAAAGAGCTCGTCCCTGGCACCTTCGCTAGTGGAGTTGTGCATGGGGTGTGTTTGGAACATTTTGTCACCAGCAGAGTCCAAAATTCAGCGGTTCCCCATCTCAGCCCAGAAAGCAGGTAGAACAACTTTTGTGGTGCCTTTCAGCTGCCTACCAAGGTAGTGTAAAAACTACCAGGAGAACTCCTGTCTGGCACCTTCCCCGGTGGAGTTGTGCATGGGGTGTGTTTGGAACATTTTGTCACCGGCCGAGTCCAAAATTCAGCGTTTCCCCATCTCAGCCCAGAAAGCAGGTAGAACAACTTTTGTGGTGTCTTTCAGCTGCCTACCGGAGCAATGTAAAAACTACAGGAGAACTCCTGTCTGGCACCTTCCCCGGTGGAGTTGTGCATGGGCTGTGTTCGGAATATTTTGTCACCAGCCGAGTCCAAAATTCAGCGGTTCCCCATCTCAGCCCAGAAAGCAGGTAGAACAACTTTTGTGGTGTCTTTCAGATGCCTACCAAGGTAGTGTAAAAACTACTAAGAGAACTCCTGTCTGGCACCTTCCCCGGTGGAGTTGTGCATGGGGTGTCTTTGGAACATTTTGTCACCGGCCGAGTCCAAAATTCAGCGATTCCCCATCTCAGCCCAGAAAGCAGGTAGAACAACTTTTGTGGTGTCTTTCAGCTGCCTACCGGAGCAATGTAAAAACTACCAGGAGAACTCCCGTCTGGCACCTTCCCCGGTGGAGTTGTGCAGGGGGTGTGTTTGGAACATATCGTCACCAGCCGACTCCAAAATTCAGCGGTTCCCCATCTCAGCCCAGAAAGCAGGTAGAACAACTTTTGTGGTGTCTTTCAGATGCCTACCGGAGCAATGTAAAAACTACAGGAGAACTCCTGTCTGGCACCTTCCCCGGTGGAGTTGTGCATGGGGTGTGTTCGTAATATTTTGTCACCAGCCGAGTCCAAAAATTCAGCGGTTCCCCATCTCAGCCCAGAAAGCAGGTAGAACAACTTTTGTGGTGCCTTTCAAATGCCTACCAAGGTAGTGTAAAAACTACCAAGAGAACTCCTGCCTGGCACCTTCCCCGGTGGAGTTGTGCATGGGGTGTGTTTGGAACATTTTGTCACCGCCCGACTCCAAAATTCAGCGGTTCCCCATCTCAGCCCAGAAAGCAGGTAGAACAACTTTTGTAGTGTCTTTTAGATGCCTACCAAGGTAGTGTAAAAACTACTAAGAGAACTCCTGTCTGGCACCTTCCCCGGTGGAGTTGTGCATGGGGTGTCTTTGGAACATTTTGTCACCGGCCGAGTCCAAAATTCAGCGATTCCCCATCTCAGCCCAGAAAGCAGATAGAACAACTTTTGTGGTGTCTTTCAGATGCCTACCGGAGCAATGTAAAAACTACCAGGAGAACTCCCGTCTGGCACCTTCCCCGGTGGAGTTGTGCAGGGGGTGTCTTTGGAACATTTTGTCACCGGCCGACTCCAAAATTCAGCGGTTCCCCATCTCAGCCCAGAAAGCAGGTAGAACAACTTTTGTGGTGTCTTTCTAGCTGCCTACCAGAGCAATGTAAAAACTACCAGGAGAACTCCTGCCTGGCACCTTCCCCGGTGGAGTTGTGCATGGGGTGTGTTTGGAACATTTTGTCACCGGCCGACTCCAAAATTCAGCGGTTCCCCATCTCAGCCCAGAAAGCAGGTAGAACAACTTTTGTGGTGCCTTTCAGCTGCCTACCAAGGTAGTGTAAAAACTACCAGGAGAACTCCTGTCTGGCACCTTCCCCGGTGGAGTTGTGCATGGGGTGTGTTTGGAACATTTTGTCACCGGCCGACTCCAAAATTCAGCGGTTCCCCATCTCAGCCCAGAAAGCAGGTAGAACAACTTTTGTGGTGCCTTTCAGCTGCCTACCAAGGTAGTGTAAAAACTACTAAGAGAACTCCTGCCTGGCACCTTCCCCGGTGGAGTTGTGCAGGGGGTGTGTTTGGAACATTTTGTCACCAGCCGAGTCCAAAATTCAGCGGTTCCCCATCTCAGCCCAGAAAGCAGGTAGAACAACTTTTGTGGTGTCTTTCAGATGCCTACCAAGGTAGTGTAAAAACTATCAAGAGAACTCCTGTCTGGCACATTCCCCGGTGGAGTTGTGCATGGGGTGTCTTTGGAACATTTTGTCACCGGCCGAGTCCAAAATTCAGCGGTTCCCCATCTCAGCCCAGAAAGCAGGTAGAACAACTTTTGTGGTGCCTTTCAGCTGCCTACCAGAGCAATGTAAAAACTACCAGGAGAACTCCTGTCTGGCACCTTCCCCGGTGGAGTTGTGCATGGGGTGTGTTTGGAACATTTTATCACCGGCCGAGTCCAAAATTCAGCGATTCCCCATCTCAGCCCAGAAAGCAGGAAGAACAACTTTTGTGGTGTCCTTTTGATGCCTACCGGAGCAATGTAAAAACTACCAAAAGAGCTCGTCCCTGGCACCTTCGCTAGTGGAGTTGTGCATGGGGTGTGTTTGGAACATTTTGTCACCAGCAGAGTCCAAAATTCAGCGGTTCCCCATCTCAGCCCAGAAAGCAGGTAGAACAACTTTTGTGGTGCCTTTCAGCTGCCTACCAAGGTAGTGTAAAAACTACCAGGAGAACTCCTGTCTGGCACCTTCCCCGGTGGAGTTGTGCATGGGGTGTGTTTGGAACATTTTGTCACCGGCCGAGTCCAAAATTCAGCGTTTCCCCATCTCAGCCCAGAAAGCAGGTAGAACAACTTTTGTGGTGTCTTTCAGCTGCCTACCGGAGCAATGTAAAAACTACAGGAGAACTCCTGTCTGGCACCTTCCCCGGTGGAGTTGTGCATGGGCTGTGTTCGGAATATTTTGTCACCAGCCGAGTCCAAAATTCAGCGGTTCCCCATCTCAGCCCAGAAAGCAGGTAGAACAACTTTTGTGGTGCCTTTCAAATGCCTACCAAGGTAGTGTAAAAACTACCAAGAGAACTCCTGCCTGGCACCTTCCCCGGGGAGTTGTGCATGGGGTGTCTTTGGAACATTTTGTCACTGGCCGACTCCAAAATTCAGCGGTTCCCCATCTCAGCCCAGAAAGCAGGTAGAACAACTTTTGTGGTGCCTTTCAGCTGCCTACCAAGGTAGTGTAAAAACTACTAAGAGAACTCCTGTCTGGCACCTTCCCCGGTGGAGTTGTGCAGGGGGTGTGTTTGGAACATTTTGTCACCGGGCGACTCCAAAATTCAGCGGTTCCCCATCTCAGCCCAGAAAGCAGGTAGAACAACTTTTGTGGTGTCTTTCAGATGCCTACCGGAGCAATGTAAAAACTACCAGGAGAACTCCTGTCTGGCACCTTCCCCGGTGGAGTTGTGCATGGGGTGTGTTTGGAACATTTTGTCACCGGCCGAGTCCAAAATTCAGCGGTTCCCCATCTCAGCCCAGAAAGCAGGTAGAACATCTTTTGTGGTGTCTTTTAGATGCCTACCGGAGCAATGTAAAAACTACCAGGAGAACTCCTGTCTGGCACCTTCCCCGGTATAGTTGTGCAGGGGGTGTCTTTGGAACATTTTGTCACCAGCCGAGTCCAAAATTCAGCTGTTCCCCATCTCAGCCCAGAAAGCAGGTAGAACAACTTTTGTGGTGTCTTTTAGATGCCTACCAAGGTAGTGTAAAAACTACTAAGAGAACGCTTGTCTGGCACCTTCCCCGGTGGAGTTGTGCAGGGGGTGTGTTTGGAACATTTTGTCACCGGCCGAGTCCAAAATTCAGCGATTCCCCATCTCAGCCCAGAAAGCAGGTAGAACAACTTTTGTGGTGCCTTTCAGGTGCCTACCAAGGTAGTGTAAAAACTACCAGGAGAACTCCTGTCTGGCACCTTCCCCGGTGGAGTTGTGCAGGGGGTGTGTTTGGAACATTTTGTCACCGGGCGAGTCCAAAATTCAGCGGTTCCCCATCTCAGCCCAGAAAGCAGGTAGAACAACTTTTGTGGTGCCTTTCAGCTCCCTACCAAGGTAGTGTAAAATCTACCAGGAGAACTCCTGTCTGGCACCTTCCCCGGTGGAGTTGTGCAGGGGGTGTGTTTGGAACATTTTGTCACCGGCCGAGTCCAAAATTCAGCGGTTCCCCATCTCAGCCCAGAAAGCAGGTAGAACAACTTTTGTGGTGCCTTTCAGGTGCCTACCAAGGTAGTGTAAAAACTACTAAGAGAACTCCTGTCTGGCACCTTCCCCGGTGGAGTTGTGCATGGGGTGTCTTTGGAACATTTTGTCACTGGCCGAGTCCAAAATTCAGCGGTTCCCCATCTCAGCCCAGAAAGCAGGTAGAACAACTTTTGTGGTGCCTTTCAGCTCCCTACCAAGGTAGTGTAAAAACTACCAAGAGAACTCCTGTCTGGCACGTTCCCCGGTGGAGTTGTGCATGGGGTGTGTTTGGAACATTTTGTCACCAGCAGAGTCCAAAATTCAGCGGTTCCCCATCTCAGCCCAGAAAGCAGGTAGAACAACTTTTGTGGTGCCTTTCAGCTGCCTACCAAGGTAGTGTAAAAACTACCAGGAGAACTCCTGTCTGGCACCTTCCCCGGTGGAGTTGTGCATGGGGTGTGTTTGGAACATTTTGTCACCGGCCGACTCCAAAATTCAGCGGTTCCCCATCTCAGCCCAGAAAGCAGGTAGAACAACTTTTGTGGTGCCTTTCAGCTGCCTACCGGAGCAATGTAAAAACTACCAGGAGAACTCCTGTCTGGCACCTTCCCCGGTGGAGTTGTGCAGGGGGTGTGTTCGGAACATTTTGTCACCAGCCGAGTCCAAAATTCAGCGGTTCCCCATCTCAGCCCAGAAAGCAGGTAGAACAACTTTTGTGGTGCCTTTCAGCTGCCTACCAAGGTAGTGTAAAAACTACCAGGAGAACTCCTGCCTGGCACCTTCCCCGGTGGAGTTGTGCATGGGGTGTGTTTGGAACATTTTGTCACCGGCCGAGTCCAAAATTCAGCGGTTCCCCATCTCAGCCCAGAAAGCAGGTAGAACAACTTTTGTGGTGCCTTTCAGGTGCCTACCAAGGTAGTGTAAAAACTACCAAGAGAACTCCTGTCTGGCACCTTCCCCGGTGGAGTTGTGCATGGGGTGTGTTTGGAACATTTTGTCACCGGCCGAGTCCAAAATTCAGCGATTCCCCATCTCAGCCCAGAAAGCAGGTAGAACAACTTTTGTGGTGCCTTTCAGGTGCCTACCAAGGTAGTGTAAAAACTACCAGGAGAACTCCTGTCTGGCACCTTCCCCGGTGGAGTTGTGCAGGGGGTGTGTTTGGAACATTTTGTCACCGGGCGAGTCCAAAATTCAGCGATTCCCCATCTCAGCCCAGAAAGCAGGTAGAACAACTTTTGTGGTGCCTTTCAGCTCCCTACCAAGGTAGTGTAAAATCTACCAGGAGAACTCCTGTCTGGCACCTTCCCCGGTGGAGTTGTGCATGGGGTGTCTTTGGAACATTTTGTCACCGGCCGAGTCCAAAATTCAGCGATTCCCCATCTCAGCCCAGAAAGCAGATAGAACAACTTTTGTGGTGTCTTTCAGATGCCTACCGGAGCAATGTAAAAACTACCAGGAGAACTCCCGTCTGGCACCTTCCCCGGTGGAGTTGTGCAGGGGGTGTGTTTGGAACATATCGTCACCAGCCGACTCCAAAATTCAGCGGTTCCCCATCTCAGCCCAGAAAGCAGGTAGAACAACTTTTGTGGTGTCTTTCAGATGCCTACCGGAGCAATGTAAAAACTACCAGGAGAACTCCTGTCTGGCACCTTCCCCGGTGGAGTTGTGCATGGGGTGTGTTTGGAACATTTTGTCACCGGGCGACTCCAAAATTCAGCGGTTCCCCATCTCAGCCCAGAAAGCAGGTAGAACAACTTTTGTGGTGTCTTTCAGATGCCTACCGGAGCAATGTAAAAACTACCAGGAGAACTCCTGTCTGGCACCTTCCCCGGTGGAGTTGTGCATGGGGTGTGTTTGGAACATTTTGTCACCGGCCGAGTCCAAAATTCAGCGGTTCCCCATCTCAGCCCAGAAAGCAGGTAGAACAACTTTTGTGGTGCCTTTCAGGTGCCTACCAAGGTAGTGTAAAAACTACCAAGAGAACTCCTCTCTGGCACCTTCCCCGGTATAGTTGTGCAGGGGGTGTCTTTGGAACATTTTGTCACCAGCCGAGTCCAAAATTCAGCGATTCCCCATCTCAGCCCAGAAAGCAGGAAGAACAACTTTTGTGGTGTCCTTTTGATGCCTACCGGAGCAATGTAAAAACTACCAAAAGAGCTCGTCCCTGGCACCTTCCCCGGTGGAGTTGTGCAGGGGGTGTGTTTGGAACATTTTGTCACCGGCCGAGTCCAAAATTCAGCTGTTCCCCATCTCAGCCCAGAAAGCAGGTAGAACAACTTTTGTGGTGCCTTTCAGGTGCCTACCAAGGTAGTGTAAAAACTACCAGGAGAACTCCTGTCTGGCACCTTCCCCGGTGGAGTTGTGCAGGGGGTGTGTTTGGAACATTTTGTCACCGCCCGACTCCAAAATTCAGCGGTTCCCCATCTCAGCCCAGAAAGCAGGTAGAACAACTTTTGTGGTGCCTTTCAGCTCCCTACCAAGGTAGTGTAAAATCTACCAAGAGAACTCCTGTCTGGCACCTTCCCCGGTGGAGTTGTGCAGGGGGTGTGTTTGGAACATTTTGTCACCAGCCGAGTCCAAAATTCAGCGGTTCCCCATCTCAGCCCAGAAAGCAGGTAGAACAACTTTTGTGGTGTCTTTCAGATGCCTACCAAGGTAGTGTAAAAACTACTAAGAGAACTCCTGTCTGGCACCTTCCCCGGTGGAGTTGTGCATGGGGTGTCTTTGGAACATTTTGTCACCGGCCGAGTCCAAAATTCAGCGATTCCCCATCTCAGCCCAGAAAGCAGATAGAACAACTTTTGTGGTGTCTTTCAGCTGCCTACCGGAGCAATGTAAAAACTACCAGGAGAACTCCCGTCTGGCACCTTCCCCGGTGGAGTTGTGCAGGGGGTGTGTTTGGAACATATCGTCACCAGCCGACTCCAAAATTCAGCGGTTCCCCATCTCAGCCCAGAAAGCAGGTAGAACAACTTTTGTGGTGTCTTTCAGATGCCTACCAAGGTAGTGTAAAAACTATCAAGAGAACTCCTGTCTGGCACCTTCCCCGGTGGAGTTGTGCATGGGGTGTGTTTGGAACATTTTGTCACCGGCCGACTCCAAAATTCAGCGTTTCCCCATCTCAGCCCAGAAAGCAGGTAGAACAACTTTTGTGGTGTCTTTTAGATGCCTACCAAGGTAGTGTAAAAACTACTAAGAGAACTCCTGTCTGGCACCTTCCCCGGTGGAGTTGTGCATGGGGTGTCTTTGGAACATTTTGTCACCGGCCGACTCCAAAATTCAGCGATTCCCCATCTCAGCCCAGAAAGCAGATAGAACAACTTTTGTGGTGTCTTTCAGATGCCTACCGGAGCAATGTAAAAACTACCAGGAGAACTCCCGTCTGGCACCTTCCCCGGTGGAGTTGTGCAGGGGGTGTCTTTGGAACATTTTGTCACCGGCCGAGTCCAAAATTCAGCGGTTCCCCATCTCAGCCCAGAAAGCAGGTAGAACAACTTTTGTGGTGTCTTTCAGCTGCCTACCAGAGCAATGTAAAAACTACCAGGAGAACTCCTGCCTGGCACCTTCCCCGGTGGAGTTGTGCATGGGGTGTGTTCGGAACATTTTGTCACCAGCCGAGTCCAAAATTCAGCGGTTCCCCATCTCAGCCCAGAAAGCAGGTAGAACAACTTTTGTGGTGCCTTTCAGCTGCCTACCAAGGTAGTGTAAAAACTACCAAGAGAACTCCTGTCTGGCACCTTCCCCGGTGGAGTTGTGCATGGGGTGTGTTTGGAACATTTTGTCACCGGCCGAGTCCAAAATTCAGCGGTTCCCCATCTCAGCCCAGAAAGCAGGTAGAACAACTTTTGTGGTGCCTTTCAGGTGCCTACCAAGGTAGTGTAAAAACTACTAAGAGAACTCCTGTCTGGCACCTTCCCCGGTGGAGTTGTGCATGGGGTGTCTTTGGAACATTTTGTCACTGGCCGAGTCCAAAATTCAGCGGTTCCCCATCTCAGCCCAGAAAGCAGGTAGAACAACTTTTGTGGTGTCCTTTTGATGCCTACCGGAGCAATGTAAAAACTACCAACAGAGCTCGTCCCTTGCACCTTCGCTAGTGGAGTTGTGCATGGGGTGTGTTTGGAACATTTTGTCACCGCCCGACTCCAAAATTCAGCGGTTCCCCATCTCAGCCCAGAAAGCAGGTAGAACAACTTTTGTGGTGTCTTTCAGATGCCTACCAAGGTAGTGTAAATACTACCAGGAGAACTCCTGTCTGGCACCTTCCCCGGTGGAGTTGTGCATGGGGTGTGTTTGGAACATTTTGTCACCGGCCGAGTCCAAAATTCAGCGATTCCCCATCTCAGCCCAGAAAGCAGGTAGAACAACTTTTGTGGTGTCTTTCAGCTGCCTACCGGAGCAATGTAAAAACTACCAGGAGAACTCCTGTCTGGCACCTTCCCCGGTGGAGTTGTGCATGGGGTGTGTTCGGAACATTTTGTCACCAGCCGAGTCCAAAATTCAGCGGTTCCCCATCTCAGCCCAGAAAGCAGGTAGAACAACTTTTGTGGTGCCTTTCAGCTGCCTACCAAGGTAGTGTAAAAACTACCAGGAGAACTCCTGCCTGGCACCTTCCCCGGTGGAGTTGTGCATGGGGTGTGTTTGGAACATTTTGTCACCGGCCGAGTCCAAAATTCAGCGGTTCCCCATCTCAGCCCAGAAAGCAGGTAGAACAACTTTTGTGGTGCCTTTCAGGTGCCTACCAAGGTAGTGTAAAAACTACCAAGAGAACTCCTGTCTGGCACCTTCCCCGGTGGAGTTGTGCATGGGGTGTGTTTGGAACATTTTGTCACCGGCCGAGTCCAAAATTCAGCGATTCCCCATCTCAGCCCAGAAAGCAGGTAGAACAACTTTTGTGGTGCCTTTCAGGTGCCTACCAAGGTAGTGTAAAAACTACCAGGAGAACTCCTGTCTGGCACCTTCCCCGGTGGAGTTGTGCAGGGGGTGTGTTTGGAACATTTTGTCACCGGCCGACTCCAAAATTCAGCGATTCCCCATCTCAGCCCAGAAAGCAGGTAGAACAACTTTTGTGGTGCCTTTCAGCTCCCTACCAAGGTAGTGTAAAATCTACCAGGAGAACTCCTGTCTGGCACCTTCCCCGGTGGAGTTGTGCAGGGGGTGTGTTTGGAACATTTTGTCACCAGCCGAGTCCAAAATTCAGCGGTTCCCCATCTCAGCCCAGAAAGCAGGTAGAACAACTTTTGTGGTGTCTTTCAGATGCCTACCAAGGTAGTGTAAAAACTACTAAGAGAACTCCTGTCTGGCACCTTCCCCGGTGGAGTTGTGCATGGGGTGTCTTTGGAACATTTTGTCACCGGCCGAGTCCAAAATTCAGCGATTCCCCATCTCAGCCCAGAAAGCAGATAGAACAACTTTTGTGGTGTCTTTCAGATGCCTACCGGAGCAATGTAAAAACTACCAGGAGAACTCCCGTCTGGCACCTTCCCCGGTGGAGTTGTGCAGGCGGTGTGTTTGGAACATATCGTCACCAGCCGACTCCAAAATTCAGCGGTTCCCCATCTCAGCCCAGAAAGCAGGTAGAACAACTTTTGTGGTGTCTTTCAGATGCCTACCAAGGTAGTGTAAAAACTATCAAGAGAACTCCTGTCTGGCACCTTCCCCGGTGGAGTTGTGCATGGGGTGTGTTTGGAACATTTTGTCACCGGCCGAGTCCAAAATTCAGCGGTTCCCCATCTCAGCCCAGAAAGCAGGTAGAACAACTTTTGTGGTGTCTTTCAGATGCCTACCGGAGCAATGTAAAAACTACCAGGAGAACTCCTGTCTGGCACCTTCCCCGGTGGAGTTGTGCATGGGGTGTGTTTGGAACATTTTGTCACCAGCCGAGTCCAAAATTCAGCGGTTCCCCATCTCAGCCCAGAAAGCAGGTAGAACAACTTTTGTGGTGCCTTTCAGGTGCCTACCAAGGTAGTGTAAAAACTACCAAGAGAACTCCTGTCTGGCACCTTCCCCGGTGGAGTTGTGCATGGGGTGTGTTTGGAACATTTTGTCACCGGCCGAGTCCAAAATTCAGCGATTCCCCATCTCAGCCCAGAAAGCAGGAAGAACAACTTTTGTGGTGTCCTTTTGATGCCTACCGGAGCAATGTAAAAACTACCAAAAGAGCTCGTCCCTGGCACCTTCGCTCGTGGAGTTGTGCATGGGGTGTGTTTGGAACATTTTGTCACCGGCCGACTCCAAAATTCAGCTGTTCCCCATCTCAGCCCAGAAAGCAGGTAGAACAACTTTTGTGGTGCCTTTCAGCTGCCTACCAAGGTAGTGTAAAAACTATTAAGAGAACTCCTGTCTGGCACCTTCCCCGGTGGAGTTGTGCATGGGGTGTGTTTGGAACATTTTGTCACCGCCCGACTCCAAAATTCAGCGGTTCCCCATCTCAGCCCAGAAAGCAGGTAGAACAACTTTTGTGGTGTCTTTCAGATGCCTACCGGAGCAATGTAAAAACTACCAGGAGAACTCCTGCCTGGCACCTTCCCCGGTGGAGTTGTGCAGGGGGTGTGTTTGGAACATTTTGTCACCGGCCGAGTCCAAAATTCAGCGATTCCCCATCTCAGCCCAGAAAGCAGGTAGAACAACTTTTGTGGTGCCTTTCAGCTGCCTACCAAGGTAGTGTAAAAACTACCAAGAGAACTCCTGCCTGGCACCTTCCCCGGGGAGTTGTGCATGGGGTGTGTTTGGAACATTTTGTCACCGGCCGACTCCAAAATTCAGCGGTTCCCCATCTCAGCCCAGAAAGCAGATAGAACAACTTTTGTGGTGTCTTTCAGATGCCTACCGGAGCAATGTAAAAACTACCAGGAGAACTCCCGTCTGGCACCTTCCCCGGTGGAGTTGTGCAGGGGGTGTGTTTGGAACATATCGTCACCAGCCGACTCCAAAATTCAGCGGTTCCCCATCTCAGCCCAGAAAGCAGGTAGAACAACTTTTGTGGTGTCTTTCAGATGCCTACCAAGGTAGTGTAAAAACTATCAAGAGAACTCCTGTCTGGCACCTTCCCCGGTGGAGTTGTGCATGGGGTGTGTTTGGAACATTTTGTCACCGGCCGAGTCCAAAATTCAGCGGTTCCCCATCTCAGCCCAGAAAGCAGGTAGAACAACTTTTGTGGTGTCTTTCAGATGCCTACCGGAGCAATGTAAAAACTACCAGGAGAACTCTTGTCTGGCACCTTCCCCGGTGGAGTTGTGCAGGGGGTGTGTTTGGAACATTTTGTCACCGGCCGAGTCCAATATTCAGCGATTCCCCATCTCAGCCCAGAAAGCAGGTAGAACAACTTTTGTGGTGCCTTTCAGCTGCCTACCAAGGTAGTGTAAAAACTACCAAGAGAACTCCTGCCTGGCACCTTCCCCGGGGAGTTGTGCATGGGGTGTGTTTGGAACATTTTGTCACCGGCCGAGTCCAAAATTCAGCGGTTCCCCATCTCAGCCCAGAAAGCAGGTAGAACAACTTTTGTGGTGTCTTTCAGATGCCTACCGGAGCAATGTAAAAACTACCAGGAGAACTCCTGCCTGGCACCTTCCCCGGTGGAGTTGTGCAGGGGGTGTGTTTGGAACATTTTGTCACCGGCCGAGTCCAAAATTCAGCGATTCCCCATCTCAGCCCAGAAAGCAGGTAGAACAACTTTTGTGGTGCCTTTCAGGTGCCTACCAAGGTAGTGTAAAAACTACCAGGAAAACTCCTGTCTGGCACCTTCCCCGGTGGAGTTGTGCATGGGGTGTGTTTGGAACATTTTGTCACCGCCCGACTCCAAAATTCAGCGGTTCCCCATCTCAGCCCAGAAAGCAGGTAGAACATCTTTTGTGGTGTCTTTTAGATGCCTACCGGAGCAATGTAAAAACTACCAGGAGAACTCCTGTCTGGCACCTTCCCCGGTATAGTTGTGCAGGGGGTGTCTTTGGAACATTTTGTCACCAGCCGAGTCCAAAATTCAGCTGTTCCCCATCTCAGCCCAGAAAGCAGGTAGAACAACTTTTGTGGTGTCTTTCAGATGCCTACCAAGGTAGTGTAAAAACTACCAGGAGAACTCCTGTCTGGCACCTTCCCCGGTGGAGTTGTGCATGGGGTGTCTTTGGAACATTTTGTCACCGGCCGAGTCCAAAATTCAGCCGTTCCCCATCTCAGCCCAGAAAGCAGGTAGAACAACTTTTGTGCTGCCTTTCAGCTCCCTACCAAGGTAGTGTAAAATCTACCAGGAGAACTCCTGTCTGGCACCTTCCCCGGTGGAGTTGTGCATGGGGTGTGTTTGGAACATTTTGTCACCGGCCGAGTCCAAAATTCAGCGATTCCCCATCTCAGCCCAGAAAGCAGATAGAACAACTTTTGTGGTGTCTTTCAGCTGCCTACCGGAGCAATGTAAAAACTACCAGGAGAACTCCCGTCTGGCACCTTCCCCGGTGGAGTTGTGCAGGGGGTGTGTTTGGAACATATCGTCACCAGCCGACTCCAAAATTCAGCGGTTCCCCATCTCAGCCCAGAAAGCAGGTAGAACAACTTTTGTGGTGTCTTTCAGATGCCTACCAAGGTAGTGTAAAAACTATCAAGAGAACTCCTGTCTGGCACCTTCCCCGGTGGAGTTGTGCATGGGGTGTGTTTGGAACATTTTGTCACCGCCCGACTCCAAAATTCAGCGTTTCCCCATCTCAGCCCAGAAAGCAGGTAGAACAACTTTTGTGGTGTCTTTTAGATGCCTACCAAGGTAGTGTAAAAACTACTAAGAGAACTCCTGTCTGGCACCTTCCCCGGTGGAGTTGTGCATGGGGTGTGTTTGGAACATTTTGTCACCGGCCGAGTCCAAAATTCAGCGATTCCCCATCTCAGCCCAGAAAGCAGGTAGAACAACTTTTGTGGTGTCTTTCAGATGCCTACCGGAGCAATGTAAAAACTACCAGGAGAACTCCCGTCTGGCACCTTCCCCGGTGGAGTTGTGCAGGGGGTGTCTTTGGAACATTTTGTCACCGGCCGACTCCAAAATTCAGCGGTTCCCCATCTCAGCCCAGAAAGCAGGTAGAACAACTTTTGTGGTGTCTTTCAGCTGCCTACCAGAGCAATGTAAAAACTACCAGGAGAACTCCTGTCTGGCACCTTCCCCGGTGGAGTTGTGCATGGGGTGTGTTCGGAACATTTTGTCACCAGCCGAGTCCAAAATTCAGCGGTTCCCCATCTCAGCCCAGAAAGCAGGTAGAACAACTTTTGTGGTGCCTTTCAGCTGCCTACCAAGGTAGTGTAAAAACTACCAAGAGAACTCCTGTCTGGCACCTTCCCCGGTGGAGTTGTGCATGGGGTATGTTTGGAACATTTTGTCACCGGCCGAGTCCAAAATTCAGCGGTTCCCCATCTCAGCCCAGAAAGCAGGTAGAACAACTTTTGTGGTGTCTTTCAGATGCCTACCGGAGCAATGTAAAAACTACCAGGAGAACTCCTGCCTGGCACCTTCCCCGGTGGAGTTGTGCAGGGGGTGTGTTTGGAACATTTTGTCACCGGCCGAGTCCAAAATTCAGCGATTCCCCATCTCAGCCCAGAAAGCAGGTAGAACAACTTTTGTGGTGCCTTTCAGCTGCCTACCAAGGTAGTGTAAAAACTACCAAGAGAACTCCTGCCTGGCACCTTCCCCGGGGAGTTGTGCAGGGGGTGTGTTTGGAACATTTTGTCACCGGCCGAGTCCAAAATTCAGCGGTTCCCCATCTCAGCCCAGAAAGCAGGTAGAACAACTTTTGTGGTGTCTTTCAGATGCCTACCGGAGCAATGTAAAAACTACCAGGAGAACTCCTGCCTGGCACCTTCCCCGGTGGAGTTGTGCAGGGGGTGTGTTTGGAACATTTTGTCACCGGCCGAGTCCAAAATTCAGCGATTCCCCATCTCAGCCCAGAAAGCAGGTAGAACAACTTTTGTGGTGCCTTTCAGGTGCCTACCAAGGTAGTGTAAAAACTACCGGGAAAACTCCTGTCTGGCACCTTCCCCGGTGGAGTTGTGCATGGGGTGTCTTTGGAACATTTTGTCACCGCCCGACTCCAAAATTCAGCGGTTCCCCATCTCAGCCCAGAAAGCAGGTAGAACATCTTTTGTGGTGTCTTTTAGATGCCTACCGGAGCAATGTAAAAACTACCAGGAGAACTCCTGTCTGGCACCTTCCCCGGTATAGTTGTGCAGGGGGTGTCTTTGGAACATTTTGTCACCAGCCGAGTCCAAAATTCAGCTGTTCCCCATCTCAGCCCAGAAAGCAGGTAGAACAACTTTTGTGGTGTCTTTCAGATGCCTACCAAGGTAGTGTAAAAACTACCAGGAGAACTCCTGTCTGGCACCTTCCCCGGTGGAGTTGTGCATGGGGTGTGTTTGGAACATTTTGTCACCGGCCGAGTCCAAAATTCAGCCGTTCCCCATCTCAGCCCAGAAAGCAGGTAGAACAACTTTTGTGGTGCCTTTCAGGTGCCTACCAAGGTAGTGTAAAAACTACCAGGAGAACTCCTGTCTGGCACCTTCCCCGGTGGAGTTGTGCAGGGGGTGTCTTTGGAACATTTTGTCACCGGCCGAGTCCAAAATTCAGCGATTCCCCATCTCAGCCCAGAAAGCAGGTAGAACAACTTTTGTGGTGTCTTTCAGCTGCCTACCGGAGCAATGTAAAAACTACCAGGAGAACTCCCGTCTGGCACCTTCCCCGGTGGAGTTGTGCAGGGGGTGTGTTTGGAACATATCGTCACCAGCCGACTCCAAAATTCAGCGGTTCCCCATCTCAGCCCAGAAAGCAGGTAGAACAACTTTTGTGGTGTCTTTCAGATGCCTACCAAGGTAGTGTAAAAACTATCAAGAGAACTCCTGTCTGGCACCTTCCCCGGTGGAGTTGTGCATGGGGTGTGTTTGGAACATTTTGTCACCGCCCGACTCCAAAATTCAGCGTTTCCCCATCTCAGCCCAGAAAGCAGGTAGAACAACTTTTGTGGTGTCTTTTAGATGCCTACCAAGGTAGTGTAAAAACTACTAAGAGAACTCCTGTCTGGCACCTTCCCCGGTGGAGTTGTGCATGGGGTGTGTTTGGAACATTTTGTCACCGGCCGAGTCCAAAATTCAGCGATTCCCCATCTCAGCCCAGAAAGCAGGTAGAACAACTTTTGTGGTGTCTTTCAGATGCCTACCGGAGCAATGTAAAAACTACCAGGAGAACTCCCGTCTGGCACCTTCCCCGGTGGAGTTGTGCAGGGGGTGTCTTTGGAACATTTTGTCACCGGCCGACTCCAAAATTCAGCGGTTCCCCATCTCAGCCCAGAAAGCAGGTAGAACAACTTTTGTGGTGTCTTTCAGCTGCCTACCAGAGCAATGTAAAAACTACCAGGAGAACTCCTGCCTGGCACCTTCCCCGGTGGAGTTGTGCATGGGGTGTGTTCGGAACTTTTTGTCACCAGCCGAGTCCAAAATTCAGCGGTTCCCCATCTCAGCCCAGAAAGCAGGTAGAACAACTTTTGTGGTGCCTTTCAGCTGCCTACCAAGGTAGTGTAAAAACTACCAAGAGAACTCCTGTCTGGCACCTTCCCCGGTGGAGTTGTGCATGGGGTGTGTTTGGAACATTTTGTCACCGGCCGAGTCCAAAATTCAGCGGTTCCCCATCTCAGCCCAGAAAGCAGGTAGAACAACTTTTGTGGTGCCTTTCAGGTGCCTACCAAGGTAGTGTAAAAACTACCAAGAGAACTCCTGTCTGGCACCTTCCCCGGTGGAGTTGTGCAGGGGGTGTCTTTGGAACATTTTGTCACTGGCCGAGTCCAAAATTCAGCGGTTCCCCATCTCAGCCCAGAAAGCAGGTAGAACAACTTTTGTGGTGTCCTTTTGATGCCTACCGGAGCAATGTAAAAACTACCAACAGAGCTCGTCCCTGGCACCTTCGCTAGTGGAGTTGTGCATGGGGTGTGTTTGGAACATTTTGTCACCGCCCGACTCCAAAATTCAGCGGTTCCCCATCTCAGCCCAGAAAGCAGGTAGAACAACTTTTGTGGTGTCTTTCAGATGCCTACCAAGGTAGTGTAAATACTACCAGGAGAACTCCTGTCTGGCACCTTCCCCGGTGGAGTTGTGCATGGGGTGTGTTTGGAACATTTTGTCACCGGCCGAGTCCAAAATTCAGCGATTCCCCATCTCAGCCCAGAAAGCAGGTAGAACAACTTTTGTGGTGTCTTTCAGCTGCCTACCGGAGCAATGTAAAAACTACCAGGAGAACTCCTGTCTGGCACCTTCCCCGGTGGAGTTGTGCATGGGGTGTGTTCGGAACATTTTGTCACCAGCCGAGTCCAAAATTCAGCGGTTCCCCATCTCAGCCCAGAAAGCAGGTAGAACAACTTTTGTGGTGCCTTTCAGCTGCCTACCAAGGTAGTGTAAAAACTACCAAGAGAACTCCTGCCTGGCACCTTCCCCGGTGGAGTTGTGCATGGGGTGTGTTTGGAACATTTTGTCACCGGCCGAGTCCAAAATTCAGCGATTCCCCATCTCAGCCCAGAAAGCAGATAGAACAACTTTTGTGGTGTCTTTCAGCTGCCTACCGGAGCAATGTAAAAACTACCAGGAGAACTCCCGTCTGGCACCTTCCCCGGTGGAGTTGTGCAGGGGGTGTGTTTGGAACATATCGTCACCAGCCGACTCCAAAATTCAGCGGTTCCCCATCTCAGCCCAGAAAGCAGGTAGAACAACTTTTGTGGTGTCTTTCAGATGCCTACCAAGGTAGTGTAAAAACTACCAAGAGAACTCCTGTCTGGCACCTTCCCCGGTGGAGTTGTGCATGGGGTGTGTTTGGAACATTTTGTCACCGCCCGACTCCAAAATTCAGCGTTTCCCCATCTCAGCCCAGAAAGCAGGTAGAACAACTTTTGTGGTGTCTTTTAGATGCCTACCAAGGTAGTGTAAAAACTACTAAGAGAACTCCTGTCTGGCACCTTCCCCGGTGGAGTTGTGCATGGGGTGTGTTTGGAACATTTTGTCACCGGCCGAGTCCAAAATTCAGCGATTCCCCATCTCAGCCCAGAAAGCAGGTAGAACAACTTTTGTGGTGTCTTTCAGATGCCTACCGGAGCAATGTAAAAACTACCAGGAGAACTCCCGTCTGGCACCTTCCCCGGTGGAGTTGTGCAGGGGGTGTCTTTGGAACATTTTGTCACCGGCCGACTCCAAAATTCAGCGGTTCCCCATCTCAGCCCAGAAAGCAGGTAGAACAACTTTTGTGGTGTCTTTCAGCTGCCTACCAGAGCAATGTAAAAACTACCAGGAGAACTCCTGCCTGGCACCTTCCCCGGTGGAGTTGTGCATGGGGTGTGTTCGGAACATTTTGTCACCGGCCGAGTCCAAAATTCAGCGGTTCCCCATCTCAGCCCAGAAAGCAGGTAGAACAACTTTTGTGGTGCCTTTCAGCTGCCTACCAAGGTAGTGTAAAAACTACCAAGAGAACTCCTGTCTGGCACCTTCACCGGTGGAGTTGTGCAGGGGGTGTGTTTGGAACATTTTGTCACCGGCCGAGTCCAAAATTCAGCGGTTCCCCATCTCAGCCCAGAAAGCAGGTAGAACAACTTTTGTGGTGCCTTTCAGGTGCCTACCAAGGTAGTGTAAAAACTACTAAGAGAACTCCTGCCTGGCACCTTCCCCGATGGAGTTGTGCAGGGGGTGTCTTTGGAACATTTTGTCACTGGCCGAGTCCAAAATTCAGCGGTTCCCCATCTCAGCCCAGAAAGCAGGTAGAACAACTTTTGTGGTGTCCTTTTGATGCCTACCGGAGCAATGTAAAAACTACCAACAGAGCTCGTCCCTGGCACCTTCGCTAGTGGAGTTGTGCATGGGGTGTGTTTGGAACATTTTGTCACCGCCCGACTCCAAAATTCAGCGGTTCCCCATCTCAGCCCAGAAAGCAGGTAGAACAACTTTTGTGGTGTCTTTCAGATGCCTACCAAGGTAGTGTAAATACTACCAGGAGAACTCCTGTCTGGCACCTTCCCCGGTGGAGTTGTGCATGGGGTGTGTTTGGAACATTTTGTCACCGGCCGACTCCAAAATTCAGCGGTTCCCCATCTCAGCCCAGAAAGCAGGTAGAACAACTTTTGTGGTGTCTTTCAGCTGCCTACAGGAGCAAAGTAAAAACTACCAGGAGAACTCCTGTCTGGCACCTTCCCCGGTGGAGTTGTGCATGGGGTGTGTTCGGAACATTTTGTCACCAGCCGAGTCCAAAATTCAGCGGTTCCCCATCTCAGCCCAGAAAGCAGGTAGAACAACTTTTGTGGTGCCTTTCAAATGCCTACCAAGGTAGTGTAAAAACTACCAAGAGAACTCCTGCCTGGCACCTTCCCCGGTGGAGTTGTGCATGGGGTGTGTTTGGAACATTTTGTCACCGGCCGAGTCCAAAATTCAGCGGTTCCCCATCTCAGCCCAGAAAGCAGGTAGAACAACTTTTGTGGTGTCTTTCAGGTGCCTACCAAGGTAGTGTAAAAACTACCAAGAGAACTCCTGTCTGGCACCTTCCCCGGTGGAGTTGTGCAGGGGGTGTGTTTGGAACATTTTGTCACCGGCCGAGTCCAAAATTCAGCGATTCCCCATCTCAGCCCAGAAAGCAGGTAGAACAACTTTTGTGGTGCCTTTCAGGTGCCTACCAAGGTAGTGTAAAAACTACCAGGAGAACTCCTGTCTGGCACCTTCCCCGGTGGAGTTGTGCAGGGGGTGTGTTTGGAACATTTTGTCACCGGGCGAGTCCAAAATTCAGCGATTCCCCATCTCAGCCCAGAAAGCAGGTAGAACAACTTTTGTGGTGCCTTTCAGCTCCCTACCAAGGTAGTGTAAAATCTACCAGGAGAACTCCTGTCTGGCACCTTCCCCGGTGGAGTTGTGCAGGGGGTGTGTTTGGAACATTTTGTCACCAGCCGAGTCCAAAATTCAGCGGTTCCCCATCTCAGCCCAGAAAGCAGGTAGAACAACTTTTGTGGTGTCTTTCAGATGCCTACCAAGGTAGTGTAAAAACTACTAAGAGAACTCCTGTCTGGCACCTTCCCCGGTGGAGTTGTGCATGGGGTGTCTTTGGAACATTTTGTCACCGGCCGAGTCCAAAATTCAGCGATTCCCCATCTCAGCCCAGAAAGCAGATAGAACAACTTTTGTGGTGTCTTTCAGATGCCTACCAAGGTAGTGTAAAAACTACTAAGAGAACTCCTGTCTGGCACCTTCCCCGGTGGAGTTGTGCATGGGGTGTGTTTGGAACATTTTGTCACCGGCCGAGTCCAAAATTCAGCGATTCCCCATCTCAGCCCAGAAAGCAGGAAGAACAACTTTTGTGGTGTCCTTTTGATGCCTACCGGAGCAATGTAAAAACTACCAAAAGAGCTCGTCCCTGGCACCTTCGCTCGTGGAGTTGTGCATGGGGTGTGTTTGGAACATTTTGTCACCGGCCGACTCCAAAATTCAGCTGTTCCCCATCTCAGCCCAGAAAGCAGGTAGAACAACTTTTGTGGTGCCTTTCAGCTGCCTACCAAGGTAGTGTAAAAACTATTAAGAGAACTCCTGTCTGGCACCTTCCCCGGTGGAGTTGTGCATGGGGTGTGTTTGGAACATTTTGTCACCGGCCGAGTCCAAAATTCAGCGGTTCCCCATCTCAGCCCAGAAAGCAGGTAGAACAACTTTTGTGGTGTCTTTCAGATGCCTACCGGAGCAATGTAAAAACTACCAGGAGAACTCCTGCCTGGCACCTTCCCCGGTGGAGTTGTGCAGGGGGTGTGTTTGGAACATTTTGTCACCGGCCGACTCCAAAATTCAGCTGTTCCCCATCTCAGCCCAGAAAGCAGGTAGAACAACTTTTGTGGTGCCTTTCAGCTGCCTACCAAGGTAGTGTAAAAACTATTAAGAGAACTCCTGTCTGGCACCTTCCCCGGTGGAGTTGTGCATGGGGTGTGTTTGGAACATTTTGTCACCGGCCGAGTCCAAAATTCAGCGGTTCCCCATCTCAGCCCAGAAAGCAGGTAGAACAACTTTTGTGGTGTCTTTCAGATGCCTACCGGAGCAATGTAAAAACTACCAGGAGAACTCCTGCCTGGCACCTTCCCCGGTGGAGTTGTGCAGGGGGTGTGTTTGGAACATTTTGTCACCGGCCGACTCCAAAATTCAGCGATTCCCCATCTCAGCCCAGAAAGCAGGTAGAACAACTTTTGTGGTGCCTTTCAGCTGCCTACCAAGGTAGTGTAAAAACTACCAAGAGAACTCCTGCCTGGCACCTTCCCCGGGGAGTTGTGCATGGGGTGTGTTTGGAACATTTTGTCACCGGCCGACTCCAAAATTCAGCGGTTCCCCATCTCAGCCCAGAAAGCAGGTAGAACAACTTTTGTGGTGTCTTTCAGATGCCTACCGGAGCAATGTAAAAACTACCAGGAGAACTCCTGCCTGGCACCTTCCCCGGTGGAGTTGTGCAGGGGGTGTGTTTGGAACATTTTGTCACCGGCCGAGTCCAAAATTCAGCGATTCCCCATCTCAGCCCAGAAAGCAGGTAGAACAACTTTTGTGGTGCCTTTCAAATGCCTACCAAGGTAGTGTAAAAACTACCAAGAGAACTCCTGCCTGGCACCTTCCCCGGTGGAGTTGTGCATGGGGTGTGTTTGGAACATTTTGTCACCGGCCGAGTCCAAAATTCAGCGGTTCCCCATCTCAGCCCAGAAAGCAGGTAGAACAACTTTTGTGGTGTCTTTCAGGTGCCTACCAAGGTAGTGTAAAAACTACCAAGAGAACTCCTGTCTGGCACCTTCCCCGGTGGAGTTGTGCAGGGGGTGTGTTTGGAACATTTTGTCACCGGCCGAGTCCAAAATTCAGCGATTCCCCATCTCAGCCCAGAAAGCAGGTAGAACAACTTTTGTGGTGCCTTTCAGGTGCCTACCAAGGTAGTGTAAAAACTACCAGGAGAACTCCTGTCTGGCACCTTCCCCGGTGGAGTTGTGCAGGGGGTGTGTTTGGAACATTTTGTCACCGGCCGAGTCCAAAATTCAGCCGTTCCCCATCTCAGCCCAGAAAGCAGGTAGAACAACTTTTGTGCTGCCTTTCAGCTCCCTACCAAGGTAGTGTAAAATCTACCAGGAGAACTCCTGTCTGGCACCTTCCCCGGTGGAGTTGTGCAGGGGGTGTGTTTGGAACATTTTGTCACCGGCCGACTCCAAAATTCAGCGGTTCCCCATCTCAGCCCAGAAAGCAGGTAGAACAACTTTTGTGGTGTCTTTCAGATGCCTACCAAGGTAGTGTAAAAACTACCAAGAGAACTCCTGTCTGGCACCTTCCCCGGTGGAGTTGTGCATGGGGTGTCTTTGGAACATTTTGTCACCGGCCGAGTCCAAAATTCAGCGATTCCCCATCTCAGCCCAGAAAGCAGATAGAACAACTTTTGTGGTGTCTTTCAGATGCCTACCGGAGCAATGTAAAAACTACCAGGAGAACTCCCGTCTGGCACCTTCCCCGGTGGAGTTGTGCAGGGGGTGTGTTTGGAACATTTTGTCACCGGCCGAGTCCAAAATTCAGCGTTTCCCCATCTCAGCCCAGAAAGCAGATAGAACAACTTTTGTGGTGTCTTTCAGATGCCTACCAAGGTAGTGCAAAAACTCCTAAGAGGACTCCTGTCTGGCACCTTCCCCGGTGGAGTTGTGCAGGGGGTGTGTTTGGAACATTTTGTCACCAGCCGAGTCCAAAATTCAGCGATTCCCCATCTCAGCCCAGAAAGCAGATAGAACAACTTTTGTGGTGTCTTTCAGATGCCTACCGGAGCAATGTAAAAACTACCAGGAGAACTCCCGTCTGGCACCTTCCCCGGTGGAGTTGTGCATGGGGTGTGTTTGGAACATTTTGTCACCAGCCGAGTCCAAAATTCAGCGGTTCCCCATCTCAGCCCAGAAAGCAGGTAGAACAACTTTTGTGGTGTCTTTCAGATGCCTACCAAGGTAGTGTAAAAAACTACCAGGAGAACTCCTGTCTGGCACCTTCCCCGGTGGAGTTGTGCAGGGGGTGTGTTTGGAACATTTTGTCACCGGCCGAGTCCAAAATTCAGCGGTTCCCCATCTCAGCCCAGAAAGCAGGTAGAACAACTTTTGTGGTGTCTTTCAGATGCCTACCGGAGCAATGTAAAAACTACCAGGAGAACTCCTGTCTGGCACCTTCCCCGGTGGAGTTGTGCATGGGGTGTGTTCGGAACATTTTGTCACCAGCCGAGTCCAAAAATTCAGCGGTTCCCCATCTCAGCCTAGAAAGCAGGTAGAACAACTTTTGTGGTGCCTTTCAGCTGCCTACCAAGGTAGTGTAAAAACTACCAAGAGAACTCCTGCCTGGCACCTTCCCCGGTGGAGTTGTGCATGGGGTGTGTTTGGAACATTTTGTCACCGGCCGAGTCCAAAATTCAGCGGTTCCCCATCTCAGCCCAGAAAGCAGGTAGAACAACTTTTGTGGTGCCTTTCAGGTGCCTACCAAGGTAGTGTAAAAACTACTAAGAGAACTCCTGTCTGGCACCTTCCCCGGTGGAGTTGTGCATGGGGTGTCTTTGGAACATTTTGTCACCGGCCAAGTCCAAAATTCAGCGGTTCCCCATCTCAGCCCAGAAAGCAGGTAGAACAACTTTTGTGGTGTCTTTCAGCTCCCTACCGGAGCAATGTAAAAACTACCAGGAGAACTCCTGTCTGGCACCTTCCCCGGTGGAGTTCTGCAGGGGGTGTGTTTGGAACATTTTGTCACCGGCCGACTCCAAAATTCAGCGATTCCCCATCTCAGCCCAGAAAGCAGGTAGAACAACTTTTGTGGTGCCTTTCAGCTCCCTACCAAGGTAGTGTAAAAACTACCAGGAAAACGCCTGTCTGGCACCTTCCCCGGTGGAGTTGTGCATGGGGTGTGTTTGGAACATTTTGTCACCGGCCGAGTCCAAAATTCAGCGATTCCCCATCTCAGCCCAGAAAGCAGGTAGAACAACTTTTGTGCTGCCTTTCAGCTCCCTACCAAGGTAGTGTAAAATCTACCAAGAGAACTCCTGTCTGGCACCTTCCCCGGTGGAGTTGTGCAGGGGCTGTGTTTGGAACATTTTGTCACCGGCCGACTCCAAAATTCAGCGGTTCCCCATCTCAGCCCAGAAAGCAGGTAGAACATCTTTTGTGGTGTCTTTTAGATGCCTACCGGAGCAATGTAAAAACTACCAGGAGAACTCCTGTCTGGCACCTTCCCCGGTGGAGTTGTGCAGGGGGTGTGTTTGGAACATTTTGTCACCAGCCGAGTCCAAAATTCAGCTGTTCCCCATCTCAGCCCAGAAAGCAGGTAGAACAACTTTTGTGGTGTCTTTCAGATGCCTACCAAGGTAGTGTAAAAACTACCAGGAGAACTCCTGTCTGGCACCTTCCCCGGTGGAGTTGTGCAGGGGGTGTGTTTGGAACATTTTGTCACCGGCCGAGTCCAAAATTCAGCGATTCCCCATCTCAGCCCAGAAAGCAGGTAGAACAACTTTTGTGCTGCCTTTCAGCTGCCTACCAAGGTAGTGTAAAATCTACCAGGAGAACTCCTGCCTGGCACCTTCCCCGGTGGAGTTGTGCAGGGGGTGTGTTTGGAACATTTTGTCACCAGCCGAGTCCAAAATTCAGCGATTCCCCATCTCAGCCCAGAAAGCAGGTAGAACAACTTTTGTGGTGTCTTTCAGGTGCCTACCAAGATAGTGTAAAAACTACTAAGAGAACTCCTGTCTGGCACCTTCCCCGGTGGAGTTGTGCATGGGGTGTCTTTGGAACATTTTGTCACCGGCCGAGTCCAAAATTCAGCGATTCCCCATCTCAGCCCAGAAAGCAGATAGAACAACTTTTGTGGTGTCTTTCAGATGCCTACCGGAGCAATGTAAAAAACTACCAGGAGAACTCCTGTCTGGCACCTTCCCCGGTGGAGTTGTGCATGGGGTGTGTTTGGAACATTTTGTCACCGGCCGACTCCAAAATTCAGCGGTTCCCCATCTCAGCCCAGAAAGCAGGTAGAACAACTTTTGTGGTGCCTTTCAGGTGCCTACCAAGGTAGTGTAAAAACTACCAAGAGAACTCCCGCCTGGCACCTTCCCCGGTGGAGTTGTGCATGGGGTGTGTTCGGAACATTTTGTCACCGGCCGACTCCAAAATTCAGCGATTCCCCATCTCAGCCCAGAAAGCAGGTAGAACAACTTTTGTGGTGCCTTTCAAATGCCTACCAAGGTAGTGTAAAAACTACCAAGAGAACTCCTGCCTGGCACCTTCCCCGGTGGAGTTGTGCATGGGGTGTCTTTGGAACATTTTGTCACCGGCCGAGTCCAAAATTCAGCGATTCCCCATCTCAGCCCAGAAAGCAGGTAGAACAACTTTTGTGGTGTCCTTTTGATGCCTACCGGAGCAATGTAAAAACTACCAACAGAGCTCGTCCCTGGCACCTTCGCTAGTGGAGTTGTGCATGGGGTGTGTTTGGAACATTTTGTCACCGCCCGACTCCAAAATTCAGCGGTTCCCCATCTCAGCCCAGAAAGCAGGTAGAACAACTTTTGTGGTGTCTTTCAGCTGCCTACCGGAGCAATGTAAAAACTACCAGGAGAACTCCCGTCTGGCACCTTCCCCGGTGGAGTTGTGCAGGGGGTGTGTTTGGAACATATCGTCACCAGCCGACTCCAAAATTCAGCGGTTCCCCATCTCAGCCCAGAAAGCAGGTAGAACAACTTTTGTGGTGTCTTTCAGATGCCTACCAAGGTAGTGTAAAAACTACCAAGAGAACTCCTGTCTGGCACCTTCCCCGGTGGAGTTGTGCATGGGGTGTGTTTGGAACATTTTGTCACCGCCCGACTCCAAAATTCAGCGTTTCCCCATCTCAGCCCAGAAAGCAGGTAGAACAACTTTTGTGGTGTCTTTTAGATGCCTACCAAGGTAGTGTAAAAACTACTAAGAGAACTCCTGTCTGGCACCTTCCCCGGTGGAGTTGTGCATGGGGTGTGTTTGGAACATTTTGTCACCGGCCGAGTCCAAAATTCAGCGGTTCCCCATCTCAGCCCAGAAAGCAGGTAGAACAACTTTTGTGGTGTCTTTCAGATGCCTACCGGAGCAATGTAAAAACTACCAGGAGAACTCCCGTCTGGCACCTTCCCCGGTGGAGTTGTGCAGGGGGTGTCTTTGGAACATTTTGTCACCGGCCGAGTCCAAAATTCAGCGGTTCCCCATCTCAGCCCAGAAAGCAGGTAGAACAACTTTTGTGGTGTCTTTCAGCTGCCTACCAGAGCAATGTAAAAACTACCAGGAGAACTCCTGCCTGGCACCTTCCCCGGTGGAGTTGTGCATGGGGTGTGTTCGGAACATTTTGTCACCGGCCGAGTCCAAAATTCAGCGGTTCCCCATCTCAGCCCAGAAAGCAGGTAGAACAACTTTTGTGGTGCCTTTCAGCTGCCTACCAAGGTAGTGTAAAAACTACCAAGAGAACTCCTGTCTGGCACCTTCCCCGGTGGAGTTGTGCAGGGGGTGTGTTTGGAACATTTTGTCACCGGCCGAGTCCAAAATTCAGCGGTTCCCCATCTCAGCCCAGAAAGCAGGTAGAACAACTTTTGTGGTGCCTTTCAGGTGCCTACCAAGGTAGTGTAAAAACTACTAAGAGAACTCCTGTCTGGCACCTTCCCCGGTGGAGTTGTGCATGGGGTGTCTTTGGAACATTTTGTCACTGGCCGAGTCCAAAATTCAGCGGTTCCCCATCTCAGCCCAGAAAGCAGGTAGAACAACTTTTGTGGTGTCCTTTTGATGCCTACCGGAGCAATGTAAAAACTACCAACAGAGCTCGTCCCTGGCACCTTCGCTAGTGGAGTTGTGCATGGGGTGTGTTTGGAACATTTTGTCACCGCCCGACTCCAAAATTCAGCGGTTCCCCATCTCAGCCCAGAAAGCAGGTAGAACAACTTTTGTGGTGTCTTTCAGATGCCTACCAAGGTAGTGTAAATACTACCAGGAGAACTCCTGTCTGGCACCTTCCCCGGTGGAGTTGTGCATGGGGTGTGTTTGGAACATTTTGTCACCGGCCGACTCCAAAATTCAGCGGTTCCCCATCTCAGCCCAGAAAGCAGGTAGAACAACTTTTGTGGTGTCTTTCAGCTGCCTACCGGAGCAAAGTAAAAACTACCAGGAGAACTCCTGTCTGGCACCTTCCCCGGTGGAGTTGTGCATGGGGTGTGTTCGGAACATTTTGTCACCAGCCGAGTCCAAAATTCAGCGGTTCCCCATCTCAGCCCAGAAAGCAGGTAGAACAACTTTTGTGGTGCCTTTCAAATGCCTACCAAGGTAGTGTAAAAACTACCAAGAGAACTCCTGCCTGGCACCTTCCCCGGTGGAGTTGTGCATGGGGTGTGTTTGGAACATTTTGTCACCGGCCGAGTCCAAAATTCAGCGGTTCCCCATCTCAGCCCAGAAAGCAGGTAGAACAACTTTTGTGGTGTCTTTCAGGTGCCTACCAAGGTAGTGTAAAAACTACCAAGAGAACTCCTGTCTGGCACCTTCCCCGGTGGAGTTGTGCAGGGGGTGTGTTTGGAACATTTTGTCACCGGCCGAGTCCAAAATTCAGCGATTCCCCATCTCAGCCCAGAAAGCAGGTAGAACAACTTTTGTGGTGCCTTTCAGGTGCCTACCAAGGTAGTGTAAAAACTACCAGGAGAACTCCTGTCTGGCACCTTCCCCGGTGGAGTTGTGCAGGGGGTGTGTTTGGAACATTTTGTCACCGGGCGAGTCCAAAATTCAGCGATTCCCCATCTCAGCCCAGAAAGCAGGTAGAACAACTTTTGTGGTGCCTTTCAGCTCCCTACCAAGGTAGTGTAAAATCTACCAGGAGAACTCCTGTCTGGCACCTTCCCCGGTGGAGTTGTGCAGGGGGTGTGTTTGGAACATTTTGTCACCAGCCGAGTCCAAAATTCAGCGGTTCCCCATCTCAGCCCAGAAAGCAGGTAGAACAACTTTTGTGGTGTCTTTCAGATGCCTACCAAGGTAGTGTAAAAACTACTAAGAGAACTCCTGTCTGGCACCTTCCCCGGTGGAGTTGTGCATGGGGTGTCTTTGGAACATTTTGTCACCGGCCGAGTCCAAAATTCAGCGATTCCCCATCTCAGCCCAGAAAGCAGATAGAACAACTTTTGTGGTGTCTTTCAGATGCCTACCAAGGTAGTGTAAAAACTACTAAGAGAACTCCTGTCTGGCACCTTCCCCGGTGGAGTTGTGCATGGGGTGTGTTTGGAACATTTTGTCACCGGCCGAGTCCAAAATTCAGCGATTCCCCATCTCAGCCCAGAAAGCAGGAAGAACAACTTTTGTGGTGTCCTTTTGATGCCTACCGGAGCAATGTAAAAACTACCAAAAGAGCTCGTCCCTGGCACCTTCGCTCGTGGAGTTGTGCATGGGGTGTGTTTGGAACATTTTGTCACCGGCCGACTCCAAAATTCAGCTGTTCCCCATCTCAGCCCAGAAAGCAGGTAGAACAACTTTTGTGGTGCCTTTCAGCTGCCTACCAAGGTAGTGTAAAAACTATTAAGAGAACTCCTGTCTGGCACCTTCCCCGGTGGAGTTGTGCATGGGGTGTGTTTGGAACATTTTGTCACCGGCCGAGTCCAAAATTCAGCGGTTCCCCATCTCAGCCCAGAAAGCAGGTAGAACAACTTTTGTGGTGTCTTTCAGATGCCTACCGGAGCAATGTAAAAACTACCAGGAGAACTCCTGCCTGGCACCTTCCCCGGTGGAGTTGTGCAGGGGGTGTGTTTGGAACATTTTGTCACCGGCCGACTCCAAAATTCAGCTGTTCCCCATCTCAGCCCAGAAAGCAGGTAGAACAACTTTTGTGGTGCCTTTCAGCTGCCTACCAAGGTAGTGTAAAAACTATTAAGAGAACTCCTGTCTGGCACCTTCCCCGGTGGAGTTGTGCATGGGGTGTGTTTGGAACATTTTGTCACCGGCCGAGTCCAAAATTCAGCGGTTCCCCATCTCAGCCCAGAAAGCAGGTAGAACAACTTTTGTGGTGTCTTTCAGATGCCTACCGGAGCAATGTAAAAACTACCAGGAGAACTCCTGCCTGGCACCTTCCCCGGTGGAGTTGTGCAGGGGGTGTGTTTGGAACATTTTGTCACCGGCCGACTCCAAAATTCAGCGATTCCCCATCTCAGCCCAGAAAGCAGGTAGAACAACTTTTGTGGTGCCTTTCAGCTGCCTACCAAGGTAGTGTAAAAACTACCAAGAGAACTCCTGCCTGGCACCTTCCCCGGGGAGTTGTGCATGGGGTGTGTTTGGAACATTTTGTCACCGGCCGACTCCAAAATTCAGCGGTTCCCCATCTCAGCCCAGAAAGCAGGTAGAACAACTTTTGTGGTGTCTTTCAGATGCCTACCGGAGCAATGTAAAAACTACCAGGAGAACTCCTGCCTGGCACCTTCCCCGGTGGAGTTGTGCATGGGGTGTGTTTGGAACATTTTGTCACCGGCCGAGTCCAAAATTCAGCGATTCCCCATCTCAGCCCAGAAAGCAGGTAGAACAACTTTTGTGGTGCCTTTCAGGTGCCTACCAAGGTAGTGTAAAAACTACCAGGAAAACTCCTGTCTGGCACCTTCCCCGGTGGAGTTGTGCATGGGGAGTCTTTGGAACATTTTGTCACCGCCCGAATCCAAAATTCAGCGGTTCCCCATCTCAGCCCAGAAAGCAGGTAGAACATCTTTTGTGGTGTCTTTTAGATGCCTACCGGAGCAATGTAAAAACTACCAAGAGAACTCCTGTCTGGCACCTTCCCCGGTATAGTTGTGCAGGGGGTGTCTTTGGAACATTTTGTCACCAGCCGAGTCCAAAATTCAGCTGTTCCCCATCTCAGCCCAGAAAGCAGGTAGAACAACTTTTGTGGTGTCTTTCAGATGCCTACCAAGGTAGTGTAAAAACTACCAGGAGAACTCCTGTCTGGCACCTTCCCCGGTGGAGTTGTGCATGGGGTGTGTTTGGAACATTTTGTCACCGGCCGAGTCCAAAATTCAGCCGTTCCCCATCTCAGCCCAGAAAGCAGGTAGAACAACTTTTGTGCTGCCTTTCAGCTCCCTACCAAGGTAGTGTAAAATCTACCAGGAGAACTCCTGTCTGGCACCTTCCCCGGTGGAGTTGTGCAGGGGGTGTGTTTGGAACATTTTGTCACCGGCCGACTCCAAAATTCAGCGGTTCCCCATCTCAGCCCAGAAAGCAGGTAGAACAACTTTTGTGGTGTCTTTCAGATGCCTACCAAGGTAGTGTAAAAACTACCAAGAGAACTCCTGTCTGGCACCTTCCCCGGTGGAGTTGTGCATGGGGTGTCTTTGGAACATTTTGTCACCGGCCGAGTCCAAAATTCAGCGATTCCCCATCTCAGCCCAGAAAGCAGATAGAACAACTTTTGTGGTGTCTTTCAGATGCCTACCGGAGCAATGTAAAAACTACCAGGAGAACTCCCGTCTGGCACCTTCCCCGGTGGAGTTGTGCAGGGGGTGTGTTTGGAACATTTTGTCACCGGCCGAGTCCAAAATTCAGCGTTTCCCCATCTCAGCCCAGAAAGCAGATAGAACAACTTTTGTGGTGTCTTTCAGATGCCTACCAAGGTAGTGCAAAAACTCCTAAGAGGACTCCTGTCTGGCACCTTCCCCGGTGGAGTTGTGCAGGGGGTGTGTTTGGAACATTTTGTCACCAGCCGAGTCCAAAATTCAGCGATTCCCCATCTCAGCCCAGAAAGCAGATAGAACAACTTTTGTGGTGTCTTTCAGATGCCTACCGGAGCAATGTAAAAACTACCAGGAGAACTCCCGTCTGGCACCTTCCCCGGTGGAGTTGTGCATGGGGTGTGTTTGGAACATTTTGTCACCAGCCGAGTCCAAAATTCAGCGGTTCCCCATCTCAGCCCAGAAAGCAGGTAGAACAACTTTTGTGGTGTCTTTCAGATGCCTACCAAGGTAGTGTAAAAACTACTAAGAGAACTCCTGTCTGGCACCTTCCCCGGTGGAGTTGTGCAGGGGGTGTGTTTGGAACATTTTGTCACCGGCCGAGTCCAAAATTCAGCGTTTCCCCATCTCAGCCCAGAAAGCAGGTAGAACAACTTTTGTGGTGTCTTTCAGATGCCTACCGGAGCAATGTAAAAACTACCAGGAGAACTCCTGTCTGGCACCTTCCCCGGTGGAGTTGTGCATGGGGTGTGTTCGGAACATTTTGTCACCAGCCGAGTCCAAAAATTCAGCGGTTCCCCATCTCAGCCTAGAAAGCAGGTAGAACAACTTTTGTGGTGCCTTTCAGCTGCCTACCAAGGTAGTGTAAAAACTACTAAGAGAACTCCTGTCTGGCACCTTCCCCGGTGGAGTTGTGCATGGGGTGTGTTTGGAACATTTTGTCACCGGCCGAGTCCAAAATTCAGCGGTTCCCCATCTCAGCCCAGAAAGCAGGTAGAACAACTTTTGTGGTGCCTTTCAGGTGCCTACCAAGGTAGTGTAAAAACTACTAAGAGAACTCCTGTCTGGCACCTTCCCCGGTGGAGTTGTGCATGGGGTGTCTTTGGAACATTTTGTCACCGGCCAAGTCCAAAATTCAGCGGTTCCCCATCTCAGCCCAGAAAGCAGGTAGAACAACTTTTGTGGTGTCTTTCAGCTCCCTACCGGAGCAATGTAAAAACTACCAGGAGAACTCCTGTCTGGCACCTTCCCCGGTGGAGTTCTGCAGGGGGTGTGTTTGGAACATTTTGTCACCGGCCGACTCCAAAATTCAGCGATTCCCCATCTCAGCCCAGAAAGCAGGTAGAACAACTTTTGTGGTGCCTTTCAGCTCCCTACCAAGGTAGTGTAAAAACTACCAGGAAAACGCCTGTCTGGCACCTTCCCCGGTGGAGTTGTGCATGGGGTGTGTTTGGAACATTTTGTCACCGGCCGAGTCCAAAATTCAGCGATTCCCCATCTCAGCCCAGAAAGCAGGTAGAACAACTTTTGTGCTGCCTTTCAGCTCCCTACCAAGGTAGTGTAAAATCTACCAAGAGAACTCCTGTCTGGCACCTTCCCCGGTGGAGTTGTGCAGGGGCTGTGTTTGGAACATTTTGTCACCGGCCGACTCCAAAATTCAGCGGTTCCCCATCTCAGCCCAGAAAGCAGGTAGAACATCTTTTGTGGTGTCTTTTAGATGCCTACCGGAGCAATGTAAAAACTACCAGGAGAACTCCTGTCTGGCACCTTCCCCGGTGGAGTTGTGCAGGGGGTGTGTTTGGAACATTTTGTCACCGGCCGAGTCCAAAATTCAGCTGTTCCCCATCTCAGCCCAGAAAGCAGGTAGAACAACTTTTGTGGTGTCTTTCAGATGCCTACCAAGGTAGTGTAAAAACTACCAGGAGAACTCCTGTCTGGCACCTTCGCTAGTGGAGTTGTGCAGGGGGTGTGTTTGGAACATTTTGTCACCGGCCGAGTCCAAAATTCAGCGATTCCCCATCTCAGCCCAGAAAGCAGGTAGAACAACTTTTGTGCTGCCTTTCAGCTGCCTACCAAGGTAGTGTAAAATCTACCAGGAGAACTCCTGCCTGGCACCTTCCCCGGTGGAGTTGTGCAGGGGGTGTGTTTGGAACATTTTGTCACCAGCCGAGTCCAAAATTCAGCGATTCCCCATCTCAGCCCAGAAAGCAGGTAGAACAACTTTTGTGGTGTCTTTCAGGTGCCTACCAAGATAGTGTAAAAACTACTAAGAGAACTCCTGTCTGGCACCTTCCCCGGTGGAGTTGTGCATGGGGTGTCTTTGGAACATTTTGTCACCGGCCGAGTCCAAAATTCAGCGATTCCCCATCTCAGCCCAGAAAGCAGATAGAACAACTTTTGTGGTGTCTTTCAGATGCCTACCGGAGCAATGTAAAAACTACCAGGAGAACTCCTGTCTGGCACCTTCCCCGGTGGAGTTGTGCATGGGGTGTGTTTGGAACATTTTGTCACCGGCCGACTCCAAAATTCAGTGTTTCCCCATCTCAGCCCAGAAAGCAGGTAGAACAACTTTTGTGGTGCCTTTCAGGTGCCTACCAAGGTAGTGTAAAAACTACCAAGAGAACTCCCGCCTGGCACCTTCCCCGGTGGAGTTGTGCATGGGGTGTGTTCGGAACATTTTGTCACCGGCCGACTCCAAAATTCAGCGATTCCCCATCTCAGCCCAGAAAGCAGGTAGAACAACTTTTGTGGTGCCTTTCAAATGCCTACCAAGGTAGTGTAAAAACTACCAAGAGAACACCTGCCTGGCACCTTCCCCGGTGGAGTTGTGCATGGGGTGTCTTTGGAACATTTTGTCACCGGCCGAGTCCAAAATTCAGCGATTCCCCATCTCAGCCCAGAAAGCAGGTAGAACAACTTTTGTGGTGTCCTTTTGATGCCTACCGGAGCAATGTAAAAACTACCAACAGAGCTCGTCCCTGGCACCTTCGCTAGTGGAGTTGTGCATGGGGTGTGTTTGGAACATTTTGTCACCGCCCGACTCCAAAATTCAGCGGTTCCCCATCTCAGCCCAGAAAGCAGGTAGAACAACTTTTGTGGTGTCTTTCAGATGCCTACCAAGGTAGTGTAAAAACTATCAAGAGAACGCTTGTCTGGCACATTCCCCGGTGGAGTTGTGCATGGGGTGTCTTTGGAACATTTTGTCACCGGCCGAGTCCAAAATTCAGCGGTTCCCCATCTCAGCCCAGAAAGCAGGTAGAACAACTTTTGTGGTGTCTTTCAGCTGCCTACCGGAGCAATGTAAAAACTACCAGGAGAACTCCTGTCTGGCACCTTCCCCGGTGGAGTTGTGCAGGGGGTGTGTTTGGAACATTTTGTCACCAGCCGAGTCCAAAATTCAGCGGTTCCCCATCTCAGCCCAGAAAGCAGGTAGAACAACTTTTGTGGTGCCTTTCAGCTGCCTACCAAGGTAGTGTAAAAACTACCAAGAGAACTCCTGCCTGGCACCTTCCCCGGTGGAGTTGTGCATGGGGTGTGTTTGGAACATTTTGTCACCGGCCGAGTCCAAAATTCAGCGGTTCCCCATCTCAGCCCAGAAAGCAGGTAGAACAACTTTTGTGGTGCCTTTCAGGTGCCTACCAAGGTAGTGTAAAAACTACCAGGAGAACTCCTGTCTGGCACCTTCGCTAGTGGAGTTGTGCATGGGGTGTCTTTGGAACATTTTGTCACTGGCCGAGTCCAAAATTCAGCGGTTCCCCATCTCAGCCCAGAAAGCAGGTAGAACAACTTTTGTGGTGTCTTTCAGCTGCCTACCGGAGCAATGTAAAAACTACCAGGAGAACTCCTGTCTGGCACCTTCCCCGGTGGAGTTGTGCATGGGGTGTGTTTGGAACATTTTGTCACCGCCCGACTCCAAAATTCAGCGGTTCCCCATCTCAGCCCAGAAAGCAGGTAGAACAACTTTTGTGGTGTCTTTCAGCTGCCTACCGGAGCAATGTAAAAACTACCAGGAGAACTCCTGTCTGGCACCTTCCCCGGTGGAGTTGTGCAGGGGGTGTGTTTGGAACATTTTGTCACCAGCCGAGTCCAAAATTCAGCGGTTCCCCATCTCAGCCCAGAAAGCAGGTAGAACAACTTTTGTGGTGCCTTTCAGCTGCCTACCAAGGTAGTGTAAAAACTACCAAGAGAACTCCTGCCTGGCACCTTCCCCGGTGGAGTTGTGCATGGGGTGTGTTTGGAACATTTTGTCACCGGCCGAGTCCAAAATTCAGCGGTTCCCCATCTCAGCCCAGAAAGCAGGTAGAACAACTTTTGTGGTGCCTTTCAGGTGCCTACCAAGGTAGTGTAAAAACTACCAGGAGAACTCCTGTCTGGCACCTTCGCTAGTGGAGTTGTGCATGGGGTGTCTTTGGAACATTTTGTCACTGGCCGAGTCCAAAATTCAGCGGTTCCCCATCTCAGCCCAGAAAGCAGGTAGAACAACTTTTGTGGTGTCTTTCAGCTGCCTACCGGAGCAATGTAAAAACTACCAGGAGAACTCCTGTCTGGCACCTTCCCCGGTGGAGTTGTGCATGGGGTGTGTTTGGAACATTTTGTCACCGCCCGACTCCAAAATTCAGCGGTTCCCCATCTCAGCCCAGAAAGCAGGTAGAACAACTTTTGTGGTGCCTTTCAGCTGCCTACCAAGGTAGTGTAAAAACTACTAAGAGAACTCCTGTCTGGCACCTTCCCCGGTGGAGTTGTGCAGGGGGTGTGTTTGGAACATTTTGTCACCGGCCGAGTCCAAAATTCAGCGATTCCCCATCTCAGCCCAGAAAGCAGGTAGAACAACTTTTGTGGTGTCTTTCAGATGCCTACCAGAGCAATGTAAAAACTACCAGGAGAACTCCTGTCTGGCACCTTCCCCGGTGGAGTTGTGCATGGGGTGTGTTTGGAACATTTTGTCACCGGCCGACTCCAAAATTCAGCGGTTCCCCATCTCAGTCCAGAAAGCAGGAAGAACAACTTTTGTGGTGTCCTTTTGATGCCTACTGGAGCAATGTAAAAACTACCAAAAGAGCTCGTCCCTGGCACCTTCGCTAGTGGAGTTGTGCATGGGGTGTGTTTGGAACATTTTGTCACCGGCCGACTCCAAAATTCAGCTGTTCCCCATCTCAGCCCAGAAAGCAGGTAGAACAACTTTTGTGGTGCCTTTCAGGTGCCTACCAAGGTAGTGTAAAAACTACTAAGAGAACTCCTGTCTGGCACCTTCCCCGGTGGAGTTGTGCATGGGGGGTCTTTGGAACATTTTGTCACTGGCCGAGTCCAAAATTCAGCGGTTCCCCATCTCAGCCCAGAAAGCAGGTAGAACAACTTTTGTGGTGTCTTTCAGATGCCTACCGGAGCAATGTAAAAACTACCAGGAGAACTCCTGTCTGGCACCTTCCCCGGTGGAGTTGTGCATGGGGTGTGTTTGGAACATTTTGTCACCAGCCGAGTCCAAAATTCAGCGGTTCCCCATCTCAGCCCAGAAAGCAGGTAGAACAACTTTTGTGGTGCCTTTCAAATGCCTACCAAGGTAGTGTAAAAACTACCAAGAGAACTCCTGCCTGGCACCTTCCCCGGTGGAGTTGTGCATGGGGTGTCTTTGGAACTTTTTTCACCGGCCGAGTCCAAAATTCAGCGATTCCCCATCTCAGCCCAGAAAGCAGGTAGAACAACTTTTGTGGTGTCCTTTTGATGCCTACCGGAGCAATGTAAAAACTACCAACAGAGCTCGTCCCTGGCACCTTCGCTAGTGGAGTTGTGCATGGGGTGTGTTTGGAACATTTTGTCACCGGCCGACTCCAAAATTCAGCGGTTCCCCATCTCAGCCCAGAAAGCAGGTAGAACAACTTTTGTGGTGCCTTTCAGATGCCTACCAAGGTAGTGTAAAAACTATCAAGAGAACGCTTGTCTGGCACATTCCCCGGTGGAGTTGTGCATGGGGTGTCTTTGGAACATTTTGTCACCGGCCGAGTCCAAAATTCAGCGATTCCCCATCTCAGCCCAGAAAGCAGGTAGAACAACTTTTGTGGTGTCTTTCAGCTGCCTACCGGAGCAATGTAAAAACTACCAGGAGAACTCCTGTCTGGCACCTTCCCCGGTGGAGTTGTGCATGGGGTGTGTTCGGAACATTTTGTCACCAGCCGAGTCCAAAATTCAGCGGTTCCCCATCTCAGCCCAGAAAGCAGGTAGAACAACTTTTGTGGTGCCTTTCAGCTGCCTACCAAGGTAGTGTAAAAACTACCAAGAGAACTCCTGTCTGGCACCTTCCCCGGTGGAGTTGTGCATGGGGTGTGTTTGGAACATTTTGTCACCAGCCGAGTCCAAAATTCAGCGGTTCCCCATCTCAGCCCAGAAAGCAGGTAGAACAACTTTTGTGGTGCCTTTCAGCTGCCTACCAAGGTAGTGTAAAAACTACCAAGAGAACTCCTGCCTGGCACCTTCCCCGGTGGAGTTGTGCATGGGGTGTGTTTGGAACATTTTGTCACCGGCCGAGTCCAAAATTCAGCGGTTCCCCATCTCAGCCCAGAAAGCAGGTAGAACAACTTTTGTGGTGCCTTTCAGGTGCCTACCAAGGTAGTGTAAAAACTACCAGGAGAACTCCTGTCTGGCACCTTCCCCGGTGGAGTTGTGCAGGGGGTGTGTTTGGAACATTTTGTCACCAGCCGACTCCAAAATTCAGCGGTTCCCCATCTCAGTCCAGAAAGCAGGAAGAACAACTTTTGTGGTGTCCTTTTGATGCCTACCGGAGCAATGTAAAAACTACCAAAAGAGCTCGTCCCTGGCACCTTCGCTAGTGGAGTTGTGCATGGGGTGTGTTTGGAACATTTTGTCACCGGCCGACTCCAAAATTCAGCTGTTCCCCATCTCAGCCCAGAAAGCAGGTAGAACAACTTTTGTGGTGCCTTTCAGGTGCCTACCAAGGTAGTGTAAAAACTACTAAGAGAACTCCTGTCTGGCACCTTCCCCGGTGGAGTTGTGCATGGGGTGTCTTTGGAACATTTTGTCACTGGCCGAGTCCAAAATTCAGCGGTTCCCCATCTCAGCCCAGAAAGCAGGTAGAACAACTTTTGTGGTGTCTTTCAGATGCCTACCGGAGCAATGTAAAAACTACCAGGAGAACTCCTGTCTGGCACCTTCCCCGGTGGAGTTGTGCATGGGGTGTGTTTGGAACATTTTGTCACCAGCCGAGTCCAAAATTCAGCGGTTCCCCATCTCAGCCCAGAAAGCAGGTAGAACAACTTTTGTGGTGCCTTTCAAATGCCTACCAAGGTAGTGTAAAAACTACCAAGAGAACTCCTGCCTGGCACCTTCCCCGGTGGAGTTGTGCATGGGGTGTCTTTGGAACTTTTTTCACCGGCCGAGTCCAAAATTCAGCGATTCCCCATCTCAGCCCAGAAAGCAGGTAGAACAACTTTTGTGGTGTCCTTTTGATGCCTACCGGAGCAATGTAAAAACTACCAACAGAGCTCGTCCCTGGCACCTTCGCTAGTGGAGTTGTGCATGGGGTGTGTTTGGAACATTTTGTCACCGCCCGACTCCAAAATTCAGCGGTTCCCCATCTCAGCCCAGAAAGCAGGTAGAACAACTTTTGTGGTGTCTTTCAGATGCCTACCAAGGTAGTGTAAAAACTATCAAGAGAACGCTTGTCTGGCACATTCCCCGGTGGAGTTGTGCATGGGGTGTCTTTGGAACATTTTGTCACCGGCCGAGTCCAAAATTCAGCGATTCCCCATCTCAGCCCAGAAAGCAGGTAGAACAACTTTTGTGGTGTCTTTCAGCTGCCTACCGGAGCAATGTAAAAACTACCAGGAGAACTCCTGTCTGGCACCTTCCCCGGTGGAGTTGTGCATGGGGTGTGTTCGGAACATTTTGTCACCAGCCGAGTCCAAAATTCAGCGGTTCCCCATCTCAGCCCAGAAAGCAGGTAGAACAACTTTTGTGGTGCCTTTCAGCTGCCTACCAAGGTAGTGTAAAAACTACCAAGAGAACTCCTGCCTGGCACCTTCCCCGGTGGAGTTGTGCATGGGGTGTGTTTGGAACATTTTGTCACCGGCCGAGTCCAAAATTCAGCGGTTCCCCATCTCAGCCCAGAAAGCAGGTAGAACAACTTTTGTGGTGCCTTTCAGCTGCCTACCAAGGTAGTGTAAAAACTACCAAGAGAACTCCTGCCTGGCACCTTCCCCGGTGGAGTTGTGCATGGGGTGTGTTTGGAACATTTTGTCACCGGCCGAGTCCAAAATTCAGCGGTTCCCCATCTCAGCCCAGAAAGCAGGTAGAACAACTTTTGTGGTGCCTTTCAAATGCCTACCAAGGTAGTGTAAAAACTACCAAGAGAACTCCTGCCTGGCACCTTCCCCGGTGGAGTTGTGCAGGGGGTGTCTTTGGAACATTTTGTCACCGGCCGAGTCCAAAATTCAGCGATTCCCCATCTCAGGCCAGAAAGCAGGTAGAGCAACTTTTGTGGTGTCCTTTTGATGCCTACCGGAGCAATGTAAAAACTACCAACAGAGCTCGTCCCTGGCACCTTCGCTAGTGGAGTTGTGCATGGGGTGTGTTTGGAACATTTTGTCACCAGCAGAGTCCAAAATTCAGCGGTTCCCCATCTCAGCCCAGAAAGCAGGTAGAACAACTTTTGTGGTGCCTTTCAGCTGCCTACCAAGGTAGTGTAAAAACTACCAGGGAACTCCTGTCTGGCACCTTCCCCGGTGGAGTTGTGCATGGGGTGTGTTTGGAACATTTTGTCACCGGCCGACTCCAAAATTCAGCGGTTCCCCATCTCAGCCCAGAAAGCAGGTAGAACAACTTTTGTGGTGCCTTTCAGCTGCCTACCAAGGTAGTGTAAAAACTACTAAGAGAACTCCTGTCTGGAACCTTCCCCGGTGGAGTTGTGCAGGGGGTGTGTTTGGAACATTTTGTCACCGGCCGACTCCAAAATTCAGCGGTTCCCCATCTCAGCCCAGAAAGCAGGTAGAACAACTTTTGTGGTGCCTTTCAGCTGCCTACCAAGGTAGTGTAAAAACTACCAAGAGAACTCCTGCCTGGCACCTTCCCCGGTGGAGTTGTGCATGGGGTGTGTTTGGAACATTTTGTCACCGGCCGAGTCCAAAATTCAGCGGTTCCCCATCTCAGCCCAGAAAGCAGGTAGAACAACTTTTGTGGTGCCTTTCAGGTGCCTACCAAGGTAGTGTAAAAACTACCAAGAGAACTCCTGTCTGGCACCTTCCCCGGTGGAGTTGTGCATGGGGTGTCTTTGGAACATTTTGTCACCGGCCGAGTCCAAAATTCAGCGATTCCCCATCTCAGCCCAGAAAGCAGGAAGAACAACTTTTTTGGTGTCCTTTTGATGCCTACCGGAGCAATGTAAAAACTACCAAAAGAGCTCGTCCCTGGCACCTTCGCTAGTGGAGTTGTGCATGGGGTGTGTTTGGAACATTTTGTCACCGGCCGACTCCAAAATTCAGCGATTCCCCATCTCAGCCCAGAAAGCAGGTAGAACAACTTTTGTGGTGCCTTTCAAATGCCTACCAAGGTAGTGTAAAAACTATTAAGAGAACTCCTGTCTGGCACCTTCCCCGGTGGAGTTGTGCATGGGGTGTGTTTGGAACATTTTGTCACCGGCCGACTCCAAAATTCAGCGATTCCCCATCTCAGCCCAGAAAGCAGGTAGAACAACTTTTGTGGTGCCTTTCAGGTGCCTACCAAGGTAGTGTAAAAACTACCAGGAAAACTCCTGTCTGGCACCTTCCCCGGTGGAGTTGTGCATGGGGTGTGTTTGGAACATTTTGTCACCGGCCGACTCCAAAATTCAGCGGTTCCCCATCTCAGCCCAGAAAGCAGGTAGAACATCTTTTGTGGTGTCTTTTAGATGCCTACCGGAGCAATGTAAAAACTACCAGGAGAACTCCTGTCTGGCACCTTCCCCGGTATAGTTGTGCAGGGGGTGTCTTTGGAACATTTTGTCACCAGCCGAGTCCAAAATTCAGCTGTTCCCCATCTCAGCCCAGAAAGCAGGTAGAACAACTTTTGTGGTGTCTTTCAGATGCCTACCAGAGCAATGTAAAAACTACCAGGAGAACTCCTGTCTGGCACCTTCCCCGGTGGAGTTGTGCATGGGGTGTGTTTGGAACATTTTGTCACCGGCCGAGTCCAAAATTCAGCGGTTCCCCATCTCAGCCCAGAAAGCAGGTAGAACAACTTTTGTGGTGCCTTTCAGCTGCCTACCAAGGTAGTGTAAAAACTACTAAGAGAACTCCTGTCTGGCACCTTCCCCGGTGGAGTTGTGCAGGGGGTGTGTTTGGAACATTTTGTCACCGGCCGAGTCCAAAATTCAGCGATTCCCCATCTCAGCCCAGAAAGCAGGTAGAACAACTTTTGTGGTGTCTTTCAACTGCCTACCGGAGCAATGTAAAAACTACAGGAGAACTCCTGCCTGGCACCTTCCCCGGTGGAGTTGTGCATGGGGTGTTTTCGGAATATTTTGTCACCAGCCGAGTCCAAAAATTCAGCGGTTCCCCATCTCAGCCCAGAAAGCAGGTAGAACAACTTTTGTGGTGCCTTTCAAATGCCTACCAAGGTAGTGTAAAAACTACCAAGAGAACTCCTGCCTGGCACCTTCCCCGGGGAGTTGTGCATGGGGTGTGTTTGGAACATTTTGTCACCGGCCGACTCCAAAATTCAGCGGTTCCCCATCTCAGCCCAGAAAGCAGGTAGAACAACTTTTGTGGTGCCTTTCAGCTGCCTACCAAGGTAGTGTAAAAACTACTAAGAGAACTCCTGTCTGGCACCTTCCCCGGTGGAGTTGTGCAGGGGGTGTGTTTGGAACATTTTGTCACCGGCCGAGTCCAAAATTCAGCGGTTCCCCATCTCAGCCCAGAAAGCAGGTAGAACAACTTTTGTGGTGTCTTTCAGATGCCTACCGGAGCAATGTAAAAACTACCAGGAGAACTCCTGTCTGGCACCTTCCCCGGTGGAGTTGTGCATGGGGTGTGTTTGGAACATTTTGTCACCGGCCGACTCCAAAATTCAGCGATTCCCCATCTCAGCCCAGAAAGCAGGTAGAACAACTTTTGTGGTGCCTTTCAAATGCCTACCAAGGTAGTGTAAAAACTATTAAGAGAACTCCTGTCTGGCACCTTCCCCGGTGGAGTTGTGCATGGGGTGTGTTTGGAACATTTTGTCACCGGCCGAGTCCAAAATTATGCGATTCCCCATCTCAGCCCAGAAAGCAGGTAGAACAACGTTTGTGGTGCCTTTCAGCTCCCTACCAAGGTAGTGTAAAAACTACCAGGAAAACTCCTGTCTGGCACCTTCCCCGGTGGAGTTGTGCATGGGGTGTGTTTGGAACATTTTGTCACCGGCCGACTCCAAAATTCAGCGGTTCCCCATCTCAGCCCAGAAAGCAGGTAGAACATCTTTTGTGGTGTCTTTTAGATGCCTACCGGAGCAATGTAAAAACTACCAGGAGAACTCCTGTCTGGCACCTTCCCCGGTATAGTTGTGCAGGGGGTGTCTTTGGAACATTTTGTCACCAGCCGAGTCCAAAATTCAGCTGTTCCCCATCTCAGCCCAGAAAGCAGGTAGAACAACTTTTGTGGTGTCTTTCAGATGCCTACCAAGGTAGTGTAAAAACTACTAAGAGAACTCCTGTCTGGCACCTTCCCCGGTGGAGTTGTGCAGGGGGTGTGTTTGGAACATTTTGTCACCGGCCGAGTCCAAAATTCAGCGGTTCCCCATCTCAGCCCAGAAAGCAGGTAGAACAACTTTTGTGGTGCCTTTCAGGTGCCTACCAAGGTAGTGTAAAAACTACCAGGAAAACTCCTGTCTGGCACCTTCCCCGGTGGAGTTGTGCATGGGGTGTGTTTGGAACATTTTGTCACCGGCCGACTCCAAAATTCAGCGGTTCCCCATCTCAGCCCAGAAAGCAGGTAGAACATCTTTTGTGGTGTCTTTTAGATGCCTACCGGAGCAATGTAAAAACTACCAGGAGAACTCCTGTCTGGCACCTTCCCCGGTATAGTTGTGCAGGGGGTGTCTTTGGAACATTTTGTCACCAGCCGACTCCAAAATTCAGCTGTTCCCCATCTCAGCCCAGAAAGCAGGTAGAACAACTTTTGTGGTGTCTTTCAGATGCCTACCAAGGTAGTGTAAAAACTACTAAGAGAACTCCTGTCTGGCACCTTCCCCGGTGGAGTTGTGCAGGGGGTGTGTTTGGAACATTTTGTCACCGGCCGAGTCCAAAATTCAGCGGTTCCCCATCTCAGCCCAGAAAGCAGGTAGAACAACTTTTGTGGTGCCTTTCAGCTGCCTACCAAGGTAGTGTAAAAACTACTAAGAGAACTCCTGTCTGGAACCTTCCCCGGTGGAGTTGTGCAGGGGGTGTGTTTGGAACATTTTGTCACCGGCCGACTCCAAAATTCAGCGATTCCCCATCTCAGCCCAGAAAGCAGGTAGAACAACTTTTGTGGTGTCTTTCAGATGCCTACCAAGGTAGTGTAAAAACTATCAAGAGAACGCTTGTCTGGCACATTCCCCGGTGGAGTTGTGCATGGGGTGTCTTTGGAACATTTTGTCACCGGCCGAGTCCAAAATTCAGCGGTTCCCCATCTCAGCCCAGAAAGCAGGTAGAACAACTTTTGTGGTGTCTTTCCGATGCCTACCGGAGCAATGTAAAAACTACCAGGAGAACTCCTGTCTGGCACCTTCCCCGGTGGAGTTGTGCATGGGGTGTGTTTGGAACATTTTGTCACCAGCCGAGTCCAAAATTCAGCGGTTCCCCATCTCAGCCCAGAAAGCAGGTAGAACAACTTTTGTGGTGCCTTTCAAATGCCTACCAAGGTAGTGTAAAAACTACCAAGAGAACTCCTACCTGGCACCTTCCCCGGTGGAGTTGTGCAGGGGGTGTCTTTGGAACATTTTGTCACCGGCCGAGTCCAAAATTCAGCGATTCCCCATCTCAGGCCAGAAAGCAGGTAGAGCAACTTTTGTGGTGTCCTTTTGATGCCTACCGGAGCAATGTAAAAACTACCAACAGAGCTCGTCCCTGGCACCTTCGCTAGTGGAGTTGTGCATGGGGTGTGTTTGGAACATTTTGTCACCAGCAGAGTCCAAAATTCAGCGGTTCCCCATCTCAGCCCAGAAAGCAGGTAGAACAACTTTTGTGGTGCCTTTCAGCTGCCTACCAAGGTAGTGTAAAAACTACCAGGGAACTCCTGTCTGGCACCTTCCCCGGTGGAGTTGTGCATGGGGTGTGTTTGGAACATTTTGTCACTGGCCGACTCCAAAATTCAGCGGTTCCCCATCTCAGCCCAGAAAGCAGGTAGAACAACTTTTGTGGTGCCTTTCAGCTGCCTACCAAGGTAGTGTAAAAACTACTAAGAGAACTCCTGTCTGGAACCTTCCCCGGTGGAGTTGTGCAGGGGGTGTGTTTGGAACATTTTGTCACCGGCCGACTCCAAAATTCAGCGGTTCCCCATCTCAGCCCAGAAAGCAGGTAGAACAACTTTTGTGGTGTCTTTCAGATGCCTACCGGAGCAATGTAAAAACTACCAGGAGAACTCCTGTCTGGCACCTTCCCCGGTGGAGTTGTGCATGGGGTGTGTTTGGAACATTTTGTCACCAGCCGACTCCAAAATTCAGCGGTTCCCCATCTCAGCCCAGAAAGCAGGTAGAAGAACTTTTGTGGTGCCTTTCAAATGCCTACCAAGGTAGTGTAAAAACTACCAGGAGAACTCCTGCCTGGCACCTTCCCCGGTGGAGTTGTGCAGGGGGTGTCTTTGGAACATTTTGTCACCGGCCGAGTCCAAAATTCAGCGATTCCCCATCTCAGGCCAGAAAGCAGGTAGAGCAACTTTTGTGGTGTCCTTTTGATGCCTACCGGAGCAATGTAAAAACTACCAACAGAGCTCGTCCCTGGCACCTTCGCTAGTGGAGTTGTGCATGGGGTGTGTTTGGAACATTTTGTCACCAGCAGAGTCCAAAATTCAGCGGTTCCCCATCTCAGCCCAGAAAGCAGGTAGAACAACTTTTGTGGTGCCTTTCAGCTGCCTACCAAGGTAGTGTAAAAACTACCAGGGAACTCCTGTCTGGCACCTTCCCCGGTGGAGTTGTGCATGGGGTGTGTTTGGAACATTTTGTCACCGGCCGACTCCAAAATTCAGCGGTTCCCCATCTCAGCCCAGAAAGCAGGTAGAACAACTTTTGTGGTGCCTTTCAAATGCCTACCAAGGTAGTGTAAAAACTATTAAGAGAACTCCTGTCTGGCACCTTCCCCGGTGGAGTTGTGCATGGGGTGTGTTTGGAACATTTTGTCACCGGCCGACTCCAAAATTCAGCGATTCCCCATCTCAGCCCAGAAAGCAGGTAGAACAACTTTTGTGGTGCCTTTCAGGTGCCTACCAAGGTAGTGTAAAAACTACCAGGAAAACTCCTGTCTGGCACCTTCCCCGGTGGAGTTGTGCATGGGGTGTGTTTGGAACATTTTGTCACCGGCCGACTCCAAAATTCAGCGGTTCCCCATCTCAGCCCAGAAAGCAGGTAGAACATCTTTTGTGGTGTCTTTTAGATGCCTACCGGAGCAATGTAAAAACTACCAGGAGAACTCCTGTCTGGCACCTTCCCCGGTATAGTTGTGCAGGGGGTGTCTTTGGAACATTTTGTCACCAGCCGAGTCCAAAATTCAGCGGTTCCCCATCTCAGCCCAGAAAGCAGGTAGAACAACTTTTGTGGTGTCTTTCAGATGCCTACCAGAGCAATGTAAAAACTACCAGGAGAACTCCTGTCTGGCACCTTCCCCGGTGGAGTTGTGCATGGGGTGTGTTTGGAACATTTTGTCACCGGCCGAGTCCAAAATTCAGCGGTTCCCCATCTCAGCCCAGAAAGCAGGTAGAACAACTTTTGTGGTGCCTTTCAGCTGCCTACCAAGGTAGTGTAAAAACTACTAAGAGAACTCCTGTCTGGCACCTTCCCCGGTGGAGTTGTGCAGGGGGTGTGTTTGGAACATTTTGTCACCGGCCGAGTCCAAAATTCAGCGATTCCCCATCTCAGCCCAGAAAGCAGGTAGAACAACTTTTGTGGTGTCTTTCAGCTGCCTACCGGAGCAATGTAAAAACTACAGGAGAACTCCTGCCTGGCACCTTCCCCGGTGGAGTTGTGCATGGGGTGTTTTCGGAATATTTTGTCACCAGCCGAGTCCAAAAATTCAGCGGTTCCCCATCTCAGCCCAGAAAGCAGGTAGAACAACTTTTGTGGTGCCTTTCAAATGCCTACCAAGGTAGTGTAAAAACTACCAAGAGAACTCCTGCCTGGCACCTTCCCCGGTGGAGTTGTGCATGGGGTGTGTTTGGAACATTTTGTCACCGGCCGACTCCAAAATTCAGCGGTTCCCCATCTCAGCCCAGAAAGCAGGTAGAACAACTTTTGTGGTGCCTTTCAGCTGCCTACCAAGGTAGTGTAAAAACTACTAAGAGAACTCCTGTCTGGCACCTTCCCCGGTGGAGTTGTGCAGGGGGTGTGTTTGGAACATTTTGTCACCGGCCGAGTCCAAAATTCAGCGGTTCCCCATCTCAGCCCAGAAAGCAGGTAGAACAACTTTTGTGGTGTCTTTCAGATGCCTACCGGAGCAATGTAAAAACTACCAGGAGAACTCCTGTCTGGCACCTTCCCCGGTGGAGTTGTGCATGGGGTGTGTTTGGAACATTTTGTCACCGGCCGACTCCAAAATTCAGCGATTCCCCATCTCAGCCCAGAAAGCAGGTAGAACAACTTTTGTGGTGCCTTTCAAATGCCTACCAAGGTAGTGTAAAAACTATTAAGAGAACTCCTGTCTGGCACCTTCCCCGGTGGAGTTGTGCATGGGGTGTGTTTGGAACATTTTGTCACCGGCCGAGTCCAAAATTCAGCGATTCCCCATCTCAGCCCAGAAAGCAGGTAGAACAACTTTTGTGCTGCCTTTCAGCTCCCTACCAAGGTAGTGTAAAAACTACCAGGAAAACTCCTGTCTGGCACCTTCCCCGGTGGAGTTGTGCATGGGGTGTGTTTGGAACATTTTGTCACCGGCCGAGTCCAAAATTCAGCGGTTCCCCATCTCAGCCCAGAAAGCAGGTAGAACAACTTTTGTGGTGTCTTTCAGATGCCTACCGGAGCAATGTAAAAACTACCAGGAGAACTCCTGTCTGGCACCTTCCCCGGTATAGTTGTGCAGGGGGTGTCTTTGGAACATTTTGTCACCAGCCGAGTCCAAAATTCAGCGATTCCCCATCTCAGCCCAGAAAGCAGGTAGAACAACTTTTGTGGTGTCTTTCAGATGCCTACCAAGGTAGTGTAAAAACTACTAAGAGAACTCCTGTCTGGCACCTTCCCCGGTGGAGTTGTGCAGGGGGTGTGTTTGGAACATTTTGTCACCGGCCGAGTCCAAAATTCAGCGGTTCCCCATCTCAGCCCAGAAAGCAGGTAGAACAACTTTTGTGGTGTCTTTCAGATGCCTACCGGAGCAATGTAAAAACTACCAGGAGAACTCCTGTCTGGCACCTTCCCCGGTGGAGTTCTGCAGGGGGTGTGTTTGGAACATTTTGTCACCGGCCGACTCCAAAATTCAGCGATTCCCCATCTCAGCCCAGAAAGCAGGTAGAACAACTTTTGTGGTGCCTTTCAAATGCCTACCAAGGTAGTGTAAAAACTATTAAGAGAACTCCTGTCTGGCACCTTCCCCGGTGGAGTTGTGCATGGGGTGTGTTTGGAACATTTTGTCACCGGCCGAGTCCAAAATTCAGCGATTCCCCATCTCAGCCCAGAAAGCAGGTAGAACAACTTTTGTGGTGCCTTTCAGGTGCCTACCAAGGTAGTGTAAAAACTACCAGGAAAACTCCTGTCTGGCACCTTCCCCGGTGGAGTTGTGCATGGGGTGTGTTTGGAACATTTTGTCACCGGCCGACTCCAAAATTCAGCGGTTCCCCATCTCAGCCCAGAAAGCAGGTAGAACATCTTTTGTGGTGTCTTTTAGATGCCTACCGGAGCAATGTAAAAACTACCAGGAGAACTCCTGTCTGGCACCTTCCCCGGTATAGTTGTGCAGGGGGTGTCTTTGGAACATTTTGTCACCAGCCGAGTCCAAAATTCAGCTGTTCCCCATCTCAGCCCAGAAAGCAGGTAGAACAACTTTTGTGGTGTCTTTCAGATGCCTACCAAGGTAGTGTAAAAACTACTAAGAGAACTCCTGTCTGGCACCTTCCCCGGTGGAGTTGTGCAGGGGGTGTGTTTGGAACATTTTGTCACCGGCCGAGTCCAAAATTCAGCGGTTCCCCATCTCAGCCCAGAAAGCAGGTAGAACAACTTTTGTGGTGCCTTTCAGCTGCCTACCAAGGTAGTGTAAAAACTACTAAGAGAACTCCTGTCTGGCACCTTCCCCGGTGGAGTTGTGCAGGGGGTGTGTTTGGAACATTTTGTCACCGGCCGAGTCCAAAATTCAGCGGTTCCCCATCTCAGCCCAGAAAGCAGGTAGAACAACTTTTGTGGTGCCTTTCAGCTGCCTACCAAGGTAGTGTAAAAACTACTAAGAGAACTCCTGTCTGGAACCTTCCCCGGTGGAGTTGTGCAGGGGGTGTGTTTGGAACATTTTGTCACCGGCCGACTCCAAAATTCAGCGATTCCCCATCTCAGCCCAGAAAGCAGGTAGAACAACTTTTGTGGTGTCTTTCAGATGCCTACCAAGGTACTGTAAAAACTATCAAGAGAACGCTTGTCTGGCACATTCCCCGGTGGAGTTGTGCATGGGGTGTCTTTGGAACATTTTGTCACCGGCCGAGTCCAAAATTCAGCGGTTCCCCATCTCAGCCCAGAAAGCATGTAGAACAACTTTTGTGGTGCCTTTCAAATGGCTACCAAGGTAGTGTAAAAACTACCAAGAGAACTCCTGCCTGGCACCTTCCCCGGTGGAGTTGTGCATGGGGTGTGTTTGGAACATTTTGTCACCGGCCGAGTCCAAAATTCAGCGATTCCCCATCTCAGCCCAGAAAGCAGGTAGAACAACTTTTGTGGTGTCCTTTTGATGCCTACCGGAGCAATGTAAAAACTACCAACAGAGCTCGTCCCTGGCACCTTCGCTAGTGGAGTTGTGCATGGGGTGTGTTTGGAACATTTTGTCACCGCCCGACTCCAAAATTCAGCGGTTCCCCATCTCAGCCCAGAAAGCAGGTAGAACAACTTTTGTGGTGCCTTTCAGCTGCCTACCAAGGTAGTGTAAAAACTACCAGGAGAACTCCTGTCTGGCACCTTCCCCGGTGGAGTTGTGCATGGGGTGTGTTTGGAACATTTTGTCACCGGCCGACTCCAAAATTCAGCGGTTCCCCATCTCAGCCCAGAAAGCAGGTAGAACAACTTTTGTGGTGTCTTTCAGATGCCTACCGGAGCAATGTAAAAACTACCAGGAGAACTCCTGTCTGGCACCTTCCCCGGTGGAGTTGTGCATGGGGTGTGTTTGGAACATTTTGTCACCAGCCGAGTCCAAAATTCAGCGCTTCCCCATCTCAGCCCAGAAAGCAGGTAGAACAACTTTTGTGGTGCCTTTCAGCTGCCTACCAAGGTAGTGTAAAAACTACCAAGAGAACTCCTGCCTGGCACCTTCCCCGGTGGAGTTGTGCATGGGGTGTCTTTGGAACATTTTGTCACCGCCCGACTCCAAAATTCAGCGGTTCCCCATCTCAGCCCAGAAAGCAGGTAGAACAACTTTTGTGGTGTCTTTCAGATGCCTACCGGAGCAATGTAAAATCTACCAGGAGAACTCCTGTCTGGCACCTTCCCCGGTGGAGTTGTGCATGGGGTGTGTTTGGAACATTTTGTCACCGGCCGAGTCCAAAATTCAGCGGTTCCCCATCTCAGCCCAGAAAGCAGGTAGAACAACTTTTGTGGTGTCTTTCAGATGCCTACCAAGGTAGTGTAAAAACTCTCAAGAGAACTCTTGTCTGGCACCTTCCCCGGTGGAGTTGTGCATGGGGTGTCTTTGGAACATTTTGTCACCGGCCGAGTCCAAAATTCAGCGGTTCCCCATCTCAGCCCAGAAAGCAGGTAGAACAACTTTTGTGGTGCCTTTCAGCTGCCTACCAAGGTAGTGTAAAAACTACTAAGAGAACTCCTGTCTGGCACCTTCCCCGGTGGAGTTGTGCAGGGGGTGTGTTTGGAATATTTTGTCACCGGCCGAGTCCAAAATTCAGCGGTTCCCCATCTCAGCCCAGAAAGCAGGTAGAACAACTTTTGTGGTGTCTTTCAGATGCCTACCGGAGCAATGTAAAAACTACCAGGAGAACTCCTGTCTGGCACCTTCCCCGGTGGAGTTGTGCATGGGGTGTGTTTGGAACATTTTGTCACCGGCCGAGTCCAAAATTCAGCGGTTCCCCATCTCAGCCCAGAAAGCAGGTAGAACAACTTTTGTGGTGTCTTTCAGATGCCTACCGGAGCAATGTAAAAACTACCAGGAGAACTCCTGTCTGGCACCTTCCCCGGTGGAGTTGTGCATGGGGTGTGTTCGGAACATTTTGTCACCAGCCGAGTCCAAAAATTCAGCGGTTCCCCATCTCAGCTCAGAAAGCAGGTAGAACAACTTTTGTGGTGCCTTTCAAATGCCTACCAAGGTAGTGTAAAAACTACTAAGAGAACTCCTGTCTGGCACCTTCCCCGGTGGAGTTGTGCAGGGGGTGTGTTTGGAACATTTTGTCACCGGCCGACTCCAAAATTCAGCGGTTCCCCATCTCAGCCCAGAAAGCAGGTAGAACAACTTTTGTGGTGCCTTTCAGCTGCCTACCAAGGTAGTGTAAAAACTACCAGGAGAACTCCTGTCTGGCACCTTCCCCGGTGGAGTTGTGCATGGGGTGTGTTTCGAACATTTCGTCTACCAGCCGACTCCAAAATTCAGCGGTTCCCCATCTCAGCCCAGAAAGCAGGTAGAACAACTTTTGTGGTGTCTTTCAGATGCCTACCGGAGCAATGTAAAAACTACCAGGAGAACTCCTGCCTGGCACCTTCCCTAGTGGAGTTGTGCAGGGGGTGTGTTTGGAACATTTTGTCACCAGCCGAGTCCAAAATTCAGCGGTTCCCCATCTCAGCCCAGAAAGCAGGTAGAACAACTTTTGTGGTGCCTTTCAAATGGCTACCAAGGTAGTGTAAAAACTACCAAGAGAACTCCTGGCTGGCACCTTCCCCGGTGGAGTTGTGCATGGGGTGTGTTTGGAACATTTTGTCACCGGCCGAGTCGAAAATTCAGCGATTCCCCATCTCAGCCCAGAAAGCAGGTAGAACAACTTTTGTGGTGTCCTTTTGATGCCTACCGGAGCAATGTAAAAACTACCAACAGAGCTCGTCCCTGGCACCTTCGCTAGTGGAGTTGTGCATGGGGTGTGTTTGGAACATTTTGTCACCGCCCGACTCCAAAATTCAGCGGTTCCCCATCTCAGCCCAGAAAGCAGGTAGAACAACTTTTGTGGTGCCTTTCAGCTGCCTACCAAGGTAGTGTAAAAACTACCAGGAGAACTCCTGTCTGGCACCTTCCCCGGTGGAGTTGTGCATGGGGTGTGTTTGGAACATTTTGTCACCGGCCGACTCCAAAATTCAGCGGTTCCCCATCTCAGCCCAGAAAGCAGGTAGAACAACTTTTGTGGTGTCTTTCAGATGCCTACCGGAGCAATGTAAAAACTACCAGGAGAACTCCTGTCTGGCACCTTCCCCGGTGGAGTTGTGCATGGGGTGTGTTTGGAACATTTTGTCACCAGCCGACTCCAAAATTCAGCGGTTCCCCATCTCAGCCCAGAAAGCAGGTAGAACAACTTTTGTGGTGCCTTTCAGCTGCCTACCAAGGTAGTGTAAAAACTACCAAGAGAACTCCTGGCTGGCACCTTCCCCGGTGGAGTTGTGCATGGGGTGTCTTTGGAACATTTTGTCACCGCCCGACTCCAAAATTCAGCGGTTCCCCATCTCAGCCCAGAAAGCAGGTAGAACAACTTTTGTGGTGTCTTTCAGATGCCTACCGGAGCAATGTAAAATCTACCAGGAGAACTCCTGTCTGGCACCTTCCCCGGTGGAGTTGTGCATGGGGTGTGTTTGGAACATTTTGTCACCGGCCGAGTCCAAAATTCAGCGGTTCCCCATCTCAGCCCAGAAAGCAGGTAGAACAACTTTTGTGGTGTCTTTCAGATGCCTACCAAGGTAGTGTAAAAACTCTCAAGAGAACTCTTGTCTGGCACCTTCCCCGGTGGAGTTGTGCATGGGGTGTCTTTGGAACATTTTGTCACCAGCCGAGTCCAAAATTCAGCGGTTCCCCATCTCAGCCCAGAAAGCAGGTAGAACATCTTTTGTGGTGTCTTTTAGATGCCTACCGGAGCAATGTAAAAACTACCAGGAGAACTCCTGTCTGGCACCTTCCCCGGTATAGTTGTGCAGGGGGTGTCTTTGGAACATTTTGTCACCAGCCGAGTCCAAAATTCAGCTGTTCCCCATCTCAGCCCAGAAAGCAGGTAGAACAACTTTTGTGGTGTCTTTCAGATGCCTACCAAGGTAGTGTAAAAACTACTAAGAGAACTCCTGTCTGGCACCTTCCCCGGTGGAGTTGTGCAGGGGGTGTGTTTGGAACATTTTGTCACCGGCCGAGTCCAAAATTCAGCGGTTCCCCATCTCAGCCCAGAAAGCAGGTAGAACAACTTTTGTGGTGCCTTTCAGCTGCCTACCAAGGTAGTGTAAAAACTACCAGGAGAACTCCTGTCTGGCACCTTCCCCGGTGGAGTTGTGCAGGGGGTGTGTTTGGAACATTTTGTCACCGGCCGAGTCCAAAATTCAGCGGTTCCCCATCTCAGCCCAGAAAGCAGGTAGAACAACTTTTGTGGTGCCTTTCAGCTGCCTACCAAGGTAGTGTAAAAACTACTAAGAGAACTCCTGTCTGGAACCTTCCCCGGTGGAGTTGTGCAGGGGGTGTGTTTGGAACATTTTGTCACCGGCCGACTCCAAAATTCAGCGATTCCCCATCTCAGCCCAGAAAGCAGGTAGAACAACTTTTGTGGTGTCTTTCAGATGCCTACCAAGGTACTGTAAAAACTATCAAGAGAACGCTTGTCTGGCACATTCCCCGGTGGAGTTGTGCATGGGGTGTCTTTGGAACATTTTGTCACCGGCCGAGTCCAAAATTCAGCGGTTCCCCATCTCAGCCCAGAAAGCATTTAGAACAACTTTTGTGGTGCCTTTCAAATGGCTACCAAGGTAGTGTAAAAACTACCAAGAGAACTCCTGGCTGGCACCTTCCCCGGTGGAGTTGTGCATGGGGTGTGTTTGGAACATTTTGTCACCGGCCGAGTCCAAAATTCAGCGATTCCCCATCTCAGCCCAGAAAGCAGGTAGAACAACTTTTGTGGTGTCCTTTTGATGCCTACCGGAGCAATGTAAAAACTACCAACAGAGCTCGTCCCTGGCACCTTCGCTAGTGGAGTTGTGCATGGGGTGTGTTTGGAACATTTTGTCACCGCCCGACTCCAAAATTCAGCGGTTCCCCATCTCAGCCCAGAAAGCAGGTAGAACAACTTTTGTGGTGCCTTTCAGCTGCCTACCAAGGTAGTGTAAAAACTACCAGGAGAACTCCTGTCTGGCACCTTCCCCGGTGGAGTTGTGCATGGGGTGTGTTTGGAACATTTTGTCACCGGCCGACTCCAAAATTCAGCGGTTCCCCATCTCAGCCCAGAAAGCAGGTAGAACAACTTTTGTGGTGTCTTTCAGATGCCTACCGGAGCAATGTAAAAACTACCAGGAGAACTCCTGTCTGGCACCTTCCCCGGTGGAGTTGTGCATGGGGTGTGTTTGGAACATTTTGTCACCAGCCGAGTCCAAAATTCAGCGCTTCCCCATCTCAGCCCAGAAAGCAGGTAGAACAACTTTTGTGGTGCCTTTCAGCTGCCTACCAAGGTAGTGTAAAAACTACCAAGAGAACTCCTGCCTGGCACCTTCCCCGGTGGAGTTGTGCATGGGGTGTCTTTGGAACATTTTGTCACCGCCCGACTCCAAAATTCAGCGGTTCCCCATCTCAGCCCAGAAAGCAGGTAGAACAACTTTTGTGGTGTCTTTCAGATGCCTACCGGAGCAATGTAAAATCTACCAGGAGAACTCCTGTCTGGCACCTTCCCCGGTGGAGTTGTGCATGGGGTGTGTTTGGAACATTTTGTCACCGGCCGAGTCCAAAATTCAGCGGTTCCACATCTCAGCCCAGAAAGCAGGTAGAACAACTTTTGTGGTGTCTTTCAGATGCCTACCAAGGTAGTGTAAAAACTCTCAAGAGAACTCCTGTCTGGCACCTTCCCCGGTGGAGTTGTGCATGGGGTGTGTTTGGAACATTTTGTCTCTGGCCGAGTCCAAAATTCAGCGGTTCCCCATCTCAGCCCAGAAAGCAGGTAGAACAACTTTTGTGGTGCCTTTCAGCTGCCTACCAAGGTAGTGTAAAAACTACTAAGAGAACTCCTGTCTGGCACCTTCCCCGGTGGAGTTGTGCAGGGGGTGTGTTTGGAATATTTTGTCACCGGCCGAGTCCAAAATTCAGCGGTTCCCCATCTCAGCCCAGAAAGCAGGTAGAACAACTTTTGTGGTGTCTTTCAGATGCCTACCGGAGCAATGTAAAAACTACCAGGAGAACTCCTGTCTGGCACCTTCCCCGGTGGAGTTGTGCATGGGGTGTGTTTGGAACATTTTGTCACCGGCCGAGTCCAAAATTCAGCGGTTCCCCATCTCAGCCCAGAAAGCAGGTAGAACAACTTTTGTGGTGTCTTTCAGATGCCTACCGGAGCAATGTAAAAACTACCAGGAGAACTCCTGTCTGGCACCTTCCCCGGTGGAGTTGTGCATGGGGTGTGTTCGGAACATTTTGTCACCAGCCGAGTCCAAAAATTCAGCGGTTCCCCATCTCAGCTCAGAAAGCAGGTAGAACAACTTTTGTGGTGCCTTTCAAATGCCTACCAAGGTAGTGTAAAAACTACTAAGAGAACTCCTGTCTGGCACCTTCCCCGGTGGAGTTGTGCAGGGGGTGTGTTTGGAACATTTTGTCACCGGCCGACTCCAAAATTCAGCGGTTCCCCATCTCAGCCCAGAAAGCAGGTAGAACAACTTTTGTGGTGCCTTTCAGCTGCCTACCAAGGTAGTGTAAAAACTACCAAGAGAACTCCTGTCTGGCACCTTCCCCGGTGGAGTTGTGCATGGGGTGTGTTTCGAACATTTCGTCTACCAGCCGACTCCAAAATTCAGCGGTTCCCCATCTCAGCCCAGAAAGCAGGTAGAACAACTTTTGTGGTGTCTTTCAGATGCCTACCGGAGCAATGTAAAAACTACCAGGAGAACTCCTGCCTGGCACCTTCCCTAGTGGAGTTGTGCAGGGGGTGTGTTTGGAACATTTTGTCACCAGCCGAGTCCAAAATTCAGCGGTTCCCCATCTCAGCCCAGAAAGCAGGTAGAACAACTTTTGTGGTGCCTTTCAAATGGCTACCAAGGTAGTGTAAAAACTACCAAGAGAACTCCTGGCTGGCACCTTCCCCGGTGGAGTTGTGCATGGGGTGTCTTTGGAACATTTTGTCACCGGCCGAGTCCAAAATTCAGCGATTCCCCATCTCAGCCCAGAAAGCAGGTAGAACAACTTTTGTGGTGTCCTTTTGATGCCTACCGGAGCAATGTAAAAACTACCAACAGAGCTCGTCCCTGGCACCTTCGCTAGTGGAGTTGTGCATGGGGTGTGTTTGGAACATTTTGTCACCGCCCGACTCCAAAATTCAGCGGTTCCCCATCTCAGCCCAGAAAGCAGGTAGAACAACTTTTGTGGTGCCTTTCAGCTGCCTACCAAGGTAGTGTAAAAACTACCAGGAGAACTCCTGTCTGGCACCTTCCCCGGTGGAGTTGTGCATGGGGTGTGTTTGGAACATTTTGTCACCGGCCGACTCCAAAATTCAGCGGTTCCCCATCTCAGCCCAGAAAGCAGGTAGAACAACTTTTGTGGTGTCTTTCAGATGCCTACCGGAGCAATGTAAAAACTACCAGGAGAACTCCTGTCTGGCACCTTCCCCGGTGGAGTTGTGCATGGGGTGTGTTTGGAACATTTTGTCACCAGCCGACTCCAAAATTCAGCGGTTCCCCATCTCAGCCCAGAAAGCAGGTAGAACAACTTTTGTGGTGCCTTTCAGCTGCCTACCAAGGTAGTGTAAAAACTACCAAGAGAACTCCTGGCTGGCACCTTCCCCGGTGGAGTTGTGCATGGGGTGTCTTTGGAACATTTTGTCACCGCCCGACTCCAAAATTCAGCGGTTCCCCATCTCAGCCCAGAAAGCAGGTAGAACAACTTTTGTGGTGTCTTTCAGATGCCTACCGGAGCAATGTAAAATCTACCAGGAGAACTCCTGTCTGGCACCTTCCCCGGTGGAGTTGTGCATGGGGTGTGTTTGGAACATTTTGTCACCGGCCGAGTCCAAAATTCAGCGGTTCCCCATCTCAGCCCAGAAAGCAGGTAGAACAACTTTTGTGGTGTCTTTCAGATGCCTACCAAGGTAGTGTAAAAACTCTCAAGAGAACTCTTGTCTGGCACCTTCCCCGGTGGAGTTGTGCATGGGGTGTCTTTGGAACATTTTGTCACCAGCCGACTCCAAAATTCAGGGGTTCCCCATCTCAGCCCAGAAAGCAGGTAGAACAACTTTTGTGGTGTCTTTCAGATGCCTACCAAGGTAGTGTAAAAACTACCAAGAGAACTCCTGCCTGGCACCTTCCCCGGTGGAGTTGTGCATGGGGTGTGTTTGGAACATTTTGTCACCGGCCGAGTCCAAAATTCAGCGGTTCCCCATCTCAGCCCAGAAAGCAGGTAGAACAACTTTTGTGGTGCCTTTCAGCTGCCTACCAAGGTAGTGTAAAAACTATTAAGAGTACTCCTGTCTGGCACCTTCCCCGGTGGAGTTGTGCAGGGGGTGTGTTTGGAACATTTTGTCACCGGCCGAGTCCAAAATTCAGCGGTTCCCCATCTCAGCCCAGAAAGCAGGTAGAACAACTTTTGTGGTGTCTTTCAGATGCCTACCGGAGCAATGTAAAAACTACCAGGAGAACTCCTGTCTGGCACCTTCCCCGGTGGAGTTGTGCATGGGGTGTGTTTGGAACATTTTGTCACCGGCCGAGTCCAAAATTCAGCGGTTCCCCATCTCAGCCCAGAAAGCAGGTAGAACAACTTTTGTGGTGTCTTTCAGATGCCTACCGGAGCAATGTAAAAACTACCTGGAGAACTCCTGTCTGGCACCTTCCCCGGTGGAGTTGTGCATGGGGTGTGTTCGGAACATTTTGTCACCAGCCGAGTCCAAAAATTCAGCGGTTCCCCATCTCAGCTCAGAAAGCAGGTAGAACAACTTTTGTGGTGCCTTTCAAATGCCTACCAAGGTAGTGTAAAAACTACCAAGAGAACTCCTGCCTGGCACCTTCCCCGGTGGAGTTGTGCATGGGGTGTCTTTGGAACATTTTGTCACCGGCCGACTCCAAAATTCAGCGATTCCCCATCTCAGCCCAGAAAGCAGGTAGAACAACTTTTGTGGTGTCCTTTTGATGCCTACCGGAGCAATGTAAAAACTACCAACAGAGCTCGTCCCTGGCACCTTCGCTAGTGGAGTTGTGCATGGGGTGTGTTTGGAACATTTTGTCACCGGCCGACTCCAAAATTCAGCGGTTCCCCATCTCAGCCCAGAAAGCAGGTAGAACAACTTTTGTGGTGCCTTTCAGCTGCCTACCAAGGTAGTGTAAAAACTACCAGGAGAACTCCTGTCTGGCACCTTCCCCGGTGGAGTTGTGCATGGGGTGTCTTTGGAACATTTTGTCACCAGCCGAGTCCAAAATTCAGCGGTTCCCCATCTCAGCCCAGAAAGCAGGTAGAACAACTTTTGTGGTGCCTTTCAAATGGCTACCAAGGTAGTGTAAAAACTACCAAGAGAACTCCTTTCTGGCACCTTCCCCGGTGGAGTTGTGCATGGGGTGTCTTTGGAACATTTTGTCACCGGCCGAGTCCAAAATTCAGCGATTCCCCATCTCAGCCCAGAAAGCAGGTAGAACAACTTTTGTGGTGTCCTTTTGATGCCTACCGGAGCAATGTAAAAACTACCAACAGAGCTCGTCCCTGGCACCTTCGCTAGTGGAGTTGTGCATGGGGTGTGTTTGGAACATTTTGTCACCGCCCGACTCCAAAATTCAGCGGTTCCCCATCTCAGCCCAGAAAGCAGGTAGAACAACTTTTGTGGTGCCTTTCAGCTGCCTACCAAGGTAGTGTAAAAACTACCAGGAGAACTCCTGTCTGGCACCTTCCCCGGTGGAGTTGTGCATGGGGTGTGTTTGGAACATTTTGTCACCGGCCGACTCCAAAATTCAGCGGTTCCCCATCTCAGCCCAGAAAGCAGGTAGAACAACTTTTGTGGTGCCTTTCAGCTCCCTACCAAGGTAGTGTAAAAACTACCAGGAGAACTCCTGTCTGGCACCTTCCCCGGTGGAGTTGTGCATGGGGTGTGTTTGGAACATTTTGTCACCGGCCGACTCCAAAATTCAGCGGTTCCCCATCTCAGCCCAGAAAGCAGGTAGAACAACTTTTGTGGTGCCTTTCAGCTGCCTACCAAGGTAGTGTAAAAACTATTAAGAGTACTCCTGTCTGGCACCTTCCCCGGTGGAGTTGTGCAGGGGGTGTGTTTGGAACATTTTGTCACCGGCCGACTCCAAAATTCAGCGGTTCCCCATCTCAGCCCAGAAAGCAGGTAGAACAACTTTTGTGGTGTCTTTCAGATGCCTACCGGAGCAATGTAAAAACTACCAGGAGAACTCCTGTCTGGCACCTTCCCCGGTGGAGTTGTGCATGGGGTGTGTTCGGAACATTTTGTCACCGGCCGAGTCCAAAATTCAGCGGTTCCCCATCTCAGCCCAGAAAGCAGGTAGAACAACTTTTGTGGTGTCTTTCAGATGCCTACCGGAGCAATGTAAAAACTACCTGGAGAACTCCTGTCTGGCACCTTCCCCGGTGGAGTTGTGCATGGGGTGTGTTCGGAACATTTTGTCACCAGCCGAGTCCAAAAATTCAGCGGTTCCCCATCTCAGCTCAGAAAGCAGGTAGAACAACTTTTGTGGTGCCTTTCAAATGCCTACCAAGGTAGTGTAAAAACTACCAAGAGAACTCCTGCCTGGCACCTTCCCCGGTGGAGTTGTGCATGGGGTGTCTTTGGAACATTTTGTCACCGGCCGACTCCAAAATTCAGCGATTCCCCATCTCAGCCCAGAAAGCAGGTAGAACAACTTTTGTGGTGTCCTTTTGATGCCTACCGGAGCAATGTAAAAACTACCAACAGAGCTCGTCCCTGGCACCTTCGCTAGTGGAGTTGTGCATGGGGTGTGTTTGGAACATTTTGTCACCGGCCGACTCCAAAATTCAGCGGTTCCCCATCTCAGCCCAGAAAGCAGGTAGAACAACTTTTGTGGTGCCTTTCAGCTGCCTACCAAGGTAGTGTAAAAACTACCAGGAGAACTCCTGTCTGGCACCTTCCCCGGTGGAGTTGTGCATGGGGTGTCTTTGGAACATTTTGTCACCAGCCGAGTCCAAAATTCAGCGGTTCCCCATCTCAGCCCAGAAAGCAGGTAGAACAACTTTTGTGGTGCCTTTCAAATGGCTACCAAGGTAGTGTAAAAACTACCAAGAGAACTCCTTTCTGGCACCTTCCCCGGTGGAGTTGTGCATGGGGTGTCTTTGGAACATTTTGTCACCGGCCGAGTCCAAAATTCAGCGATTCCCCATCTCAGCCCAGAAAGCAGGTAGAACAACTTTTGTGGTGTCCTTTTGATGCCTACCGGAGCAATGTAAAAACTACCAACAGAGCTCGTCCCTGGCACCTTCGCTAGTGGAGTTGTGCATGGGGTGTGTTTGGAACATTTTGTCACCGCCCGACTCCAAAATTCAGCGGTTCCCCATCTCAGCCCAGAAAGCAGGTAGAACAACTTTTGTGGTGCCTTTCAGCTGCCTACCAAGGTAGTGTAAAAACTACCAGGAGAACTCCTGTCTGGCACCTTCCCCGGTGGAGTTGTGCATGGGGTGTGTTTGGAACATTTTGTCACCGGCCGACTCCAAAATTCAGCGGTTCCCCATCTCAGCCCAGAAAGCAGGTAGAACAACTTTTGTGGTGCCTTTCAAATGCCTACCAAGGTAGTGTAAAAACTACTAAGAGAACTCCTGTCTGGCACCTTCCCCGGTGGCGTTGTGCAGGGGGTGTGTTTGGAACATTTTGTCACCGCCCGACTCCAAAATTCAGCGGTTCCCCATCTCAGCCCAGAAAGCAGGTAGAACAACTTTTGTGGTGTCTTTCAGATGCCTACCAGAGCAATGTAAAAACTACCAGGAGAACTCCTGTCTGGCACCTTCCCCGGTGGAGTTGTGCATGGGGTGTGTTTGGAACATTTTGTCACCGGCCGACTCCAAAATTCAGCGGTTCCCCATCTCAGCCCAGAAAGCAGGTAGAACAACTTTTGTGGTGTCTTTCAGATGCCTACCAAGGTAGTGTAAAAACTACCAAGAGAACTCCTGCCTGGCACCTTCCCCGGTGGAGTTGTGCATGGGGTGTGTTTGGAACATTTTGTCACCGGCCGAGTCCAAAATTCAGCGGTTCCCCATCTCAGCCCAGAAAGCAGGTAGAACAACTTTTGTGGTGTCCTTTTGATGCCTACCGGAGCAATGTAAAAACTACCAACAGAGCTCGTCCCGGGCACCTTCGCTAGTGGAGTTGTGCATGGGGTGTGTTTGGAACATTTTGTCACCGGCCGACTCCAAAATTCAGCGGTTCCCCATCTCAGCCCAGAAAGCAGGTAGAACAACTTTTGTGGTGTCTTTCAGATGCCTACCGGAGCAATGTAAAAACTACCAGGAGAACTCCTGTCTGGCACCTTCCCCGGTGGAGTTGTGCATGGGGTGTGTTTGGAACATTTTGTCACCGCCCGACTCCAAAATTCAGCGGTTCCCCATCTCAGCCCAGAAAGCAGATAGAACAACTTTTGTGGTGTCTTTCAGATGCCTACCGGAGCAATGTAAAAACTACCAGGAGAACTCCTGTCTGGCACCTTCCCCGGTGGAGTTGTGCATGGGGTGTGTTTGGAACATTTTGTCACCAGCCGACTCCAAAATTCAGCGGTTCCCCATCTCAGCCCAGAAAGCAGGTAGAACAACTTTTGTGGTGCCTTTCAAATGCCTACCAAGGTAGTGTAAAAACTACTAAGAGAACGCCTGTCTGGCACCTTCCCCGGTGGAGTTGTGCAGGGGGTGTGTTTGGAACATTTTGTCACCGGCCGACTCCAAAATTCAGCGGTTCCCCATCTCAGCCCAGAAAGCAGGTAGAACAACTTTTGTGGTGTCCTTTTGATGCCTACAGGAGCAATGTAAAAACTACCAACAGAACTCGTCCCTGGCACCTTCGCTAGTGGAGTTGTGCATGGGGTGTATTTATTAAAATTTTGTCACCAGCCGAGTCCAAAATTCAGCGGTTCCCCATCTCAGCCCAGAAAGCAGGTAGAACAACTTTTGTGGTGTCCTTTTGATGCCTACCGGAGCAATGTAAAAACTACCAACAGAGCTCGTCCCGGGCACCTTCGCTAGTGGAGTTGTGCATGGGGTGTGTTTGGAACATTTTGTCACCGGCCGACTCCAAAATTCAGCGGTTCCCCATCTCAGCCCAGAAAGCAGGTAGAACAACTTTTGTGGTGTCTTTCAAATGCCTACCGGAGCAATGTAAAAACTACCAGGAGAACTCCTGTCTGGCACCTTCCCCGGTGGAGTTGTGCATGGGGTGTGTTTGGAACATTTTGTCACCGCCCGACTCCAAAATTCAGCGGTTCCCCATCTCAGCCCAGAAAGCAGATAGAACAACTTTTGTGGTGTCTTTCAGATGCCTACCGGAGCAATGTAAAAACTACCAGGAGAACTCCTGTCTGGCACCTTCCCCGGTGGAGTTGTGCATGGGGTGTGTTTGGAACATTTTGTCACCAGCCGACTCCAAAATTCAGCGGTTCCCCATCTCAGCCCAGAAAGCAGGTAGAACAACTTTTGTGGTGCCTTTCAAATGCCTACCAAGGTAGTGTAAAAACTACTAAGAGAACGCCTGTCTGGCACCTTCCCCGGTGGAGTTGTGCATGGGGTGTGTTTGGAACATTTTGTCACCGGCCGACTCCAAAATTCAGCGGTTCCCCATCTCAGCCCAGAAAGCAGGTAGAACAACTTTTGTGGTGTCCTTTTGATGCCTACAGGAGCAATGTAAAAACTACCAACAGAACTCGTCCCTGGCACCTTCGCTAGTGGAGTTGTGCATGGGGTGTATTTATTAAAATTTTGTCACCAGCCGAGTCCAAAATTCAGCCGTTCCCCATCTCAGCCCAGAAAGCAGGTAGAACAACTTTTGTGGTGTCCTATTGATGCCTACCGGAGCAATGTAAAAACTACCAACAGAGCTCGTCCCGGGCACCTTCGCTAGTGGAGTTGTGCATGGGGTGTGTTTGGAACATTTTGTCACCAGCCGAGTCCAAAATTCAGCGGTTCCCCATCTCAGCCCAGAAAGCAGGTAGAACAACTTTTGTGGTGTCTTTCAGATGCCTACCGGAGCAATGTAAAAACTACCAGGAGAACTCCTGTCTGGCACCTTCCCCGGTGGAGTTGTGCATGGGGTGTGTTTGGAACATTTTGTCACCGCCCGACTCCAAAATTCAGCGGTTCCCCATCTCAGCCCAGAAAGCAGATAGAACAACTTTTGTGGTGTCTTTCAGATGCCTACCGGAGCAATGTAAAAACTACCAGGAGAACTCCTGTCTGGCACCTTCCCCGGTGGAGTTGTGCATGGGGTGTGTTTGGAACATGTTGTCACCAGCCGACTCCAAAATTCAGCGGTTCCCCATCTCAGCCCAGAAAGCAGGTAGAACAACTTTTGTGGTGCCTTTCAAATGCCTACCAAGGTAGTGTAAAAACTACTAAGAGAACTCCTGTCTGGCACCTTCCCCGGTGGAGTTGTGCATGGGGTGTGTTTGGAACATTTTGTCACCGGCCGACTCCAAAATTCAGCGGTTCCCCATCTCAGCCCAGAAAGCAGGTAGAACAACTTTTGTGGTGTCCTTTTGATGCCTACAGGAGCAATGTAAAAACTACCAACAGAACTCGTCCCTGGCACCTTCGCTAGTGGAGTTGTGCATGGGGTGTATTTATTAAAATTTTGTCACCAGCCGAGTCCAAAATTCAGCCGTTCCCCATCTCAGCCCAGAAAGCAGGTAGAACAACTTTTGTGGTGCCTTTCAGCTGCCTACCAAGGTAGTGTAAAAACTATCAAGAGAACTATTGTCTGGCACCTTCCCCAGTAGAGTTGTGCATGGGGTGTGTTTGGAACATTTTGTCACCGGCCGAGTCCAAAATTCAGCTGTTCCCCATCTCAGCCCAGAAAGCAGGTAGAACAACTTTTGTGGTGCCTTTCAGCTGCCTACCAAGGTAGTGTAAAAACTACCAGGAGAACTCCTGTCTGGCACCTTCGCTAGTGGAGTTGTGCATGGGGTGTGTTTGGAACATTTTGTCACCGGCCGACTCCAAAATTCAGCGGTTCCCCATCTCAGCCCAGAAAGCAGGTAGAACAACTTTTGTGGTGCCTTTCAGCTGCCTACCAAGGTAGTGTAAAAACTATTCAGAGAACTCCTGTCTGGCACCTTCCCCGGTGGAGTTGTGCATGGGGTGTGTTTGGAACATTTTGTCACCGGCCGAGTCCAAAATTCAGCGGTTCCCCATCTCAGCCCAGAAAGCAGGTAGAACAACTTTTGTGGTGCCTTTCAAATGCCTACCAAGGTAGTGTAAAAACTACTAAGAGAACTCCTGTCTGGCACCTTCCCCGGTGGAGTTGTGCATGGGGTGTGTTTGGAACATTTTGTCACCGGCCGACTCCAAAATTCAGCGGTTCCCCATCTCAGCCCAGAAAGCAGGTAGAACAACTTTTGTGGTGTCCTTTTGATGCCTACAGGAGCAATGTAAAAACTACCAACAGAACTCGTCCCTGGCACCTTCGCTAGTGGAGTTGTGCATGGGGTGTATTTATTAAAATTTTGTCACCAGCCGAGTCCAAAATTCAGCCGTTCCCCATCTCAGCCCAGAAAGCAGGTAGAACAACTTTTGTGGTGCCTTTCAGCTGCCTACCAAGGTAGTGTAAAAACTATCAAGAGAACTCTTGTCTGGCACCTTCCCCAGTAGAGTTGTGCATGGGGTGTGTTTGGAACATTTTGTCACCGGCCGAGTCCAAAATTCAGCTGTTCCCCATCTCAGCCCAGAAAGCAGGTAGAACAACTTTTGTGGTGCCTTTCAGCTGCCTACCAAGGTAGTGTAAAAACTACCAGGAGAACTCCTGTCTGGCACCTTCGCTAGTGGAGTTGTGCATGGGGTGTGTTTGGAACATTTTGTCACCGGCCGACTCCAAAATTCAGCGGTTCCCCATCTCAGCCCAGAAAGCAGGTAGAACAACTTTTGTGGTGCCTTTCAGCTGCCTACCAAGGTAGTGTAAAAACTATTCAGAGAACTCCTGTCTGGCACCTTCCCCGGTGGAGTTGTGCATGGGGTGTGTTTGGAACATTTTGTCACCGGCCGAGTCCAAAATTCAGCGGTTCCCCATCTCAGCCCAGAAAGCAGGTAGAACAACTTTTGTGGTGTCTTTCAGATGCCTACCGGAGCAATGTAAAAACTACCAGGAGAACTCCTGTCTGGCACCTTCCCCGGTGGAGTTGTGCATGGGGTGTCTTTGGAACATTTTGTCACCAGCCGACTCCAAAATTCAGCGGTTCCCCATCTCAGCCCAGAAAGCAGGTAGAACTACTTTTCTGGTGTCTTTCAGATGCCTACCAATGTAGTGTAAAAACTATATAGAGGTCTCCTGTCTGGCACCTTCCCCGGTGGAGTTGTGCATGGGGTGTGTTTGGAACATTTTGTCACCGGCCGACTCCAAAATTCAGCGGTTCCCCATCTCAGCCCAGAGAGCAGGTAGAACAACTTTTGTGGTGTCTTTCAGATGCCTACCGGAGCAATGTAAAAACTACCAGGAGAACTCCTGTCTGGCACCTTCCCCGGTGGAGTTGTGCATGGGGTGTGTTTGGAACATTTTGTCACCGGCCGACTCCAAAATTCAGCGGTTCCCCATCTCAGCCCAGAAAGCAGGAAGAACAACTTTTGTAGTGTCTTTTTGATGCCTACCGGAGCAATGTAAAAACTACCAACAGAATTCGTTCCTGGCACCTTCGCTAGTGGAGTTGTGCATGGGGTGTGTTTGGAACATTTTGTCACCAGCCGAGTCCAAAATTCAGCTGTTCCCCATCTCAGCCCAGAAAGCAGGTAGAACAAGTTTTGTGGTGCCTTTCAGCTGCCTACCAAGGTAGTGTAAAAACTATTCAGAGAACTCCTGTCTGGCACCTTCCCCGGTGGAGTTGTGCATGGGGTGTGTTTGGAACATTTTGTCACCGGCCGACTCCAAAATTCAGCGGTTCCCCATCTCAGCCCAGAAAGCAGGTAGAACAACTTTTGTGGTGTCTTTCAGATGCCTACACGAGCAATGTAAAAACTACCAGGAGAACTCCTGTCTGGCACCTTCCCCGGTGGAGTTGTGCATGGGGTGTGTTCGGAACATTTTGTCACCAGCCGAGTCCAAAAATTCAGCGGTTCCCCATCTCAGCCCAGAAAGCAGGTAGAACAACTTTTGTGGTGCCTTTCAAATGCCTGCCAAGGTAGTGTAAAAACTACCAAGAGAACTCCTGCCTGGCACCTTCCCCGGTGGAGTTGTGCATGGGGTGTGTTTGGAACATTTTGTCACCGGCCGAGTCCAAAATTCAGCGGTTCCCCATCTCAGCCCAGAAAGCAGGTAGAACAACTTTTGTGGTGTCCTTTTGATGCCTACCGGAGCAATGTAAAAACTACCAACAGAACTCGTCCCTGGCACCTTCGCTAGTGGAGTTGTGCATGGGGTGTATTTATTAAAATTTTGTCACCAGCCGACTCCAAAATTCAGCTGTTCCCCATCTCAGCCCAGAAAGCAGGTAGAACAACTTTTGTGGTGCCTTTCAAATGCCTACCAAGGTAGTGTAAAAACTACCAGGAGAACTCCTGTCTGGCACATTCCCCGGTGGAGTTGTGCATGGGGTGTGTTTGGAACATTTTGTCACCAGCCGAGTCCAAAATTCAGCGGTTCCCCATCTCAGCCCAGAAAGCAGGTAGAACAACTTTTGTGGTTTCTTTCAGATGCCTACCGGAGCAATGTAAAAACTACCAGGAGAACTCCTGTCTGGCACCTTCCCCGGTGGAGTTGTGCATGGGGTGTGTTTGGAACATTTTGTCACCAGCCGAGTCCAAAATTCAGCTGTTCCCCATCTCAGCCCAGAAAGCAGGTAGAACAACTTTTGTGGTGCCTTTCAGCTGCCTACCAAGGTAGTGTAAAAACTATTCAGAGAACTCCTGTCTGGCACCTTCCCCGGTGGAGTTGTGCATGGGGTGTGTTTGGAACATTTTGTCACCGGCCGACTCCAAAATTCAGCGGTTCCCCATCTCAGCCCAGAAAGCAGGTAGAACAACTTTTGTGGTGTCCTTTTGATGCCTACCGGAGCAATGTAAAAACTACCAACAGAACTCGTCCCTGGCACCTTCGCTAGTGGAGTTGTGCATGGGGTGTATTTATTAAAATTTTGTCACCAGCCGAGTCCAAAATTCAGCGGTTCCCCATCTCAGCCCATAAAGCAGGTAGAACAACTTTTGTGGTGCCTTTCAGCTGCCTACCAAGGTAGTGTAAAAACTATTAAGAGAACTCCTGTCTGGCACCTTCCCCGGTGGAGTTGTGCATGGGGTGTGTTTGGAACATTTTGTCACCGGCCGAGTCCAAAATTCAGCGGTTCCCCATCTCAGCCCAGAAAGCAGGTAGAACAACTTTTGTGGTGTCTTTCAGATGCCTACCGGAGCAATGTAAAAACTACCAAGAGAACTCCTGTCTGGCACCTTCCCCGGTGGAGTTGTGCATGGGGTGTGTTTGGAACATTTTGTCACCAGCCGAGTCCAAAAATTCAGCGGTTCCCCATCTCAGCCCAGAAAGCAGGTAGAACAACTTTTGTGGTGCCTTTCAAATGCCTACCAAGGTAGTGTAAAAACTATCAAGAGAACTCCTGCCTGGCACCTTCCCCGGTGGAGTTGTGCATGGGGTGTGTTTGGAACATTTTGTCACCAGCCGAGTCCAAAATTCAGCGGTTCCCCATCTCAGCCCAGAAAGCAGGTAGAACAACTTTTGTGGTGTCTTTCAGCTGCCTACCAAGGTAGTGTAAAAACTACCAGGAGAACTCCTGTCTGGCACCTTCCCCGGTGGAGTTGTGCATGGGGTGTGTTTGGAACATTTTGTCACCGGCCGACTCCAAAATTCAGCGGTTCCCCATCTCAGCCCAGAAAGCAGGTAGAACAACTTTTGTGGTGCCTTTCAGCTGCCTACCAAGGTAGTGTAAAAACTATTAAGAGAACTCCTGTCTGGCACCTTCCCCGGTGGAGTTGTGCAGGGGGTGTGTTTGGAATATTTTGTCACCGGCCGAGTCCAAAATTCAGCGGTTCCCCATCTCAGCCCAGAAAGCAGGTAGAACAACTTTTGTGGTGTCTTTCAGATGCCTACCGGAGCAATGTAAAAACTACCAGGAGAACTCCTGTCTGGCACCTTCCCCGGTGGAGTTGTGCATGGGGTGTGTTTGGAACATTTTGTCACCGGCCGAGTCCAAAATTCAGCGGTTCCCCATCTCAGCCCAGAAAGCAGGTAGAACAACTTTTGTGGTGTCTTTCAGATGCCTACCGGAGCAATGTAAAAACTACCAGGAGAACTCCTGTCTGGCACCTTCCCCGGTGGAGTTGTGCATGGGGTGTGTTCGGAACATTTTGTCACCAGCCGAGTCCAAAAATTCAGCGGTTCCCCATCTCAGCTCAGAAAGCAGGTAGAACAACTTTTGTGGTGCCTTTCAAATGCCTACCAAGGTAGTGTAAAAACTACCAAGAGAACTCCTGCCTGGCACCTTCCCCGGTGGAGTTGTGCATGGGGTGTCTTTGGAACATTTTGTCACCGGCCGACTCCAAAATTCAGCGGTTCCCCATCTCAGCCCAGAAAGCAGGTAGAACAACTTTTGTGGTGTCCTTTTGATGCCTACCGGAGCAATGTAAAAACTACCAACAGAGCTCGTCCCTGGCACCTTCGCTAGTGGAGTTGTGCATGGGGTGTGTTTGGAACATTTTGTCACCGCCCGACTCCAAAATTCAGCGGTTCCCCATCTCAGCCCAGAGAGCAGGTAGAACAACTTTTGTGGTGCCTTTCAGCTGCCTACCAAGGTAGTGTAAAAACTACCAGGAGAACTCCTGTCTGGCACCTTCCCCGGTGGAGTTGTGCATGGGGTGTGTTTGGAACATTTCGTCTACCAGCCGACTCCAAAATTCAGCGGTTCCCCATCTCAGCCCAGAAAGCAGGTAGAACAACTTTTGTGGTGTCTTTCAGATGCCTACCGGAGCAATGTAAAAACTACCAGGAGAACTCCTGCCTGGCACCTTCCCTAGTGGAGTTGTGCAGGGGGTGTGTTTGGAACATTTTGTCACCAGCCGAGTCCAAAATTCAGCGGTTCCCCATCTCAGCCCAGAAAGCAGGTAGAACAACTTTTGTGGTGCCTTTCAAATGGCTACCAAGGTAGTGTAAAAACTACCAAGAGAACTCCTGCCTGGCACCTTCCCCGGTGGAGTTGTGCATGGGGTGTGTTTGGAACATTTTGTCACCGGCCGAGTCCAAAATTCAGCGGTTCCCCATCTCAGCCCAGAAAGCAGGTAGAACAACTTTTGTGGTGCCTTTCAAATGCCTACCAAGGTAGTGTAAAAACTACCAAGAGAACTCGTCCCTGGCACCTTCGCTAGTGGAGTTGTGCATGGGGTGTATTTATTAAAATTTTGTCACCAGCCGAGTCCAAAATTCAGCGGTTCCCCATCTCAGCCCAGAAAGCAGGTAGAACAACTTTTGTGGTGCCTTTCAGCTGCCTACCAAGGTAGTGTAAAAACTATCAAGAGAACTCTTGTCTGGCACCTTCCCCGGTGGAGTTGTGCATGGGGTGTGTTTGGAACATTTTGTCACCGGCCGACTCCAAAATTCAGCGGTTCCCCATCTCAGCCCAGAAAGCAGGTAGAAAAACTTTTGTGGTGTCTTTCAGATGCCTACCGGAGCAATGTAAAATCTACCAGGAGAACTCCTGTCTGGCACCTTCCCCGGTGGAGTTGTGCATGGGGTGTGTTCGGAACATTTTGTCACCAGCCGAGTCCAAAAATTCGGCGGTTCCCCATCTCAGCTCAGAAAGCAGGTAGAACAACTTTTGTGGTGCCTTTCAAATGCCTACCAAGGTAGTGTAAAAACTACCAAGAGAACTCCTGTCTGGCACCTTCCCCGGTGGAGTTGTGCATGGGGTGTGTTTGGAACATTTTGTCACCGGCCGAGTCCAAAATTCAGCGATTCCCCATCTCAGCCCAGAAAGCAGGTAGAACAACTTTTGTGGTGTCCTTTTGATGCCTACCGGAGCAATGTAAAAACTACCAACAGAGCTCGTCCCTGGCACCTTCGCTAGTGGAGTTGTGCATGGGGTGTGTTTGGAACATTTTGTCACCGGCCGACTCCAAAATTCAGCGGTTCCCCATCTCAGCCCAGAAAGCAGGTAGAACAACTTTTGTGGTGCCTTTCAGCTGCCTACCAAGGTAGTGTAAAAACTACCAGGAGAACTCCTGTCTGGCACCTTCCCCGGTGGAGTTGTGCATGGGGTGTGTTTGGAACATTTTGTCACCAGCCGAGTCCAAAATTCAGCGGTTCCCCATCTCAGCCCAGAAAGCAGGTAGAACAACTTTTGTGGTGCCTTTCAAATGGCTACCAAGGTAGTGTAAAAACTACCAAGAGAACTCCTTTCTGGCACCTTCCCCGGTGGAGTTGTGCATGGGGTGTCTTTGGAACATTTTGTCACCGGCCGAGTCCAAAATTCAGCGATTCCCCATCTCAGCCCAGAAAGCAGGTAGAACAACTTTTGTGGTGTCCTTTTGATGCCTACCGGAGCAATGTAAAAACTACCAACAGAGCTCGTCCCTGGCACCTTCGCTAGTGGAGTTGTGCATGGGGTGTGTTTGGAACATTTTGTCACCGCCCGACTCCAAAATTCAGCGGTTCCCCATCTCAGCCCAGAAAGCAGGTAGAACAACTTTTGTGGTGCCTTTCAGCTGCCTACCAAGGTAGTGTAAAAACTACCAGGAGAACTCCTGTCTGGCACCTTCCCCGGTGGAGTTGTGCATGGGGTGTGTTTGGAACATTTTGTCACCGGCCGACTCCAAAATTCAGCGGTTCCCCATCTCAGCCCAGAAAGCAGGTAGAACAACTTTTGTGGTGCCTTTCAGGTGCCTACCAAGGTAGTGTAAAAACTACTAAGAGAACTCCTGCCTGGCACCTTCCCCGGTGGAGTTGTGCAGGGGGTGTGTTTGGAACATTTTGTCACCGGCCGACTCCAAAATTCAGCGGTTCCCCATCTCAGCCCAGAAAGCAGGTAGAACAACTTTTGTGGTGTCTTTCAGATGCCTACCAGAGCAATGTAAAAACTACCAGGAGAACTCCTGTCTGGCACCTTCGCTAGTGGAGTTGTGCTTGGGGTGTGTTTGGAACATTTTGTCACCGGCCGAGTCCAAAATTCAGCGGTTCCCCATCTCAGCCCAGAAAGCAGGTAGAACAACTTTTGTGGTGCCTTTCAGGTGCCTACCAAGGTAGTGTAAAAACTACCAGGAGAATTCGTCCCTGGCACCTTCGCTAGTGGAGTTGTGCATGGGGTGTGTTTGGAACATTTTGTCACCGGCCGAGTCCAAAATTCAGCGGTTCCCCATCTCAGCCCAGAAAGCAGGTAGAACAACTTTTGTGGTGTCCTTTTGATGCCTACCGGAGCAATGTAAAAACTACCAACAGAGCTCGTCCCTGGCACCTTCGCTAGTGGAGTTGTGCATGGGGTGTGTTTGGAACATTTTGTCACCGCCCGACTCCAAAATTCAGCGGTTCCCCATCTCAGCCCAGAAAGCAGGTAGAACAACTTTTGTGGTGTCTTTCAGATGCCTACCGGAGCAATGTAAAAACTACCAGGAGAACTCCTGTCTGGCACCTTCCCCGGTGGAGTTGTGCATGGGGTGTGTTTGGAACATTTTGTCACCGCCCGACTCCAAAATTCAGCGGTTCCCCATCTCAGCCCAGAAAGCAGATAGAACAACTTTTGTGGTGTCTTTCAGATGCCTACCGGAGCAATGTAAAAACTACCAGGAGAACTCCTGTCTGGCACCTTCCCCGGTGGAGTTGTGCATGGGGTGTGTTTGGAACATTTTGTCACCAGCCGACTCCAAAATTCAGCGGTTCCCCATCTCAGCCCAGAAAGCAGGTAGAACAACTTTTGTGGTGCCTTTCAGCTGCCTACCAAGGTAGTGTAAAAACTACCAAGAGAACTCCTGCCTGGCACCTTCCCCGGTGGAGTTGTGCATGGGGTGTGTTTGGAACATTTTGTCACCGGGCGACTCCAAAATTCAGCGGTTCCCCATCTCAGCCCAGAAAGCAGGTAGAACAACTTTTGTGGTGCCTTTCAGGTGCCTACCAAGGTAGTGTAAAAACTACCAGGAGTACTCCTGTCTGGCACCTTCGCTAGTGGAGTTGTGCATGGGGTGTGTTTGGAACATTTTGTCACCGGCCGAGTCCAAAATTCAGCGGTTCCCCATCTCAGCCCAGAAAGCAGGTAGAACAACTTTTGTGGTGTCTTTCAGATGCCTACCGGAGCAATGTAAAAACTACCAGGAGAACTCCTGTCTGGCACCTTCCCCGGTGGAGTTGTGCATGGGGTGTCTTTGGAACATTTTGTCACCAGCCGAGTCCAAAATTCAGCTGTTCCCCATCTCAGCCCAGAAAGCAGGTAGAACAACTTTTGTGGTGCCTTTCAGCTGCCTACCAAGGTAGTGTAAAAACTACCAGGAGAACTCCTGCCTGGCACCTTCCCCGGTGGAGTTGTGCATGGGGTGTGTTTGGAACATTTTGTCACCGGCCGACTCCAAAATTCAGCGGTTCCCCATCTCAGCCCAGAAAGCAGGTAGAACAACTTTTGTGGTGCCTTTCAGCTGCCTACCAAGGTAGTGTAAAAACTATTAAGAGTACTCCTTTCTGGCACCTTCCCCGGTGGAGTTGTGCATGGGGTGTGTTTGGAACATTTTGTCACCGGCCGACTCCAAAATTCAGCGGTTCCCCATCTCAGCCCAGAAAGCAGGTAGAACAACTTTTGTGGTGTCTTTCAGATGCCTACCGGAGCAATGTAAAAACTACCAGGAGAACTCCTGTCTGGCACCTTCCCCGGTGGAGTTGTGCATGGGGTGTGTTCGGAACATTTTGTCACCAGCCGAGTCCAAAATTCAGCTGTTCCCCATCTCAGCCCAGAAAGCAGGTAGAACAACTTTTGTGGTGTCTTTCAGATGCCTACACGAGCAATGTAAAAACTACCAGGAGAACTCCTGTCTGGCACCTTCCCCGGTGGAGTTGTGCATGGGGTGTGTTCGGAACATTTTGTCACCAGCCGAGTCCAAAAATTCGGCGGTTCCCCATCTCAGCTCAGAAAGCAGGTAGAACAACTTTTGTGGTGCCTTTCAAATGCCTACCAAGGTAGTGTAAAAACTACCAAGAGAACTCCTGCCTGGCACCTTCCCCGGTGGAGTTGTGCATGGGGTGTGTTTGGAACATTTTGTCACCGGCCGACTCCAAAATTCAGCGATTCCCCATCTCAGCCCAGAAAGCAGGTAGAACAACTTTTGTGGTGTCCTTTTGATGCCTACCGGAGCAATGTAAAAACTACCAACAGAGCTCGTCCCTGGCACCTTCGCTAGTGGAGTTGTGCATGGGGTGTGTTTGGAACATTTTGTCACCGGCCGACTCCAAAATTCAGCGGTTCCCCATCTCAGCCCAGAAAGCAGGTAGAACAACTTTTGTGGTGCCTTTCAGGTGCCTACCAAGGTAGTGTAAAAACTATTAAGAGAACTCCTGTCTGGCACCTTCCCCGGTGGAGTTGTGCATGGGGTGTGTTTGGAACATTTTGTCACCAGCCGAGTCCAAAATTCAGCGGTTCCCCATCTCAGCCCAGAAAGCAGGTAGAACAACTTTTGTGGTGCCTTTCAAATGGCTACCAAGGTAGTGTAAAAACTACCAAGAGAACTCCTTTCTGGCACCTTCCCCGGTGGAGTTGTGCATGGGGTGTCTTTGGAACATTTTGTCACCGGCCGAGTCCAAAATTCAGCGATTCCCCATCTCAGCCCAGAAAGCAGGTAGAAAAACTTTTGTGGTGTCCTTTTGATGCCTACCGGAGCAATGTAAAAACTACCAACAGAGCTCGTCCCTGGCACCTTCGCTAGTGGAGTTGTGCATGGGGTGTGTTTGGAACATTTTGTCACCGGCCGACTCCAAAATTCAGCGGTTCCCCATCTCAGCCCAGAAAGCAGGTAGAACAACTTTTGTGGTGCCTTTCAGCTGCCTACCAAGGTAGTGTAAAAACTACCAGGAGAACTCCTGTCTGGCACCTTCCCCGGTGGAGTTGTGCATGGGGTGTGTTTGGAACATTTTGTCACCGGCCGACTCCAAAATTCAGCGGTTCCCCATCTCAGCCCAGAAAGCAGGTAGAACAACTTTTGTGGTGCCTTTCAGCTGCCTACCAAGGTAGTGTAAAAACTACTAAGAGAACTCCTGCCTGGCACCTTCCCCGGTGGAGTTGTGCAGGGGGTGTGTTTGGAACATTTTGTCACCGGGCGACTCCAAAATTCAGCGGTTCCCCATCTCAGCCCAGAAAGCAGGTAGAACAACTTTTGTGGTGTCTTTCAGATGCCTACCAGAGCAATGTAAAAACTACCAGGAGAACTCCTGTCTGGCACCTTCGCTAGTGGAGTTGTGCTTGGGGTGTGTTTGGAACATTTTGTCACCGGCAGAGTCCAAAATTCAGCGGTTCCCCATCTCAGCCCAGAAAGCAGGTAGAACAACTTTTGTGGTGTCTTTCAGATGCCTACCAAGGTAGTGTAAAAACTACCAAGAGAACTCCTGCCTGGCACCTTCCCCGGTGGAGTTGTGCAGGGGGTGTGTTTGGAACATTTTGTCACCGGCCGAGTCCAAAATTCAGCGGTTCCCCATCTCAGCCCAGAAAGCAGGTAGAACAACTTTTGTGGTGTCCTTTTGATGCCTACCGGAGCAATGTAAAAACTACCAACAGAGCTCGTCCCTGGCACCTTCGCTAGTGGAGTTGTGCATGGGGTGTGTTTGGAACATTTTGTCACCGCCCGACTCCAAAATTCAGCGGTTCCCCATCTCAGCCCAGAAAGCAGGTAGAACAACTTTTGTGGTGTCTTTCAGATGCCTACCGGAGCAATGTAAAAACTACCAGGAGAACTCCTGTCTGGCACCTTCCCCGGTGGAGTTGTGCATGGGGTGTGTTTGGAACATTTTGTCACCGGCCGAGTCCAAAATTCAGCGGTTCCCCATCTCAGCCCAGAAAGCAGATAGAACAACTTTTGTGGTGTCTTTCAGATGCCTACCGGAGCAATGTAAAAACTACCAGGAGAACTCCTGTCTGGCACCTTCCCCGGTGGAGTTGTGCATGGGGTGTCTTTGGAACATTTTGTCACCAGCCGACTCCAAAATTCAGCGGTTCCCCATCTCAGCCCAGAAAGCAGGTAGAACAACTTTTGTGGTGCCTTTCAAATGCCTACCAAGGTAGTGTAAAAACTACCAAGAGAACTCCTGCCTGGCACCTTCCCCGGTGGAGTTGTGCATGGGGTGTGTTTGGAACATTTTGTCACCGGCCGACTCCAAAATTCAGCGGTTCCCCATCTCAGCCCAGAAAGCAGGTAGAACAACTTTTGTGGTGTCTTTCAAATGCCTACCAAGGTAGTGTAAAAACTACCAGGAGAACTCCTTTCTGGCACCTTCCCCGGTGGAGTTGTGCATGGGGTGTTTTTGGAACATTTTGTCACCGGCCGAGTCCAAAATTCAGCGGTTCCCCATCTCAGCCCAGAAAGCAGGTAGAACAACTTTTGTAGTGTCTTTTTGATGCCTACCGGAGCAATGTAAAAACTACCAACAGAATTTGTTCCTGGCACCTTCCCTAGTGGAGTTGTGCATGGGGTGTGTTTGAAACATTTTGTCACCAGCCGACTCCAAAATTCAGCGGTTCCCCATCTCAGCCCAGAAAGCAGGTAAAACAGCTTTTGTGGTGTCTTTCAGCTGCCTACCAAGGTAGTGTAAAAACTACCAGGAGAACTCCTTTCTGGCACCTTCCCCGGTGGAGTTGTGCATGGGGTGTTTTTGGAACATTTTGTCACCAGCCGACTCCAAAATTCAGCGGTTCCCCATCTCAGCCCAGAAAGCAGGTAGAACAACTTTTGTGGTGTCCTTTTGATGCCTACCGGAGCAATGTAAAAACTACCAACAGAATTCGTTCCTGGCACCTTCGCTAGTGGAGTTGTGCATGGGGTGTATTTATTAAAATTTTGTCACCAGCCGAGTCCAAAATTCAGCTGTTCCCCATCTCAGCCCAGAAAGCAGGTAGAACAACTTTTGTGGTGCCTTTCAAATGCCTACCAAGGTAGTGTAAAAACTACCAAGAGAACTCCTGCCTGGCACCTTCCCCGGTGGAGTTGTGCATGGGGTGTGTTTGGAACATTTTGTCACCGGCCGAGTCCAAAATTCAGCGATTCCCCATCTCAGCCCAGAAAGCAGGTAGAACAACTTTTGTGGTGTCCTTTTGATGCCTACCGGAGCAATGTAAAAACTACCAACAGAACTCGTCCCTGGCACCTTCGCTAGTGGAGGTGTGCACGGGGTGTATTTATTAAAATGTTGTCACCAGCCGAGTCCAAAATTCAGCTGTTCCCCATCTCAGCCCAGAAAGCAGGTAGAACAACTTTTGTGGTGCCTTTCAGCTGCCTACCAAGGTAGTGTAAAAACTACCAGGAGAACTCCTGCCTGGCACCTTCCCCGGTGGAGTTGTGCAGGGGGTGTGTTTGGAACATTTCGTCACCAGCCGACTCCAAAATTCAGCGGTTCCCCATCTCAGCCCAGAAAGCAGGTAAAACAACTTTTGTGGTGCCTTTCAGCTGCCTACCAAGGTAGTGTAAAAACTACTAAGAGAACTCCTGAATGACACCTTCCCCGGTGGAGTTGTGCATGGGGTGTGTTTGGAACATTTTGTCACCAGTCGACTCCAAAAATTCAGCGGTTCCCCATCTCAGCCCAGAAAGCAGGTAGAACAACTTTTGTGGTGCCTTTCAAATGCCTACCAAGGTAGTGTAAAAACTATTCAGAGAACTCCTGTCTGGCACCTTCCCCGGTGGAGTTGTGCATGGGGTGTCTTTGGAACATTTTGTCACCAGCCGAGTCCAAAATTCAGCGGTTCCCCATCTCAGCCCAGAAAGCAGGTAGAACAACTTTTGTGGTGTCTTTCAGATGCCTACCGGAGCAATGTAAAAACTACCAGGAGAACTCCTGTCTGGCACCTTCCCCGGTGGAGTTGTGCATGGGGTGTCTTTGGAACATTTTGTCACCAGCCGACTCCAAAATTCAGCGGTTCCCCATCTCAGCCCAGAAAGCAGGTAGAACAACTTTTGTGGTGCCTTTCAGCTGCCTACCAAGGTAGTGTAAAAACTACCAAGAGAACTCCTGTCTGGCACCTTCCCCGGTGGAGTTGTGCAGGGGGTGTGTTTGGAACATTTTGTCACCGGCCGAGTCCAAAATTCAGCGGTTCCCCATCTCAGCCCAGAAAGCAGGTAGAACAACTTTTGTGGTGTCTTTCAGATGCCTACCGGAGCAATGTAAAAACTACCAGGAGAACTCCTGTCTGGCACCTTCCCCGGTGGAGTTGTGCATGGGGTGTGTTTGGAACATTTTGTCACCAGCCGACTCCAAAATTCAGCGGTTCCCCATCTCAGCCCAGAAAGCAGGTAGAACAACTTTTGTGGTGCCTTTCAGCTGCCTACCAAGGTAGTGTAAAAACTACCAAGAGAACTCCTGCCTGGCACCTTCCCCGGTGGAGTTGTGCATGGGGTGTGTTTGGAACATTTTGTCACCGGGCGACTCCAAAATTCAGCGGTTCCCCATCTCAGCCCAGAAAGCAGGTAGAACAACTTTTGTGGTGTCCTTTTGATGCCTACCGGAGCAATGTAAAAACTACCAACAGAACTCGTCCCTGGCACCTTCGCTAGTGGAGTTGTGCATGGGGTGTATTTATTAAAATGTTGTCACCAGCCGACTCCAAAATTCAGCTGTTCCCCATCTCAGCCCAGAAAGCAGGTAGAACAACTTTTGTGGTGCCTTTCAGCTGCCTACCAAGGTAGTGTAAAAACTACCAAGAGAACTCCTGCCTGGCACCTTCCCCGGTGGAGTTGTGCATGGGGTGTGTTTGGAACATTTTGTCACCAGCCGAGTCCAAAATTCAGCGGTTCCCCATCTCAGCCCAGAAAGCAGGTAGAACAACTTTTGTGGTGCCTTTCAGCTGCCTACCAAGGTAGTGTAAAAACTATTCAGAGAACTCCTGTCTGGCACCTTCCCCGGTGGAGTTGTGCATGGGGTGTGTTTGGAACATTTTGTCACCGGGCGACTCCAAAATTCAGCGGTTCCCCATCTCAGCCCAGAAAGCAGGTAGAACAACTTTTGTGGTGCCTTTCAGGTGCCTACCAAGGTAGTGTAAAAACTACCAGGAGAACTCCTGTCTGGCACCTTCGCTAGTGGAGTTGTGCATGGGGTGTGTTTGGAACATTTTGTCACCGCCCGACTCCAAAATTCAGCGGTTCCCCATCTCAGCCCAGAAAGCAGGTAGAACAACTTTTGTGGTGCCTTTCAGCTGCCTACCAAGGTAGTGTAAAAACTACCAGGAGAACTCCTGTCTGGCACCTTCCCCGGTGGAGTTGTGCATGGGGTGTGTTTGGAACATTTCGTCTACCAGCCGACTCCAAAATTCAGCGGTTCCCCATCTCAGCCCAGAAAGCAGGTAGAACAACTTTTGTGGTGTCTTTCAGATGCCTACCGGAGCAATGTAAAAACTACCAGGAGAACTCCTGCCTGGCACCTTCCCTAGTGGAGTTGTGCAGGGGGTGTGTTTGGAACATTTTGTCACCAGCCGAGTCCAAAATTCAGCGGTTCCCCATCTCAGCCCAGAAAGCAGGTAGAACAACTTTTGTGGTGCCTTTCAAATGGCTACCAAGGTAGTGTAAAAACTACCAAGAGAACTCCTGGCTGGCACCTTCCCCGGTGGAGTTGTGCATGGGGTGTGTTTGGAACATTTTGTCACCGGCCGAGTCCAAAATTCAGCGGTTCCCCATCTCAGCCCAGAAAGCAGGTAGAACAACTTTTGTGGTGTCCTTTTGATGCCTACCGGAGCAATGTAAAAACTACCAACAGAGCTCGTCCCTGGCACCTTCGCTAGTGGAGTTGTGCATGGGGTGTGTTTGGAACATTTTGTCACCGGCCGAGTCCAAAATTCAGCGGTTCCCCATCTCAGCCCAGAAAGCAGGTAGAACAACTTTTGTGGTGCCTTTCAGGTGCCTACCAAGGTAGTGTAAAAACTACTAAGAGAACTCCTGTCTGGCACCTTCCCCGGTGGAGTTGTGCATGGGGTGTGTTTGGAACATTTTGTCACCGCCCGACTCCAAAATTCAGCGGTTCCCCATCTCAGCCCAGAAAGCAGGTAGAACAACTTTTGTGGTGTCTTTCAGATGCCTACCGGAGCAATGTAAAAACTACCAGGAGAACTCCTGTCTGGCACCTTCCCCGGTGGAGTTGTGCATGGGGTGTGTTTGGAACATTTTGTCACCAGCCGAGTCCAAAATTCAGCGGTTCCCCATCTCAGCCCAGAAAGCAGGTAGAACAACTTTTGTGGTGCCTTTCAAATGCCTACCAAGGTAGTGTAAAAACTACCAAGAGAACTCCTGCCTGGCACCTTCCCCGGTGGAGTTGTGCATGGGGTGTGTTTGGAACATTTTGTCACCGGCCGAGTCCAAAATTCAGCGGTTCCCCATCTCAGCCCAGAAAGCAGATAGAACAACTTTTGTGGTGTCCTTTTGATGCCTACCGGAGCAATGTAAAAACTACCAACAGAACTCGTCCCTGGCACCTTCGCTAGTGGAGTTGTGCATGGGGTGTATTTATTAAAATTTTGTCACCAGCCGAGTCCAAAATTCAGCGGTTCCCCATCTCAGCCCAGAAAGCAGGTAGAACAACTTTTGTGGTGCCTTTCAAATGCCTACCAAGGTAGTGTAAAAACTATCAAGAGAACTCTTGTCTGGCACCTTCCCCGGTGGAGTTGTGCATGGGGTGTGTTTGGAACATTTTGTCACCGGCCGACTCCAAAATTCAGCGGTTCCCCATCTCAGCCCAGAAAGCAGGTAGAACAACTTTTGTGGTGTCTTTCAGATGCCTACCGGAGCAATGTAAAATCTACCAGGAGAACTCCTGTCTGGCACCTTCCCCGGTGGAGTTGTGCATGGGGTGTGTTTGGAACATTTTGTCACCGGCCCAGTCCAAAATTCAGCGGTTCCCCATCTCAGCCCAGAAAGCAGGTAGAACAACTTTTGTGGTGTCTTTCAGATGCCTACCGGAGCAATGTAAAAACTACCAGGAGAACTCCTGTCTGGCACCTTCCCCGGTGGAGTTGTGCATGGGGTGTGTTTGGAACATTTTGTCACCGGCCGAGTCCAAAATTCAGCGGTTCCCCATCTCAGCCCAGAAAGCAGGTAGAACAACTTTTGTGGTGTCCTTTTGATGCCTACCGGAGCAATGTAAAAACTACCAACAGAGCTCGTCCCTGGCACCTTCGCTAGTGGAGTTGTGCATGGGGTGTGTTTGGAACATTTTGTCACCGGCCGAGTCCAAAATTCAGCGGTTCCCCATCTCAGCCCAGAAAGCAGGTAGAACAACTTTTGTGGTGCCTTTCAGGTGCCTACCAAGGTAGTGTAAAAACTACTAAGAGAACTCCTGTCTGGCACCTTCCCCGGTGGAGTTGTGCATGGGGTGTGTTTGGAACATTTTGTCACCGCCCGACTCCAAAATTCAGCGGTTCCCCATCTCAGCCCAGAAAGCAGGTAGAACAACTTTTGTGGTGTCTTTCAGATGCCTACCGGAGCAATGTAAAAACTACCAGGAGAACTCCTGTCTGGCACCTTCCCCGGTGGAGTTGTGCATGGGGTGTGTTTGGAACATTTTGTCACCAGCCGAGTCCAAAATTCAGCGGTTCCCCATCTCAGCCCAGAAAGCAGGTAGAACAACTTTTGTGGTGCCTTTCAAATGCCTACCAAGGTAGTGTAAAAACTACCAAGAGAACTCCTGCCTGGCACCTTCCCCGGTGGAGTTGTGCATGGGGTGTGTTTGGAACATTTTGTCACCGGCCGAGTCCAAAATTCAGCGGTTCCCCATCTCAGCCCAGAAAGCAGATAGAACAACTTTTGTGGTGTCCTTTTGATGCCTACCGGAGCAATGTAAAAACTACCAACAGAACTCGTCCCTGGCACCTTCGCTAGTGGAGTTGTGCATGGGGTGTATTTATTAAAATTTTGTCACCAGCCGAGTCCAAAATTCAGCGGTTCCCCATCTCAGCCCAGAAAGCAGGTAGAACAACTTTTGTGGTGCCTTTCAAATGCCTACCAAGGTAGTGTAAAAACTATCAAGAGAACTCTTGTCTGGCACCTTCCCCGGTGGAGTTGTGCATGGGGTGTGTTTGGAACATTTTGTCACCGGCCGACTCCAAAATTCAGCGGTTCCCCATCTCAGCCCAGAAAGCAGGTAGAACAACTTTTGTGGTGTCTTTCAGATGCCTACCGGAGCAATGTAAAATCTACCAGGAGAACTCCTGTCTGGCACCTTCCCCGGTGGAGTTGTGCATGGGGTGTGTTTGGAACATTTTGTCACCGGCCCAGTCCAAAATTCAGCGGTTCCCCATCTCAGCCCAGAAAGCAGGTAGAACAACTTTTGTGGTGTCTTTCAGATGCCTACCGGAGCAATGTAAAAACTACCAGGAGAACTCCTGTCTGGCACCTTCCCCGGTGGAGTTGTGCATGGGGTGTGTTTGGAACATTTTGTCACCGGCCGAGTCCAAAATTCAGCGGTTCCCCATCTCAGCCCAGAAAGCAGGTAGAACAACTTTTGTGCTGTCTTTCAGATGCCTACCGGAGCAATGTAAAATCTACCAGGAGAACTCCTGTCTGGCACCTTCCCCGGTGGAGTTGTGCATGGGGTGTGTTTGGAACATTTTGTCACCGGCCGAGTCCAAAATTCAGCGGTTCCCCATCTCAGCCCAGAAAGCAGGTAGAACAACTTTTGTGGTGTCTTTCAGATGCCTACCGGAGCAATGTAAAAACTACCAGGAGAACTCCTGTCTGGCACCTTCCCCGGTGGAGTTGTGCATGGGGTGTCTTTGGAACATTTTGTCACCAGCCGAGTCCAAAATTCAGCGGTTCCCCATCTCAGCCCAGAAAGCAGGTAGAACAACTTTTGTGGTGCCTTTCAGCTGCCTACCAAGGTAGTGTAAAAACTATTAAGAGTACTCCTTTCTGGCACCTTCCCCGGTGGAGTTGTGCAGGGGGTGTGTTTGGAACATTTTGTCACCAGCCGACTCCAAAATTCAGCGGTTCCCCATCTCAGCCCAGAAAGCAGGTAGAACAACTTTTGTGGTGTCTTTCAGATGCCTACCGGAGCAATGTAAAAACTACCAGGAGAACTCCTGTCTGGCACCTTCCCCGGTGGAGTTGTGCATGGGGTGTGTTCGGAACATTTTGTCACCAGCCGAGTCCAAAATTCAGCTGTTCCCCATCTCAGCCCAGAAAGCAGGTAGAACAACTTTTGTGGTGTCTTTCAGATGCCTACCGGAGCAATGTAAAAACTACCAGGAGAACTCCTGTCTGGCACCTTCCCCGGTGGAGTTGTGCATGGGGTGTGTTCGGAACATTTTGTCACCAGCCGAGTCCAAAAATTCAGCGGTTCCCCATCTCAGCTCAGAAAGCAGGTAGAACAACTTTTGTGGTGCCTTTCAAATGCCTACCAAGGTAGTGTAAAAACTACCAAGAGAACTCCTGCCTGGCACCTTCCCCGGTGGAGTTGTGCATGGGGTGTCTTTGGAACATTTTGTCACCGGCCGACTCCAAAATTCAGCGATTCCCCATCTCAGCCCAGAAAGCAGGTAGAACAACTTTTGTGGTGTCCTTTTGATGCCTACCGGAGCAATGTAAAAACTACCAACAGAGCTCGTCCCTGGCACCTTCGCTAGTGGAGTTGTGCATGGGGTGTGTTTGGAACATTTTGTCACCAGCCGACTCCAAAATTCAGCGGTTCCCCATCTCAGCCCAGAAAGCAGGTAGAACAACTTTTGTGGTGCCTTTCAGCTGCCTACCAAGGTAGTGTAAAAACTACCAGGAGAACTCCTGTCTGGCACCTTCCCCGGTGGAGTTGTGCATGGGGTGTGTTTGGAACATTTTGTCACCAGCCGAGTCCAAAATTCAGCGGTTCCCCATCTCAGCCCAGAAAGCAGGTAGAACAACTTTTGTGGTGCCTTTCAAATGGCTACCAAGGTAGTGTAAAAACTACCAAGAGAACTCCTTTCTGGCACCTTCCCCGGTGGAGTTGTGCATGGGGTGTCTTTGGAACATTTTGTCACCGGCCGAGTCCAAAATTCAGCGATTCCCCATCTCAGCCCAGAAAGCAGGTAGAACAACTTTTGTGGTGTCCTTTTGATGCCTACCGGAGCAATGTAAAAACTACCAACAGAGCTCGTCCCTGGCACCTTCGCTAGTGGAGTTGTGCATGGGGTGTGTTTGGAACATTTTGTCACCGGCCGAGTCCAAAATTCAGCGGTTCCCCATCTCAGCCCAGAAAGCAGGTAGAACAACTTTTGTGGTGCCTTTCAGCTGCCTACCAAGGTAGTGTAAAAACTACCAGGAGAACTCCTGTCTGGCACCTTCCCCGGTGGAGTTGTGCATGGGGTGTGTTTGGAACATTTTGTCACCGGCCGAGTCCAAAATTCAGCGGTTCCCCATCTCAGCCCAGAAAGCAGATAGAACAACTTTTGTGGTGTCTTTCAGCTGCCTACCAAGGTAGTGTAAAAACTACTAAGAGAACTCCTGCCTGGCACCTTCCCCGGTGGAGTTGTGCAGGGGGTGTGTTTGGAACATTTTGTCACCGGCCGACTCCAAAATTCAGCGGTTCCCCATCTCAGCCCAGAAAGCAGGTAGAACAACTTTTGTGGTGTCTTTCAGATGCCTACCAGAGCAATGTAAAAACTACCAGGAGAACTCCTGTCTGGCACCTTCGCTAGTGGAGTTGTGCTTGGGGTGTGTTTGGAACATTTTGTCACCGGCCGAGTCCAAAATTCAGCGGTTCCCCATCTCAGCCCAGAAAGCAGGTAGAACAACTTTTGTGGTGTCTTTCAGATGCCTACCAAGGTAGTGTAAAAACTACCAAGAGAACTCCTGCCTGGCACCTTCCCCGGTGGAGTTGTGCATGGGGTGTGTTTGGAACATTTTGTCACCGGCCGAGTCCAAAATTCAGCGGTTCCCCATCTCAGCCCAGAAAGCAGGTAGAACAACTTTTGTGGTGTCCTTTTGATGCCTACCGGAGCAATGTAAAAACTACCAACAGAGCTCGTCCCTGGCACCTTCGCTAGTGGAGTTGTGCATGGGGTGTGTTTGGAACATTTTGTCACCGCCCGACTCCAAAATTCAGCGGTTCCCCATCTCAGCCCAGAAAGCAGGTAGAACAACTTTTGTGGTGTCTTTCAGATGCCTACCGGAGCAATGTAAAAACTACCAGGAGAACTCCTGTCTGGCACCTTCCCCGGTGGAGTTGTGCATGGGGTGTGTTTGGAACATTTTGTCACCGCCCGACTCCAAAATTCAGCGGTTCCCCATCTCAGCCCAGAAAGCAGATAGAACAACTTTTGTGGTGTCTTTCAGATGCCTACCGGAGCAATGTAAAAACTACCAGGAGAACTCCTGTCTGGCACCTTCCCCGGTGGAGTTGTGCATGGGGTGTGTTTGGAACATTTTGTCACCAGCCGACTCCAAAATTCAGCGGTTCCCCATCTCAGCCCAGAAAGCAGGTAGAACAACTTTTGTGGTGCCTTTCAAATGCCTACCAAGGTAGTGTAAAAACTACCAAGAGAACTCCTGTCTGGCACCTTCCCCGGTGGAGTTGTGCATGGGGTGTGTTTGGAACATTTTTTCACCGGCCGACTCCAAAATTCAGCGATTCCCCATCTCAGCCCAGAAAGCAGGTAGAACAACTTTTGTGGTGTCTTTCAGATGCCTACCGGAGCAATGTAAAATCTACCAGGAGAACTCCTGTCTGGCACCTTCCCCGGTGGAGTTGTGCATGGGGTGTGTTTGGAACATTTTGTCACCGGCCGAGTCCAAAATTCAGCGGTTCCCCATCTCAGCCCAGAAAGCAGGTAGAACAACTTTTGTGGTGTCTTTCAGATGCCTACCGGAGCAATGTAAAAACTACCAGGAGAACTCCTGTCTGGCACCTTCCCCGGTGGAGTTGTGCATGGGGTGTGTTTGGAACATTTTGTCACCGGCCGACTCCAAAATTCAGCGGTTCCCCATCTCAGCCCAGAAAGCAGGTAGAACAACTTTTGTGGTGCCTTTCAGGTGCCTACCAAGGCAGTGTAAAAACTACTAAGAGAACTCCTGTCTGGCACCTTCCCCGGTGGAGTTGTGCATGGGGTGTGTTTGGAACATTTTGTCACCGGCCGACTCCAAAATTCAGCGGTTCCCCATCTCAGCCCAGAAAGCAGGTAGAACAACTTTTGTGGTGTCTTTCAGATGCCTACCGGAGCAATGTAAAAACTACCAGGAGAACTCCTGTCTGGCACCTTCCCCGGTGGAGTTGTGCATGGGGTGTGTTTGGAACATTTTGTCACCGCCCGACTCCAAAATTCAGCGGTTCCCCATCTCAGCCCAGAAAGCAGATAGAACAACTTTTGTGGTGTCTTTCAGATGCCTACCGGAGCAATGTAAAAACTACCAGGAGAACTCCTGTCTGGCACCTTCCCCGGTGGAGTTGTGCATGGGGTGTGTTTGGAACATTTTGTCACCAGCCGAGTCCAAAATTCAGCGGTTCCCCATCTCAGCCCAGAAAGCAGGTAGAACAACTTTTGTGGTGCCTTTCAAATGGCTACCAAGGTAGTGTAAAAACTACCAAGAGAACTCCTTTCTGGCACCTTCCCCGGTGGAGTTGTGCATGGGGTGTCTTTGGAACATTTTGTCACCGGCCGAGTCCAAAATTCAGCGATTCCCCATCTCAGCCCAGAAAGCAGGTAGAACAACTTTTGTGGTGTCCTATTGATGCCTACCGGAGCAATGTAAAAACTACCAACAGAGCTCGTCCCTGGCACCTTCGCTAGTGGAGTTGTGCATGGGGTGTGTTTGGAACATTTTGTCACCGCCCGACTCCAAAATTCAGCGGTTCCCCATCTCAGCCCAGAAAGCAGGTAGAACAACTTTTGTGGTGCCTTTCAGCTGCCTACCAAGGTAGTGTAAAAACTACCAGGAGAACTCCTGTCTGGCACCTTCCCCGGTGGAGTTGTGCATGGGGTGTGTTTGGAACATTTTGTCACCAGCCGACTCCAAAATTCAGCGGTTCCCCATCTCAGCCCAGAAAGCAGGTAGAACAACTTTTGTGGTGTCTTTCAGATGCCTACCGGAGCAATGTAAAAACTACCAGGAGAACTCCTGTCTGGCACCTTCCCCGGTGGAGTTGTGCATGGGGTGTGTTCGGAACATTTTGTCACCAGCCGAGTCCAAAATTCAGCTGTTCCCCATCTCAGCCCAGAAAGCAGGTAGAACAACTTTTGTGGTGTCTTTCAGATGCCTACCGGAGCAATGTAAAAACTACCAGGAGAACTCCTGTCTGGCACCTTCCCCGGTGGAGTTGTGCATGGGGTGTGTTCGGAACATTTTGTCACCAGCCGAGTCCAAAAATTCAGCGGTTCCCCATCTCAGCTCAGAAAGCAGGTAGAACAACTTTTGTGGTGCCTTTCAAATGCCTACCAAGGTAGTGTAAAAACTACCAAGAGAACTCCTGCCTGGCACCTTCCCCGGTGGAGTTGTGCATGGGGTGTCTTTGGAACATTTTGTCACCGGCCGACTCCAAAATTCAGCGATTCCCCATCTCAGCCCAGAAAGCAGGTAGAACAACTTTTGTGGTGTCCTTTTGATGCCTACCGGAGCAATGTAAAAACTACCAACAGAGCTCGTCCCTGGCACCTTCGCTAGTGGAGTTGTGCATGGGGTGTGTTTGGAACATTTTGTCACCAGCCGACTCCAAAATTCAGCGGTTCCCCATCTCAGCCCAGAAAGCAGGTAGAACAACTTTTGTGGTGCCTTTCAGCTGCCTACCAAGGTAGTGTAAAAACTACCAGGAGAACTCCTGTCTGGCACCTTCCCCGGTGGAGTTGTGCATGGGGTGTGTTTGGAACATTTTGTCACCAGCCGAGTCCAAAATTCAGCGGTTCCCCATCTCAGCCCAGAAAGCAGGTAGAACAACTTTTGTGGTGCCTTTCAAATGGCTACCAAGGTAGTGTAAAAACTACCAAGAGAACTCCTTTCTGGCACCTTCCCCGGTGGAGTTGTGCATGGGGTGTCTTTGGAACATTTTGTCACCGGCCGAGTCCAAAATTCAGCGATTCCCCATCTCAGCCCAGAAAGCAGGTAGAACAACTTTTGTGGTGTCCTTTTGATGCCTACCGGAGCAATGTAAAAACTACCAACAGAGCTCGTCCCTGGCACCTTCGCTAGTGGAGTTGTGCATGGGGTGTGTTTGGAACATTTTGTCACCGGCCGAGTCCAAAATTCAGCGGTTCCCCATCTCAGCCCAGAAAGCAGGTAGAACAACTTTTGTGGTGCCTTTCAGCTGCCTACCAAGGTAGTGTAAAAACTACCAGGAGAACTCCTGTCTGGCACCTTCCCCGGTGGAGTTGTGCATGGGGTGTGTTTGGAACATTTTGTCACCGGCCGAGTCCAAAATTCAGCGGTTCCCCATCTCAGCCCAGAAAGCAGGTAGAACAACTTTTGTGGTGCCTTTCAGCTGCCTACCAAGGTAGTGTAAAAACTACTAAGAGAACTCCTGCCTGGCACCTTCCCCGGTGGAGTTGTGCAGGGGGTGTGTTTGGAACATTTTGTCACCGGCCGACTCCAAAATTCAGCGGTTCCCCATCTCAGCCCAGAAAGCAGGTAGAACAACTTTTGTGGTGTCTTTCAGATGCCTACCAGAGCAATGTAAAAACTACCAGGAGAACTCCTGTCTGGCACCTTCGCTAGTGGAGTTGTGCTTGGGGTGTTTTTGGAACATTTTGTCACCGGCCGAGTCCAAAATTCAGCGGTTCCCCATCTCAGCCCAGAAAGCAGGTAGAACAACTTTTGTGGTGTCTTTCAGATGCCTACCAAGGTAGTGTAAAAACTACCAAGAGAACTCCTGCCTGGCACCTTCCCCGGTGGAGTTGTGCATGGGGTGTGTTTGGAACATTTTGTCACCGGCCGACTCCAAAATTCAGCGGTTCCCCATCTCAGCCCAGAAAGCAGGTAGAACAACTTTTGTGGTGTCCTTTTGATGCCTACCGGAGCAATGTAAAAACTACCAACAGAGCTCGTCCCTGGCACCTTCGCTAGTGGAGTTGTGCATGGGGTGTGTTTGGAACATTTTGTCACCGCCCGACTCCAAAATTCAGCGGTTCCCCATCTCAGCCCAGAAAGCAGGTAGAACAACTTTTGTGGTGTCTTTCAGATGCCTACCGGAGCAATGTAAAAACTACCAGGAGAACTCCTGTCTGGCACCTTCCCCGGTGGAGTTGTGCATGGGGTGTGTTTGGAACATTTTGTCACCGCCCGACTCCAAAATTCAGCGGTTCCCCATCTCAGCCCAGAAAGCAGATAGAACAACTTTTGTGGTGTCTTTCAGATGCCTACCGGAGCAATGTAAAAACTACCAGGAGAACTCCTGTCTGGCACCTTCCCCGGTGGAGTTGTGCATGGGGTGTGTTTGGAACATTTTGTCACCAGCCGACTCCAAAATTCAGCGGTTCCCCATCTCAGCCCAGAAAGCAGGTAGAACAACTTTTGTGGTGCCTTTCAAATGCCTACCAAGGTAGTGTAAAAACTACCAAGAGAACTCCTGTCTGGCACCTTCCCCGGTGGAGTTGTGCATGGGGTGTGTTTGGAACATTTTTTCACCGGCCGACTCCAAAATTCAGCGATTCCCCATCTCAGCCCAGAAAGCAGGTAGAACAACTTTTGTGGTGTCTTTCAGATGCCTACCGGAGCAATGTAAAATCTACCAGGAGAACTCCTGTCTGGCACCTTCCCCGGTGGAGTTGTGCATGGGGTGTGTTTGGAACATTTTGTCACCGGCCGAGTCCAAAATTCAGCGGTTCCCCATCTCAGCCCAGAAAGCAGGTAGAACAACTTTTGTGGTGTCTTTCAGATGCCTACCGGAGCAATGTAAAAACTACCAGGAGAACTCCTGTCTGGCACCTTCCCCGGTGGAGTTGTGCATGGGGTGTCTTTGGAACATTTTGTCACCAGCCGAGTCCAAAATTCAGCGGTTCCCCATCTCAGCCCAGAAAGCAGGTAGAACAACTTTTGTGGTGCCTTTCAGCTGCCTACCAAGGTAGTGTAAAAACTACCAGGAGAACTCCTGCCTGGCACCTTCCCCGGTGGAGTTGTGCATGGGGTGTGTTTGGAACATTTTGTCACCGGCCGACTCCAAAATTCAGCGGTTCCCCATCTCAGCCCAGAAAGCAGGTAGAACAACTTTTGTGGTGTCTTTCAGATGCCTACCGGAGCAATGTAAAAACTACCAGGAGAACTCCTGTCTGGCACCTTCCCCGGTGGAGTTGTGCATGGGGTGTGTTTGGAACATTTTGTCACCGCCCGACTCCAAAATTCAGCGGTTCCCCATCTCAGCCCAGAAAGCAGATAGAACAACTTTTGTGGTGTCTTTCAGATGCCTACCGGAGCAATGTAAAAACTACCAGGAGAACTCCTGTCTGGCACCTTCCCCGGTGGAGTTGTGCATGGGGTGTGTTTGGAACATTTTGTCACCAGCCGAGTCCAAAATTCAGCGGTTCCCCATCTCAGCCCAGAAAGCAGGTAGAACAACTTTTGTGGTGCCTTTCAAATGGCTACCAAGGTAGTGTAAAAACTACCAAGAGAACTCCTTTCTGGCACCTTCCCCGGTGGAGTTGTGCATGGGGTGTCTTTGGAACATTTTGTCACTGGCCGAGTCCAAAATTCAGCGATTCCCCATCTCAGCCCAGAAAGCAGGTAGAACAACTTTTGTGGTGTCCTTTTGATGCCTACCGGAGCAATGTAAAAACTACCAACAGAGCTCGTCCCTGGCACCTTCGCTAGTGGAGTTGTGCATGGGGTGTGTTTGGAACATTTTGTCACCGCCCGACTCCAAAATTCAGCGGTTCCCCATCTCAGCCCAGAAAGCAGGTAGAACAACTTTTGTGGTGCCTTTCAGCTGCCTACCAAGGTAGTGTAAAAACTACCAGGAGAACTCCTGTCTGGCACCTTCCCCGGTGGAGTTGTGCATGGGGTGTGTTTGGAACATTTTGTCACCGGCCGAGTCCAAAATTCAGCGGTTCCCCATCTCAGCCCAGAAAGCAGGCAGAACAACTTTTGTGGTGCCTTTCAGCTGCCTACCAAGGTAGTGTAAAAACTACTAAGAGAACTCCTGCCTGGCGCCTTCCCCGGTGGAGTTGTGCAGGGGGTGTGTTTGGAACATTTTGTCACCGGCCGAGTCCAAAATTCAGCGGTTCCCCATCTCAGCCCAGAAAGCAGGTAGAACAACTTTTGTGGTGTCTTTCAGATGCCTACCAGAGCAATGTAAAAACTACCAGGAGAACTCCTGTCTGGCACCTTCGCTAGTGGAGTTGTGCTTGGGGTGTGTTTGGAACATTTTGTCACCGGCCGAGTCCAAAATTCAGCGGTTCCCCATCTCAGCCCAGAAAGCAGGTAGAACAACTTTTGTGGTGTCTTTCAGATGCCTACCAAGGTAGTGTAAAAACTACCAAGAGAACTCCTGCCTGGCACCTTCCCCGGTGGAGTTGTGCATGGGGTGTGTTTGGAACATTTTGTCACCGGCCGAGTCCAAAATTCAGCGGTTCCCCATCTCAGCCCAGAAAGCAGGTAGAACAACTTTTGTGGTGTCCTTTTGATGCCTACTGGAGCAATGTAAAAACTACCAACAGAGCTCGTCCCTGGCACCTTCGCTAGTGGAGTTGTGCATGGGGTGTGTTTGGAACATTTTGTCACCGCCCGACTCCAAAATTCAGCGGTTCCCCATCTCAGCCCAGAAAGCAGGTAGAACAACTTTTGTGGTGTCTTTCAGATGCCTACCGGAGCAATGTAAAAACTACCAGGAGAACTCCTGTCTGGCACCTTCCCCGGTGGAGTTGTGCATGGGGTGTGTTTGGAACATTTTGTCACCAGCCGACTCCAAAATTCAGCGGTTCCCCATCTCAGCCCAGAAAGCAGGTAGAACAACTTTTGTGGTGCCTTTCAAATGCCTACCAAGGTAGTGTAAAAACTACCAGGAGAACTCCTGCCTGGCACCTTCCCCGGTGGAGTTGTGCATGGGGTGTGTTTGGAACATTTTGTCACCGCCCGACTCCAAAATTCAGCGGTTCCCCATCTCAGCCCAGAAAGCAGGTAGAACAACTTTTGTGGTGTCCTTTTGATGCCTACCGGAGCAATGTAAAAACTACCAACAGAACTCGTCCCTGGCACCTTCGCTAGTGGAGTTGTGCATGGGGTGTATTTATTAAAATTTTGTCACCAGCCGAGTCCAAAATTCAGCGGTTCCCCATCTCAGCCCAGAAAGCAGGTAGAACAACTTTTGTGGTGCCTTTCAGCTGCCTACCAAGGTAGTGTAAAAACTATCAAGAGAACTCTTGTCTGGCACCTTCCCCAGTAGAGTTGTGCATGGGGTGTCTTTGGAACATTTTGTCACCGGCCGAGTCCAAAATTCAGCTGTTCCCCATCTCAGCCCAGAAAGCAGGTAGAACAACTTTTGTGGTGCCTTTCAGCTGCCTACCAAGGTAGTGTAAAAACTACCAGGAGAACTCCTGTCTGGCACCTTCGCTAGTGGAGTTGTGCATGGGGTGTGTTTGGAACATTTTGTCACCGGCCGAGTCCAAAATTCAGCGGTTCCCCATCTCAGCCCAGAAAGCAGGTAGAACAACTTTTGTGGTGCCTTTCAGCTGCCTACCAAGGTAGTGTAAAAACTATTCAGAGAACTCCTGTCTGGCACCTTCCCCGGTGGAGTTGTGCATGGGGTGTGTTTGGAACATTTTGTCACCGGCCGAGTCCAAAATTCAGCAGTTCCCCATCTCAGCCCAGAAAGCAGGTAGAACAACTTTTGTGGTGTCTTTCAGATGCCTACTGGAGCAATGTAAAAACTACCAGGAGAACTCCTGCCTGGCACCTTCCCCGGTGGAGTTGTGCATGGGGTGTGTTTGGAACATTTTGTCACCAGCCGAGTCCAAAATTCAGCGGTTCCCCATCTCAGCCCAGAAAGCAGGAAGAACAACTTTTGTAGTGTCTTTTTGATGCCTACCGGAGCAATGTAAAAACTACCAACAGAATTCGTTCCTGGCACCTTCGCTAGTGGAGTTGTGCATGGGGTGTGTTTGGAACATTTTGTCACCAGCCGAGTCCAAAATTCAGCTGTTCCCCATCTCAGCCCAGAAAGCAGGTAGAACAACTTTTGTGGTGCCTTTCAGCTGCCTACCAAGGTAGTGGAAAAACTATTCAGAGAACTCCTGTCTGGCACCTTCCCCGGTGGAGTTGTGCATGGGGTGTGTTTGGAACATTTTGTCACCGGCCGACTCCAAAATTCAGCGGTTCCCCATCTCAGCCCAGAGAGCAGGTAGAACAACTTTTGTGGTGTCTTTCAGATGCCTACCGGAGCAATGTAAAAACTACCAGGAGAACTCCTGTCTGGCACCTTCCCCGGTGGAGTTGTGCATGGGGTGTGTTTGGAACATTTTGTCACGGGCCGACTCCAAAATTCAGCGGTTCCCCATCTCAGCCCAGAAAGCAGGAAGAACAACTTTTGTAGTGTCTTTTTGATGCCTACCGGAGCAATGTAAAAACTACCAACAGAATTCGTTCCTGGCACCTTCGCTAGTGGAGTTGTGCATGGGGTGTGTTTGGAACATTTTGTCACCAGCCGAGTCCAAAATTCAGCTGTTCCCCATCTCAGCCCAGAAAGCAGGTAGAACAACTTTTGTGGTGCCTTTCAGCTGCCTACCAAGGTAGTGTAAAAACTACCAGGAGAACTCCTGTCTGGCACCTTCCCCGGTGGAGTTGTGCAGGGGGTGTGTTTGGAACATTTTGTCACCGGCCGACTCCAAAATTCAGCGGTTCCCCATCTCAGCCCAGAAAGCAGGTAGAACAACTTTTGTGGTGCCTTTCAGCTGCCTACCAAGGTAGGGTAAAAACTACTAAGAGAACTCCTGCCTGGCCCCTTCCCCGGTGGAGTTGTGCAGGGGGTGTGTTTGGAACATTTTGTCACCGCCCGACTCCAAAATTCAGCGGTTCCCCATCTCAGCCCAGAAAGCAGGTAGAACAACTTTTGTGGTGTCTTTCAGATGCCTACCAGAGCAATGTAAAAACTACCAGGAGAACTCCTGTCTGGCACCTTCGCTAGTGGAGTTGTGCTTGGGGTGTGTTTGGAACATTTTGTCACCGGCCGAGTCCAAAATTCAGCGGTTCCCCATCTCAGCCCAGAAAGCAGGTAGAACAACTTTTGTGGTGTCCTTTTGATGCCTACCGGAGCAATGTAAAAACTACCAACAGAGCTCGTCCCTGGCACCTTCGCTAGTGGAGTTGTGCATGGGGTGTGTTTGGAACATTTTGTCACCGCCCGACTCCAAAATTCAGCGGTTCCCCATCTCAGCCCAGAAAGCAGGTAGAACAACTTTTGTGGTGTCTTTCAGATGCCTACCGGAGCAATGTAAAAACTACCAGGAGAACTCCTGTCTGGCACCTTCCCCGGTGGAGTTGTGCATGGGGTGTGTTTGGAACATTTTGTCACCAGCCGACTCCAAAATTCAGCGGTTCCCCATCTCAGCCCAGAAAGCAGGTAGAACAACTTTTGTGGTGCCTTTCAAATGCCTACAAAGGTAGTGTAAAAACTACCAAGAGAACTCCTGTCTGGCACCTTCCCCGGTGGAGTTGTGCATGGGGTGTGTTTGGAACATTTTGTCACCGCCCGACTCCAAAATTCAGCGGTTCCCCATCTCAGCCCAGAAAGCAGGTAGAACAACTTTTGTGGTGTCCTTTTGATGCCTACCGGAGCAATGTAAAAACTACCAACAGAACTCGTCCCTGGCACCTTCGCTAGTGGAGTTGTGCATGGGGTGTATTTATTAAAATTTTGTCACCAGCCGAGTCCAAAATTCAGCCGTTCCCCATCTCAGCCCAGAAAGCAGGTAGAACAACTTTTGTGGTGCCTTTCAGCTGCCTACCAAGGTAGTGTAAAAACTACCAGGAGAACTCCTGTCTGGCACCTTCGCTAGTGGAGTTGTGCATGGGGTGTGTTTGGAACATTTTGTCACCGGCCGACTCCAAAATTCAGCGGTTCCCCATCTCAGCCCAGAAAGCAGGTAGAACAACTTTTGTGGTGCCTTTCAGCTGCCTACCAAGGTAGTGTAAAAACTATTCAGAGAACTCCTGTCTGGCACCTTCCCCGGTGGAGTTGTGCATGGGGTGTGTTTGGAACATTTTGTCACCGGCCGACTCCAAAATTCAGCGGTTCCCCATCTCAGCCCAGAAAGCAGGTAGAACAACTTTTGTGGTGTCTTTCAGATGCCTACCGGAGCAATGTAAAAACTACCAGGAGAACTCCTGCCTGGCACCTTCCCCGGTGGAGTTGTGCATGGGGTGTGTTTGGAACATTTTGTCACCAGCCGAGTCCAAAATTCAGCGGTTCCCCATCTCAGCCCAGAAAGCAGGTAGAACTACTTTTCTGGTGTCTTTCAGATGCCTACCAATGTAGTGTAAAAACTATTAAGAGAACTCCTGTCTGGCACCTTCCCCGGTGGAGTTGTGCATGGGGTGTGTTTGGAACATTTTGTCACCGGCCGACTCCAAAATTCAGCGGTTCCCCATCTCAGCCCAGAGAGCAGGTAGAACAACTTTTGTGGTGTCTTTCAGATGCCTACCGGAGCAATGTAAAAACTACCAGGAGAACTCCTGTCTGGCACCTTCCCCGGTGGAGTTGTGCATGGGGTGTGTTTGGAACATTTTGTCACCGGCCGAGTCCAAAATTCAGCGGTTCCCCATCTCAGCCCAGAAAGCAGGTAGAACAACTTTTGTGGTGTCCTTTTGATGCCTACCGGAGCAATGTAAAAACTACCAACAGAGCTCGTCCCTGGCACCTTCGCTAGTGGAGTTGTGCATGGGGTGTGTTTGGAACATTTTGTCACCGCCCGACTCCAAAATTCAGCGGTTCCCCATCTCAGCCCAGAAAGCAGGTAGAACAACTTTTGTGGTGTCTTTCAGATGCCTACCGGAGCAATGTAAAAACTACCAGGAGAACTCCTGTCTGGCACCTTCCCCGGTGGAGTTGTGCATGGGGTGTGTTTGGAACATTTTGTCACCGCCCGACTCCAAAATTCAGCGGTTCCCCATCTCAGCCCAGAAAGCAGATAGAACAACTTTTGTGGTGTCTTTCAGATGCCTACCGGAGCAATGTAAAAACTACCAGGAGAACTCCTGTCTGGCACCTTCCCCGGTGGAGTTGTGCATGGGGTGTGTTTGGAACATTTTGTCACCAGCCGACTCCAAAATTCAGCGGTTCCCCATCTCAGCCCAGAAAGCAGGTAGAACAACTTTTGTGGTGCCTTTCAAATGCCTACCAAGGTAGTGTAAAAACTACCAAGAGAACTCCTGTCTGGCACCTTCCCCGGTGGAGTTGTGCATGGGGTGTGTTTGGAACATTTTTTCACCGGCCGACTCCAAAATTCAGCGATTCCCCATCTCAGCCCAGAAAGCAGGTAGAACAACTTTTGTGGTGTCTTTCAGATGCCTACCGGAGCAATGTAAAATCTACCAGGAGAACTCCTGTCTGGCACCTTCCCCGGTGGAGTTGTGCATGGGGTGTGTTTGGAACATTTTGTCACCGGCCGAGTCCAAAATTCAGCGGTTCCCCATCTCAGCCCAGAAAGCAGGTAGAACAACTTTTGTGGTGTCTTTCAGATGCCTACCGGAGCAATGTAAAAACTACCAGGAGAACTCCTGTCTGGCACCTTCCCCGGTGGAGTTGTGCATGGGGTGTCTTTGGAACATTTTGTCACCAGCCGAGTCCAAAATTCAGCGGTTCCCCATCTCAGCCCAGAAAGCAGGTAGAACAACTTTTGTGGTGCCTTTCAGCTGCCTACCAAGGTAGTGTAAAAACTACCAGGAGAACTCCTGCCTGGCACCTTCCCCGGTGGAGTTGTGCATGGGGTGTGTTTGGAACATTTTGTCACCGGCCGACTCCAAAATTCAGCGGTTCCCCATCTCAGCCCAGAAAGCAGGTAGAACAACTTTTGTGGTGTCTTTCAGATGCCTACCGGAGCAATGTAAAAACTACCAGGAGAACTCCTGTCTGGCACCTTCCCCGGTGGAGTTGTGCATGGGGTGTGTTTGGAACATTTTGTCACCGCCCGACTCCAAAATTCAGCGGTTCCCCATCTCAGCCCAGAAAGCAGATAGAACAACTTTTGTGGTGTCTTTCAGATGCCTACCGGAGCAATGTAAAAACTACCAGGAGAACTCCTGTCTGGCACCTTCCCCGGTGGAGTTGTGCATGGGGTGTGTTTGGAACATTTTGTCACCAGCCGAGTCCAAAATTCAGCGGTTCCCCATCTCAGCCCAGAAAGCAGGTAGAACAACTTTTGTGGTGCCTTTCAAATGGCTACCAAGGTAGTGTAAAAACTACCAAGAGAACTCCTTTCTGGCACCTTCCCCGGTGGAGTTGTGCATGGGGTGTCTTTGGAACATTTTGTCACCGGCCGAGTCCAAAATTCAGCGATTCCCCATCTCAGCCCAGAAAGCAGGTAGAACAACTTTTGTGGTGTCCTTTTGATGCCTACCGGAGCAATGTAAAAACTACCAACAGAGCTCGTCCCTGGCACCTTCGCTAGTGGAGTTGTGCATGGGGTGTGTTTGGAACATTTTGTCACCGCCCGACTCCAAAATTCAGCGGTTCCCCATCTCAGCCCAGAAAGCAGGTAGAACAACTTTTGTGGTGCCTTTCAGCTGCCTACCAAGGTAGTGTAAAAACTACCAGGAGAACTCCTGTCTGGCACCTTCCCCGGTGGAGTTGTGCATGGGGTGTGTTTGGAACATTTTGTCACCGGCCGAGTCCAAAATTCAGCGGTTCCCCATCTCAGCCCAGAAAGCAGGCAGAACAACTTTTGTGGTGCCTTTCAGCTGCCTACCAAGGTAGTGTAAAAACTACTAAGAGAACTCCTGCCTGGCGCCTTCCCCGGTGGAGTTGTGCATGGGGTGTGTTTGGAACATTTTGTCACCGGCCGAGTCCAAAATTCAGCGGTTCCCCATCTCAGCCCAGAAAGCAGGTAGAACAACTTTTGTGGTGTCTTTCAGATGCCTACCAGAGCAATGTAAAAACTACCAGGAGAACTCCTGTCTGGCACCTTCGCTAGTGGAGTTGTGCTTGGGGTGTGTTTGGAACATTTTGTCACCGGCCGAGTCCAAAATTCAGCGGTTCCCCATCTCAGCCCAGAAAGCAGGTAGAACAACTTTTGTGGTGTCTTTCAGATGCCTACCAAGGTAGTGTAAAAACTACCAAGAGAACTCCTGCCTGGCACCTTCCCCGGTGGAGTTGTGCATGGGGTGTGTTTGGAACATTTTGTCACCGGCCGAGTCCAAAATTCAGCGGTTCCCCATCTCAGCCCAGAAAGCAGGTAGAACAACTTTTGTGGTGTCCTTTTGATGCCTACTGGAGCAATGTAAAAACTACCAACAGAGCTCGTCCCTGGCACCTTCGCTAGTGGAGTTGTGCATGGGGTGTGTTTGGAACATTTTGTCACCGCCCGACTCCAAAATTCAGCGGTTCCCCATCTCAGCCCAGAAAGCAGGTAGAACAACTTTTGTGGTGTCTTTCAGATGCCTACCGGAGCAATGTAAAAACTACCAGGAGAACTCCTGTCTGGCACCTTCCCCGGTGGAGTTGTGCATGGGGTGTGTTTGGAACATTTTGTCACCAGCCGACTCCAAAATTCAGCGGTTCCCCATCTCAGCCCAGAAAGCAGGTAGAACAACTTTTGTGGTGCCTTTCAAATGCCTACCAAGGTAGTGTAAAAACTACCAGGAGAACTCCTGCCTGGCACCTTCCCCGGTGGAGTTGTGCATGGGGTGTGTTTGGAACATTTTGTCACCGCCCGACTCCAAAATTCAGCGGTTCCCCATCTCAGCCCAGAAAGCAGGTAGAACAACTTTTGTGGTGTCCTTTTGATGCCTACCGGAGCAATGTAAAAACTACCAACAGAACTCGTCCCTGGCACCTTCGCTAGTGGAGTTGTGCATGGGGTGTATTTATTAAAATTTTGTCACCAGCCGAGTCCAAAATTCAGCGGTTCCCCATCTCAGCCCAGAAAGCAGGTAGAACAACTTTTGTGGTGCCTTTCAGCTGCCTACCAAGGTAGTGTAAAAACTATCAAGAGAACTCTTGTCTGGCACCTTCCCCAGTAGAGTTGTGCATGGGGTGTCTTTGGAACATTTTGTCACCGGCCGAGTCCAAAATTCAGCTGTTCCCCATCTCAGCCCAGAAAGCAGGTAGAACAACTTTTGTGGTGCCTTTCAGCTGCCTACCAAGGTAGTGTAAAAACTACCAGGAGAACTCCTGTCTGGCACCTTCGCTAGTGGAGTTGTGCATGGGGTGTCTTTGGAACATTTTGTCACCGGCCGAGTCCAAAATTCAGCGGTTCCCCATCTCAGCCCAGAAAGCAGGTAGAACAACTTTTGTGGTGCCTTTCAGCTGCCTACCAAGGTAGTGTAAAAACTATTCAGAGAACTCCTGTCTGGCACCTTCCCCGGTGGAGTTGTGCATGGGGTGTGTTTGGAACATTTTGTCACCGGCCGAGTCCAAAATTCAGCAGTTCCCCATCTCAGCCCAGAAAGCAGGTAGAACAACTTTTGTGGTGTCTTTCAGATGCCTACTGGAGCAATGTAAAAACTACCAGGAGAACTCCTGCCTGGCACCTTCCCCGGTGGAGTTGTGCATGGGGTGTGTTTGGAACATTTTGTCACCAGCCGAGTCCAAAATTCAGCGGTTCCCCATCTCAGCCCAGAAAGCAGGAAGAACAACTTTTGTAGTGTCTTTTTGATGCCTACCGGAGCAATGTAAAAACTACCAACAGAATTCGTTCCTGGCACCTTCGCTAGTGGAGTTGTGCATGGGGTGTGTTTGGAACATTTTGTCACCAGCCGAGTCCAAAATTCAGCTGTTCCCCATCTCAGCCCAGAAAGCAGGTAGAACAACTTTTGTGGTGCCTTTCAGCTGCCTACCAAGGTAGTGTAAAAACTATTCAGAGAACTCCTGTCTGGCACCTTCCCCGGTGGAGTTGTGCATGGGGTGTGTTTGGAACATTTTGTCACCGGCCGACTCCAAAATTCAGCGGTTCCCCATCTCAGCCCAGAGAGCAGGTAGAACAACTTTTGTGGTGTCTTTCAGATGCCTACCGGAGCAATGTAAAAACTACCAGGAGAACTCCTGTCTGGCACCTTCCCCGGTGGAGTTGTGCATGGGGTGTGTTTGGAACATTTTGTCACGGGCCGACTCCAAAATTCAGCGGTTCCCCATCTCAGCCCAGAAAGCAGGAAGAACAACTTTTGTAGTGTCTTTTTGATGCCTACCGGAGCAATGTAAAAACTACCAACAGAATTCGTTCCTGGCACCTTCGCTAGTGGAGTTGTGCATGGGGTGTGTTTGGAACATTTTGTCACCAGCCGAGTCCAAAATTCAGCTGTTCCCCATCTCAGCCCAGAAAGCAGGTAGAACAACTTTTGTGGTGCCTTTCAGCTGCCTACCAAGGTAGTGTAAAAACTACCAGGAGAACTCCTGTCTGGCACCTTCCCCGGTGGAGTTGTGCAGGGGGTGTGTTTGGAACATTTTGTCACCGGCCGACTCCAAAATTCAGCGGTTCCCCATCTCAGCCCAGAAAGCAGGTAGAACAACTTTTGTGGTGCCTTTCAGCTGCCTACCAAGGTAGGGTAAAAACTACTAAGAGAACTCCTGCCTGGCGCCTTCCCCGGTGGAGTTGTGCAGGGGGTGTGTTTGGAACATTTTGTCACCGCCCGACTCCAAAATTCAGCGGTTCCCCATCTCAGCCCAGAAAGCAGGTAGAACAACTTTTGTGGTGTCTTTCAGATGCCTACCAGAGCAATGTAAAAACTACCAGGAGAACTCCTGTCTGGCACCTTCGCTAGTGGAGTTGTGCTTGGGGTGTGTTTGGAACATTTTGTCACCGGCCGAGTCCAAAATTCAGCGGTTCCCCATCTCAGCCCAGAAAGCAGGTAGAACAACTTTTGTGGTGTCCTTTTGATGCCTACCGGAGCAATGTAAAAACTACCAACAGAGCTCGTCCCTGGCACCTTCGCTAGTGGAGTTGTGCATGGGGTGTGTTTGGAACATTTTGTCACCGCCCGACTCCAAAATTCAGCGGTTCCCCATCTCAGCCCAGAAAGCAGGTAGAACAACTTTTGTGGTGTCTTTCAGATGCCTACCGGAGCAATGTAAAAACTACCAGGAGAACTCCTGTCTGGCACCTTCCCCGGTGGAGTTGTGCATGGGGTGTGTTTGGAACATTTTGTCACCAGCCGACTCCAAAATTCAGCGGTTCCCCATCTCAGCCCAGAAAGCAGGTAGAACAACTTTTGTGGTGCCTTTCAAATGCCTACAAAGGTAGTGTAAAAACTACCAAGAGAACTCCTGTCTGGCACCTTCCCCGGTGGAGTTGTGCATGGGGTGTGTTTGGAACATTTTGTCACCGCCCGACTCCAAAATTCAGCGGTTCCCCATCTCAGCCCAGAAAGCAGGTAGAACAACTTTTGTGGTGTCCTTTTGATGCCTACCGGAGCAATGTAAAAACTACCAACAGAACTCGTCCCTGGCACCTTCGCTAGTGGAGTTGTGCATGGGGTGTATTTATTAAAATTTTGTCACCAGCCGAGTCCAAAATTCAGCCGTTCCCCATCTCAGCCCAGAAAGCAGGTAGAACAACTTTTGTGGTGCCTTTCAGCTGCCTACCAAGGTAGTGTAAAAACTACCAGGAGAACTCCTGTCTGGCACCTTCGCTAGTGGAGTTGTGCATGGGGTGTGTTTGGAACATTTTGTCACCGGCCGACTCCAAAATTCAGCGGTTCCCCATCTCAGCCCAGAAAGCAGGTAGAACAACTTTTGTGGTGCCTTTCAGCTGCCTACCAAGGTAGTGTAAAAACTATTCAGAGAACTCCTGTCTGGCACCTTCCCCGGTGGAGTTGTGCATGGGGTGTGTTTGGAACATTTTGTCACCGGCCGAGTCCAAAATTCAGCGGTTCCCCATCTCAGCCCAGAAAGCAGGTAGAACAACTTTTGTGGTGTCTTTCAGATGCCTACCGGAGCAATGTAAAAACTACCAGGAGAACTCCTGCCTGGCACCTTCCCCGGTGGAGTTGTGCATGGGGTGTGTTTGGAACATTTTGTCACCAGCCGAGTCCAAAATTCAGCGGTTCCCCATCTCAGCCCAGAAAGCAGGTAGAACTACTTTTCTGGTGTCTTTCAGATGCCTACCAATGTAGTGTAAAAACTATTAAGAGAACTCCTGTCTGGCACCTTCCCCGGTGGAGTTGTGCATGGGGTGTGTTTGGAACATTTTGTCACCGGCCGACTCCAAAATTCAGCGGTTCCCCATCTCAGCCCAGAGAGCAGGTAGAACAACTTTTGTGGTGTCTTTCAGATGCCTACCGGAGCAATGTAAAAACTACCAGGAGAACTCCTGTCTGGCACCTTCCCCGGTGGAGTTGTGCATGGGGTGTGTTTGGAACATTTTGTCACCGGCCGACTCCAAAATTCAGCGGTTCCCCATCTCAGCCCAGAAAGCAGGAAGAACAACTTTTGTAGTGTCTTTTTGATGCCTACCGGAGCAATGTAAAAACTACCAACAGAATTCGTTCCTGGCACCTTCCCCGGTGGAGTTGTGCATGGGGTGTGTTTGGAACATTTTGTCACCAGCCGAGTCCAAAATTCAGCTGTTCCCCATCTCAGCCCAGAAAGCAGGTAGAACAACTTTTGTGGTGCCTTTCAGCTGCCTACCAAGGTAGTGTAAAAACTATTCAGAGAACTCCTGTCTGGCACCTTCCCCGGTGGAGTTGTGCATGGGGTGTGTTTGGAACATTTTGTCACCGGCCGAGTCCAAAATTCAGCGGTTCCCCATCTCAGCCCAGAAAGCAGGTAGAACAACTTTTGTGGTGTCTTTCAGATGCCTACACGAGCAATGTAAAAACTACCAGGAGAACTCCTGTCTGGCACCTTCCCCGGTGGAGTTGTGCATGGGGTGTGTTCGGAACATTTTGTCACCAGCCGAGTCCAAAAATTCAGCGGTTCCCCATCTCAGCCCAGAAAGCAGGTAGAACAACTTTTGTGGTGCCTTTCAAATGCCTGCCAAGGTAGTGTAAAAACTACCAAGAGAACTCCTGCCTGGCACCTTCCCCGGTGGAGTTGTGCATGGGGTGTGTTTGGAACATTTTGTCACCGGCCGACTCCAAAATTCAGCGGTTCCCCATCTCAGCCCAGAAAGCAGGTAGAACAACTTTTGTGGTGTCCTTTTGATGCCTACCGGAGCAATGTAAAAACTACCAACAGAACTCGTCCCTGGCACCTTCGCTATTGGAGTTGTGCATGGGGTGTATTTATTAAAATTTTGACACCAGCCGACTCCAAAATTCAGCTGTTCCCCATCTCAGCCCAGAAAGCAGGTAGAACAACTTTTGTGGTGCCTTTCAGCTGCCTACCAAGGTAGTGTAAAAACTACCAGGAGAACTCCTGCCTGGCACCTTCCCCGGTGGAGTTGTGCATGGGGTGTGTTTGGAACATTTTGTCACCAGCCGACTCCAAAATTCAGCGGTTCCCCATCTCAGCCCAGAAAGCAGGTAGAACAACTTTTGTGGTGCCTTTCAAATGCCTACCAAGGTAGTGTAAAAACTACCAAGAGAACTCCTGTCTGGCACCTTCCCCGGTGGAGTTGTGCATGGGGTGTGTTTGGAACATTTTGTCACCGGCCGAGTCCAAAATTCAGCGGTTCCCCATCTCAGCCCAGAAAGCAGGTAGAACAACTTTTGTGGTGTCTTTCAGATGCCTACCGGAGCAATGTAAAATCTACCAGGAGAACTCCTGTCTGGCACCTTCCCCGGTGGAGTTGTGCATGGGGTGTGTTTGGAACATTTTGTCACCGGCCGAGTCCAAAATTCAGCAGTTCCCCATCTCAGCCCAGAAAGCAGGTAGAACAACTTTTGTGGTGTCTTTCAGATGCCTACCGGAGCAATGTAAAAACTACCAGGAGAACTCCTGTCTGGCACCTTCCCCGGTGGAGTTGTGCATGGGGTGTCTTTGGAACATTTTGTCACCGGCCGAGTCCAAAATTCAGCGATTCCCCATCTCAGCCCAGAAAGCAGGTAGAACAACTTTTGTGGTGTCCTTTTGATGCCTACCGGAGCAATGTAAAAACTACCAACAGAGCTCGTCCCTGGCACCTTCGCTAGTGGAGTTGTGCATGGGGTGTGTTTGGAACATTTTGTCACCGGCCGACTCCAAAATTCAGCGGTTCCCCATCTCAGCCCAGAAAGCAGGTAGAACAACTTTTGTGGTGCCTTTCAGCTGCCTACCAAGGTAGTGTAAAAACTACCAGGAGAACTCCTGTCTGGCACCTTCCCCGGTGGAGTTGTGCATGGGGTGTGTTTGGAACATTTTGTCACCGGCCGACTCCAAAATTCAGCGGTTCCCCATCTCAGCCCAGAAAGCAGGTAGAACAACTTTTGTGGTGCCTTTCAGCTGCCTACCAAGGTAGTGTAAAAACTACTAAGAGAACTCCTGCCTGGCGCCTTCCCCGGTGGAGTTGTGCAGGGGGTGTGTTTGGAACATTTTGTCACCGGCCGAGTCCAAAATTCAGCGGTTCCCCATCTCAGCCCAGAAAGCAGGTAGAACAACTTTTGTGGTGTCTTTCAGATGCCTACCAGAGCAATGTAAAAACTACCAGGAGAACTCCTGTCTGGCACCTTCGCTAGTGGAGTTGTGCTTGGGGTGTGTTTGGAACATTTTGTCACCGGCCGAGTCCAAAATTCAGCGGTTCCCCATCTCAGCCCAGAAAGCAGGTAGAACAACTTTTGTGGTGTCTTTCAGATGCCTACCAAGGTAGTGTAAAAACTACCAAGAGAACTCCTGCCTGGCACCTTCCCCGGTGGAGTTGTGCATGGGGTGTGTTTGGAACATTTTGTCACCGGCCGAGTCCAAAATTCAGCGGTTCCCCATCTCAGCCCAGAAAGCAGGTAGAACAACTTTTGTGGTGTCCTTTTGATGCCTACTGGAGCAATGTAAAAACTACCAACAGAGCTCGTCCCTGGCACCTTCGCTAGTGGAGTTGTGCATGGGGTGTGTTTGGAACATTTTGTCACCGCCCGACTCCAAAATTCAGCGGTTCCCCATCTCAGCCCAGAAAGCAGGTAGAACAACTTTTGTGGTGTCTTTCAGATGCCTACCGGAGCAATGTAAAAACTACCAGGAGAACTCCTGTCTGGCACCTTCCCCGGTGGAGTTGTGCATGGGGTGTGTTTGGAACATTTTGTCACCAGCCGACTCCAAAATTCAGCGGTTCCCCATCTCAGCCCAGAAAGCAGGTAGAACAACTTTTGTGGTGCCTTTCAAATGCCTACCAAGGTAGTGTAAAAACTACCAAGAGAACTCCTGCCTGGCACCTTCCCCGGTGGAGTTGTGCATGGGGTGTGTTTGGAACATTTTGTCACCGCCCGACTCCAAAATTCAGCGGTTCCCCATCTCAGCCCAGAAAGCAGGTAGAACAACTTTTGTGGTGTCCTTTTGATGCCTACCGGAGCAATGTAAAAACTACCAACAGAACTCGTCCCTGGCACCTTCGCTAGTGGAGTTGTGCATGGGGTGTATTTATTAAAATTTTGTCACCAGCCGAGTCCAAAATTCAGCGGTTCCCCATCTCAGCCCAGAAAGCAGGTAGAACAACTTTTGTGGTGCCTTTCAGCTGCCTACCAAGGTAGTGTAAAAACTATCAAGAGAACTCTTGTCTGGCACCTTCCCCAGTAGAGTTGTGCATGGGGTGTCTTTGGAACATTTTGTCACCGGCCGAGTCCAAAATTCAGCTGTTCCCCATCTCAGCCCAGAAAGCAGGTAGAACAACTTTTGTGGTGCCTTTCAGCTGCCTACCAAGGTAGTGTAAAAACTACCAGGAGAACTCCTGTCTGGCACCTTCGCTAGTGGAGTTGTGCATGGGGTGTGTTTGGAACATTTTGTCACCGGCCGAGTCCAAAATTCAGCGGTTCCCCATCTCAGCCCAGAAAGCAGGTAGAACAACTTTTGTGGTGCCTTTCAGCTGCCTACCAAGGTAGTGTAAAAACTATTCAGAGAACTCCTGTCTGGCACCTTCCCCGGTGGAGTTGTGCATGGGGTGTGTTTGGAACATTTTGTCACCGGCCGAGTCCAAAATTCAGCGGTTCCCCATCTCAGCCCAGAAAGCAGGTAGAACAACTTTTGTGGTGTCTTTCAGATGCCTACCGGAGCAATGTAAAAACTACCAGGAGAACTCCTGCCTGGCACCTTCCCCGGTGGAGTTGTGCATGGGGTGTGTTTGGAACATTTTGTCACCAGCCGAGTCCAAAATTCAGCGGTTCCCCATCTCAGCCCAGAAAGCAGGAAGAACAACTTTTGTAGTGTCTTTTTGATGCCTACCGGAGCAATGTAAAAACTACCAACAGAATTCGTTCCTGGCACCTTCGCTAGTGGAGTTGTGCATGGGGTGTGTTTGGAACATTTTGTCACCAGCCGAGTCCAAAATTCAGCTGTTCCCCATCTCAGCCCAGAAAGCAGGTAGAACAACTTTTGTGGTGCCTTTCAGCTGCCTACCAAGGTAGTGTAAAAACTATTCAGAGAACTCCTGTCTGGCACCTTCCCCGGTGGAGTTGTGCATGGGGTGTGTTTGGAACATTTTGTCACCGGCCGACTCCAAAATTCAGCGGTTCCCCATCTCAGCCCAGAGAGCAGGTAGAACAACTTTTGTGGTGTCTTTCAGATGCCTACCGGAGCAATGTAAAAACTACCAGGAGAACTCCTGTCTGGCACCTTCCCCGGTGGAGTTGTGCATGGGGTGTGTTTGGAACATTTTGTCACGGGCCGACTCCAAAATTCAGCGGTTCCCCATCTCAGCCCAGAAAGCAGGAAGAACAACTTTTGTAGTGTCTTTTTGATGCCTACCGGAGCAATGTAAAAACTACCAACAGAATTCGTTCCTGGCACCTTCGCTAGTGGAGTTGTGCATGGGGTGTGTTTGGAACATTTTGTCACCAGCCGAGTCCAAAATTCAGCTGTTCCCCATCTCAGCCCAGAAAGCAGGTAGAACAACTTTTGTGGTGCCTTTCAGCTGCCTACCAAGGTAGTGTAAAAACTATTCAGAGAACTCCTGTCTGGCACCTTCCCCGGTGGAGTTGTGCATGGGGTGTGTTTGGAACATTTTGTCACCGGCCGAGTCCAAAATTCAGCGGTTCCCCATCTCAGCCCAGAAAGCAGGTAGAACAACTTTTGTGGTGTCTTTCAGATGCCTACACGAGCAATGTAAAAACTACCAGGAGAACTCCTGTCTGGCACCTTCCCCGGTGGAGTTGTGCATGGGGTGTGTTTGGAACATTTTGTCACCAGCCGAGTCCAAAATTCAGCTGTTCCCCATCTCAGCCCAGAAAGCAGGTAGAACAACTTTTGTGGTGCCTTTCAGCTGCCTACCAAGGTAGTGTAAAAACTATTCAGAGAACTCCTGTCTGGCACCTTCCCCGGTGGAGTTGTGCATGGGGTGTGTTTGGAACATTTTGTCACCGGCCGAGTCCAAAATTCAGCGGTTCCCCATCTCAGCCCAGAAAGCAGGTAGAACAACTTTTGTGGTGTCTTTCAGATGCCTACACGAGCAATGTAAAAACTACCAGGAGAACTCCTGTCTGGCACCTTCCCCGGTGGAGTTGTGCATGGGGTGTGTTCGGAACATTTTGTCACCAGCCGAGTCCAAAAATTCAGCGGTTCCCCATCTCAGCCCAGAAAGCAGGTAGAACAACTTTTGTGGTGCCTTTCAAATGCCTGCCAAGGTAGTGTAAAAACTACCAAGAGAACTCCTGCCTGGCACCTTCCCCGGTGGAGTTGTGCATGGGGTGTGTTTGGAACATTTTGTCACCGGCCGACTCCAAAATTCAGCGGTTCCCCATCTCAGCCCAGAAAGCAGGTAGAACAACTTTTGTGGTGTCCTTTTGATGCCTACCGGAGCAATGTAAAAACTACCAACAGAACTCGTCCCTGGCACCTTCGCTATTGGAGTTGTGCATGGGGTGTATTTATTAAAATTTTGACACCAGCCGACTCCAAAATTCAGCTGTTCCCCATCTCAGCCCAGAAAGCAGGTAGAACAACTTTTGTGGTGCCTTTCAGCTGCCTACCAATGTAGTGTAAAAACTACCAGGAGAACTCCTGCCTGGCACCTTCCCCGGTGGAGTTGTGCATGGGGTGTGTTTGGAACATTTTGTCACCAGCCGACTCCAAAATTCAGCGGTTCCCCATCTCAGCCCAGAAAGCAGGTAGAACAACTTTTGTGGTGCCTTTCAAATGCCTACCAAGGTAGTGTAAAAACTATTAAGAGTACTCCTTTCTGGCACCTTCCCCGGTGGAGTTGTGCAGGGGGTGTGTTTGGAACATTTTGTCACCGGCCGAGTCCAAAATTCAGCGGTTCCCCATCTCAGCCCAGAAAGCAGGTAGAACAACTTTTGTGGTGTCTTTCAGATGCCTACCGGAGCAATGTAAAAACTACCAGGAGAACTCCTGTCTGGCACCTTCCCCGGTGGAGTTGTGCATGGGGTGTGTTTGGAACATTTTGTCACCGGCCGAGTCCAAAATTCAGCTGTTCCCCATCTCAGCTCAGAAAGCAGGTAGAACAACTTTTGTGGTGCCTTTCAAATGCCTACCAAGGTAGTGTAAAAACTACCAAGAGAACTCCTGCCTGGCACCTTCCCCGGTGGAGTTGTGCATGGGGTGTCTTTGGAACATTTTGTCACCAGCCGACTCCAAAATTCAGCGATTCCCCATCTCAGCCCAGAAAGCAGGTAGAACAACTTTTGTGGTGTCCTTTTGATGCCTACCGGAGCAATGTAAAAACTACCAACAGAGCTCGTCCCTGGCACCTTCGCTAGTGGAGTTGTGCATGGGGTGTGTTTGGAACATTTTGTCACCGGCCGACTCCAAAATTCAGCGGTTCCCCATCTCAGCCCAGAAAGCAGGTAGAACAACTTTTGTGGTGCCTTTCAGCTGCCTACCAAGGTAGTGTAAAAACTACCAGGAGAACTCCTGTCTGGCACCTTCCCCGGTGGAGTTGTGCCTGGGGTGTGGTTGGAACATTTTGTCACCAGCCGAGTCCAAAATTCAGCGGTTCCCCATCTCAGCCCAGAAAGCAGGTAGAACAACTTTTGTGGTGCCTTTCAAATGGCTACCAAGGTAGTGTAAAAACTACCAAGAGAACTCCTGTCTGGCACCTTCCCCGGTGGAGTTGTGCATGGGGTGTGTTTGGAACATTTTGTCACCGGCCGAGTCCAAAATTCAGCGATTCCCCATCTCAGCCCAGAAAGCAGGTAGAACAACTTTTGTGGTGTCCTTTTGATGCCTACCGGAGCAATGTAAAAACTACCAACAGAGCTCGTCCCTGGCACCTTCGCTAGTGGAGTTGTGCATGGGGTGTGTTTGGAACATTTTGTCACCGCCCGACTCCAAAATTCAGCGGTTCCCCATCTCAGCCCAGAAAGCAGGTAGAACAACTTTTGTGGTGCCTTTCAGCTGCCTACCAAGGTAGTGTAAAAACTACCAGGAGAACTCCTGTCTGGCACCTTCCCCGGTGGAGTTGTGCATGGGGTGTGTTTGGAACATTTTGTCACCGGCCGACTCCAAAATTCAGCGGTTCCCCATCTCAGCCCAGAAAGCAGGTAGAACAACTTTTGTGGTGCCTTTCAGCTGCCTACCAAGGTAGTGTAAAAACTACTAAGAGAACTCCTGCCTGGCGCCTTCCCCGGTGGAGTTGTGCAGGGGGTGTGTTTGGAACATTTTGTCACCGCCCGACTCCAAAATTCAGCGGTTCCCCATCTCAGCCCAGAAAGCAGGTAGAACAACTTTTGTGGTGTCTTTCAGATGCCTACCAGAGCAATGTAAAAACTACCAGGAGAACTCCTGTCTGGCACCTTCGCTAGTGGAGTTGTGCTTGGGGTGTGTTTGGAACATCTTGTCACCGGCCGAGTCCAAAATTCAGCGGTTCCCCATCTCAGCCCAGAAAGCAGGTAGAACAACTTTTGTGGTGTCTTTCAGATGCCTACCAAGGTAGTGTAAAAACTACCAAGAGAACTCCTGCCTGGCACCTTCCCCGGTGGAGTTGTGCATGGGGTGTGTTTGGAACATTTTGTCACCGGCCGAGTCCAAAATTCAGCGGTTCCCCATCTCAGCCCAGAAAGCAGGTAGAACAACTTTTGTGGTGTCCTTTTGATGCCTACCGGAGCAATGTAAAAACTACCAACAGAGCTCGTCCCTGGCACCTTCGCTAGTGGAGTTGTGCATGGGGTGTGTTTGGAACATTTTGTCACCGCCCGAGTCCAAAATTCAGCGGTTCCCCATCTCAGCCCAGAAAGCAGGTAGAACAACTTTTGTGGTGTCTTTCAGATGCCTACCGGAGCAATGTAAAAACTACCAGGAGAACTCCTGTCTGGCACCTTCCCCGGTGGAGTTGTGCATGGGGTGTGTTTGGAACATTTTGTCACCGCCCGACTCCAAAATTCAGCGGTTCCCCATCTCAGCCCAGAAAGCAGATAGAACAACTTTTGTGGTGTCTTTCAGATGCCTACCGGAGCAATGTAAAAACTACCAGGAGAACTCCTGTCTGGCACCTTCCCCGGTGGAGTTGTGCATGGGGTGTGTTTGGAACATTTTGTCACCAGCCGACTCCAAAATTCAGCGGTTCCCCATCTCAGCCCAGAAAGCAGGTAGAACAACTTTTGTGGTGCCTTTCAAATGCCTACCAAGGTAGTGTAAAAACTACCAAGAGAACTCCTGTCTGGCACCTTCCCCGGTGGAGTTGTGCATGGGGTGTGTTTGGAACATTTTGTCACCGCCCGACTCCAAAATTCAGCGGTTCCCCATCTCAGCCCAGAAAGCAGGTAGAACAACTTTTGTGGTGTCCTTTTGATGCCTACCGGAGCAATGTAAAAACTACCAACAGAACTCGTCCCTGGCACCTTCGCTAGTGGAGTTGTGCATGGGGTGTATTTATTAAAATTTGGTCACCAGCCAAGTCCAAAATTCAGCTGTTCCCCATCTCAGCCCAGAAAGCAGGTAGAACAACTTTTGTGGTGCCTTTCAGCTGCCTTCCAAGGTAGTGTAAAAACTATCAAGAGAACTCTTGTCTGGCACCTTCCCCAGTAGAGTTGTGCATGGGGTGTCTTTGGAACATTTTGTCACCGGCCGAGTCCAAAATTCAGCTGTTCCCCATCTCAGCCCAGAAAGCAGGTAGAACAACTTTTGTGGTGCCTTTCAGCTGCCTACCAAGGTAGTGTAAAAACTACCAGGAGAACTCCTGTCTGGCACCTTCGCTAGTGGAGTTGTGCATGGGGTGTGTTTGGAACATTTTGTCACCGGCCGAGTCCAAAATTCAGCGGTTCCCCATCTCAGCCCAGAAAGCAGGTAGAACAACTTTTGTGGTGCCTTTCAGCTGCCTACCAAGGTAGTGTAAAAACTATTCAGAGAACTCCTGTCTGGCACCTTCCCCGGTGGAGTTGTGCATGGGGTGTGTTTGGAACATTTTGTCACCGGCCGAGTCCAAAATTCAGCGGTTCCCCATCTCAGCCCAGAAAGCAGGTAGAACAACTTTTGTGGTGCCTTTCAAATGCCTACCAAGGTAGTGTAAAAACTACCAAGAGAACTCCTGCCTGGCACCTTCCCCGGTGGAGTTGTGCATGGGGTGTGTTTGGAACATTTTGTCACCGGCCGACTCCAAAATTCAGCGGTTCCCCATCTCAGCTCAGAAAGCAGGTAGAACAACTTTTGTGGTGCCTTTCAGCTGCCTACCAAGGTAGTGTAAAAACTACTAAGAGAACTCCTGTCTGGCACCTTCCCCGGTGGAGTTGTGCAGGGGGTGTGTTTGGAACATTTTGTCACCGGCCGAGTCCAAAATTCAGCGGTTCCCCATCTCAGCCCAGAAAGCAGGTAGAACAACTTTTGTGGTGTCTTTCAGATGCCTACCGGAGCAATGTAAAAACTACCAGGAGAACTCCTGTCTGGCACCTTCCCCGGTGGAGTTGTGCATGGGGTGTGTTTGGAACATTTTGTCACCAGCCGACTCCAAAATTCAGCGGTTCCCCATCTCAGCCCAGAAAGCAGGTAGAACAACTTTTGTGGTGCCTTTCAAATGCCTACCAAGGTAGTGTAAAAACTACAAAGAGAACTCCTGCCTGGCACCTTCCCCGGTGGAGTTGTGCATGGGGTGTCTTTGGAACATTTTGTCACCGGCCGAGTCCAAAATTCAGCGATTCCCCATCTCAGCCCAGAAAGCAGGTAGAACAACTTTTGTGGTGCCTTTCAGGTGCCTACCAAGGTAGTGTAAAAACTCCTAAGAGAACTCCTGTCTGGCACCTTCCCCGGTGGAGTTGTGCATGGGGTGTGTTTGGAACATTTTGTCACCGGCCGACTCCAAAATTCAGCGGTTCCCCATCTCAGCCCAGAAAGCAGGTAGAACAACTTTTGTGGTGTCTTTCAGATGCCTACCAAGGTAGTGTAAAAACTACCAAGAGAACTCCTGTCTGGCACCTTCCCCGGTGGAGTTGTGCAGGGGGTGTCTTTGGAACATTTTGTCACCGGCCGACTCCAAAATTCAGCGGTTCCCCATCTCAGCCCAGAAAGCAGGTAGAACATCTTTTGTGGTGTCTTTTAGATGCCTACCGGAGCAATGTAAAAACTACCAGGAGAACTCCTGTCTGGCACCTTCCCCGGTATAGTTGTGCAGGGGGTGTCTTTGGAACATTTTGTCACCAGCCGAGTCCAAAATTCAGCTGTTCCCCATCTCAGCCCAGAAAGCAGGTAGAACAACTTTTGTGGTGTCTTTTAGATGCCTACCAAGGTAGTGTAAAAACTATCAAGAGAACTCCTGTCTGGCACCTTCCCCGGTGGAGTTGTGCATGGGGTGTCTTTGGAACATTTTGTCACCGGCCGACTCCAAAATTCAGCGGTTCCCCATCTCTAGCCCAGAAAGCAGGTAGAACAACTTTTGTGGTGCCTTTCAGCTGCCTACCAAGGTAGTGTAAAAACTACTAAGAGAACTCCTGTCTGGCACCTTCCCCGGTGGAGTTGTGCAGGGGGTGTGTTTGGAACATTTTGTCACCGGCCGAGTCCAAAATTCAGCGGTTCCCCATCTCAGCCCAGAAAGCAGGTAGAACAACTTTTGTGGTGTCTTTCAGATGCCTACCGGAGCAATGTAAAAACTACCAGGAGAACTCCTGTCTGGCACCTTCCCCGGTGGAGTTGTGCAGGGGGTGTGTTTGGAACATTTTGTCACCAGCCGAGTCCAAAATTCAGCGGTTCCCCATCTCAGCCCAGAAAGCAGGTAGAACAACTTTTGTGGTGCCTTTCAGCTGCCTACCAAGGTAGTGTAAAAACTACCAGGAGAACTCCTGTCTGGCACCTTCCCCGGTGGAGTTGTGCATGGGGTGTGTTTGGAACATTTTGTCACCGGCCGAGTCCAAAATTCAGCGATTCCCCATCTCAGCCCAGAAAGCAGGTAGAACAACTTTTGTGCTGCCTTTCAGGTGCCTACCAAGGTAGTGTAAAAACTACAAAGAGAACTCCTGTCTGGCACCTTCCCCGGTAGAGTTGTGCATGGGGTGTGTTTGGAACATTTTGTCACCGGCCGAGTCCAAAATTCAGCGGTTCCCCATCTCAGCCCAGAAAGCAGGTAGAACAACTTTTGTGGTGCCTTTCAAATGCCTACCAAGGTAGTGTAAAAACTACCAGGAGAACTCCTGTCTGGCACCTTCGCTAGTGGAGTTGTGCAGGGGGTGTGTTTGGAACATTTTGTCACCGGCCGACTCCAAAATTCAGCGGTTCCCCATCTCAGCCCAGAAAGCAGGTAGAACAACTATTGTGGTGTCCTTTTGATGCCTACCGGAGCAATGTAAAAACTACCAGGAGAACTCCTGTCTGGCACCTTCCCCGGTATAGTTGTGCAGGGGGTGTCTTTGGAACATTTTGTCACCGGCCAAGTCCAAAATTCAGCTGTTCCCCATCTCAGCCCAGAAAGCAGGTAGAACAACTTTTGTGGTGTCTTTTAGATGCCTACCAAGGTAGTGTAAAAACTATCAAGAGAACGCTTGTCTGGCACCTTCCCCGGTGGAGTTTTGCAGGGGGTGTGTTTCGAACATTTTGTCACCGGCCGAGTCCAAAATTCAGCGATTCCCCATCTCAGCCCAGAAAGCAGGTAGAACAACTTTTGTGGTGTCTTTCAGATGCCTACCAAGGTAGTGTAAAAACTCTCAAGAGAACTCTTGTCTGGCACCTTCCCCGGTGGAGTTGTGCATGGGGTGTGTTTGGAACATTTTGTCACCAGCCGACTCCAAAATTCAGCGTTTCTCCATCTCAGCCCAGAAAGCAGGTAGAACAACTTTTGTGGTGCCTTTCAGGTGCCTACCAAGGTAGTGTAAAAACTACCAGGAGAATTCGTCCCTGGCACCTTCGCTAGTGGAGTTGTGCATGGGGTGTCTTTGGAACATTTTGTCACCGGCCGACTCCAAAATTCAGCGGTTCCCCATCTCTAGCCCAGAAAGCAGGTAGAACAACTTTTGTGGTGCCTTTCAGCTGCCTACCAAGGTAGTGTAAAAACTACTAAGAGAACTCCTGTCTGGCACCTTCCCCGGTGGAGTTGTGCATGGGGTGTGTTTGGAACATTTTGTCACCGGCCGACTCCAAAATTCAGCGGTTCCCCATCTCAGCCCAGAAATAAGGTAGAACAACTTTTGTGGTGTCTTTCAGATGCCTACCGGAGCAATGTAAAAACTACCAGGAGAACTCCTGTCTGGCACCTTCCCCGGTGGAGTTGTGCAGGGGGTGTGTTTGGAACATTTTGTCACCAGCCGAGTCCAAAATTCAGCGGTTCCCCATCTCAGCCCAGAAAGCAGGTAGAACAACTTTTGTGGTGCCTTTCAGCTGCCTACCAAGGTAGTGTAAAAACTACCAGGAGAACTCCTGTCTGGCACCTTCCCCGGTGGAGTTGTGCATGGGGTGTGTTTGGAACATTTTGTCACCGTCCGAGTCCAAAATTCAGCGATTCCCCATCTCAGCCAAGAAAGCAGGTAGAACAACTTTTGTGCTGCCTTTCAGGTGCCTACCAAGGTAGTGTAAAAACTACCAGGAGAACTCCTGTCTGGCACCTTCCCCGGTGGAGTTGTGCATGGGGTGTCTTTGGAACATTTTGTCACCGGCCGACTCCAAAATTCAGCGATTCCCCATCTCAGCCCAGAAAGCAGGTAGAACAACTTTTGTGGTGTCTTTCAGATGCCTACCGGAGCAATGTAAAAACTACCAGGAGAACTCCTGTCTGGCACCTTCCCCGGTGGAGTTGTGCAGGGGGTGTGTTTGGAACATTTTGTCACCGGCCGACTCCAAAATTCAGCGGTTCCCCATCTCAGCCCAGAAAGCAGGTAGAACAACTTTTGTGGTGTCTTTCAGATGCCTACCAAGGTAGTGTAAAAACTATCAAGAGAACTCCTGTCTGGCACCTTCCCCGGTGGAGTTGTGCATGGGGTGTCTTTGGAACATTTTGTCACCGGCCGAGTCCAAAATTCAGCGGTTCCCCATCTCAGCCCAGAAAGCAGGAAGAACAACTTTTGTGGTGTCTTTCAGCTGCCTACGAAGGTAGTGTAAAAACTACCAACAGAATTCGTTCCTGGCACCTTCCCCGGTGGAGTTGTGCATGGGGTGTCTTTGGAACATTTTGTCACCGGCCGAGTCCAAAATTCAGCTGTTCCCCATCTCAGCCCAGAAAGCAGGTAGAACAACTTTTGTGGTGCCTTTCAAATGCCTACCAAGGTAGTGTAAAAACTACAAAGAGAACTCCTGTCTGGCACCTTCCCCGGTAGAGTTGTGCATGGGGTGTGTTTGGAACATTTTGTCACCGGCCGAGTCCAAAATTCAGCGGTTCCCCATCTCAGCCCAGAAAGCAGGTAGAACAACTTTTGTGGTGCCTTTCAAATGCCTACCAAGGTAGTGTAAAAACTACCAGGAGAACTCCTGTCTGGCACCTTCGCTAGTGGAGTTGTGCAGGGGGTGTGTTTGGAACATTTTGTCACCGGCCGACTCCAAAATTCAGCGGTTCCCCATCTCAGCCCAGAAAGCAGGTAGAACAACTATTGTGGTGTCCTTTTGATGCCTACCGGAGCAATGTAAAAACTACCAGGAGAACTCCCGTCTGGCACCTTCCCCGGTATAGTTGTGCAGGGGGTGTCTTTGGAACATTTTGTCACCGGCCAAGTCCAAAATTCAGCTGTTCCCCATCTCAGCCCAGAAAGCAGGTAGAACAACTTTTGTGGTGTCTTTTAGATGCCTACCAAGGTAGTGTAAAAACTATCAAGAGAACGCTTGTCTGGCACCTTCCCCGGTGGAGTTTTGCAGGGGGTGTGTTTCGAACATTTTGTCACCGGCCGAGTCCAAAATTCAGCGATTCCCCATCTCAGCCCAGAAAGCAGGTAGAACAACTTTTGTGGTGTCTTTCAGATGCCTACCAAGGTAGTGTAAAAACTCTCAAGAGAACTCTTGTCTGGCACCTTCCCCGGTGGAGTTGTGCATGGGGTGTGTTTGGAACATTTTGTCACCAGCCGACTCCAAAATTCAGCGTTTCTCCATCTCAGCCCAGAAAGCAGGTAGAACAACTTTTGTGGTGCCTTTCAGGTGCCTACCAAGGTAGTGTAAAAACTACCAGGAGAATTCGTCCCTGGCACCTTCGCTAGTGGAGTTGTGCATGGGGTGTCTTTGGAACATTTTGTCACCGGCCGAGTCCAAAATTCAGCGGTTCCCCATCTCTAGCCCAGAAAGCAGGTAGAACAACTTTTGTGGTGCCTTTCAGCTGCCTACCAAGGTAGTGTAAAAACTACTAAGAGAACTCCTGTCTGGCACCTTCCCCGGTGGAGTTGTGCAGGGGGTGTGTTTGGAACATTTTGTCACCGGCCGAGTCCAAAATTCAGCGGTTCCCCATCTCAGCCCAGAAAGCAGGTAGAACAACTTTTGTGGTGTCTTTCAGATGCCTACCGGAGCAATGTAAAAACTACCAGGAGAACTCCTGTCTGGCACCTTCCCCGGTGGAGTTGTGCAGGGGGTGTGTTTGGAACATTTTGTCACCAGCCGACTCCAAAATTCAGCGGTTCCCCATCTCAGCCCAGAAAGCAGGTAGAACAACTTTTGTGGTGCCTTTCAGCTGCCTACCAAGGTAGTGTAAAAACTACCAGGAGAACTCCTGTCTGGCACCTTCCCCGGTGGAGTTGTGCATGGGGTGTGTTTGGAACATTTTGTCACCGGCCGAGTCCAAAATTCAGCGATTCCCCATCTCAGCCCAGAAAGCAGGTAGAACAACTTTTGTGCTGCCTTTCAGGTGCCTACCAAGGTAGTGTAAAAACTACCAGGAGAACTCCTGTCTGGCACCTTCCCCGGTGGAGTTGTGCATGGGGTGTCTTTGGAACATTTTGTCACCGGCCGACTCCAAAATTCAGCGATTCCCCATCTCAGCCCAGAAAGCAGGTAGAACAACTTTTGTGCTGCCTTTCAGCTGCCTACCAAGGTAGTGTAAAAACTATCAAGAGAACTCCTGTCTGGCACCTTCCCCGGTGGAGTTGTGCAGGGGGTGTGTTTGGAACATTTTGTCACCGCCCAACTCCAAAATTCAGCGGTTCCCCATCTCAGCCCAGAAAGCAGATAGAACAACTTTTGTGGTGTCTTTCAGATGCCTACCGGAGCAATGTAAAAACTACCAGGAGAACTCCTGTCTGGCACCTTCCCCGGTGGAGTTGTGCAGGGGGTGTGTTTGGAACATTTTGTCACCGGCCGAGTCCAAAATTCAGCGGTTCCCCATCTCAGCCCAGAAAGCAGGTAGAACAACTTTTGTGGTGTCCTTTTGATGCCTACCGGAGCAATGTAAAAACTACCAACAGAACTCGTCCCTGGCACCTTCGCTAGTGGAGTTGTGCATAGGGTGTGTTTGGAACATTTTGTCACCGCCCGACTCCAAAATTCAGCGGTTCCCCATCTCAGCCCAGAAAGCAGGTAGAACAACTTTTGTGGTGCCTTTCAGCTGCCTACCAAGGTAGTGTAAAAACTACTAAGAGAACTCCTGTCTGGCACCTTCCCCGGTGGAGTTGTGCATGGGGTGTGTTTGGAACATTTTGTCACCGGCCGAGTCCAAAATTCAGCGGTTCCCCATCTCAGCCCAGAAAGCAGGTAGAACAACTTTTGTGGTGTCTTTCAGCTGCCTACCAAGGTAGTGTAAAAACTACTAAGAGAACTCCTGTCTGGCACCTTCCCCGGTGGAGTTGTGCATGGGGTGTGTTTGGAACATTTTGTCACCGGCCGAGTCCAAAATTCAGCGGTTCCCCATCTCAGCCCAGAAAGCAGGTAGAACAACTTTTGTGGTGCCTTTCAAATGCCTACCAAGGTAGTGTAAAAACTACAAAGAGAACTCCTGCCTGGCACCTTCCCCGGTGGAGTTGTGCATGGGGTGTCTTTGGAACATTTTGTCACCGGCCGAGTCCAAAATTCAGCGGTTCCCCATCTCAGCCCAGAAAGCAGGTAGAACAACTTTTGTGGTGCCTTTCAAATGCCTACCAAGGTAGTGTAAAAACTACCAGGAGAACTCCTGTCTGGCACCTTCGCTAGTGGAGTTGTGCAGGGGGTGTGTTTGGAACATTTTGTCACCGGCCGACTCCAAAATTCAGCGGTTCCCCATCTCAGCCCAGAAAGCAGGTAGAACAACTATTGTGGTGTCCTTTTGATGCCTACCGGAGCAATGTAAAAACTACCAGGAGAACTCCTGTCTGGCACCTTCCCCGGTATAGTTGTGCAGGGGGTGTCTTTGGAACATTTTGTCACCGGCCAAGTCCAAAATTCAGCTGTTCCCCATCTCAGCCCAGAAAGCAGGTAGAACAACTTTTGTGGTGTCTTTTAGATGCCTACCAAGGTAGTGTAAAAACTATCAAGAGAACGCTTGTCTGGCACCTTCCCCGGTGGAGTTGTGCAGGGGGTGTGTTTCGAACATTTTGTCACCGGCCGAGTCCAAAATTCAGCGATTCCCCATCTCAGCCCAGAAAGCAGGTAGAACAACTTTTGTGGTGTCTTTCAGATGCCTACCAAGGTAGTGTAAAAACTCTCAAGAGAACTCTTGTCTGGCACCTTCCCCGGTGGAGTTGTGCATGGGGTGTGTTTGGAACATTTTGTCACCAGCCGACTCCAAAATTCAGCGTTTCTCCATCTCAGCCCAGAAAGCAGGTAGAACAACTTTTGTGGTGCCTTTCAGGTGCCTACCAAGGTAGTGTAAAAACTACCAGGAGAATTCGTCCCTGGCACCTTCGCTAGTGGAGTTGTGCATGGGGTGTCTTTGGAACATTTTGTCACCGGCCGAGTCCCAAATTCAGCGGTTCCCCATCTCTAGCCCAGAAAGCAGGTAGAACAACTTTTGTGGTGCCTTTCAGCTGCCTACCAAGGTAGTGTAAAAACTACTAAGAGAACTCCTGTCTGGCACCTTCCCCGGTGGAGTTGTGCAGGGGGTGTGTTTGGAACATTTTGTCACCGGCCGAGTCCAAAATTCAGCGGTTCCCCATCTCAGCCCAGAAAGCAGGTAGAACAACTTTTGTGGTGTCTTTCAGATGCCTACCGGAGCAATGTAAAAACTACCAGGAGAACTCCTGTCTGGCACCTTCCCCGGTGGAGTTGTGCAGGGGGTGTGTTTGGAACATTTTGTCACCAGCCGACTCCAAAATTCAGCGGTTCCCCATCTCAGCCCAGAAAGCAGGTAGAACAACTTTTGTGGTGCCTTTCAGCTGCCTACCAAGGTAGTGTAAAAACTACCAGGAGAACTCCTGTCTGGCACCTTCCCCGGTGGAGTTGTGCATGGGGTGTGTTTGGAACATTTTGTCACCGGCCGAGTCCAAAATTCAGCGATTCCCCATCTCAGCCCAGAAAGCAGGTAGAACAACTTTTGTGCTGCCTTTCAGGTGCCTACCAAGGTAGTGTAAAAACTACCAGGAGAACTCCTGTCTGGCACCTTCCCCGGTGGAGTTGTGCATGGGGTGTCTTTGGAACATTTTGTCACCGGCCGAGTCCAAAATTCAGCGATTCCCCATCTCAGCCCAGAAAGCAGGTAGAACAACTTTTGTGGTGTCTTTCAGATGCCTACCGGAGCAATGTAAAAACTACCAGGAGAACTCCTGTCTGGCACCTTCCCCGGTGGAGTTGTGCAGGGGGTGTGTTTGGAACATTTTGTCACCAGCCGAGTCCAAAATTCAGCGGTTCCCCATCTCAGCCCAGAAAGCAGGTAGAACAACTTTTGTGGTGTCTTTCAGATGCCTACCAAGGTAGTGTAAAAACTATCAAGAGAACTCCTGTCTGGCACCTTCCCCGGTGGAGTTGTGCATGGGGTGTCTTTGGAACATTTTGTCACCGGCCGAGTCCAAAATTCAGCGGTTCCCCATCTCAGCCCAGAAAGCAGGAAGAACAACTTTTGTGGTGTCTTTCAGCTGCCTACGAAGGTAGTGTAAAAACTACCAACAGAATTCGTTCCTGGCACCTTCCCCGGTGGAGTTGTGCATGGGGTGTCTTTGGAACATTTTGTCACCGGCCGAGTCCAAAATTCAGCTGTTCCCCATCTCAGCCCAGAAAGCAGGTAGAACAACTTTTGTGGTGCCTTTCAAATGCCTACCAAGGTAGTGTAAAAACTACAAAGAGAACTCCTGTCTGGCACCTTCCCCGGTAGAGTTGTGCATGGGGTGTGTTTGGAACATTTTGTCACCGGCCGAGTCCAAAATTCAGCGGTTCCCCATCTCAGCCCAGAAAGCAGGTAGAACAACTTTTGTGGTGCCTTTCAAATGCCTACCAAGGTAGTGTAAAAACTACCAGGAGAACTCCTGTCTGGCACCTTCGCTAGTGGAGTTGTGCAGGGGGTGTGTTTGGAACATTTTGTCACCGGCCGAGTCCAAAATTCAGCGGTTCCCCATCTCAGCCCAGAAAGCAGGTAGAACAACTATTGTGGTGTCCTTTTGATGCCTACCGGAGCAATGTAAAAACTACCAGGAGAACTCCCGTCTGGCACCTTCCCCGGTATAGTTGTGCAGGGGGTGTCTTTGGAACATTTTGTCACCGGCCAAGTCCAAAATTCAGCTGTTCCCCATCTCAGCCCAGAAAGCAGGTAGAACAACTTTTGTGGTGTCTTTTAGATGCCTACCAAGGTAGTGTAAAAACTATCAAGAGAACGCTTGTCTGGCACCTTCCCCGGTGGAGTTTTGCAGGGGGTGTGTTTCGAACATTTTGTCACCGGCCGAGTCCAAAATTCAGCGATTCCCCATCTCAGCCCAGAAAGCAGGTAGAACAACTTTTGTGGTGTCTTTCAGATGCCTACCAAGGTAGTGTAAAAACTCTCAAGAGAACTCTTGTCTGGCACCTTCCCCGGTGGAGTTGTGCATGGGGTGTGTTTGGAACATTTTGTCACCAGCCGACTCCAAAATTCAGCGTTTCTCCATCTCAGCCCAGAAAGCAGGTAGAACAACTTTTGTGGTGCCTTTCAGGTGCCTACCAAGGTAGTGTAAAAACTACCAGGAGAATTCGTCCCTGGCACCTTCGCTAGTGGAGTTGTGCATGGGGTGTCTTTGGAACATTTTGTCACCGGCCGACTCCAAAATTCAGCGGTTCCCCATCTCTAGCCCAGAAAGCAGGTAGAACAACTTTTGTGGTGCCTTTCAGCTGCCTACCAAGGTAGTGTAAAAACTACTAAGAGAACTCCTGTCTGGCACCTTCCCCGGTGGAGTTGTGCAGGGGGTGTGTTTGGAACATTTTGTCACCGGCCGAGTCCAAAATTCAGCGGTTCCCCATCTCAGCCCAGAAAGCAGGTAGAACAACTTTTGTGGTGTCTTTCAGATGCCTACCGGAGCAATGTAAAAACTACCAGGAGAACTCCTGTCTGGCACCTTCCCCGGAGGAGTTGTGCATGGGGTGTCTTTGGAACATTTTGTCACCAGCCGAGTCCAAAATTCAGCGGTTCCCCATCTCAGCCCAGAAAGCAGGTAGAACAACTTTTGTGGTGCCTTTCAGCTGCCTACCAAGGTAGTGTAAAAACTACCAGGAGAACTCCTGCCTGGCACCTTCCCCGGTGGAGTTGTGCATGGGGTGTGTTTGGAACATTTTGTCACCGGCCGAGTCCAAAATTCAGCGATTCCCCATCTCAGCCCAGAAAGCAGGTAGAACAACTTTTGTGCTGCCTTTCAGGTGCCTACCAAGGTAGTGTAAAAACTACCAGGAGAACTCCTGTCTGGCACCTTCCCCGGTGGAGTTGTGCATGGGGTGTCTTTGGAACATTTTGTCACCGGCCGACTCCAAAATTCAGCGATTCCCCATCTCAGCCCAGAAAGCAGGTAGAACAACTTTTGTGCTGCCTTTCAGCTGCCTACCAAGGTAGTGTAAAAACTATCAAGAGAACTCCTGTCTGGCACCTTCCCCGGTGGAGTTGTGCAGGGGGTGTGTTTGGAACATTTTGTCACCGCCCAACTCCAAAATTCAGCGGTTCCCCATCTCAGCCCAGAAAGCAGATAGAACAACTTTTGTGGTGTCTTTCAGATGCCTACCGGAGCAATGTAAAAACTACCAGGAGAACTCCTGTCTGGCACCTTCCCCGGTGGAGTTGTGCAGGGGGTGTGTTTGGAACATTTTGTCACCGGCCGAGTCCAAAATTCAGCGGTTCCCCATCTCAGCCCAGAAAGCAGGTAGAACAACTTTTGTGGTGTCCTTTTGATGCCTACCGGAGCAATGTAAAAACTACCAACAGAACTCGTCCCTGGCACCTTCGCTAGTGGAGTTGTGCATGGGGTGTGTTTGGAACATTTTGTCACCGCCCGACTCCAAAATTCAGCGGTTCCCCATCTCAGCCCAGAAAGCAGGTAGAACAACTTTTGTGGTGCCTTTCAGCTGCCTACCAAGGTAGTGTAAAAACTACTAAGAGAACTCCTGTCTGGCACCTTCCCCGGTGGAGTTGTGCATGGGGTGTGTTTGGAACATTTTGTCACCGGCCGAGTCCAAAATTCAGCGGTTCCCCATCTCAGCCCAGAAAGCAGGTAGAACAACTTTTGTGGTGTCTTTCAGCTGCCTACCAAGGTAGTGTAAAAACTACTAAGAGAACTCCTGTCTGGCACCTTCCCCGGTGGAGTTGTGCATGGGGTGTGTTTGGAACATTTTGTCACCGGCCGAGTCCAAAATTCAGCGGTTCCCCATCTCAGCCCAGAAAGCAGGTAGAACAACTTTTGTGGTGTCTTTCAGATGCCTACCGGAGCAATGTAAAAACTACCAGGAGAACTCCTGTCTGGCACCTTCCCCGGTGGAGTTGTGCATGGGGTGTGTTTGGAACATTTTGTCACCAGCCGAGTCCAAAATTCAGCGGTTCCCCATCTCAGCCCAGAAAGCAGGTAGAACAACTTTTGTGGTGCCTTTCAAATGCCTACCAAGGTAGTGTAAAAACTACAAAGAGAACTCCTGCCTGGCACCTTCCCCGGTGGAGTTGTGCATGGGGTGTCTTTGGAACATTTTGTCACCGGCCGAGTCCAAAATTCAGCGATTCCCCATCTCAGCCCAGAAAGCAGGTAGAACAACTTTTGTGGTGCCTTTCAGGTGCCTACCAAGGTAGTGTAAAAACTACCAGGAGAACTCCTGTCTGGCACCTTCCCCGGTGGAGTTGTGCATGGGGTGTGTTTGGAACATTTTGTCACCGGCCGAGTCCAAAATTCAGCGGTTCCCCATCTCAGCCCAGAAAGCAGGTAGAACAACTTTTGTGCTGCCTTTCAGCTCCCTACCAAGGTAGTGTAAAATCTACCAAGAGAACTCCTGTCTGGCACCTTCCCCGGTGGAGTTGTGCAGGGGGTGTGTTTGGAACATTTTGTCACCGGCCGACTCCAAAATTCAGCGGTTCCCCATCTCAGCCCAGAAAGCAGGTAGAACATCTTTTGTGGTGTCTTTTAGATGCCTACCGGAGCAATGTAAAAACTACCAGGAGAACTCCTGTCTGGCACCTTCCCCGGTATAGTTGTGCAGGGGGTGTCTTTGGAACATTTTGTCACCAGCCGAGTCCAAAATTCAGCTGTTCCCCATCTCAGCCCAGAAAGCAGGTAGAACAACTTTTGTGGTGTCTTTTAGATGCCTACCAAGGTAGTGTAAAAACTATCAAGAGAACGCTTGTCTGGCACCTTCCCCGGTGGAGTTGTGCAGGGGGTGTCTTTGGAACATTTTGTCACCGGCCGAGTCCAAAATTCAGCGGTTCCCCATCTCAGCCCAGAAAGCAGGTAGAACAACTTTTGTGGTGTCTTTCAGATGCCTACCGGAGCAATGTAAAAACTACCAGGAGAACTCCTGTCTGGCACCTTCCCCGGTGGAGTTGTGCAGGGGGTGTGTTTGGAACATTTTGTCACCAGCCGACTCCAAAATTCAGCGGTTCCCCATCTCAGCCCAGAAAGCAGGTAGAACAACTTTTGTGGTGCCTTTCAGCTGCCTACCAAGGTAGTGTAAAAACTACCAGGAGAACTCCTGTCTGGCACCTTCCCCGGTGGAGTTGTGCATGGGGTGTGTTTGGAACATTTTGTCACCGGCCGAGTCCAAAATTCAGCGATTCCCCATCTCAGCCCAGAAAGCAGGTAGAACAACTTTTGTGCTGCCTTTCAGGTGCCTACCAAGGTAGTGTAAAAACTACCAGGAGAACTCCTGTCTGGCACCTTCCCCGGTGGAGTTGTGCATGGGGTGTCTTTGGAACATTTTGTCACCGGCCGACTCCAAAATTCAGCGATTCCCCATCTCAGCCCAGAAAGCAGGTAGAACAACTTTTGTGCTGCCTTTCAGCTCCCTACCAAGGTAGTGTAAAATCTACCAAGAGAACTCCTGTCTGGCACCTTCCCCGGTGGAGTTGTGCATGGGGTGTGTTTGGAACATTTTGTCACCGGCCGAGTCCAAAATTCAGCGGTTCCCCATCTCAGCCCAGAAAGCAGGTAGAACAACTTTTGTGGTGTCTTTCAGCTGCCTACTGGAGCAATGTAAAAACTACCAGGAGAACTCCTGTCTGGCACCTTCCCCGGTGGAGTTGTGCATGGGGTGTGTTCGGAACATTTTGTCACCAGCCGAGTCCAAAAATTCAGCGGTTCCCCATCTCAGCCCAGAAAGCAGGTAGAACAACTTTTGTGGTGCCTTTCAGCTGCCTACCAAGGTAGTGTAAAAACTACCAAGAGAACTCCTGCCTGGCACCTTCCCCGGTGGAGTTGTGCATGGGGTGTGTTTGGAACATTTTGTCACCGGCCGACTCCAAAATTCAGCGGTTCCCCATCTCAGCCCAGAAAGCAGGTAGAACAACTTTTGTGGTGTCCTTTTGATGCCTACCGGAGCAATGTAAAAACTACCAACAGAACTCGTCCCTGGCACCTTCGCTAGTGGAGTTGTGCATGGGGTGTGTTTGGAACATTTTGTCACCAGCCGACTCCAAAATTCAGCTGTTCCCCATCTCAGCCCAGAAAGCAGGTAGAACAAGTTTTGTGGTGCCTTTCAGCTGCCTACCAAGGTAGTGTAAAAACTATTAAGAGAACTCCTGTCTGGCACCTTCCCCGGTGGAGTTGTGCATGGGGTGTCTTTGGAACATTTTGTCACCGGCCGACTCCAAAATTCAGCGGTTCCCCATCTCAGCCCAGAAAGCAGGTAGAACAACTTTTGTGGTGTCTTTCAGCTGCCTACCGGAGCAATGTAAAAACTACCAGGAGAACTCCTGTCTGGCACCTTCCCCGGTGGAGTTGTGCATGGGGTGTGTTTGGAACATTTTGTCACCGGCCGAGTCCAAAATTCAGCGGTTCCCCATCTCAGCCCAGAAAGCAGGTAGAACAACTTTTGTGGTGTCTTTCAGATGCCTACCGGAGCAATGTAAAAACTACCAGGAGAACTCCTGTCTGGCACCTTCCCCGGTGGAGTTGTGCAGGGGGTGTGTTTGGAACATTTTGTCACCAGCCGACTCCAAAATTCAGCGGTTCCCCATCTCAGCCCAGAAAGCAGGTAGAACAACTTTTGTGGTGCCTTTCAAATGCCTACCAAGGTAGTGTAAAAACTACAAAGAGAACTCCTGCCTGGCACCTTCCCCGGTGGAGTTGTGCATGGGGTGTCTTTGGAACATTTTGTCACCGGCCGAGTCCAAAATTCAGCGATTCCCCATCTCAGCCCAGAAAGCAGGTAGAACAACTTTTGTGGTGCCTTTCAGGTGCCTACCAAGGTAGTGTAAAAACTACCAGGAGAACTCCTGTCTGGCACCTTCCCCGGTGGAGTTGTGCATGGGGTGTGTTTGGAACATTTTGTCACCGGCCGACTCCAAAATTCAGCGGTTCCCCATCTCAGCCCAGAAAGCAGGTAGAACAACTTTTGTGCTGCCTTTCAGCTCCCTACCAAGGTAGTGTAAAATCTACCAAGAGAACTCCTGTCTGGCACCTTCCCCGGTGGAGTTGTGCATGGGGTGTGTTTGGAACATTTTGTCACCAGCCGAGTCCAAAATTCAGCGGTTCCCCATCTCAGCCCAGAAAGCAGGTAGAACATCTTTTGTGGTGTCTTTTAGATGCCTACCGGAGCAATGTAAAAACTACCAGGAGAACTCCTGTCTGGCACCTTCCCCGGTATAGTTGTGCAGGGGGTGTCTTTGGAACATTTTGTCACCAGCCGAGTCCAAAATTCAGCTGTTCCACATTTCAGCCCCAGAAAGCAGGTAGAACAACTTTTGTGGTGTCTTTCAGATGCCTACCAAGGTAGTGTAAAAACTCTCAAGAGAACTCTTGTCTGGCACCTTCCCCGGTGGAGTTGTGCAGGGGGTGTCTTTGGAACATTTTGTCACCGGCCGAGTCCAAAATTCAGCGATTCCCCATCTCAGCCCAGAAAGCAGGTAGAACAACTTTTGTGGTGTCTTTCAGATGCCTACCGGAGCAATGTAAAAACTACCAGGAGAACTCCTGTCTGGCACCTTCCCCGGTGGAGTTGTGCAGGGGGTGTGTTTGGAACATTTTGTCACCGGCCGACTCCAAAATTCAGCGGTTCCCCATCTCAGCCCAGAAAGCAGGTAGAACAACTTTTGTGGTGTCTTTCAGATGCCTACCAGAGCAATGTAAAACTACCAGGAGAACTCCTGTCTGGCACCTTCCCCGGTGGAGTTGTGCAGGGGGTGTGTTTGGAACATTTTGTCACCGGCCGACTCCAAAATTCAGCCGTTCCCCATCTCAGCCCAGAAAGCAGGAAGAACAACTTTTGTGGTGTCTTTCAGCTGCCTACGAAGGTAGTGTAAAAACTACCAACAGAATTCGTTCCTGGCACCTTCCCCGGTGGAGTTGTGCATGGGGTGTCTTTGGAACATTTTGTCACCGGCCGAGTCCAAAAATTCAGCGATTCCCCATCTCAGCCCAGAAAGCAGGTAGAACAACTTTTGTGGTGCCTTTCAAATGCCTACCAAGGTAGTGTAAAAACTACCAAGAGAACTCCTGCCTGGCACCTTCCCCGGTGGAGTTGTGCATGGGGTGTGTTTGGAACATTTTGTCACCGGCCGACTCCAAAATTCAGCGGTTCCCCATCTCAGCCCAGAAAGCAGGTAGAACAACTTTTGTGGTGTCCTTTGATGCCTACCGGAGCAATGTAAAAACTACCAACAGAACTCGTCCCTGGCACCTTCGCTAGTGGAGTTGTGCATGGGGTGTGTTTGGAACATTTTGTCACCGGCCGAGTCCAAAATTCAGCTGTTCCCCATCTCAGCCCAGAAAGCAGGTAGAACAAGTTTTGTGGTGCCTTTCAGCTGCCTACCAAGGTAGTGTAAAAACTATTAAGAGAACTCCCGTCTGGCACCTTCCCCGGTGGAGTTGTGCATGGGGTGTCTTTGGAACATTTTGTCACCGGCCGACTCCAAAATTCAGCGGTTCCCCATCTCAGCCCAGAAAGCAGGTAGAACAACTTTTGTGGTGTCTTTCAGCTGCCTACCAAGGTAGTGTAAAAACTACTAAGAGAACTCCTGTCTGGCACCTTCCCCGGTGGAGTTGTGCATGGGGTGTGTTTGGAACATTTTGTCACCGGCCGAGTCCAAAATTCAGCGGTTCCCCATCTCAGCCCAGAAAGCAGGTAGAACAACTTTTGTGGTGTCTTTCAGATGCCTACCGGAGCAATGTAAAAACTACCAGGAGAACTCCTGTCTGGCACCTTCCCCGGTGGAGTTGTGCAGGGGGTGTGTTTGGAACATTTTGTCACCAGCCGACTCCAAAATTCAGCGGTTCCCCATCTCAGCCCAGAAAGCAGGTAGAACAACTTTTGTGGTGCCTTTCAAATGCCTACCAAGGTAGTGTAAAAACTACAAAGAGAACTCCTGCCTGGCACCTTCCCCGGTGGAGTTGTGCATGGGGTATCTTTGGAACATTTTGTCACCGGCCGAGTCCAAAATTCAGCGATTCCCCATCTCAGCCCAGAAAGCAGGTAGAACAACTTTTGTGGTGCCTTTCAGGTGCCTACCAAGGTAGTGTAAAAACTACCAGGAGAACTCCTGTCTGGCACCTTCCCCGGTGGAGTTGTGCATGGGGTGTGTTTGGAACATTTTGTCACCGGCCGAGTCCAAAATTCAGCGGTTCCCCATCTCAGCCCAGAAAGCAGGTAGAACAACTTTTGTGCTGCCTTTCAGCTCCCTACCAAGGTAGTGTAAAATCTACCAAGAGAACTCCTGTCTGGCACCTTCCCCGGTGGAGTTGTGCATGGGGTGTGTTTGGAACATTTTGTCACCGGCCGAGTCCAAAATTCAGCGGTTCCCCATCTCAGCCCAGAAAGCAGGTAGAACATCTTTTGTGGTGTCTTTTAGATGCCTACCGGAGCAATGTAAAAACTACCAGGAGAACTCCTGTCTGGCACCTTCCCCGGTATAGTTGTGCAGGGGGTGTCTTTGGAACATTTTGTTACCAGCCGAGTCCAAAATTCAGCTGTTCCACATTTCAGCCCAGAAAGCAGGTAGAACAACTTTTGTGGTGTCTTTTAGATGCCTACCAAGGTAGTGTAAAAACTATCAAGAGAACGCTTGTCTGGCACCTTCCCCGGTGGAGTTGTGCAGGGGGTGTCTTTGGAACATTTTGTCACCGGCCGAGTCCAAAATTCAGCGATTCCCCATCTCAGCCCAGAAAGCAGGTAGAACAACTTTTGTGGTGTCTTTCAGATGCCTACCGGAGCAATGTAAAAACTACCAGGAGAACTCCTGTCTGGCACCTTCCCCGGTGGAGTTGTGCAGGGGGTGTGTTTGGAACATTTTGTCACCGGCCGACTCCAAAATTCAGCGGTTCCCCATCTCAGCCCAGAAAGCAGGTAGAACAACTTTTGTGGTGTCTTTCAGATGCCTACCAGAGCAATGTAAAAACTACCAGGAGAACTCCTGTCTGGCACCTTCCCCGGTGGAGTTGTGCAGGGGGTGTGTTTGGAACATTTTGTCACCAGCCGAGTCCAAAATTCAGCGTTTCCCCTTCTCAGCCCAGAAAGCAGGTAGAACAACTTTTGTGGTGTCTTTCAGATGCCTACCAAGGTAGTGTAAAAACTATCAAGAGAACTCCTGTCTGGCACCTTCCCCGGTGGAGTTGTGCATGGGGTGTCTTTGGAACATTTTGTCACCGGCCGACTCCAAAATTCAGCCGTTCCCCATCTCAGCCCAGAAAGCAGGAAGAACAACTTTTGTGGTGTCTTTCAGCTGCCTACGAAGGTAGTGTAAAAACTACCAACAGAATTCGTTCCTGGCACCTTCCCCGGTGGAGTTGTGCATGGGGTGTCTTTGGAACATTTTGTCACCGGCCGAGTCCAAAATTCAGCGATTCCCCATCTCAGCCCAGAAAGCAGGTAGAACAACTTTTGTGGTGCCTTTCAAATGCCTACCAAGGTAGTGTAAAAACTACAAAGAGAACTCCTGCCTGGCACCTTCCCCGGTGGAGTTGTGCATGGGGTGTCTTTGGAACATTTTGTCACCGGCCGAGTTTAAAATTCAGCGATTCCCCATCTCAGCCCAGAAAGCAGGTAGAACAACTTTTGTGGTGCCTTTCAAATGCCTACCAAGGTAGTGTAAAAACTACCAGGAGAACTCCTGTCTGGCACCTTCCCCGGTAGAGTTGTGCATGGGGTGTGTTTGGAACATTTTGTCACCGGCCGAGTCCAAAATTCAGCGGTTCCCCATCTCAGCCCAGAAAGCAGGTAGAACAACTTTTGTGGTGCCTTTCAGCTGCCTACCAAGGTAGTGTAAAAACTACCAGGAGAACTCCTGTCTGGCACCTTCGCTAGTGGAGTTGTGCAGGGGGTGTGTTTGGAACATTTTGTCACCGGCCGACTCCAAAATTCAGCGGTTCCCCATCTCAGCCCAGAAAGCAGGTAGAACAACTTTTGTGGTGTCCTTTTGATGCCTACCGGAGCAATGTAAAAACTACCAGGAGAACTCCTGTCTGGCACCTTCCCCGGTATAGTTGTGCAGGGGGTGTCTTTGGAACATTTTGTCACCGGCCGAGTCCAAAATTCAGCTGTTCCCCATCTCAGCCCAGAAAGCAGGTAGAACAACTTTTGTGGTGTCTTTCAGCTGCCTACCAAGGTAGTGTAAAAACTATCAAGAGAACGCTTGTCTGGCACCTTCCCCGGTGGAGTTTTGCAGGGGGTGTGTTTGGAACATTTTGTCACCGGCCGAGTCCAAAATTCAGCGATTCCCCATCTCAGCCCAGAAAGCAGGTAGAACAACTTTTGTGGTGTCTTTCAGATGCCTACCAAGGTAGTGTAAAAACTATTAAGAGAACTCTTGTCTGGCACCTTCCCCGGTGGAGTTGTGCAGGGGGTGTGTTTGGAACATTTTGTCACCGGCCGAGTTTAAAATTCAGCGATTCCCCATCTCAGCCCAGAAAGCAGGTAGAACAACTTTTGTGGTGCCTTTCAAATGCCTACCAAGGTAGTGTAAAAACTACCAAGAGAACTCCTGCCTGGCACCTTCCCCGGTGGAGTTGTGCATGGGGTGTGTTTGGAACATTTTGTCACCGGCCGAGTCCAAAATTCAGCGGTTCCCCATCTCAGCCCAGAAAGCAGGTAGAACAACTTTTGTGGTGCCTTTCAGGTGCCTACCAAGGTAGTGTAAAAACTACCAGGAGAATTCGTCCCTGGCACCTTCGCTAGTGGAGTTGTGCATGGGGTGTCTTTGGAACATTTTGTCACCGGCCGAGTCCAAAATTCAGCGGTTCCCCATCTCAGCCCAGAAAGCAGGTAGAACAACTTTTGTGGTGCCTTTCAGCTGCCTACCAAGGTAGTGTAAAAACTACTAAGAGAACTCCTGTCTGGCACCTTCCCCGGTGGAGTTGTGCAGGGGGTGTCTTTGGAACATTTTGTCACCGGCCGACTCCAAAATTCAGCTGTTCCCCATCTCAGCCCAGAAAGCAGGTAGAACAACTTTTGTGGTGTCTTTCAGATGCCTACCGGAGCAATGTAAAAACTACCAGGAGAACTCCTGTCTGGCACCTTCCCCGGTGGAGTTGTGCATGGGGTGTGTTTGGAACATTTTGTCACCAGCCGACTCCAAAATTCAGCGGTTCCCCATCTCAGCCCAGAAAGCAGGTAGAACAACTTTTGTGGTGCCTTTCAAATGCCTACCAAGGTAGTGTAAAAACTACCAAGAGAACTCCTGCCTGGCACCTTCCCCGGTGGAGTTGTGCAGGGGGTGTCTTTGGAACATTTTGTCACCGGCCGAGTCCAAAATTCAGCGATTCCCCATCTCAGCCCAGAAAGCAGGTAGAACAACTTTTGTGGTGCCTTTCAGGTGCCTACCAAGGTAGTGTAAAAACTACCAGGAGAACTCCTGTCTGGCACCTTCCCCGGTGGAGTTGTGCATGGGGTGTGTTTGGAACATTTTGTCACCGGCCGAGTCCAAAATTCAGCGGTTCCCCATCTCAGCCCAGAAAGCAGGTAGAACAACTTTTGTGCTGCCTTTCAGCTCCCTACCAAGGTAGTGTAAAATCTACCAAGAGAACTCCTGTCTGGCACCTTCCCCGGTGGAGTTGTGCAGGGGGTGTGTTTGGAACATTTTGTCACCGGCCGAGTCCAAAATTCAGCGGTTCCCCATCTCAGCCCAGAAAGCAGGTAGAACATCTTTTGTGGTGTCTTTTAGATGCCTACCGGAGCAATGTAAAAACTACCAGGAGAACTCCTGTCTGGCACCTTCCCCGGTATAGTTGTGCAGGGGGTGTCTTTGGAACATTTTGTCACCGGCCGAGTCCAAAATTCAGCTGTTCCCCATCTCAGCCCAGAAAGCAGGTAGAACAACTTTTGTGGTGCCTTTCAGCTGCCTACCAAGGTAGTGTAAAAACTATCAAGAGAACTCCTGTCTGGCACCTTCCCCGGTGGAGTTGTGCAGGGGGTGTGTTTGGAACATTTTGTCACCGCCCAACTCCAAAATTCAGCGGTTCCCCATCTCAGCCCAGAAAGCAGATAGAACAACTTTTGTGGTGTCTTTCAGATGCCTACCGGAGCAATGTAAAAACTACCAGGAGAACTCCTGTCTGGCACCTTCCCCGGTGGAGTTGTGCATGGGGTGTGTTTGGAACATTTTGTCACCAGCCGACTCCAAAATTCAGCGGTTCCCCATCTCAGCCCAGAAAGCAGGTAGAACAACTTTTGTGGTGTCCTTTTGATGCCTACCGGAGCAATGTAAAAACTACCAACAGAACTCGTCCCTGGCACCTTCGCTAGTGGAGTTGTGCATGGGGTGTGTTTGGAACATTTTGTCACCGGCCGAGTCCAAAATTCAGCTGTTCCCCATCTCAGCCCAGAAAGCAGGTAGAACAAGTTTTGTGGTGCCTTTCAGCTGCCTACCAAGGTAGTGTAAAAACTATTAAGAGAACTCCTGTCTGGCACCTTCCCCGGTGGAGTTGTGCATGGGGTGTGTTTGGAACATTTTGTCACCGGCCGAGTCCAAAATTCAGCGGTTCCCCATCTCAGCCCAGAAAGCAGGTAGAACAACTTTTGTGGTGTCTTTCAGCTGCCTACCAAGGTAGTGTAAAAACTACTAAGAGAACTCCTGTCTGGCACCTTCCCCGGTGGAGTTGTGCATGGGGTGTGTTTGGAACATTTTGTCACCGGCCGAGTCCAAAATTCAGCGGTTCCCCATCTCAGCCCAGAAAGCAGGTAGAACAACTTTTGTGGTGTCTTTCAGATGCCTACCGGAGCAATGTAAAAACTACCAGGAGAACTCCTGTCTGGCACCTTCCCCGGTGGAGTTGTGCATGGGGTGTGTTTGGAACATTTTGTCACCAGCCGACTCCAAAATTCAGCGGTTCCCCATCTCAGCCCAGAAAGCAGGTAGAACAACTTTTGTGGTGCCTTTCAAATGCCTACCAAGGTAGTGTAAAAACTACAAAGAGAACTCCTGCCTGGCACCTTCCCCGGTGGAGTTGTGCATGGGGTGTCTTTGGAACATTTTGTCACCGGCCGAGTCCAAAATTCAGCGATTCCCCATCTCAGCCCAGAAAGCAGGTAGAACAACTTTTGTGCTGCCTTTCAGCTGCCTACCAAGGTAGTGTAAAATCTACCAAGAGAACTCCTGTCTGGCACCTTCCCCGGTGGAGTTGTGCATGGGGTGTGTTTGGAACATTTTGTCACCGCCCGACTCCAAAATTCAGCGGTTCCCCATCTCAGCCCAGAAAGCAGGTAGAACATCTTTTGTGGTGTCTTTTAGATGCCTACCGGAGCAATGTAAAAACTACCAGGAGAACTCCTGTCTGGCACCTTCCCCGGTATAGTTGTGCAGGGGTTGTCTTTGGAACATTTTGTCACCAGCCGAGTCCAAAATTCAGCTGTTCCCCATCTCAGCCCAGAAAGCAGGTAGAACAACTTTTGTGGTGTCTTTTAGATGCCTACCAAGGTAGTGTAAAAACTATCAAGAGAACGCTTGTCTGGCACCTTCCCCGGTGGAGTTGTGCAGGGGGTGTCTTTGGAACATTTTGTCACCGGCCGAGTCCAAAATTCAGCGTTTCCCCATCTCAGCCCAGAAAGCAGGTAGAACAACTTTTGTGGTGTCTTTCAGATGCCTACCGGAGCAATGTAAAAACTACCAGGAGAACTCCTGTCTGGCACCTTCCCCGGTGGAGTTGTGCAGGGGGTGTGTTTGGAACATTTTGTCACCAGCCGACTCCAAAATTCAGCGGTTCCCCATCTCAGCCCAGAAAGCAGGTAGAACAACTTTTGTGGTGCCTTTCAGCTGCCTACCAAGGTAGTGTAAAAACTACCAGGAGAACTCCTGTCTGGCACCTTCCCCGGTGGAGTTGTGCATGGGGTGTGTTTGGAACATTTTGTCACCGGCCGAGTCCAAAATTCAGCGATTCCCCATCTCAGCCCAGAAAGCAGGTAGAACAACTTTTGTGGTGCCTTTCAGGTGCCTACCAAGGTAGTGTAAAAACTACCAGGAGAACTCCTGTCTGGCACCTTCCCCGGTGGAGTTGTGCATGGGGTGTCTTTGGAACATTTTGTCACCGGCCGAGTCCAAAATTCAGCGGTTCCCCATCTCAGCCCAGAAAGCAGGTAGAACAACTTTTGTGCTGCCTTTCAGCTCCCTACCAAGGTAGTGTAAAATCTACCAAGAGAACTCCTGTCTGGCACCTTCCCCGGTGGAGTTGTGCATGGGGTGTGTTTGGAACATTTTGTCACCGGCCGACTCCAAAATTCAGCGGTTCCCCATCTCAGCCCAGAAAGCAGGTAGAACATCTTTTGTGGTGTCTTTTAGATGCCTACCGGAGCAATGTAAAAACTACCAGGAGAACTCCTGTCTGGCACCTTCCCCGGTATAGTTGTGCAGGGGGTGTGTTTGGAACATTTTGTCACCAGCCGAGTCCAAAATTCAGCTGTTCCCCATCTCAGCCCAGAAAGCAGGTAGAACAACTTTTGTGGTGTCTTTTAGATGCCTACCAAGGTAGTGTAAAAACTATCAAGAGAACGCTTGTCTGGCACCTTCCCCGGTGGAGTTGTGCAGGGGGTGTCTTTGGAACATTTTGTCACCGGCCGAGTCCAAAATTCAGCGATTCCCCATCTCAGCCCAGAAAGCAGGTAGAACAACTTTTGTGGTGTCTTTCAGATGCCTACCGGAGCAATGTAAAAACTACCAGGAGAACTCCTGTCTGGCACCTTCCCCGGTGGAGTTGTGCAGGGGGTGTGTTTGGAACATTTTGTCACCGGCCGACTCCAAAATTCAGCGGTTCCCCATCTCAGCCCAGAAAGCAGGTAGAACAACTTTTGTGGTGTCTTTCAGATGCCTACCAGAGCAATGTAAAAACTACCAGGAGAACTCCTGTCTGGCACCTTCCCCGGTGGAGTTGTGCAGGGGGTGTGTTTGGAACATTTTGTCACCAGCCGAGTCCAAAATTCAGCGTTTCCCCTTCTCAGCCCAGAAAGCAGGTAGAACAATTTTTGTGGTGTCTTTCAGATGCCTACCAAGGTAGTGTAAAAACTATCAAGAGAACTCCTGTCTGGCACCTTCCCCGGTGGAGTTGTGCATGGGGTGTCTTTGGAACATTTTGTCACCGGCCGACTCCAAAATTCAGCCGTTCCCCATCTCAGCCCAGAAAGCAGGAAGAACAACTTTTGTGGTGTCTTTCAGCTGCCTACGAAGGTAGTGTAAAAACTACCAACAGAATTCGTTCCTGGCACCTTCCCCGGTGGAGTTGTGCATGGGGTGTCTTTGGAACATTTTGTCACCGGCCGAGTCCAAAATTCAGCGATTCCCCATCTCAGCCCAGAAAGCAGGTAGAACAATTTTTGTGGTGCCTTTCAAATGCCTACCAAGGTAGTGTAAAAACTACAAAGAGAACTCCTGCCTGGCACCTTCCCCGGTGGAGTTGTGCATGGGGTGTCTTTGGAACATTTTGTCACCGGCCGAGTTTAAAATTCAGCGATTCCCCTTCTCAGCCCAGAAAGCAGGTAGAACAACTTTTGTGGTGCCTTTCAAATGCCTACCAAGGTAGTGTAAAAACTACCAGGAGAACTCCTGTCTGGCACCTTCCCCGGTAGAGTTGTGCATGGGGTGTGTTTGGAACATTTTGTCACCGGCCGAGTCCAAAATTCAGCGGTTCCCCATCTTAGCCCAGAAAGCAGGTAGAACAACTTTTGTGCTGCCTTTCAGCTCCCTACCAAGGTAGTGTAAAAACTGCCAGGAGAACTCCTGTCTGGCACCTTCGCTAGTGGAGTTGTGCAGGGGGTGTGTTTGGAACATTTTGTCACCGGCCGACTCCAAAATTCAGCGGTTCCCCATCTCAGCCCAGAAAGCAGGTAGAACAACTTTTGTGGTGTCCTTTTGATGCCTACCGGAGCAATGTAAAAACTACCAGGAGAACTCCTGTCTGGCACCTTCCCCGGTATAGTTGTGCAGGGGGTGTCTTTGGAACATTTTGTCACCGGCCGAGTCCAAAATTCAGCTGTTCCCCATCTCAGCCCAGAAAGCAGGTAGAACAACTTTTGTGGTGTCTTTTAGATGCCTACCAAGGTAGTGTAAAAACTATCAAGAGAACGCTTGTCTGGCACCTTCCCCGGTGGAGTTTTGCAGGGGGTGTGTTTGGAACATTTTGTCACCGGCCGAGTCCAAAATTCAGCGGTTCCCCATCTCAGCCCAGAAAGCAGGTAGAACAACTTTTGTGGTGTCTTTCAGATGCCTACCAAGGTAGTGTAAAAACTCTCAAGAGAACTCCTGTCTGGCACCTTCGCTAGTGGAGTTGTGCAGGGGGTGTGTTTGGAACATTTTGTCACCGGCCGAGTTTAAAATTCAGCGATTCCCCATCTCAGCCCAGAAAGCAGGTAGAACAACTTTTGTGGTGCCTTTCAAATGCCTACCAAGGTAGTGTAAAAACTACCAAGAGAACTCCTGTCTGGCACCTTCCCCGGTGGAGTTGTGCATGGGGTGTGTTTGGAACATTTTGTCACCGGCCGAGTCCAAAATTCAGCGGTTCCCCATCTCAGCCCAGAAAGCAGGTAGAACAACTTTTGTGGTGCCTTTCAGGTGCCTACCAAGGTAGTGTAAAAACTACCAGGAGAATTCGTCCCTGGCACCTTCGCTAGTGGAGTTGTGCATGGGGTGTCTTTGGAACATTTTGTCACCGGCCGAGTCCAAAATTCAGCGGTTCCCCATCTCAGCCCAGAAAGCAGGTAGAACAACTTTTGTGGTGCCTTTCAGCTGCCTACCAAGGTAGTGTAAAAACTACTAAGAGAACTCCTGTCTGGCACCTTCCCCGGTGGAGTTGTGCAGGGGGTGTGTTTGGAACATTTTGTCACCGGCCGAGTCCAAAATTCAGCGGTTCCCCATCTCAGCCCAGAAAGCAGGTAGAACAACTTTTGTGGTGTCTTTCAGATGCCTACTGGAGCAATGTAAAAACTACCAGGAGAGCTCCTGTCTGGCACCTTCCCCGGTGGAGTTGTGCAGGGGGTGTGTTTGGAACATTTTGTCACCAGCCGACTCCAAAATTCAGCGGTTCCCCATCTCAGCCCAGAAAGCAGGTAGAACAACTTTTGTGGTGCCTTTCAAATGCCTACCAAGGTAGTGTAAAAACTACAAAGAGAACTCCTGCCTGGCACCTTCCCCGGTGGAGTTGTGCATGGGGTGTCTTTGGAACATTTTGTCACCGGCCGAGTCCAAAATTCAGCGATTCCCCATCTCAGCCCAGAAAGCAGGTAGAACAACTTTTGTGGTGCCTTTCAGCTGCCTACCAAGGTAGTGTAAAAACTACTAAGAGAACTCCTGTCTGGCACCTTCCCCGGTGGAGTTGTGCATGGGGTGTGTTTGGAACATTTTGTCACCGGCCGAGTCCAAAATTCAGCGGTTCCCCATCTCAGCCCAGAAAGCAGGTAGAACAACTTTTGTGCTGCCTTGCAGCTCCCTACCAAGGTAGTGTAAAATCTACCAAGAGAACTCCTGTCTGGCACCTTCCCCGGTGGAGTTGTGCATGGGGTGTGTTTGGAACATTTTGTCACCGGCCGACTCCAAAATTCAGCGGTTCCCCATCTCAGCCCAGAAAGCAGGTAGAACATCTTTTATGGTGTCTTTTAGATGCCTACCGGAGCAATGTAAAAACTACCAGGAGAACTCCTGTCTGGCACCTTCCCCGGTATAGTTGTGCAGGGGGTGTCTTTGGAACATTTTGTCACCAGCCGAGTCCAAAATTCAGCTGTTCCCCATCTCAGCCCAGAAAGCAGGTAGAACAACTTTTGTGGTGTCTTTTAGATGCCTACCAAGGTAGTGTAAAAACTATCAAGAGAACGCTTGTCTGGCACCTTCCCCGGTGGAGTTGTGCAGGGGGTGTCTTTGGAACATTTTGTCACCGGCCGAGTCCAAAATTCAGCGATTCCCCATCTCAGCCCAGAAAGCAGGTAGAACAACTTTTGTGGTGTCTTTCAGATGCCTACCGGAGCAATGTAAAAACTACCAGGAGAACTCCTGTCTGGCACCTTCCCCGGTGGAGTTGTGCAGGGGGTGTGTTTGGAACATTTTGTCACCGGCCGACTCCAAAATTCAGCGGTTCCCCATCTCAGCCCAGAAAGCAGGTAGAACAACTTTTGTGGTGTCTTTCAGATGCCTACCAGAGCAATGTAAAAACTACCAGGAGAACTCCTGTCTGGCACCTTCCCCGGTGGAGTTGTGCAGGGGGTGTGTTTGGAACATTTTGTCACCAGCCGAGTCCAAAATTCAGCGTTTCCCCTTCTCAGCCCAGAAAGCAGGTAGAACAACTTTTGTGGTGTCTTTCAGATGCCTACCAAGGTAGTGTAAAAACTATCAAGAGAACTCCTGTCTGGCACCTTCCCCGGTGGAGTTGTGCATGGGGTGTCTTTGGAACATTTTGTCACCGGCCGACTCCAAAATTCAGCCGTTCCCCATCTCAGCCCAGAAAGCAGGAAGAACAACTTTTGTGGTGTCTTTCAGCTGCCTACGAAGGTAGTGTAAAAACTACCAACAGAATTCGTTCCTGGCACCTTCCCCGGTGGAGTTGTGCATGGGGTGTCTTTGGAACATTTTGTCACCGGCCGAGTCCAAAATTCAGCGATTCCCCATCTCAGCCCAGAAAGCAGGTAGAACAACTTTTGTGGTGCCTTTCAAATGCCTACCAAGGTAGTGTAAAAACTACAAAGAGAACTCCTGCCTGGCACCTTCCCCGGTGGAGTTGTGCATGGGGTGTCTTTGGAACATTTTGTCACCGGCCGAGTCCAAAATTCAGCGATTCCCCATCTCAGCCCAGAAAGCAGGTAGAACAACTTTTGTGGTGCCTTTCAAATGCCTACCAAGGTAGTGTAAAAACTACCAGGAGAACTCCTGTCTGGCACCTTCCCCGGTAGAGTTGTGCATGGGGTGTGTTTGGAACATTTTGTCACCGGCCGAGTCCAAAATTCAGCGGTTCCCCATCTCAGCCCAGAAAGCAGGTAGAACAACTTTTGTGGTGCCTTTCAGCTGCCTACCAAGGTAGTGTAAAAACTACCAGGAGAACTCCTGTCTGGCACCTTCGCTAGTGGAGTTGTGCAGGGGGTGTGTTTGGAACATTTTGTCACCGGCCGACTCCAAAATTCAGCGGTTCCCCATCTCAGCCCAGAAAGCAGGTAGAACAACTTTTGTGGTGTCCTTTTGATGCCTACCGGAGCAATGTAAAAACTACCAGGAGAACTCCTGTCTGGCACCTTCCCCGGTGGAGTTGTGCAGGGGGTGTCTTTGGAACATTTTGTCACCGGCCGAGTCCAAAATTCAGTGGTTCCCCATCTCAGCCCAGAAAGCAGGTAGAACAACTTTTGTGGTGTCTTTTAGATGCCTACCAAGGTAGTGTAAAAACTATCAAGAGAACGCTTGTCTGGCACCTTCCCCGGTGGAGTTTTGCAGGGGGTGTGTTTGGAACATTTTGTCACCGGCCGAGTCCAAAATTCAGCGATTCCCCATCTCAGCCCAGAAAGCAGGTAGAACAACTTTTGTGGTGTCTTTCAGATGCCTACCAAGGTAGTGTAAAAACTCTCAAGAGAACTCTTGTCTGGCACCTTCCCCGGTGGAGTTGTGCATGGGGTGTGTTTGGAACATTTTGTCACCGGCCGAGTTTAAAATTCAGCGATTCCCCATCTCAGCCCAGAAAGCAGATAGAACAACTTTTGTGGTGCCTTTCAAATGCCTACCAAGGTATTGTAAAAACTACCAAGAGAACTCCTGCCTGGCACCTTCCCCGGTGGAGTTGTGCAGGGGGTGTCTTTGGAACATTTTGTCACCGGCCGAGTCCAAAATTCAGCGGTTCCCCATCTCAGCCCAGAAAGCAGGTAGAACAACTTTTGTGGTGCCTTTCAGGTGCCTACCAAGGTAGTGTAAAAACTACCAACAGAACTCGTCCCTGGCACCTTCGCTAGTGGAGTTGTGCATGGGGTGTCTTTGGAACATTTTGTCACCGGCCGACTCCAAAATTCAGCGGTTCCCCATCTCAGCCCAGAAAGCAGGTAGAACAACTTTTGTGGTGCCTTTCAGGTGCCTACCAAGGTAGTGTAAAAACTACCAGGAGAACTCCTGTCTGGCACCTTCCCCGGTGGAGTTGTTCATGGGGTGTGTTTGGAACATTTTGTCACCGGCCGAGTCCAAAATTCAGCGGTTCCCCATCTCAGCCCAGAAAGCAGGTAGAACAACTTTTGTGGTGCCTTTCAAATGCCTACCAAGGTAGTGTAAAAACTACCAAGAGAACTCCTGCCTGGCACCTTCCCCGGTGGAGTTGTGCATGGGGTGTCTTTGGAACATTTTGTCACCGGCCGAGTCCAAAATTCAGCGATTCCCCATCTCAGCCCAGAAAGCAGGTAGAACAACTTTTGTGCTGCCTTTCAGGTGCCTACCAAGGTAGTGTAAAAACTACCAGGAGAACTCCTGTCTGGCACCTTCCCCGGTGGAGTTGTGCATGGGGTGTCTTTGGAACATTTTGTCACCGGCCGACTCCAAAATTCAGCGATTCCCCATCTCAGCCCAGAAAGCAGGTAGAACAACTTTTGTGCTGCCTTTCAGCTCCCTACCAAGGTAGTGTAAAATCTACCAAGAGAACTCCTGTCTGGCACCTTCCCCGGTGGAGTTGTGCAGGGGGTGTGTTTGGAACATTTTGTCACCGGCCGACTCCAAAATTCAGCGTTTCCCCATCTCAGCCCAGAAAGCAGGTAGAACATCTTTTGTGGTGTCTTTTAGATGCCTACCGGAGCAATGTAAAAACTACCAGGAGAACTCCTGTCTGGCACCTTCCCCGGTATAGTTGTGCAGGGGGTGTGTTTGGAACATTTTGTCACCAGCCGAGTCCAAAATTCAGCTGTTCCCCATCTCAGCCCAGAAAGCAGGTAGAACAACTTTTGTGGTGTCTTTTAGATGCCTACCAAGGTAGTGTAAAAACTATCAAGAGAACGCTTGTCTGGCACCTTCCCCGGTGGAGTTGTGCAGGGGGTGTGTTTGGAACATTTTGTCACCAGCCGACTCCAAAATTCAGCGGTTCCCCATCTCAGCCCAGAAAGCAGGTAGAACAACTTTTGTGGTGTCTTTCAGATGCCTACCGGAGCAATGTAAAAACTACCAGGAGAACTCCTGTCTGGCACCTTCCCCGGTGGAGTTGTGCAGGGGGTGTGTTTGGAACATTTTGTCACCAGCCGAGTCCAAAATTCAGCGGTTCCCCATCTCAGCCCAGAAAGCAGGTAGAACAACTTTTGTGGTGTCTTTCAGATGCCTACCGGAGCAATGTAAAAACTACCAGGAGAACTCCCGTCTGGCACCTTCCCCGGTGGAGTTGTGCAGGGGGTGTGTTTGGAACATTTTGTCACCAGCCGAGTCCAAAATTCAGCGTTTCCCCATCTCAGCCCAGAAAGCAGGTAGAACAACTTTTGTGGTGTCTTTTAGATGCCTACCAAGGTAGTGTAAAAACTACTAAGAGAACTCCTGTCTGGCACCTTCCCCGGTGGAGTTGTGCATGGGGTCTGTTTGGAACATTTTGTCACCGGCCGAGTCCAAAATTCAGCTGTTCCCCATCTCAGCCCAGAAAGCAGGTAGAACAACTTTTGTGGTGTCTTTCAGATGCCTACCGGAGCAATGTAAAAACTACCAGGAGAACTCCCGTCTGGCACCTTCCCCGGTGGAGTTGTGCAGGGGGTGTGTTTGGAACATTTTGTCACCAGCCGACTCCAAAATTCAGCGTTTCCCCATCTCAGCCCAGAAAGCAGGTAGAACAACTTTTGTGGTGTCTTTTAGATGCCTACCAAGGTAGTGTAAAAACTATCAAGAGAACTCCTGTCTGGCACCTTCGCTAGTGGAGTTGTGCAGGGGGTGTGTTTGGAACATTTTGTCACCAGCCGAGTCCAAAATTCAGCGGTTCCCCATCTCAGCCCAGAAAGCAGGTAGAACAACTTTTGTGGTGTCCTTTTGATGCCTACCGGAGCAATGTAAAAACTACCAGGAGAACTCCTGTCTGGCACCTTCCCCGGTATAGTTGTGCAGGGGGTGTCTTTGGAACATTTTGTCACCAGCCGAGTCCAAAATTCAGCTGTTCCCCATCTCAGCCCAGAAAGCAGGTAGAACAACTTCTGTGGTGTCTTTTAGATGCCTACCAAGGTAGTGTAAAAACTATCAAGAGAACGCTTGTCTGGCACCTTCCCCGGTGGAGTTTTGCAGGGGGTGTGTTTGGAACATTTTGTCACCGGCCGAGTCCAAAATTCAGCGGTTCCCCATCTCAGCCCAGAAAGCAGGTAGAACAACTTTTGTGGTGTCTTTCAGATGCCTACCAAGGTAGTGTAAAAACTCTCAAGAGAACTCTTGTCTGGCACCTTCCCCGGTGGAGTTGTGCATGGGGTGTGTTTGGAACATTTTGTCACCGGCCGAGTTTAAAATTCAGCGATTCCCCATCTCAGCCCAGAAAGCAGGTAGAACAACTTTTGTGGTGCCTTTCAAATGCCTACCAAGGTATTGTAAAAACTACCAAGAGAACTCCTGCCTGGCACCTTCCCCGGTGGAGTTGTGCATGGGGTGTGTTTGGAACATTTTGTCACCGGCCGAGTCCAAAATTCAGCGGTTCCCCATCTCAGCCCAGAAAGCAGGTAGAACAACTTTTGTGGTGCCTTTCAGGTGCCTACCAAGGTAGTGTAAAAACTACCAGGAGAATTCGTCCCTGGCACCTTCGCTAGTGGAGTTGTGCATGGGGTGTCTTTGGAACATTTTGTCACCGGCCGACTCCAAAATTCAGCGGTTCCCCATCTCAGCCCAGAAAGCAGGTAGAACAACTTTTGTGGTGCCTTTCAGCTGCCTACCAAGGTAGTGTAAAAACTACTAAGAGAACTCCTGTCTGGCACCTTCCCCGGTGGAGTTGTGCATGGGGTGTGTTTGGAACATTTTGTCACCGGCCGAGTCCAAAATTCAGCGGTTCCCCATCTCAGCCCAGAAAGCAGGTAGAACAACTTTTGTGGTGTCTTTCAGATGCCTACCGGAGCAATGTAAAAACTACCAGGAGAACTCCTGCCTGGCACCTTCCCCGGTGGAGTTGTGCAGGGGGTGTGTTTGGAACATTTTGTCACCAGCCGACTCCAAAATTCAGCGGTTCCCCATCTCAGCCCAGAAAGCAGGTAGAACAACTTTTGTGGTGCCTTTCAAATGCCTACCAAGGTAGTGTAAAAACTACCAAGAGAACTCCTGCCTGGCACCTTCCCCGGTGGAGTTGTGCATGGGGTGTCTTTGGAACATTTTGTCACCGGCCGAGTCCAAAATTCAGCGATTCCCCATCTCAGCCCAGAAAGCAGGTAGAACAACTTTTGTGCTGCCTTTCAGGTGCCTACCAAGGTAGTGTAAAAACTACCAGGAGAACTCCTGTCTGGCACCTTCCCCGGTGGAGTTGTGCATGGGGTGTCTTTGGAACATTTTGTCACCGGCCGACTCCAAAATTCAGCGATTCCCCATCTCAGCCCAGAAAGCAGGTAGAACAACTTTTGTGCTGCCTTTCAGCTCCCTACCAAGGTAGTGTAAAATCTACCAAGAGAACTCCTGTCTGGCACCTTCCCCGGTGGAGTTGTGCAGGGGGTGTGTTTGGAACATTTTGTCACCGGCCGACTCCAAAATTCAGCGGTTCCCCATCTCAGCCCAGAAAGCAGGTAGAACATCTTTTGTGGTGTCTTTTAGATGCCTACCGGAGCAATGTAAAAACTACCAGGAGAACTCCTGTCTGGCACCTTCCCCGGTATAGTTGTGCAGGGGGTGTGTTTGGAACATTTTGTCACCAGCCGAGTCCAAAATTCAGCTGTTCCCCATCTCAGCCCAGAAAGCAGGTAGAACAACTTTTGTGGTGTCTTTTAGATGCCTACCAAGGTAGTGTAAAAACTATCAAGAGAACGCTTGTCTGGCACCTTCCCCGGTGGAGTTGTGCATGGGGTGTCTTTGGAACATTTTGTCACTGGCCAAGTCCAAAATTCAGCGATTCCCCATCTCAGCCCAGAAAGCAGGTAGAACAACTTTTGTGGTGTCTTTCAGATGCCTACCGGAGCAATGTAAAAACTACCAGGAGAACTCCTGTCTGGCACCTTCCCCGGTGGAGTTGTGCAGGGGGTGTGTTTGGAACATTTTGTCACCAGCCGAGTCCAAAATTCAGCAGTTCCCCATCTCAGCCCAGAAAGCAGGTAGAACAACTTTTGTGGTGTCTTTCAGATGCCTACCGGAGCAATGTAAAAACTACCAGGAGAACTCCCGTCTGGCACCTTCCCCGGTGGAGTTGTGCAGGGGGTGTGTTTGGAACATTTTGTCACCAGCCGAGTCCAAAATTCAGCGTTTCCCCATCTCAGCCCAGAAAGCAGGTAGAACAACTTTTGTGGTGTCTTTTAGATGCCTACCAAGGTAGTGTAAAAACTACTAAGAGAACTCCTGTCTGGCACCTTCCCCGGTGGAGTTGTGCATGGGGTCTGTTTGGAACATTTTGTCACCGGCCGAGTCCAAAATTCAGCGGTTCCCCATCTCAGCCCAGAAAGCAGGTAGAACAACTTTTGTGGTGTCTTTCAGATGCCTACCGGAGCAATGTAAAAACTACCAGGAGAACTCCCGTCTGGCACCTTCCCCGGTGGAGTTGTGCAGGGGGTGTGTTTGGAACATTTTGTCACCAGCCGACTCCAAAATTCAGCGTTTCCCCATCTCAGCCCAGAAAGCAGGTAGAACAACTTTTGTGGTGTCTTTTAGATGCCTACCAAGGTAGTGTAAAAACTATCAAGAGAACTCCTGTCTGGCACCTTCCCCGGTGGAGTTGTGCAGGGGGTGTGTTTGGAACATTTTGTCACCTGCCGACTCCAAAATTCAGCGGTTCCCCATCTCAGCCCAGAAAGCAGGTAGAACAACTTTTGTGGTTTCTTTCAGATGCCTACCGGAGCAATGTAAAAACTACCAGGAGAACTCCTGTCTGGCACCTTCCCCGGTGGAGTTGTGCAGGGGGTGTGTTTGGAACATTTTGTCACCAGCCGAGTTTAAAATTCAGCGATTCCCCATCTCAGCCCAGAAAGCAGGTAGAACAACTTTTGTGGTGCCTTTCAAATGCCTACCAAGGTAGTGTAAAAACTACCAAGAGAACTCCTGCGTGGCACCTTCCCCGGTGGAGTTGTGCATGGGGTGTGTTTGGAACATTTTGTCACCGGCCGACTCCAAAATTCAGCGGTTCCCCATCTCAGCCCAGAAAGCAGGTAGAACAACTTTTGTGGTGCCTTTCAGGTGCCTACCAAGGTAGTGTAAAAACTACCAGGAGAATTCGTCCCTGGCACCTTCGCTAGTGGAGTTGTGCATGGGGTGTCTTTGGAACATTTTGTCACCGGCCGACTCCAAAATTCAGCCGTTCCCCATCTCAGCCCAGAAAGCAGGTAGAACAACTTTTGTGGTGCCTTTCAGCTGCCGACCAAGGTAGTGTAAAAACTACCAGGAGAACTCCTGTCTGGCACCTTCCCCGGTGGAGTTGTGCATGGGGTGTCTTTGGAACATTTTGTCACCGGCCGACTCCAAAATTCAGCGATTCCCCATCTCAGCCCAGAAAGCAGGTAGAACAACTTTTGTGCTGCCTTTCAGCTCCCTACCAAGGTAGTGTAAAATCTACCAAGAGAACTCCTGTCTGGCACCTTCCCCGGTGGAGTTGTGCAGGGGGTGTGTTTGGAACATTTTGTCACCAGCCGACTCCAAAATTCAGCGTTTCCCCATCTCAGCCCAGAAAGCAGGTAGAACATCTTTTGTGGTGTCTTTTAGATGCCTACCGGAGCAATGTAAAACCTACCAGGAGAACTCCTGTCTGGCACCTTCCCCGGTATAGTTGTGCAGGGGGTGTGTTTGGAACATTTTGTCACCAGCCGAGTCAAAAATTCAGCTGTTCCCCATCTCAGCCCAGAAAGCAGGTAGAACAACTTTTGTGGTGCCTTTCAGGTGCCTACCAAGGTAGTGTAAAAACTATCAAGAGAACGCTTGTCTGGCACCTTCCCCGGTGGAGTTGTGCATGGGGTGTCTTTGGAACATTTTGTCACTGGCCAAGTCCAAAATTCAGCGATTCCCCATCTCAGCCCAGAAAGCAGGTAGAACAACTTTTGTGGTGTCTTTCAGATGCCTACCGGAGCAATGTAAAAACTACCAGGAGAACTCCCGTCTGGCACCTTCCCCGGTGGAGTTGTGCAGGGGGTGTGTTTGGAACATTTTGTCACCAGCCGAGTCCAAAATTCAGCGTTTCCCCATCTCAGCCCAGAAAGCAGGTAGAACAACTTTTGTGGTGTCTTTTAGATGCCTACCAAGGTAGTGTAAAAACTACTAAGAGAACTGCTGTCTGGCACCTTCCCCGGTGGAGTTGTGCATGGGGTCTGTTTGGAACATTTTGTCACCGGCCGAGTCCAAAATTCAGCGTTTCCCCATCTCAGCCCAGAAAGCAGATAGAACAACTTTTGTGGTGTCTTTTAGATGCCTACCAAGGTAGTGTAAAAACTATCAAGAGAACTCCTGTCTGGCACCTTCCCCGGTGGAGTTGTGCAGGGGGTGTGTTTGGAACATTTTGTCACCGGCCGACTCCAAAATTCAGCGGTTCCCCATCTCAGCCCAGAAAGCAGGTAGAACAACTTTTGTGGTGCCTTTCAGCTGCCTACCAAGGTAGTGTAAAAACTACTAAGAGAACTCCTGTCTGGCACCTTCCCCGGTGGAGTTGTGCATGGGGTGTGTTTGGAACATTTTGTCACCGGCCGAGTCCAAAATTCAGCGATTCCCCATCTCAGCCCAGAAAGCAGGTAGAACAACTTTTGTGCTGCCTTTCAGCTCCCTACCAAGGTAGTGTAAAATCTACCAATAGAACTCCTGTCTGGCACCTTCCCCGGTGGAGTTGTGCAGGGGGTGTGTTTGGAACATTTTGTCACCGGCCGACTCCAAAATTCAGCGGTTCCCCATCTCAGCCCAGAAAGCAGGTAGAACAACTTTTGTGGTGTCTTTCAGATGCCTACCGGAGCAATGTAAAAACTACCAGGAGAACTCCTGTCTGGCACCTTCCCCGGTATAGTTGTGCAGGGGGTGTCTTTGGAACATTTTGTCACCAGCCGAGTCCAAAATTCAGCGGTTCCCCATCTCAGCCCAGAAAGCAGGTAGAACAACTTTTGTGGTGTCTTTTAGATGCCTACCAAGGTAGTGTAAAAACTATCAAGATAACGCTTGTCTGGCACCTTCCCCGGTGGAGTTGTGCAGGGGGTGTCTTTGGAACATTTTGTCACCAGCCGAGTCCAAAATTCAGCGATTCCCCATCTCAGCCCAGAAAGCAGGTAGAACAACTTTTGTGGTGTCTTTCAGATGCCTACCGGAGCAATGTAAAAACTACCAGGAGAACTCCTGTCTGGCACCTTCCCCGGTGGAGTTGTGCAGGGGGTGTGTTTGGAACATTTTGTCACCGGCCGAGTCCAAAATTCAGCGGTTCCCCATCTCAGCCCAGAAAGCAGGTAGAACAACTTTTGTGGTGTCTTTCAGATGCCTACCGGAGCAATGTAAAAACTACCAGGAGAACTCCTGTCTGGCACCTTCCCCGGTGGAGTTGTGCAGGGGGTGTGTTTGGAACATTTTGTCACCAGCCGAGTCCAAAATTCAGCGTTTCCCCTTCTCAGCCCAGAAAGCAGGTAGAACAACTTTTGTGGTGTCTTTTAGATGCCTACCAAGGTAGTGTAAAAACTACTAAGAGAACTCCTGTCTGGCACCTTCCCCGGTGGAGTTGTGCAGGGGGTGTGTTTGGAACATTTTGTCACCGGCCGAGTCCAAAATTCAGCGGTTCCCCATCTCAGCCCAGAAAGCAGGTAGAACAACTTTTGTGGTTTCTTTCAGATGCCTACCGGAGCAATGTAAAAACTACCAGGAGAACTCCTGTCTGGCACCTTCCCCGGTGGAGTTGTGCAGGGGGTGTGTTTGGAACATTTTGTCACCAGCCGAGTCCAAAATTCAGCGTTTCCCCATCTCAGCCCAGAAAGCAGGTAGAACAACTTTTGTGGTGTCTTTTAGATGCCTACCAAGGTAGTGTAAAAACTACTAAGAGAACTCCTGTCTGGCACCTTCCCCGGTGGAGTTGTGCAGGGGGTGTGTTTGGAACATTTTGTCACCGGCCGACTCCAAAATTCAGCGGTTCCCCATCTCAGCCCAGAAAGCAGGTAGAACAACTTTTGTGGTGCCTTTCAGCTGCCTACCAAGGTAGTGTAAAAACTACTAAGAGAACTCCTGTCTGGCACCTTCCCCGGTGGAGTTGTGCATGGGGTGTGTTTGGAACATTTTGTCACCGGCCGAGTCCAAAATTCAGCGGTTCCCCATCTCAGCCCAGAAAGCAGGTAGAACAACTTTTGTGCTGCCTTTCAGCTCCCTACCAAGGTAGTGTAAAATCTACCAATAGAACTCCTGTCTGGCACCTTCCCCGGTGGAGTTGTGCAGGGGGTGTGTTTGGAACATTTTGTCACCGGCCGACTCCAAAATTCAGCGGTTCCCCATCTCAGCCCAGAAAGCAGGTAGAACAACTTTTGTGGTGTCTTTCAGATGCCTACCGGAGCAATGTAAAAACTACCAGGAGAACTCCTGTCTGGCACCTTCCCCGGTATAGTTGTGCAGGGGGTGTCTTTGGAACATTTTGTCACCAGCCGAGTCCAAAATTCAGCGGTTCCCCATCTCAGCCCAGAAAGCAGGTAGAACAACTTTTGTGGTGTCTTTTAGATGCCTACCAAGGTAGTGTAAAAACTATCAAGATAACGCTTGTCTGGCACCTTCCCCGGTGGAGTTGTGCAGGGGGTGTCTTTGGAACATTTTGTCACCAGCCGAGTCCAAAATTCAGCGATTCCCCATCTCAGCCCAGAAAGCAGGTAGAACAACTTTTGTGGTGTCTTTCAGATGCCTACCGGAGCAATGTAAAAACTACCAGGAGAACTCCTGTCTGGCACCTTCCCCGGTGGAGTTGTGCAGGGGGTGTGTTTGGAACATTTTGTCACCGGCCGAGTCCAAAATTCAGCGGTTCCCCATCTCAGCCCAGAAAGCAGGTAGAACAACTTTTGTGGTGTCTTTCAGATGCCTACCAGAGCAATGTAAAAACTACCAGGAGAACTCCTGTCTGGCACCTTCCCCGGTGGAGTTGTGCAGGGGGTGTGTTTGGAACATTTTGTCACCAGCCGAGTCCAAAATTCAGCGTTTCCCCTTCTCAGCCCAGAAAGCAGGTAGAACAACTTTTGTGGTGTCTTTCAGATGCCTACCAAGGTAGTGTAAAAACTATCAAGAGAACTCCTGCCTGGCACCTTCCCCGGTGGAGTTGTGCATGGGGTGTCTTTGGAACATTTTGTCACCGGCCGAGTCCAAAATTCAGCGATTCCCCATCTCAGCCCAGAAAGCAGGAAGAACAACTTTTGTGGTGTCTTTCAGGTGCCTACGAAGGTAGTGTAAAAACTACCAACAGAATTCGTTCCTGGCACCTTCCCCGGTGGAGTTGTGCATGGGGTGTCTTTGGAACATTTTGTCACCGGCCGAGTCCAAAATTCAGCGATTCCCCATCTCAGCCCAGAAAGCAGGTAGAACAACTTTTGTGGTGCCTTTCATATGCCTACCAAGGTAGTGTAAAAACTACAAAGAGAACTCCTGCCTGGCACCTTCCCCGGTGGAGTTGTGCATGGGGTGTCTTTGGAACATTTTGTCACCGGCCGAGTCCAAAATTCAGCGATTCCCCATCTCAGCCCAGAAAGCAGGTAGAACAACTTTTGTGGTGCCTTTCAAATGCCTACCAAGGTAGTGTAAAAACTACCAGGAGAACTCCTGTCTGGCACCTTCCCCGGTAGAGTTGTGCATGGGGTGTGTTTGGAACATTTTGTCACCGGCCGACTCCAAAATTCAGCGGTTCCCCATCTCAGCCCAGAAAGCAGGTAGAACAACTTTTGTGCTGCCTTTCAGCTCCCTACCAAGGTAGTGTAAAAACTACCAGGAGAACTCCTGTCTGGCACCTTCGCTAGTGGAGTTGTGCAGGGGGTGTGTTTGGAACATTTTGTCACCGGCCGACTCCAAAATTCAGCGGTTGCCCATCTCAGCCCAGAAAGCAGGTAGAACATCTTTTGTGGTGTCTTTTAGATGCCTACCGGAGCAATGTAAAAACTACCAGGAGAACTCCTGTCTGGCACCTTCCCCGGTATAGTTGTGCAGGGGGTGTCTTTGGAACATTTTGTCACCGGCCGAGTCCAAAGTTCAGCTGTTCCCCATCTCAGCCCAGAAAGCAGGTAGAACAACTTTTGTGGTGTCTTTTAGATGCCTACCAAGGTAGTGTAAAAACTATCAAGAGAACGCTTGTCTGGCACCTTCCCCGGTGGAGTTTTGCAGGGGGTGTGTTTGGAACATTTTGTCACCGCCCGACTCCAAAATTCAGCGATTCCCCATCTCAGCCCAGAAAGCAGGTAGAACAACTTTTGTGGTGTCTTTCAGATGCCTACCAAGGTAGTGTAAAAACTCTCAAGAGAACTCTTGTCTGGCACCTTCCCCGGTGGAGTTGTGCATGGGGTGTGTTTGGAACATTTTGTCACCGGCCGAGTTTAAAAATCAGCGGTTCCCCATCTCAGCCCAGAAAGCAGGTAGAACAACTTTTGTGGTGCGTTTCAAATGCCTACCAAGGTAGTGTAAAAACTACCAAGAGAACTCCTGCCTGGCACCTTCCCCGGTGGAGTTGTGCATGGGGTGTGTTTGGAACATTTTGTCACCGGCCGAGTCCAAAATTCAGCGGTTCCCCATCTCAGCCCAGAAAGCAGGTAGAACAACTTTTGTGGTGCCTTTCAGCTGCCTACCAAGGTAGTGTAAAAACTACCAGGAGAATTCGTCCCTGGCACCTTCGCTAGTGGAGTTGTGCATGGGGTGTCTTTGGAACATTTTGTCACCGGCCGACTCCAAAATTCAGCGGTTCCCCATCTCAGCCCAGAAAGCAGGTAGAACAACTTTTGTGGTGCCTTTCAGCTGCCTACCAAGGTAGTGTAAAAACTACCAGGAGAACTCCTGCCTGGCACCTTCCCCGGTGGAGTTGTGCAGGGGGTGTGTTTGGAACATTTTGTCACCGGCCGAGTCCAAAATTCAGCGGTTCCCCATCTCAGCCCAGAAAGCAGGTAGAACAACTTTTGTGGTGTCTTTCAGATGCCTACCGGAGCAATGTAAAAACTACCAGGAGAACTCCTGTCTGGCACCTTCCCCGGTGGAGTTGTGCAGGGGGTGTGTTTGGAACATTTTGTCACCAGCCGAGTCCAAAATTCAGCGGTTCCCCATCTCAGCCCAGAAAGCAGGTAGAACAACTTTTGTGGTGCCTTTCAAATGGCTACCAAGGTAGTGTAAAAACTACTAAGAGAACTCCTGCCTGGCACCTTCCCCGTTGGAGTTGTGCAGGGGGTGTCTTTGGAACATTTCGTCAGGAGCCGACTCCAAAATTCAGCGGTTCCCCATCTCAGCCCAGAAAGCAGGTAGAACAACTTTTGTGGTGTCCTTTTGATGCCTACCGGAGCAATGTAAAAACTACCAACAGAGCTCGTCCCTGGCACCTTCGCTAGTGGAGTTGTGCATGGGGTGTGTTTGGAACATTTTGTCACCGCCCGACTCCAAAATTCAGCGGTTCCCCATCTCAGCCAGAAAGCAGGTAGAACAACTTTTGTGGTGCCTTTCAGCTGCCTACCAAGGTAGTGTAAAAACTACCAGGAGAACTCCTGTCTGGCACCTTCCCCGGTGGAGTTGTGCATGGGGTGTGTTTGGAACATTTCGTCAGGAGCCGACTCCAAAATTCAGCGGTTCACCATCTCAGCCCAGAAAGCAGGTAGAACAACTTTTGTGGTGTCTTTCAGATGCCTACCGGAGCAATGTAAAAACTACCAGGAGAACTCCTGTCTGGCACCTTCCCCGGTGGAGTTGTGCAGGGGGTGTGTTTGGAACATTTTGTCGCCGGCCGACTCCAAAATTCAGCGGTTCCCCATCTCAGCCCAGAAAGCAGGTAGAACAACTTTTGTGGTGTCTTTCAGATGCCTACCGGAGCAATGTAAAAACTACCAGGAGAACTCCTGTCTGGCACCTTCCCCGGTGGAGTTGTGCATGGGGTGTGTTTGGAACATTTTGTCACCGGCCGACTCCAAAATTCAGCGGTTCCCCATCTCAGCCCAGAAAGCAGGTAGAACAACTTTTGTGGTGCCTTTCAAATGCCTACCAAGGTAGTGTAAAAACTACCAAGAGAACTCCTGCCTGGCACCTTCCCCGGTGGAGTTGTGCATGGGGTGTGTTTGGAACATTTTGTCACCGGCCGAGTCCAAAATTCAGCGGTTCCCCATCTCAGCCCAGAAAGCAGGTAGAACAACTTTTGTGGTGCCTTTCAGGTGCCTACCAAGGTAGTGTAAAAACTACTAAGAGAACTCCTGTCTGGCACCTTCCCCGGTGGAGTTGTGCATGGGGTGTGTTTGGAACATTTTGTCACCGGCCGAGTCCAAAATTCAGCGGTTCCCCATCTCAGCCCAGAAAGCAGGTAGAACAACTTTTGTGGTGCCTTTCAGCTGCCTACCAAGGTAGTGTAAAAACTACTAAGAGAACTCCTGTCTGGCACCTTCCCCGGTGGAGTTGTGCAGGGGGTGTGTTTGGAACATTTTGTCACCGGCCGACTCCAAAATTCAGCGGTTCCCCATCTCAGCCCAGAAAGCAGGTAGAACAACTTTTGTGGTGTCTTTCAGATGCCTACCGGAGCAATGTAAAAACTACCAGGAGAACTCCTGTCTGGCACCTTCCCCGGTGGAGTTGTGCATGGGGTGTGTTTGGAACATTTTGTCACCGGCCGACTCCAAAATTCAGCGGTTCCCCATCTCAGCCCAGAAAGCAGGTAGAACAACTTTTGTGGTGCCTTTCAGATGCCTACCGGAGCAATGTAAAAACTACCAGGAGAACTCCTGTCTGGCACCTTCCCCGGTGGAGTTGTGCAGGGGGTGTGTTTGGAACATTTTGTCACCGCCCGACTCCAAAATTCAGCGGTTCCCCATCTCAGCCCAGAAAGCAGGTAGAACAACTTTTGTGGTGTCTTTCAGATGCCTACCGGAGCAATGTAAAAACTACCAGGAGAACTCCTGTCTGGCACCTTCCCCGGTGGAGTTGTGCAGGGGGTGTGTTTGGAACATTTTGTCTCTGGCCGAGTCCAAAATTCAGCGGTTCCCCATCTCAGCCCAGAAAGCAGGTAGAACAACTTTTGTGGTGTCTTTCAGCTGCCTACCAAGGTAGTGTAAAAACTACTAAGAGAACTCCTGTCTGGCACCTTCCCCGGTGGAGTTGTGCATGGGGTGTGTTTGGAACATTTTGTCACCGGCCGACTCCAAAATTCAGCTGTTCCCCATCTCAGCCCAGAAAGCAGGTAGAACAACTTTTGTGGTGTCTTTCAGATGCCTACCGGAGCAATGTAAAAACTACCAGGAGAACTCCTGTCTGGCACCTTCCCCGGTGGAGTTGTGCATGGGGTGTGTTTGGAACATTTTGTCACCGCCCGACTCCAAAATTCAGCGGTTCCCCATCTCAGCCCAGAAAGCAGGTAGAACAACTTTTGTGGTGCCTTTCAGCTGCCTACCAAGGTAGTGTAAAAACTACCAAGAGAACTCCTGCCTGGCACCTTCCCCGGTGGAGTTGTGCATGGGGTGTCTTTGGAACATTTTGTCACCGGCCGACTCCAAAATTCAGCGGTTCCCCATCTCAGCCCAGAAAGCAGGTAGAACAACTTTTGTGGTGTCTTTCAGATGCCTACCGGAGCAATGTAAAAACTACCAGGAGAACTCCTGCCTGGCACCTTCCCCGGTGGAGTTGTGCATGGGGTGTCTTTGGAACATTTTGTCACCGGCCGAGTCCAAAATTCAGCGGTTCCCCATCTCAGCCCAGAAAGCAGGTAGAACAACTTTTGTGGTGTCCTTTTGATGCCTACCGGAGCAATGTAAAAACTACCAACAGAGCTCGTCCCTGGCACCTTCGCTAGTGGAGTTGTGCATGGGGTGTGTTTGGAACATTTTGTCACCAGCAGAGTCCAAAATTCAGCGTTTCCCCATCTCAGCCCAGAAAGCAGGTAGAACAACTTTTGTGGTGCCTTTCAGCTGCCTACCAAGGTAGTGTAAAAACTACCAGGAGAACTCCTGTCTGGCACCTTCCCCGGTGGAGTTGTGCATGGGGTGTGTTTGGAACATTTTGTCACCGGCCGACTCCAAAATTCAGCGGTTCCCCATCTCAGCCCAGAAAGCAGGTAGAACAACTTTTGTGGTGCCTTTCAGCTGCCTACCAAGGTAGTGTAAAAACTACTAAGAGAACTCCTGTCTGGCACCTTCCCCGGTGGAGTTGTGCAGGGGGTGTGTTTGGAACATTTTGTCACCGGCCGACTCCAAAATTCAGCGGTTCCCCATCTCAGCCCAGAAAGCAGGTAGAACAACTTTTGTGGTGTCTTTCAGATGCCTACCAGAGCAATGTAAAAACTACCAGGAGAACTCCTGTCTGGCACCTTCCCCGGTGGAGTTGTGCATGGGGTATGTTTGGAACATTTTGTCACCGGCCGACTCCAAAATTCAGCTGTTCCCCATCTCAGCCCAGAAAGCAGGTAGAACAACTTTTGTGGTGCCTTTCAGCTGCCTACCAAGGTAGTGTAAAAACTATTAAGAGAACTCCTGTCTGGCACCTTCCCCGGTGGAGTTGTGCATGGGGTGTGTTTGGAACATTTTGTCACCAGCCGAGTCCAAAATTCAGCGTTTCCCCATCTCAGCCCAGAAAGCAGGTAGAACAACTTTTGTGGTGTCTTTCAGCTGCCTACCGGAGCAATGTAAAAACTACCAGGAGAACTCCTGTCTGGCACCTTCCCCGGTGGAGTTGTGCATGGGGTGTGTTCGGAACATTTTGTCACCAGCCGAGTCCAAAAATTCAGCGGTTCCCCATCTCAGCCCAGAAAGCAGGTAGAACAACTTTTGTGGTGTCTTTCAGCTGCCTACCAATGTAGTGTAAAAACTACTAAGAGAACTCCTGTCTGGCACCTTCCCCGGTGGAGTTGTGCATGGGGTGTCTTTGGAACATTTTGTCACCGGCCGAGTCCAAAATTCAGCGGTTCCCCATCTCAGCCCAGAAAGCAGGTAGAACAACTTTTGTGGTGCCTTTCAGGTGCCTACCAAGGTAGTGTAAAAACTACCAGGAGAACTCCTGTCTGGCACCTTCCCCGGTGGAGTTGTGCATGGGGTGTCTTTGGAACATTTTGTCACCGGCCGAGTCCAAAATTCAGCGGTTCTCCATCTCAGCCCAGAAAGCAGGTAGAACAACTTTTGTGGTGCCTTTCAGCTGCCTACCAAGGTAGTGTAAAAACTACTAAGAGAACTCCTGTCTGGCACCTTCCCCGGTGGAGTTGTGCAGGGGGTGTGTTTGGAACATTTTGTCACCGGCCGACTCCAAAATTCAGCGGTTCCCCATCTCAGCCCAGAAAGCAGGTAGAACAACTTTTGTGGTGTCTTTCAGATGCCTACCGGAGCAATGTAAAAACTACCAGGAGAACTCCTGTCTGGCACCTTCCCCGGTGGAGTTGTGCATGGGGTGTGTTTGGAACATTTTGTCACCGGCCGACTCCAAAATTCAGCGGTTCCCCATCTCAGCCCAGAAAGCAGGTAGAACAACTTTTGTGTTGCCTTTCAGATGCCTACCGGAGCAATGTAAAAACTACCAGGAGAACTCCTGTCTGGCACCTTCCCCGGTGGAGTTGTGCAGGGGGTGTGTTTGGAACATTTTGTCACCGCCCGACTCCAAAATTCAGCGGTTCCCCATCTCAGCCCAGAAAGCAGGTAGAACAACTTTTGTGGTGTCTTTCAGATGCCTACCGGAGCAATGTAAAAACTACCAGGAGAACTCCTGTCTGGCACCTTCCCCGGTGGAGTTGTGCATGGGGTGTGTTTGGAACATTTTGTCACCGGCCGACTCCAAAATTCAGCGGTTCCCCATCTCAGCCCAGAAAGCAGGTAGAACAACTTTTGTGGTGTCCTTTTGATGCCTACCGGAGCAATGTAAAAACTACCAACAGAGCTCGTCCCTGGCACCTTCGCTAGTGGAGTTGTGCATGGGGTGTGTTTGGAACATTTTGTCACCAGCAGAGTCCAAAATTCAGCGGTTCCCCATCTCAGCCCAGAAAGCAGGTAGAACAACTTTTGTGGTGCCTTTCAGCTGCCTACCAAGGTAGTGTAAAAACTACTAAGAGAACTCCTGTCTGGCACCTTCGCCGTTGGAGTTGTGCAGGGGGTGTGTTTGGAACATTTTGTCACCGGCCGAGTCCAAAATTCAGCGGTTCCCCATCTCAGCCCAGAAAGCAGGTAGAACAACTTTTGTGGTGTCTTTCAGATGCCTACCGGAGCAATGTAAAAACTACCAGGAGAACTCCTGTCTGGCACCTTCCCCGGTGGAGTTGTGCATGGGGTGTGTTTGGAACATTTTGTCACCAGCCGAGTCCAAAATTCAGCGGTTCCCCATCTCAGCCCAGAAAGCAGGTAGAACAACTTTTGTGGTGCCTTTCAGATGCCTACCAAGGTAGTGTAAAAACTACCAGGAGAACTGTCTGGCACATTCCCCGGTGGAGTTGTGCAGGGGGTGTGTTTGGAACATTTTGTCACCGGCCGAGTCCAAAATTCAGCGATTCCCCATCTCAGCCCAGAAAGCAGGTAGAACAACTTTTGTGGTGTCCTTTTGATGCCTACCGGAGCAATGTAAAAACTACCAAAAGAGCTCGTCCCTGGCACCTTCGCTAGTGGAGTTGTGCATGGGGTGTGTTTGGAACATTTTGTCACCGGCCGAGTCCAAAATTCAGCGGTTCCCCATCTCAGCCCAGAAAGCAGGTAGAACAACTTTTGTGGTGCCTTTCAGCTGCCTACCAAGGTAGTGTAAAAACTACTAAGAGAACTCCTGTCTGGCACCTTCCCCGGTGGAGTTGTGCAGGGGGTGTGTTTGGAACATTTTGTCACCGGCCGACTCCAAAATTCAGCGGTTCCCCATCTCAGCCCAGAAAGCAGGTAGAACAACTTTTGTGGTGTCTTTCAGATGCCTACCGGAGCAATGTAAAAACTACCAGGAGAACTCCTGTCTGGCACCTTCCCCGGTGGAGTTGTGCATGGGGTGTGTTTGGAACATTTTGTCACCGGCCGACTCCAAAATTCAGCGGTTCCCCATCTCAGCCCAGAAAGCAGGTAGAACAACTTTTGTGGTGTCTTTCAGATGCCTACCGGAGCAATGTAAAAACTACCAGGAGAACTCCTGTCTGGCACCTTCCCCGGTGGAGTTGTGCAGGGGGTGTGTTTGGAACATTTTGTCACCGCCCGACTCCAAAATTCAGCGGTTCCCCATCTCAGCCCAGAAAGCAGGTAGAACAACTTTTGTGGTGTCTTTCAGATGCCTACCGGAGCAATGTAAAAACTACCAGGAGAACTCCTGTCTGGCACCTTCCCCGGTGGAGTTGTGCATGGGGTGTGTTTGGAACATTTTGTCTCTGGCCGAGTCCAAAATTCAGCGGTTCCCCATCTCAGCCCAGAAAGCAGGTAGAACAACTTTTGTGGTGCCTTTCAGCTGCCTACCAAGGTAGTGTAAAAACTACTAAGAGAACTCCTGTCTGGCACCTTCCCCGGTGGAGTTGTGCATGGGGTGTGTTTGGAACATTTTGTCACCGCCCGACTCCAAAATTCAGCGGTTCCCCATCTCAGCCCAGAAAGCAGGTAGAACAACTTTTGTGGTGTCTTTCAGATGCCTACCAAGGTAGTGTAAAAACTACCAGGAGAACTCCTGCCTGGCACCTTCCCCGGTGGAGTTGTGCATGGGGTGTCTTTGGAACATTTTGTCACCGGCCGAGTCCAAAATTCAGCGGTTCCCCATCTCAGCCCAGAAAGCAGGTAGAACAACTTTTGTGGTGTCCTTTTGATGCCTACCGGAGCAATGTAAAAACTACCAAGAGAACTCCTGCCTGGCACCTTCCCCGGTGGAGTTGTGCAGGGGGTGTGTTTGGAACATTTTGTCACCGGCCGAGTCCAAAATTCAGCGGTTCCCCATCTCAGCCCAGAAAGCAGGTAGAACAACTTTTGTGGTGTCTTTCAGATGCCTACCAGAGCAATGTAAAAACTACCAGGAGAACTCCTGTCTGGCACCTTCCCCGGTGGAGTTGTGCATGGGGTGTGTTTGGAACATTTTGTCACCAGCCGAGTCCAAAATTCAGCGGTTCCCCATCTCAGCCCAGAAAGCAGGTAGAACAACTTTTGTGGTGGCTTTCAGATGCCTACCAAGGTAGTGTAAAAACTACTAAGAGAACTCCTGTCTGGCACCTTCGCCGGTGGAGTTGTGCAGGGGGTGTGTTTGGAACATTTTGTCACCGGCCGAGTCCAAAATTCAGCGGTTCCCCATCTCAGCCCAGAAAGCAGGTAGAACAACTTTTGTGGTGTCTTTCAGATGCCTACCAGAGCAATGTAAAAACTACCAGGAGAACTCCTGTCTGGCACCTTCCCCGGTGGAGTTGTGCATGGGGTGTGTTTGGAACATTTTGTCACCAGCCGAGTCCAAAATTCAGCGGTTCCCCATCTCAGCCCAGAAAGCAGGTAGAACAACTTTTGTGGTGCCTTTCAGATGCCTACCAAGGTAGTGTAAAAACTACCAGGAGAACTGTCTGGCACCTTCCCCGGTGGAGTTGTGCAGGGGGTGTGTTTGGAACATTTTGTCACCGGCCGAGTCCAAAATTCAGCGATTCCCCATCTCAGCCCAGAAAGCAGGTAGAACAACTTTTGTGGTGTCCTTTTGATGCCTACCGGAGCAATGTAAAAACTACCAAAAGAGCTCGTCCCTGGCACCTTCGCTAGTGGAGTTGTGCATGGGGTGTGTTTGGAACATTTTGTCACCGGCCGACTCCAAAATTCAGCTGTTCCCCATCTCAGCCCAGAAAGCAGGTAGAACAACTTTTGTGGTGCCTTTCAGCTGCCTACCAAGGTAGTGTAAAAACTATTATTGAACTCCTGTCTGGCACCTTCCCCGGTGGAGTTGTGCATGGGGTGTGTTCGGAATATTTTGTCACCAGCCGAGTCCAAAAATTCAGCGGTTCCCCATCTCAGCCCAGAAAGCAGGTAGAACAACTTTTGTGGTGCCTTTTAAATGCCTACCAAGGTAGTGTAAAAACTACCAAGAGAACTCCTGCCTGGCACCTTCCCCGGGGAGTTGTGCATAGGGTGTGTTTGGAACATTTTGTCACCGGCCGACTCCAAAATTCAGCGGTTCCCCATCTCAGCCCAGAAAGCAGGTAGAACAACTTTTGTGGTGCCTTTCAGGTGCCTACCAAGGTAGTGTAAAATCTACCAGGAGAACTCCTGTCTGGCACCTTCCCCGGTGGAGTTGTGCAGGGGGTGTGTTTGGAACATTTTGTCACCAGCCGAGTCCAAAATTCAGCGGTTCCCCATCTCAGCCCAGAAAGCAGGTAGAACAACTTTTGTGGTGTCTTTCAGATGCCTACCGGAGCAATGTAAAAACTACCAGGAGAACTCCTGTCTGGCACCTTCCCCGGTGGAGTTGTGCATGGGGTGTGTTTGGAACATTTTGTCACCAGCCGACTCCAAAATTCAGCGTTTCCCCATCTCAGCCCAGAAAGCAGGTAGAACAACTTTTGTGGTGCCTTTCAAATGCCTACCAAGGTAGTGTAAAAACTACCAGGAGAACTCCTGTCTGGCACCTTCCCCGGTGGAGTTGTGCAGGGGGTGTCTTTGGAACATTTTGTCACCGGCCGAGTCCAAAATTCAGCGGTTCCCCATCTCAGCCCAGAAAGCAGGTAGAACATCTTTTGTGGTGTATTTTAGATGCCTACCGGAGCAATGTAAAAACTACCAGGAGAACTCCTGTCTGGCACCTTCCCCGGTATAGTTGTGCAGGGGGTGTCTTTGGAACATTTTGTCACCAGCCGAGTCCAAAATTCAGCTGTTCCCCATCACAGCCCAGAAAGCAGGTAGAACAACTTTTGTGGTGTCTTTTAGATGCCTACCAAGGTAGTGTAAAAACTATCAAGAGAACGCCTGTCTGGCACCTTCCCCGGTGGAGTTTTGCAGGGGGTGTGTTTGGAACATTTTGTCACCGGCCGAGTCCAAAATTCAGCGGTTCCCCATCTCAGCCCAGAAAGCAGGTAGAACAACTTTTGTGGTGCCTTTCAGCTGCCTACCAAGGTAGTGTAAAAACTACCAGGAGAACTCCTGTCTGGCACCTTCGCTAGTGGAGTTGTGCAGGGGGTGTGTTTGGAACATTTTGTCACCGGCCGAGTCCAAAATTCAGCGGTTCCCCATCTCAGCCCAGAAAGCAGGTAGAACAACTTTTGTGGTGTCTTTCAGATGCCTACCGGAGCAATGTAAAAACTACCAGGAGAACTCCTGTCTGGCACCTTCCCCGGTGGAGTTGTGCAGGGGGTGTGTTTGGAACATTTTGTCACCGCCCGACTCCAAAATTCAGCGGTTCCCCATCTCAGCCCAGAAAGCAGGTAGAACAACTTTTGTGGTGCCTTTCAGGTGCCTACCAAGGTAGTGTAAAAACTACCAGGAAAACTCCTGTCTGGCACCTTCCCCGGTGGAGTTGTGCATGGGGTGTGTTTGGAACATTTTGTCACCGGCCGAGTCCAAAATTCAGCGGTTCCCCATCTCAGCCCAGAAAGCAGGTAGAACAACTTTTGTGCTGCCTTTCAGCTCCCTACCAAGGTAGTGTAAAATCTATCAAGAGAACTCCTGCCTGGCACCTTCCCCGGTGGAGTTGTGCAGGGGGTGTGTTTGGAACATTTTGTCACCGGCCGACTCCAAAATTCAGCGGTTCCCCATCTCAGCCCAGAAAGCAGGTAGAACATCTTTTGTGGTGTCTTTTAGATGCCTACCGGAGCAATGTAAAAACTACCAGGAGAACTCCCGTCTGGCACCTTCCCCGGTGGAGTTGTGCAGGGGGTGTGTTTGGAACATTTTGTCACCAGCCGAGTCCAAAATTCAGCTGTTCCCCATCTCAGCCCAGAAAGCAGGTAGAACAACTTTTGTGGTGTCTTTTAGATGCCTACCAAGGTAGTGTAAAAACTATCAAGAGAACGCTTGTCTGGCACCTTGCCCGGTGGAGTTGTGCAGGGGGTGTGTTTGGAACATTTTGTCACCGGCCGAGTCCAAAATTCAGCGATTCCCCATCTCAGCCCAGAAAGCAGGTAGAACAACTTTTGTGGTGCCTTTCAGGTGCCTACCAAGGTAGTGTAAAAACTACCAGGAGAACTCCTGTCTGGCACCTTCCCCGGTGGAGTTGTGCAGGGGGTGTGTTTGGAACATTTTGTCACCGGCCAAGTCCAAAATTCAGCGATTCCCCATCTCAGCCCAGAAAGCAGGTAGAACAACTTTTGTGCTGCCTTTCAGCTCCCTACCAAGGTAGTGTAAAATCTACCAGGAGAACTCCTGTCTGGCACCTTCCCCGGTGGAGTTGTGCAGGGGGTGTGTTTGGAACATTTTGTCACCAGCCGAGTCCAAAATTCAGCGTTTCCCCATCTCAGCCCAGAAAGCAGGTAGAACAACTTTTGTGGTGTCTTTCAGATGCCTACCAAGGTAGTGTAAAAACTTCTAAGAGAACTCCTGTCTGGCACCTTCCCCGGTGGAGTTGTGCATGGGGTGTCTTTGGAACATTTTGTCACCGGCCGAGTCCAAAATTCAGCGATTCCCCATCTCAGCCCAGAAAGCAGATAGAACAACTTTTGTGGTGTCTTTCAGATGCCTACCGGAGCAATGTAAAAACTACCAGGAGAACTCCCGTCTGGCACCTTCCCCGGTGGAGTTGTGCAGGGGGTGTGTTTGGAACATATTGTCACCAGCCGACTCCAAAATTCAGCGTTTCCCCATCTCAGCCCAGAAAGCAGGTAGAACAACTTTTGTGGTGTCTTTCAGATGCCTACCAAGGTAGTGTAAAAACTATCAAGAGAACTCCTGTCTGGCACCTTCCCCGGTGGAATTGTGCAGGGGGTGTGTTTGGAACATTTTGTCACCAGCAGAGTCCAAAATTCAGCGGTTCCCCATCTCAGCCCAGAAAGCAGGTAGAACAACTTTTGTGGTGTCTTTCAGATGCCTACCGGAGCAATGTAAAAACTACTAAGAGAACTCCTGTCTGGCACCTTCCCCGGTGGAGTTGTGCATGGGGTGTGTTTGGAACATTTTGTCACCGGCCGAATCCAAAATTCAGCGATTCCCCATCTCAGCCCAGAAAGCAGGTAGAACAACTTTTGTGCTGCCTTTCAGCTCCCTACCAAGGTAGTGTAAAATCTACCAAGAGAACTCCTGCCTGGCACCTTCCCCGGTGGAGTTGTGCAGGGGGTGTGTTTGGAACATTTTGTCACCGGCCGACTCCAAAATTCAGCGGTTCCCCATCTCAGCCCAGAAAGCAGGTAGAACAACTTTTGTGGTGTCTTTCAGATGCCTACCGGAGCAATGTAAAAACTACTAAGAGAACTCCTGTCTGGCACCTTCCCCGGTGGAGTTGTGCATGGGGTGTGTTTGGAACATTTTGTCACCAGCCGACTCCAAAATTCAGCGGTTCCCCATCTCAGCCCAGAAAGCAGGTAGAACAACTTTTGTGGTGCCTTTCAAATGCCTACCAAGGTAGTGTAAAAACTACCAGGAGAACTCCTGCCTGGCACCTTCCCCGGTGGAGTTGTGCATGGGGTGTCTTTGGAACATTTTGTCACCGGCCGAGTCCAAAATTCAGCGGTTCCCCATCTCAGCCCAGAAAGCAGGTAGAACAACTTTTGTGGTGTCCTTTTGATGCCTACCGGAGCAATGTAAAAACTACCAACAGAGCTCGTCCCTGGCACCTTCGCTAGTGGAGTTGTGCATGTGGTGTGTTTGGAACATTTTGTCACCGGCCGAGTCCAAAATTCAGCGGTTCCCCATCTCAGCCCAGAAAGCAGGTAGAACAACTTTTGTGGTGTCTTTCAGATGCCTACCAGAGCAATGTAAAAACTACCAGGAGAACTCCTGTCTGGCACCTTCCCCGGTGGAGTTGTGCATGGGGTGTGTTTGGAACATTTTGTCACCAGCAGAGTCCAAAATTCAGCGGTTCCCCATCTCAGCCCAGAAAGCAGGTAGAACAACTTTTGTGGTGCCTTTCAGATGCCTACCAAGGTAGTGTAAAAACTACTAAGAGAACTCCTGTCTGGCACCTTCGCCGGTGGAGTTGTGCAGGGGGTGTGTTTGGAACATTTTGTCACCGGCCGAGTCCAAAATTCAGCGGTTCCCCATCTCAGCCCAGAAAGCAGGTAGAACAACTTTTGTGGTGTCTTTCAGATGCCTACCAGAGCAATGTAAAAACTACCAGGAGAACTCCTGTCTGGCACCTTCCCCGGTGGAGTTGTGCAGGGGGTGTGTTTGGAACATTTTGTCACCAGCCGAGTCCAAAATTCAGCGGTTCCCCATCTCAGCCCAGAAAGCAGGTAGAACAACTTTTGTGGTGCCTTTCAGATGCCTACCAAGGTAGTGTAAAAACTACCAGGAGAACTGTCTGGCACCTTCCCCGGTGGAGTTGTGCAGGGGGTGTGTTTGGAACATTTTGTCACCGGCCGAGTCCAAAATTCAGCGGTTCCCCATCTCAGCCCAGAAAGCAGGTAGAACAACTTTTGTGGTGCCTTTCAGGTGCCTACCAAGGTAGTGTAAAAACTATTAAGAGAACTCCTGTCTGGCACCTTCCCCGGTGGAGTTGTGCATGGGGTGTGTTCGGAATATTTTGTCACCAGCCGAGTCCAAAAATTCAGCTGTTCCCCATCTCAGCCCAGAAAGCAGGTAGAACAACTTTTGTGGTGCCTTTTAAATGCCTACCAAGGTAGTGTTATAAACTACTAAGAGAACTCCTGCCTGGCACCTTCCCCGGGGAGTTGTGCATGGGGTATGTTTGGAACATTTTGTCACCGGCCGACTCCAAAATTCAGCGGTTCCCCATCTCAGCCCAGAAAGCAGGTAGAACAACTTTTGTGGTGCCTTTCAGCTGCCTACCAAGGTAGTGTAAAATCTACCAGGAGAACTCCTGTCTGGCACCTTCCCCGGTGGAGTTGTGCATGGGGTGTGTTTGGAACATTTTGTCACCAGCCGAGTCCAAAATTCAGCGGTTCCCCATCTCAGCCCAGAAAGCAGGTAGAACAACTTTTGTGGTGCCTTTCAGATGCCTACCGGAGCAATGTAAAAACTACCAGGAGAACTCCTGTCTGGCACCTTCCCCGGTGGAGTTGTGCATGGGGTGTGTTTGGAACATTTTGTCACCAGCCGACTCCAAAATTCAGCGTTTCCCCATCTCAGCCCAGAAAGCAGGTAGAACAACTTTTGTGGTGCCTTTCAAATGCCTACCAAGGTAGTGTAAAAACTACCAGGAGAACTCCTGCCTGGCAGCTTCCCCGGTGGAGTTGTGCATGGGGTGTCTTTGGAACATTTTGTCACCGGCCGAGTCCAAAATTCAGCGGTTCCCCATCTCAGCCCAGAAAGCAGGTAGAACATCTTTTGTGGTGTCTTTTAGATGCCTACCGGAGCAATGTAAAAACTACCAGGAGAACTCCTGTCTGGCACCTTCCCCGGTATAGTTGTGCAGGGGGTGTCTTTGGAACATTTTGTCACCAGCCGACTCCAAAATTCAGCGGTTCCCCATCACAGCCCAGAAAGCAGGTAGAACAACTTTTGTGGTGTCTTTTAGATGCCTACCAAGGTAGTGTAAAAACTATCAAGAGAACGCTTGTCTGGCACCTTCCCCGGTGGAGTTTTGCAGGGGGTGTGTTTGGAACATTTTGTCACCGGCCGAGTCCAAAATTCAGCGGTTCCCCATCTCAGCCCAGAAAGCAGGTAGAACAACTTTTGTGGTGCCTTTCAGCTGCCTACCAAGGTAGTGTAAAAACTACCAGGAGAACTCCTGTCTGGCACCTTCGCTAGTGGAGTTGTGCAGGGGGTGTGTTTGGAACATTTTGTCACCGGCCGAGTCCAAAATTCAGCGGTTCCCCATCTCAGCCCAGAAAGCAGGTAGAACAACTTTTGTGGTGTCTTTCAGATGCCTACCGGAGCAATGTAAAAACTACCAGGAGAACTCCTGTCTGGCACCTTCCCCGGTGGAGTTGTGCAGGGGGTGTGTTTGGAACATTTTGTCACCGCCCGACTCCAAAATTCAGCGGTTCCCCATCTCAGCCCAGAAAGCAGGTAGAACAACTTTTGTGGTGCCTTTCAGGTGCCTACCAAGGTAGTGTAAAAACTACCAGGAAAACTCCTGTCTGGCACCTTCCCCGGTGGAGTTGTGCATGGGGTGTGTTTGGAACATTTTGTCACCGGCCGAGTCCAAAATTCAGCGGTTCCCCATCTCAGCCCAGAAAGCAGGTAGAACAACTTTTGTGCTGCCTTTCAGCTCCCTACCAAGGTAGTGTAAAATCTGCCAGGAGAACTCCTGTCTGGCACCTTCCCCGGTGGAGTTGTGCAGGGGGTGTGTTTGGAACATTTTGTCACCGGCCGACTCCAAAATTCAGCGGTTCCCCATCTCAGCCCAGAAAGCAGGTAGAACATCTTTTGTGGTGTCTTTTAGATGCCTACCGGAGCAATGTAAAAACTACCAGGAGAACTCCCGTCTGGCACCTTCCCCGGTGGAGTTGTGCAGGGGGTGTGTTTGGAACATTTTGTCACCAGCCGAGTCCAAAATTCAGCTGTTCCCCATCTCAGCCCAGAAAGCAGGTAGAACAACTTTTGTGGTGTCTTTTAGATGCCTCCCAAGGTAGTGTAAAAACTATCAAGAGAACGCTTGTCTGGCACCTTCCCCGGTGGAGTTGTGCAGGGGGTGTGTTTGGAACATTTTGTCACCGGCCGAGTCCAAAATTCAGCGATTCCCCATCTCAGCCCAGAAAGCAGGTAGAACAACTTTTGTGGTGCCTTTCAGGTGCCTACCAAGGTAGTGTAAAAACTACCAGGAGAACTCCTGTCTGGCACCTTCCCCGGTGGAGTTGTGGAGGGGGTGTGTTTGGAACATTTTGTCACCGGCCAAGTCCAAAATTCAGCGATTCCCCATCTCAGCCCAGAAAGCAGGTAGAACAACTTTTGTGCTGCCTTTCAGCTCCCTACCAAGGTAGTGTAAAATCTACCAGGAGAACTCCTGTCTGGCACCTTCCCCGGTGGAGTTGTGCATGGGGTGTCTTTGGAACATTTTGTCACCAGCCGAGTCCAAAATTCAGTGTTTCCCCATCTCAGCCCAGAAAGCAGGTAGAACAACTTTTGTGGTGTCTTTCAGATGCCTACCAAGGTAGTGTAAAAACTTCTAAGAGAACTCCTGTCTGGCACCTTCCCCGGTGGAGTTGTGCATGGGGTGTCTTTGGAACATTTTGTCACCGGCCGAGTCCAAAATTCAGCGATTCCCCATCTCAGCCCAGAAAGCAGATAGAACAACTTTTGTGGTGTCTTTCAGATGCCTACCGGAGCAATGTAAAAACTACCAGGAGAACTCCCGTCTGGCACCTTCCCCGGTGGAGTTGTGCAGGGGGTGTGTTTGGAACATATTGTCACCAGCCGACTCCAAAATTCAGCGTTTCCCCATCTCAGCCCAGAAAGCAGGTAGAACAACTTTTGTGGTGTCTTTCAGATGCCTACCAAGGTAGTGTAAAAACTATCAAGAGAACTCCTGTCTGGCACCTTCCCCGGTGGAGTTGTGCATGGGGTGTGTTTGGAACATTTTGTCACCAGCCGAGTCCAAAATTCAGCGGTTCCCCATCTCAGCCCAGAAAGCAGGTAGAACAACTTTTGTGGTGTCTTTCAGATGCCTACCGGAGCAATGTAAAAACTACTAAGAGAACTCCTGTCTGGCACCTTCCCCGGTGGAGTTGTGCATGGGGTGTGTTTGGAACATTTTGTCACCGGCCGAGTCCAAAATTCAGCGGTTCCCCATCTCAGCCCAGAAAGCAGGTAGAACAACTTTTGTGCTGCCTTTCAGCTCCCTACCAAGGTAGTGTAAAATCTACCAAGAGAACTCCTGCCTGGCACCTTCCCCGGTGGAGTTGTGCAGGGGGTGTGTTTGGAACATTTTGTCACCGGCCGACTCCAAAATTCAGCGGTTCCCCATCTCAGCCCAGAAAGCAGGTAGAACAACTTTTGTGGTGTCTTTCAGATGCCTACCGGAGCAATGTAAAAACTACTAAGAGAACTCCTGTCTGGCACCTTCCCCGGTGGAGTTGTGCATGGGGTGTGTTTGGAACATTTTGTCACCAGCCGACTCCAAAATTCAGCGTTTCCCCATCTCAGCCCAGAAAGCAGGTAGAACAACTTTTGTGGTGCCTTTCAAATGCCTACCAAGGTAGTGTAAAAACTACCAGGAGAACTCCTGTCTGGCACCTTCCCCGGTGGAGTTGTGCAGGGGGTGTCTTTGGAACATTTTGTCACCAGCCGAGTCCAAAATTCAGCTGTTCCCCATCACAGCCCAGAAAGCAGGTAGAACAACTTTTGTGGTGTCTTTTAGATGCCTACCAAGGTAGTGTAAAAACTATCAAGAGAACGCTTGTCTGGCACCTTCCCCGGTGGAGTTTTGCAGGGGGTGTGTTTGGAACATTTTGTCACCGGCCGAGTCCAAAATTCAGCGGTTCCCCATCTCAGCCCAGAAAGCAGGTAGAACATCTTTTGTGGTGTCTTTTAGATGCCTACCGGAGCAATGTAAAAACTACCAGGAGAACTCCCGTCTGGCACCTTCCCCGGTGGAGTTGTGCAGGGGGTGTGTTTGGAACATTTTGTCACCGGCCGACTCCAAAATTCAGCGGTTCCCCATCTCAGCCCAGAAAGCAGGTAGAACAACTTTTGTGGTGTCTTTCAGATGCCTACCAAGGTAGTGTAAAAACTACCAGGAGAACTCCTGTCTGGCACCTTCCCCGGTGGAGTTGTGCAGGGGGTGTGTTTGGAACATTTTGTCACCGGCCAAGTCCAAAATTCAGCGTTTCCCCATCTCAGCCCAGAAAGCAGGTAGAACAACTTTTGTGGTGTCTTTCAGATGCCTACCAAGGTAGTGTAAAAACTTCTAAGAGAACTCCTGTCTGGCACCTTCCCCGGTGGAGTTGTGCATGGGGTGTGTTTGGAACATTTTGTCACCGGCCGAGTCCAAAATTCAGCGATTCCCCATCTCAGCCCAGAAAGCAGATAGAACAACTTTTGTGGTGTCTTTCAGATGCCTACCGGAGCAATGTAAAAACTACCAGGAGAACTCCCGTCTGGCACCTTCCCCGGTGGAGTTGTGCAGGGGGTGTGTTTGGAACATATTGTCACCAGCCGACTCCAAAATTCAGCGTTTCCCCATCTCAGCCCAGAAAGCAGGTAGAACAACTTTTGTGGTGTCTTTCAGATGCCTACCAAGGTAGTGTAAAAACTATCAAGAGAACTCCTGTCTGGCACCTTCCCCGGTGGAGTTGTGCAGGGGGTGTGTTTGGAACATTTTGTCACCAGCCGAGTCCAAAATTCAGCGGTTCCCCATCTCAGCCCAGAAAGCAGGTAGAACAACTTTTGTGGTGTCTTTCAGATGCCTACCGGAGCAATGTAAAAACTACTAAGAGAACTCCTGTCTGGCACCTTCCCCGGTGGAGTTGTGCATGGGGTGTGTTTGGAACATTTTGTCACCGGCCGAGTCCAAAATTCAGCGATTCCCCATCTCAGCCCAGAAAGCAGGTAGAACAACTTTTGTGCTGCCTTTCAGCTCCCTACCAAGGTAGTGTAAAATCTACCAAGAGAACTCCTGCCTGGCACCTTCCCCGGTGGAGTTGTGCAGGGGGTGTGTTTGGAACATTTTGTCACCGGCCGACTCCAAAATTCAGCGGTTCCCCATCTCAGCCCAGAAAGCAGGTAGAACATCTTTTGTGGTGTCTTTTAGATGCCTACCGGAGCAATGTAAAAACTACCAGGAGAACTCCCGTCTGGCACCTTCCCCGGTGGAGTTGTGCAGGGGGTGTGTTTGGAACATTTTGTCACCAGCCGAGTCCAAAATTCAGCTGTTCCCCATCTCAGCCCAGAAAGCAGGTAGAACAACTTTTGTGGTGTCTTTTAGATGCCTACCAAGGTAGTGTAAAAACTATCAAGAGAACGCTTGTCTGGCACCTTCCCCGGTGGAGTTGTGCAGGGGGTGTGTTTGGAACATTTTGTCACCGGCCGAGTCCAAAATTCAGCGGTTCCCCATCTCAGCCCAGAAAGCAGGTAGAACAACTTTTGTGGTGTCTTTCAGATGCCTACCAAGGTAGTGCAAAAACTCTCAAGAGAACTCTTGTCTGGCACCTTCCCCGGTGGAGTTGTGCATGGGGTGTGTTTGGAACATTTTGTCACCGGCCGAGTTTAAAATTCAGCGATTCCCCATCTCAGCCCAGAAAGCAGGTAGAACAACTTTTGTGCTGCCTTTCAGCTCCCTACCAAGGTAGTGTAAAATCTACCAGGAGAACTCCTGTCTGGCACCTTCCCCGGTGGAGTTGTGCAGGGGGTGTGTTTGGAACATTTTGTCACCAGCCGAGTCCAAAATTCAGCGTTTCCCCATCTCAGCCCAGAAAGCAGGTAGAACAACTTTTGTGGTGTCTTTCAGATGCCTACCAAGGTAGTGTAAAAACTTCTAAGAGAACTCCTGTCTGGCACCTTCCCCGGTGGAGTTGTGCATGGGGTGTGTTTGGAACATTTTGTCACCGGCCGAGTCCAAAATTCAGCGATTCCCCATCTCAGCCCAGAAAGCAGATAGAACAACTTTTGTGGTGTCTTTCAGATGCCTACCGGAGCAATGTAAAAACTACCAGGAGAACTCCCGTCTGGCACCTTCCCCGGTGGAGTTGTGCAGGGGGTGTGTTTGGAACATATTGTCACCAGCCGACTCCAAAATTCAGCGGATCCCCATCTCAGCCCAGAAAGCAGGTAGAACAACTTTTGTGGTGTCTTTCAGATGCCTACCAAGGTAGTGTAAAAACTATCAAGAGAACTCCTGTCTGGCACCTTCCCCGGTGGAGTTGTGCAGGGGGTGTGTTTGGAACATTTTGTCACCAGCCGAGTCCAAAATTCAGCGGTTCCCCATCTCAGCCCAGAAAGCAGGTAGAACAACTTTTGTGGTGCCTTTCAGCTGCCTACCAAGGTAGTGTAAAAACTACCAGGAGAACTCCTGTCTGGCACCTTCGCTAGTGGAGTTGTGCAGGGGGTGTGTTTGGAACATTTTGTCACCGGCCGAGTCCAAAATTCAGCGGTTCCCCATCTCAGCCCAGAAAGCAGGTAGAACAACTTTTGTGCTGCCTTTCAGCTCCCTACCAAGGTAGTGTAAAATCTACCAAGAGAACTCCTGCCTGGCACCTTCCCCGGTGGAGTTGTGCAGGGGGTGTGTTTGGAACATTTTGTCACCGGCCGACTCCAAAATTCAGCGGTTCCCCATCTCAGCCCAGAAAGCAGGTAGATCAACTTTTGTGGTGTCTTTCAGATGCCTACCGGAGCAATGTTAAAACTACCAGGAGAACTCCCGTCTGGCACCTTCCCCGGTGGAGTTGTGCAGGGGGTGTGTTTGGAACATTTTGTCACCAGCCGAGTCCAAAATTCAGCTGTTCCCCATCTCAGCCCAGAAAGCAGGTAGAACAACTTTTGTGGTGTCTTTTAGATGCCTACCAAGGTAGTGTAAAAACTATGAAGAGAACGCTTGTCTGGCACCTTCCCCGGTGGAGTTGTGCAGGGGGTGTGTTTGGAACATTTTGTCACCGGCCGAGTCCAAAATTCAGCGATTCCCCATCTCAGCCCAGAAAGCAGGTAGAACAACTTTTGTGGTGCCTTTCAGGTGCCTACCAAGGTAGTGTAAAAACTACCAGGAGAACTCCTGTCTGGCACCTTCCCCGGTGGAGTTGTGCAGGGGGTGTGTTTGGAACATTTTGTCACCGGCCGAGTCCAAAATTCAGCGATTCCCCATCTCAGCCCAGAAAGCAGATAGAACAACTTTTGTGGTGTCTTTCAGATGCCTACCGGAGCAATGTAAAAACTACCAGGAGAACTCCCGTCTGGCACCTTCCCCGGTGGAGTTGTGCAGGGGGTGTGTTTGGAACATATTGTCACCAGCCGACTCCAAAATTCAGCGTTTCCCCATCTCAGCCCAGAAAGCAGGTAGAACAACTTTTGTGGTGTCTTTCAGATGCCTACCAAGGTAGTGTAAAAACTATCAAGAGAACTCCTGTCTGGCACCTTCCCCGGTGGAGTTGTGCACGGGGTGTGTTTGGAACATTTTGTCACCAGCCGAGTCCAAAATTCAGCGGTTCCCCATCTCAGCCCAGAAAGCAGGTAGAACAACTTTTGTGGTGTCTTTCAGATGCCTACCGGAGCAATGTAAAAACTACTAAGAGAACTCCTGTCTGGCACCTTCCCCGGTGGAGTTGTGCATGGGGTGTGTTTGGAACATTTTGTCACCGGCCGAGTCCAAAATTCAGCGTTTCCCCATCTCAGCCCAGAAAGCAGGTAGAACAACTTTTGTGGTGTCTTTTAGATGCCTACCGGAGCAATGTAAAAACTACCAGGAGAACTCCCGTCTGGCACCTTCCCCGGTGGAGTTGTGCAGGGGGTGTGTTTGGAACATTTTGTCACCAGCCGAGTCCAAAATTCAGCTGTTCCCCATCTCAGCCCAGAAAGCAGGTAGAACAACTTTTGTGGTGTCTTTTAGATGCCTACCAAGGTAGTGTAAAAACTATCAAGAGAACGCTTGTCTGGCACCTTCCCCGGTGGAGTTGTGCAGGGGGTGTGTTTGGAACATTTTGTCACCGGCCGAGTCCAAAATTCAGCGATTCCCCATCTCAGCCCAGAAAGCAGGTAGAACAACTTTTGTGGTGCCTTTCAGGTGCCTACCAAGGTAGTGTAAAAACTACCAGGAGAACTCCTGTCTGGCACCTTCCCCGGTGGAGTTGTGCAGGGGGTGTGTTTGGAACATTTTGTCACCGGCCAAGTCCAAAATTCAGCGATTCCCCATCTCAGCCCAGAAAGCAGGTAGAACAACTTTTGTGCTGCCTTTCAGCTCCCTACCAAGGTAGTGTAAAATCTACCAGGAGAACTCCTGTCTGGCACCTTCCCCGGTGGAGTTGTGCATGGGGTGTGTTTGGAACATTTTGTCACCAGCCGACTCCAAAATTCAGCGTTTCCCCATCTCAGCCCAGAAAGCAGGTAGAACAACTTTTGTGGTGTCTTTCAGATGCCTACCAAGGTAGTGTAAAAACTTCTAAGAGAACTCCTGTCTGGCACCTTCCCCGGTGGAGTTGTGCATGGGGTGTGTTTGGAACATTTTGTCACCGGCCGAGTCCAAAATTCAGCGATTCCCCATCTCAGCCCAGAAAGCAGATAGAACAACTTTTGTGGTGTCTTTCAGATGCCTACCGGAGCAATGTAAAAACTACCAGGAGAACTCCCGTCTGGCACCTTCCCCGGTGGAGTTGTGCAGGGGGTGTGTTTGGAACATATTGTCACCAGCCGACTCCAAAATTCAGCGTTTCCCCATCTCAGCCCAGAAAGCAGGTAGAACAACTTTTGTGGTGTCTTTCAGATGCCTACCAAGGTAGTGTAAAAACTATCAAGAGAACTCCTGTCTGGCACCTTCCCCGGTGGAGTTGTGCAGGGGGTGTGTTTGGAACATTTTGTCACCAGCCGAGTCCAAAATTCAGCGGTTCCCCATCTCAGCCCAGAAAGCAGGTAGAACAACTTTTGTGGTGTCTTTCAGATGCCTACCGGAGCAATGTAAAAACTACCAAGAGAACTCCTGTCTGGCACCTTCCCCGGTGGAGTTGTGCAGGGGGTGTGTTTGGAACATTTTGTCACCGGCCGAGTCCAAAATTCAGCGATTCCCCATCTCAGCCCAGAAAGCAGGTAGAACAACTTTTGTGCTGCCTTTCAGCTCCCTACCAAGGTAGTGTAAAATCTACCAAGAGAACTCCTGCCTGGCACCTTCCCCGGTGGAGTTGTGCAGGGGGTGTGTTTGGAACATTTTGTCACCGGCCGACTCCAAAATTCAGCGGTTCCCCATCTCAGCCCAGAAAGCAGGTAGAACATCTTTTGTGGTGTCTTTTAGATGACTACCGGAGCAATGTAAAAACTACCAGGAGAACTCCCGTCTGGCACCTTCCCCGGTGGAGTTGTGCAGGGGGTGTGTTTGGAACATTTTGTCACCAGCCGAGTCCAAAATTCAGCTGTTCCCCATCTCAGCCCAGAAAGCAGGTAGAACAACTTTTGTGGTGTCTTTTAGATGCCTACCAAGGTAGTGTAAAAACTATCAAGAGAACGCTTGTCTGGCACCTTCCCCGGTGGAGTTGTGCAGGGGGTGTGTTTGGAACATTTTGTCACCGGCCGAGTCCAAAATTCAGCGATTCCCCATCTCAGCCCAGAAAGCAGGTAGAACAACTTTTGTGGTGTCTTTCAGATGCCTACCAAGGTAGTGTAAAAACTCTCAAGAGAACTCTTGTCTGGCACCTTCCCCGGTGGAGTTGTGCATGGGGTGTGTTTGGAACATTTTGTCACCGGCCGAGTTTAAAATTCAGCGATTCCCCATCTCAGCCCAGAAAGCAGGTAGAACAACTTTTGTGCTGCCTTTCAGCTCCCTACCAAGGTAGTGTAAAATCTACCAGGAGAACTCCTGTCTGGCACCTTCGCTAGTGGAGTTGTGCAGGGGGTGTGTTTGGAACATTTTGTCACCAGCCGAGTCCAAAATTCAGCGTTTCCCCATCTCAGCCCAGAAAGCAGGTAGAACAACTTTTGTGGTGTCTTTCAGATGCCTACCAAGGTAGTGTAAAAACTTCTAAGAGAACTCCTGTCTGGCACCTTCCCCGGTGGAGTTGTGCAGGGGGTGTGTTTGGAACATTTTGTCACCGGCCGAGTCCAAAATTCAGCGATTCCCCATCTCAGCCCAGAAAGCAGATAGAACAACTTTTGTGGTGTCTTTCAGATGCCTACCGGAGCAATGTAAAAACTACCAGGAGAACTCCCGTCTGGCACCTTCCCCGGTGGAGTTGTGCAGGGGGTGTGTTTGGAACATTTTGTCACCAGCCGAGTCCAAAATTCAGCGGTTCCCCATCTCAGCCCAGAAAGCAGGTAGAACAACTTTTGTGGTGTCTTTCAGATGCCTACCAAGGTAGTGTAAAAACTATCAAGAGAACTCCTGTCTGGCACCTTCCCCGGTGGAGTTGTGCAGGGGGTGTGTTTGGAACATTTTGTCACCAGCCGAGTCCAAAATTCAGCGGTTCCCCATCTCAGCCCAGAAAGCAGGTAGAACAACTTTTGTGGTGCCTTTCAGATGCCTACCAAGGTAGTGTAAAAACTACCAGGAGAACTCCTGTCTGGCACCTTCGCTAGTGGAGTTGTGCATGGGGTGTGTTTGGAACATTTTGTCACCGGCCGAGTCCAAAATTCAGCGATTCCCCATCTCAGCCCAGAAAGCAGGTAGAACAACTTTTGTGCTGCCTTTCAACTCCCTACCAAGGTAGTGTAAAATCTACCAAGAGAACTCCTGCCTGGCACCTTCCCCGGTGGAGTTGTGCAGGGGGTGTGTTTGGAACATTTTGTCACCAGCCGACTCCAAAATTCAGCGGTTCCCCATCTCAGCCCAGAAAGCAGGTAGAACAACTTTTGTGGTGTCTTTCAGATGCCTACCGGAGCAATGTAAAAACTACCAGGAGAACTCCCGTCTGGCACCTTCCCCGGTGGAGTTGTGCAGGGGGTGTCTTTGGAACATTTTGTCACCAGCCGACTCCAAAATTCAGCGTTTCCCCATCTCAGCCCAGAAAGCAGGTAGAACAACTTTTGTGGTGCCTTTCAAATGCCTACCAAGGTAGTGTAAAAACTACCAGGAGAACTCCTGCCTGGCACCTTCCCCGGTGGAGTTGTGCATGGGGTGTCTTTGGAACATTTTGTCACCGGCCGAGTCCAAAATTCAGCGATTCCCCATCTCAGCCCAGAAAGCAGGTAGAACAACTTTTGTGCTGCCTTTCAGCTCCCTACCAAGGTAGTGTAAAATCTACCAAGAGAACTCCTGTCTGGCACCTTCCCCGGTGGAGTTGTGCAGGGGGTGTGTTTGGAACATTTTGTCACCGGCCGACTCCAAAATTCAGCGGTTCCCCATCTCAGCCCAGAAAGCAGGTAGAACATCTTTTGTGGTGTCTTTTAGATGCCTACCGGAGCAATGTAAAAACTACCAGGAGAACTCCTGTCTGGCACCTTCCCCGGTATAGTTGTGCAGGGGGTGTCTTTGGAACATTTTGTCACCGGCCGAGTCCAAAATTCAGCGGTTCCCCATCTCAGCCCAGAAAGCAGGTAGAACAACTTTTGTGGTGTCTTTTAGATGCCTACCAAGGTAGTGTAAAAACTACCAGGAGAACTCCTGTCTGGCACCTTCCCCGGTGGAGTTGTGCAGGGGGTGTGTTTGGAACATTTTGTCACCGGCCGAGTCCAAAATTCAGCGGTTCCCCATCTCAGCCCAGAAAGCAGGTAGAACAACTTTTGTGGTGCCTTTCAGCTGCCTACCAAGGTAGTGTAAAAACTACCAGGAGAACTCCTGTCTGGCACCTTCGCTAGTGGAGTTGTGCAGGGGGTGTGTTTGGAACATTTTGTCACCGGCCGAGTCCAAAATTCAGCGGTTCCCCATCTCAGCCCAGAAAGCAGGTAGAACAACTTTTGTGGTGCCTTTCAGCTGCCTACCAAGGTAGTGTAAAAACTATTAAGAGTACTCCTGTCTGGCACCTTCCCCGGTGGAGTTGTGCAGGGGGTGTGTTTGGAACATTTTGTCACCGGCCGACTCCAAAATTCAGCGGTTCCCCATCTCAGCCCAGAAAGCAGGTAGAACAACTTTTGTGGTGTCTTTCAGATGCCTACCGGAGCAATGTAAAAACTACCAGGAGAACTCCTGTCTGGCACCTTCCCCGGTGGAGTTGTGCATGGGGTGTGTTCGGAACATTTTGTCACCGGCCGAGTCCAAAATTCAGCGATTCCCCATCTCAGCCCAGAAAGCAGGTAGAACAACTTTTGTGCTGCCTTTCAGCTCCCTACCAAGGTAGTGTAAAATCTACCAAGAGAACTCCTGCCTGGCACCTTCCCCGGTGGAGTTGTGCAGGGGGTGTGTTTGGAACATTTTGTCACCGGCCGACTCCAAAATTCAGCGGTTCCCCATCTCAGCCCAGAAAGCAGGTAGAACATCTTTTGTGGTGTCTTTTAGATGCCTACCGGAGCAATGTAAAAACTACCAGGAGAACTCCCGTCTGGCACCTTCCCCGGTGGAGTTGTGCAGGGGGTGTGTTTGGAACATTTTGTCACCAGCCGAGTCCAAAATTCAGCTGTTCCCCATCTCAGCCCAGAAAGCAGGTAGAACAACTTTTGTGGTGTCTTTTAGATGCCTACCAAGGTAGTGTAAAAACTATCAAGAGAACGCTTGTCTGGCACCTTCCCCGGTGGAGTTGTGCAGGGGGTGTGTTTGGAACATTTTGTCACCGGCCGAGTCCAAAATTCAGCGATTCCCCATCTCAGCCCAGAAAGCAGGTAGAACAACTTTTGTGGTGCCTTTCAGGTGCCTACCAAGGTAGTGTAAAAACTACCAGGAGAACTCCTGTCTGGCACCTTCCCCGGTGGAGTTGTGCAGGGGGTGTGTTTGGAACATTTTGTCACCGGCCAAGTCCAAAATTCAGCGATTCCCCATCTCAGCCCAGAAAGCAGGTAGAACAACTTTTGTGCTGCCTTTCAGCTCCCTACCAAGGTAGTGTAAAATCTACCAGGAGAACTCCTGTCTGGCACCTTCCCCGGTGGAGTTGTGCAGGGGGTGTGTTTGGAACATTTTGTCACCAGCCGAGTCCAAAATTCAGCGTTTCCCCATCTCAGCCCAGAAAGCAGGTAGAACAACTTTTGTGGTGTCTTTCAGATGCCTACCAAGGTAGTGTAAAAACTTCTAAGAGAACTCCTGTCTGGCACCTTCCCCGGTGGAGTTGTGCATGGGGTGTGTTTGGAACATTTTGTCACCGGCCGAGTCCAAAATTCAGCGATTCCCCATCTCAGCCCAGAAAGCAGATAGAACAACTTTTGTGGTGCCTTTCAGCTGCCTACCGGAGCAATGTAAAAACTACCAGGAGAACTCCCGTCTGGCACCTTCCCCGGTGGAGTTGTGCAGGGGGTGTGTTTGGAACATATTGTCACCAGCCGACTCCAAAATTCAGCGGTTCCCCATCTCAGCCCAGAAAGCAGGTAGAACAACTTTTGTGGTGTCTTTCAGATGCCTACCAAGGTAGTGTAAAAACTACCAAGAGAACTCCTGTCTGGCACCTTCCCCGGTGGAGTTGTGCAGGGGGTGTGTTTGGAACATTTTGTCACCAGCCGAGTCCAAAATTCAGCGGTTCCCCATCTCAGCCCAGAAAGCAGGTAGAACAACTTTTGTGGTGTCCTTTTGATGCCTACCGGAGCAATGTAAAAACTACCAACAGAGCTCGTCCCTGGCACCTTCACTAGTGGAGTTGTGCATGGGGTGTGTTTGGAACATTTTGTCACCGCCCGACTCCAAAATTCAGCGGTTCCCCATCTCAGCCCAGAAAGCAGGTAGAACAACTTTTGTGGTGTCTTTCAGATGCCTACCGGAGCAATGTAAAAACTACCAGGAGAACTCCTGTCTGGCACCTTCCCCGGTGGAGTTGTGCAGGGGGTGTGTTTGGAACATTTTGTCACCGGCCGACTCCAAAATTCAGCGGTTCCCCATCTCAGCCCAGAAAGCAGGTAGAACATCTTTTGTGGTGTCTTTTAGATGCCTACCGGAGCAATGTAAAAACTACCAGGAGAACTCCCGTCTGGCACCTTCCCCGGTGGAGTTGTGCAGGGGGTGTGTTTGGAACATTTTGTCACCGGCCGACTCCAAAATTCAGCTGTTCCCCATCTCAGCCCAGAAAGCAGGTAGAACAACTTTTGTGGTGTCTTTTAGATGCCTACCAAGGTAGTGTAAAAACTACCAGGAGAACTCCTGTCTGGCACCTTCCCCGGTGGAGTTGTGCAGGGGGTGTGTTTGGAACATTTTGTCACCGGCCGAGTCCAAAATTCAGCGATTCCCCATCTCAGCCCAGAAAGCAGGTAGAACAACTTTTGTGCTGCCTTTCAGGTGCCTACCAAGGTAGTGTAAAATCTACCAGGAGAACTCCTGTCTGGCACCTTCCCCGGTGGAGTTGTGCAGGGGGTGTGTTTGGAACATTTTGTCACCGGCCGAGTCCAAAATTCAGCGGTTCCCCATCTCAGCCCAGAAAGCAGGTAGAACAACTTTTGTGGTGTCTTTCAGATGCCTACCAAGGTAGTGTAAAAACTTCTAAGAGAACTCCTGTCTGGCACCTTCCCCGGTGGAGTTGTGCATGGGGTGTCTTTGGAACATTTTGTCACCGGCCGAGTCCAAAATTCAGCGATTCCCCATCTCAGCCCAGAAAGCAGATAGAACAACTTTTGTGGTGTCTTTCAGATGCCTACCGGAGCAATGTAAAAACTACCAGGAGAACTCCCGTCTGGCACCTTCCCCGGTGGAGTTGTGCAGGGGGTGTGTTTGGAACATATTGTCACCAGCCGACTCCAAAATTCAGCTGTTCCCCATCTCAGCCCAGAAAGCAGGTAGAACAACTTTTGTGGTGCCTTTCAGATGCCTACCGGAGCAATGTAAAAACTACCAGGAAAACTCCTGTCTGGCACCTTCCCCGGTGGAGTTGTGCAGGGGGTGTGTTTGGAACATATTGTCACCAGCCGAGTCCAAAATTCAGCGATTCCCCATCTCAGCCCAGAAAGCAGGTAGAACAACTTTTGTGGTGTCTTTCAGATGCCTACCAGAGCAATGTAAAAACTACCAGGAGAACTCCCGTCTGGCACCTTCCCCGGTGGAGTTGTGCAGGGGGTGTGTTTGGAACATTTTGTCACCAGCCGAGTCCAAAATTCAGCTGTTCCCCATCTCAGCCCAGAAAGCAGGTAGAACAACTTTTGTGGTGTCTTTCAGATGCCTACCAAGGTAGTGTAAAAACTTCTAAGAGAACTCCTGTCTGGCACCTTCCCCGGTGGAGTTGTGCATGGGGTGTCTTTGGAACATTTTGTCACCGGCCGAGTCCAAAATTCAGCGATTCCCCATCTCAGCCCAGAAAGCAGATAGAACAACTTTTGTGGTGTCTTTCAGATGCCTACCGGAGCAATGTAAAAACTACCAGGAGAACTCCCGTCTGGCACCTTCCCCGGTGGAGTTGTGCAGGGGGTGTGTTTGGAACATATTGTCACCAGCCGAGTCCAAAATTCAGCGGTTCCCCATCTCAGCCCAGAAAGCAGGTAGAACAACTTTTGTGGTGTCTTTCAGATGCCTACCAAGGTACTGTAAAAACTACCAGGAGAACTCCTGTCTGGCACCTTCCCCGGTGGAGTTGTGCAGGGGGTGTCTTTGGAACATTTTGTCACCAGCCGAGTCCAAAATTCAGCGGTTCCCCATCTCAGCCCAGAAAGCAGGTAGAACAACTTTTGTGGTGTCTTTCAGATGCCTACCAGAGCAATGTAAAAACTACCAGGAGAACTCCTGTCTGGCACCTTCCCCGGTGGAGTTGTGCAGGGGGTGTGTTTGGAACATTTTGTCACCAGCCGAGTCCAAAATTCAGCGGTTCCCCATCTCAGCCCAGAAAGCAGGTAGAACAACTTTTGTGGTGTCCTTTTGATGCCTACCGGAGCAATGTAAAAACTACCAACAGAGCTCGTCCCTGGCACCTTCACTAGTGGAGTTGTGCATGGGGTGTGTTTGGAACATTTTGTCACCGCCCGACTCCAAAATTCAGCGGTTCCCCATCTCAGCCCAGAAAGCAGGTAGAACAACTTTTGTGGTGTCTTTCAGATGCCTACCGGAGCAATGTAAAAACTACCAGGAGAACTCCTGTCTGGCACCTTCCCCGGTGGAGTTGTGCAGGGGGTGTGTTTGGAACATTTTGTCACCGGCCGACTCCAAAATTCAGCGGTTCCCCATCTCAGCCCAGAAAACAGGTAGAACATCTTTTGTGGTGTCTTTTAGATGCCTACCGGAGCAATGTAAAAACTACCAGGAGAACTCCCGTCTGGCACCTTCCCCGGTGGAGTTGTGCAGGGAGTGTGTTTGGAACATTTTGTCACCAGCCAACTCCAAAATTCAGCTGTTCCCCATCTCAGCCCAGAAAGCAGGTAGAACAACTTTTGTGGTGTCTTTTAGATGCCTACCAAGGTAGTGTAAAAACTACCAGGAGAACTCCTGTCTGGCACCTTCCCCGGTGGAGTTGTGCAGGGGGTGTGTTTGGAACATTTTGTCACCGGCCGAGTCCAAAATTCAGCGATTCCCCATCTCAGCCCAGAAAGCAGGTAGAACAACTTTTGTGCTGCCTTTCAGGTGCCTACCAAGGTAGTGTAAAATCTACCAGGAGAACTCCTGTCTGGCACCTTCCCCGGTGGAGTTGTGCAGGGGGTGTGTTTGGAACATTTTGTCACCGGCCGAGTCCAAAATTCAGCGGTTCCCCATCTCAGCCCAGAAAGCAGGTAGAACAACTTTTGTGGTGTCTTTCAGATGCCTACCAAGGTAGTGTAAAAACTTCTAAGAGAACTCCTGTCTGGCACCTTCCCCGGTGGAGTTGTGCATGGGGTCTGTTTGGAACATTTTGTCACCGGCCGAGTCCAAAATTCAGCGATTCCCCATCTCAGCCCAGAAAGCAGATAGAACAACTTTTGTGGTGTCTTTCAGATGCCTACCGGAGCAATGTAAAAACTACCAGGAGAACTCCCGTCTGGCACCTTCCCCGGTGGAGTTGTGCAGGGGGTGTGTTTGGAACATATTGTCACCAGCCGACTCCAAAATTCAGCGGTTCCCCATCTCAGCCCAGAAAGCAGGTAGAACAACTTTTGTGGTGCCTTTCAGATGCCTACCGGAGCAATGTAAAAACTACCAGGAAAACTCCTGTCTGGCACCTTCCCCGGTGGAGTTGTGCAGGGGGTGTGTTTGGAACATATTGTCACCAGCCGAGTCCAAAATTCAGCGATTCCCCATCTCAGCCCAGAAAGCAGGTAGAACAACTTTTGTGGTGTCTTTCAGATGCCTACCAGAGCAATGTAAAAACTACCAGGAGAACTCCCGTCTGGCACCTTCCCCGGTGGAGTTGTGCAGGGGGTGTGTTTGGAACATTTTGTCACCAGCCGAGTCCAAAATTCAGCTGTTCCCCATCTCAGCCCAGAAAGCAGGTAGAACAACTTTTGTGGTGTCTTTCAGATGCCTACCAAGGTAGTGTAAAAACTTCTAAGAGAACTCCTGTCTGGCACCTTCCCCGGTGGAGTTGTGCATGGGGTGTCTTTGGAACATTTTGTCACCGGCCGAGTCCAAAATTCAGCGATTCCCCATCTCAGCCCAGAAAGCAGATAGAACAACTTTTGTGGTGTCTTTCAGATGCCTACCGGAGCAATGTAAAAACTACCAGGAGAACTCCCGTCTGGCACCTTCCCCGGTGGAGTTGTGCAGGGGGTGTGTTTGGAACATATTGTCACCAGCCGAGTCCAAAATTCAGCGTTTCCCCATCTCAGCCCAGAAAGCAGGTAGAACAACTTTTGTGGTGTCTTTCAGATGCCTACCAAGGTACTGTAAAAACTACCAGGAGAACTCCTGTCTGGCACCTTCCCCGGTGGAGTTGTGCAGGGGGTGTCTTTGGAACATTTTGTCACCAGCCGAGTCCAAAATTCAGCGGTTCCCCATCTCAGCCCAGAAAGCAGGTAGAACAACTTTTGTGGTGTCTTTCAGATGCCTACCAGAGCAATGTAAAAACTACCAGGAGAACTCCTGTCTGGCACCTTCCCCGGTGGAGTTGTGCAGGGGGTGTGTTTGGAACATTTTGTCACCAGCCGAGTCCAAAATTCAGCGGTTCCCCATCTCAGCCCAGAAAGCAGGTAGAACAACTTTTGTGGTGTCCTTTTGATGCCTACCGGAGCAATGTAAAAACTACCAACAGAGCTCGTCCCTGGCACCTTCACTAGTGGAGTTGTGCATGGGGTGTGTTTGGAACATTTTGTCACCGCCCGACTCCAAAATTCAGCGGTTCCCCATCTCAGCCCAGAAAGCAGGTAGAACAACTTTTGTGGTGTCTTTCAGATGCCTACCGGAGCAATGTAAAAACTACCAGGAGAACTCCTGCCTGGCACCTTCCCCGGTGGAGTTGTGCAGGGGGTGTGTTTGGAACATTTTGTCACCGGCCGACTCCAAAATTCAGCGGTTCCCCATCTCAGCCCAGAAAGCAGGTAGAACATCTTTTGTGGTGTCTTTTAGATGCCTACCGGAGCAATGTAAAAACTACCAGGAGAACTCCCGTCTGGCACCTTCCCCGGTGGAGTTGTGCAGGGGGTGTGTTTGGAACATTTTGTCACCAGCCGACTCCAAAATTCAGCTGTTCCCCATCTCAGCCCAGAAAGCAGGTAGAACAACTTTTGTGGTGTCTTTTAGATGCCTACCAAGGTAGTGTAAAAACTACCAGGAGAACTCCTGTCTGGCACCTTCCCCGGTGGAGTTGTGCATGGGGTGTGTTTGGAACATTTTGTCACCGGCCGAGTCCAAAATTCAGCGATTCCCCATCTCAGCCCAGAAAGCAGGTAGAACAACTTTTGTGCTGCCTTTCAGGTGCCTACCAAGGTAGTGAAAATCTACCAGGAGAACTCCTGTCTGGCACCTTCCCCGGTGGAGTTGTGCAGGGGGTGTGTTTGGAACATTTTGTCACCGGCCGAGTCCAAAATTCAGCGGTTCCCCATCTCAGCCCAGAAAGCAGGTAGAACAACTTTTGTGGTGTCTTTCAGATGCCTACCAAGGTAGTGTAAAAACTTCTAAGAGAACTCCTGTCTGGCACCTTCCCCGGTGGAGTTGTGCATGGGGTGTCTTTGGAACATTTTGTCACCGGCCGAGTCCAAAATTCAGCGATTCCCCATCTCAGCCCAGAAAGCAGATAGAACAACTTTTGTGGTGTCTTTCAGATGCCTACCGGAGCAATGTAAAAACTACCAGGAGAACTCCCGTCTGGCACCTTCCCCGGTGGAGTTGTGCAGGGGGTGTGTTTGGAACATATTGTCACCAGCCGACTCCAAAATTCAGCGGTTCCCCATCTCAGCCCAGAAAGCAGGTAGAACAACTTTTGTGGTGCCTTTCAGATGCCTACCGGAGCAATGTAAAAACTACCAGGAAAACTCCTGTCTGGCACCTTCCCCGGTGGAGTTGTGCAGGGGGTGTGTTTGGAACATATTGTCACCAGCCGAGTCCAAAATTCAGCGATTCCCCATCTCAGCCCAGAAAGCAGGTAGAACAACTTTTGTGGTGTCTTTCAGATGCCTACCAGAGCAATGTAAAAACTACCAGGAGAACTCCCGTCTGGCACCTTCCCCGGTGGAGTTGTGCAGGGGGTGTGTTTGGAACATTTTGTCACCAGCCGAGTCCAAAATTCAGCTGTTCCCCATCTCAGCCCAGAAAGCAGGTAGAACAACTTTTGTGGTGTCTTTCAGATGCCTACCAAGGTAGTGTAAAAACTTCTAAGAGAACTCCTGTCTGGCACCTTCCCCGGTGGAGTTGTGCATGGGGTGTCTTTGGAACATTTTGTCACCGGCCGAGTCCAAAATTCAGCGATTCCCCATCTCAGCCCAGAAAGCAGATAGAACAACTTTTGTGGTGTCTTTCAGATGCCTACCGGAGCAATGTAAAAACTACCAGGAGAACTCCCGTCTGGCACCTTCCCCGGTGGAGTTGTGCAGGGGGTGTGTTTGGAACATATTGTCACCAGCCGAGTCCAAAATTCAGTGTTTCCCCATCTCAGCCCAGAAAGCAGGTAGAACAACTTTTGTGGTGTCTTTCAGATGCCTACCAAGGTAGTGTAAAAACTATCAAGAGAACTCTTGTCTGGCACCTTCCCCGGTGGAGTTGTGCAGGGGGTGTGTTTGGAACATTTTGTCACCAGCCGAGTCCAAAATTCAGCGGTTCCCCATCTCAGCCCAGAAAGCAGGTAGAACAACTTTTGTGGTGCCTTTCAGATGCCTACCAAGGTAGTGTAAAAACTACCAGGAGAACTCCTGTCTGGCACCTTCGCTAGTGGAGTTGTGCAGGGGGTGTGTTTGGAACATTTTGTCACCGGCCGAGTCCAAAATTCAGCGATTCCCCATCTCAGCCCAGAAAGCAGGTAGAACAACTTTTGTGCTGCCTTTCAACTCCCTACCAAGGTAGTGTAAAATCTACCAAGAGAACTCCTGCCTGGCACCTTCCCCGGTGGAGTTGTGCAGGGGGTGTGTTTGGAACATTTTGTCACCAGCCGACTCCAAAATTCAGCGGTTCCCCATCTCAGCCCAGAAAGCAGGTAGAACAACTTTTGTGGTGTCTTTCAGATGCCTACCGGAGCAATGTAAAAACTACCAGGAGAACTCCCGTCTGGCACCTTCCCCGGTGGAGTTGTGCAGGGGGTGTCTTTGGAACATTTTGTCACCAGCCGACTCCAAAATTCAGCGTTTCCCCATCTCAGCCCAGAAAGCAGGTAGAACAACTTTTGTGGTGCCTTTCAAATGCCTACCAAGGTAGTGTAAAAACTACCAGGAGAACTCCTGCCTGGCACCTTCCCCGGTGGAGTTGTGCATGGGGTGTCTTTGGAACATTTTGTCACCGGCCGAGTCCAAAATTCAGCGATTCCCCATCTCAGCCCAGAAAGCAGGTAGAACAACTTTTGTGCTGCCTTTCAGCTCCCTACCAAGGTAGTGTAAAATCTACCAAGAGAACTCCTGTCTGGCACCTTCCCCGGTGGAGTTGTGCAGGGGGTGTGTTTGGAACATTTTGTCACCGGCCGACTCCAAAATTCAGCGGTTCCCCATCTCAGCCCAGAAAGCAGGTAGAACATCTTTTGTGGTGTCTTTTAGATGCCTACCGGAGCAATGTAAAAACTACCAGGAGAACTCCTGTCTGGCACCTTCCCCGGTATAGTTGTGCAGGGGGTGTCTTTGGAACATTTTGTCACCGGCCGAGTCCAAAATTCAGTGGTTCCCCATCTCAGCCCAGAAAGCAGGTAGAACAACTTTTGTGGTGTCTTTTAGATGCCTACCAAGGTAGTGTAAAAACTATCAAGAGAACGCTTGTCTGGCACCTTCCCCGGTGGAGTTTTGCAGGGGGTGTGTTTGGAACATTTTGTCACCGGCCGAGTCCAAAATTCAGCGGTTCCCCATCTCAGCCCAGAAAGCAGGTAGAACAACTTTTGTGGTGCCTTTCAGCTGCCTACCAAGGTAGTGTAAAAACTACCAGGAGAACTCCTGTCTGGCACCTTCGCTAGTGGAGTTGTGCAGGGGGTGTGTTTGGAACATTTTGTCACCGGCCGAGTCCAAAATTCAGCGGTTCCCCATCTCAGCCCAGAAAGCAGGTAGAACAACTTTTGTGGTGTCTTTCAGATGCCTACCGGAGCAATGTAAAAACTACCAGGAGAACTCCTGTCTGGCACCTTCCCCGGTGGAGTTGTGCAGGGGGTGTGTTTGGAACATTTTGTCACCGCCCGACTCCAAAATTCAGCGGTTCCCCATCTCAGCCCAGAAAGCAGGTAGAACAACTTTTGTGCTGCCTTTCAGGTGCCTACCAAGGTAGTGTAAAAACTACCAGGAAAACTCCTGTCTGGCACCTTCGCCGGTGGAGTTGTGCATGGGGTGTGTTTGGAACATTTTGTCACCGGCCGAGTCCAAAATTCAGCGATTCCCCATCTCAGCCCAGAAAGCAGGTAGAACAACTTTTGTGCTGCCTTTCAGCTCCCTACCAAGGTAGTGTAAAATCTACCAAGAGAACTCCTGTCTGGCACCTTCCCCGGTGGAGTTGTGCAGGGGGTGTGTTTGGAACATTTTGTCACCGGCCGACTCCAAAATTCAGCGGTTCCCCATCTCAGCCCAGAAAGCAGGTAGAACATCTTTTGTGGTGTCTTTTAGATGCCTACCGGAGCAATGTAAAAACTACCAGGAGAACTCCCGTCTGGCACCTTCCCCGGTGGAGTTGTGCAGGGGGTGTGTTTGGAACATTTTGTCACCAGCCGAGTCCAAAATTCAGCTGTTCCCCATCTCAGCCCAGAAAGCAGGTAGAACAACTTTTGTGGTGTCTTTTAGATGCCTACCAAGGTAGTGTAAAAACTATCAAGAGAACGCTTGTCTGGCACCTTCCCCGGTGGAGTTGTGCAGGGGGTGTGTTTGGAACATTTTGTCACCGGCCGAGTCCAAAATTCAGCGATTCCCCATCTCAGCCCAGAAAGCAGGTAGAACAACTTTTGTGGTGCCTTTCAGGTGCCTACCAAGGTAGTGTAAAAACTACCAGGAGAACTCCTGTCTGGCACCTTCCCCGGTGGAGTTGTGCAGGGGGTGTGTTTGGAACATTTTGTCACCGGCCAAGTCCAAAATTCAGCGATTCCCCATCTCAGCCCAGAAAGCAGGTAGAACAACTTTTGTGCTGCCTTTCAGCTCCCTACCAAGGTAGTGTAAAATCTACCAGGAGAACTCCTGTCTGGCACCTTCCCCGGTGGAGTTGTGCAGGGGGTGTGTTTGGAACATTTTGTCACCAGCCGACTCCAAAATTCAGCGTTTCCCCATCTCAGCCCAGAAAGCAGGTAGAACAACTTTTGTGGTGTCTTTCAGATGCCTACCAAGGTAGTGTAAAAACTTCTAAGAGAACTCCTGTCTGGCACCTTCCCCGGTGGAGTTGTGCATGGGGTGTGTTTGGAACATTTTGTCACCGGCCGAGTCCAAAATTCAGCGATTCCCCATCTCAGCCCAGAAAGCAGATAGAACAACTTTTGTGGTGCCTTTCAGCTGCCTACCGGAGCAATGTAAAAACTACCAGGAGAACTCCCGTCTGGCACCTTCCCCGGTGGAGTTGTGCAGGGGGTGTGTTTGGAACATATTGTCACCAGCCGACTCCAAAATTCAGCGGTTCCCCATCTCAGCCCAGAAAGCAGGTAGAACAACTTTTGTGGTGTCTTTCAGATGCCTACCAAGGTAGTGTAAAAACTATCAAGAGAACTCCTGTCTGGCACCTTCCCCGGTGGAGTTGTGCAGGGGGTGTGTTTGGAACATTTTGTCACCAGCCGAGTCCAAAATTCAGCGGTTCCCCATCTCAGCCCAGAAAGCAGGTAGAACAACTTTTGTGGTGTCCTTTTGATGCCTACCGGAGCAATGTAAAAACTACCAACAGAGCTCGTCCCTGGCACCTTCACTAGTGGAGTTGTGCATGGGGTGTGTTTGGAACATTTTGTCACCGCCCGACTCCAAAATTCAGCGGTTCCCCATCTCAGCCCAGAAAGCAGGTAGAACAACTTTTGTGGTGTCTTTCAGATGCCTACCGGAGCAATGTAAAAACTACCAGGAGAACTCCTGTCTGGCACCTTCCCCGGTGGAGTTGTGCAGGGGGTGTGTTTGGAACATTTTGTCACCGGCCGACTCCAAAATTCAGCGGTTCCCCATCTCAGCCCAGAAAGCAGGTAGAACATCTTTTGTGGTGTCTTTTAGATGCCTACCGGAGCAATGTAAAAACTACCAGGAGAACTCCCGTCTGGCACCTTCCCCGGTGGAGTTGTGCAGGGGGTGTGTTTGGAACATTTTGTCACCAGCCGACTCCAAAATTCAGCTGTTCCCCATCTCAGCCCAGAAAGCAGGTAGAACAACTTTTGTGGTGTCTTTTAGATGCCTACCAAGGTAGTGTAAAAACTACCAGGAGAACTCCTGTCTGGCACCTTCCCCGGTGGAGTTGTGCAGGGGGTGTGTTTGGAACATTTTGTCACCGGCCGAGTCCAAAATTCAGCGATTCCCCATCTCAGCCCAGAAAGCAGGTAGAACAACTTTTGTGCTGCCTTTCAGGTGCCTACCAAGGTAGTGTAAAATCTACCAGGAGAACTCCTGTCTGGCACCTTCCCCGGTGGAGTTGTGCAGGGGGTGTGTTTGGAACATTTTGTCACCGGCCGAGTCCAAAATTCAGCGGTTCCCCATCTCAGCCCAGAAAGCAGGTAGAACAACTTTTGTGGTGTCTTTCAGATGCCTACCAAGGTAGTGTAAAAACTTCTAAGAGAACTCCTGTCTGGCACCTTCCCCGGTGGAGTTGTGCATGGGGTGTCTTTGGAACATTTTGTCACCGGCCGAGTCCAAAATTCAGCGATTCCCCATCTCAGCCCAGAAAGCAGATAGAACAACTTTTGTGGTGTCTTTCAGATGCCTACCGGAGCAATGTAAAAACTACCAGGAGAACTCCCGTCTGGCACCTTCCCCGGTGGAGTTGTGCAGGGGGTGTGTTTGGAATATATTGTCACCAGCCGACTCCAAAATTCAGCGGTTTCCCATCTCAGCCCAGAAAGCAGGTAGAACAACTTTTGTGGTGCCTTTCAGATGCCTACCGGAGCAATGTAAAAACTACCAGGAAAACTCCTGTCTGGCACCTTCCCCGGTGGAGTTGTGCAGGGGGTGTGTTTGGAACATATTGTCACCAGCCGAGTCCAAAATTCAGCGATTCCCCATCTCAGCCCAGAAAGCAGGTAGAACAACTTTTGTGGTGTCTTTCAGATGCCTACCAAGGTACTGTAAAAACTACCAGGAGAACTCCTGTCTGGCACCTTCCCCGGTGGAGTTGTGCAGGGGGTGTCTTTGGAACATTTTGTCACCAGCCGAGTCCAAAATTCAGCGGTTCCCCATCTCAGCCCAGAAAGCAGGTAGAACAACTTTTGTGGTGTCTTTCAGATGCCTACCAGAGCAATGTAAAAACTACCAGGAGAACTCCTGTCTGGCACCTTCCCCGGTGGAGTTGTGCAGGGGGTGTGTTTGGAACATTTTGTCACCAGCAGAGTCCAAAATTCAGCGGTTCCCCATCTCAGCCCAGAAAGCAGGTAGAACAACTTTTGTGGTGTCCTTTTGATGCCTACCGGAGCAATGTAAAAACTACCAACAGAGCTCGTCCCTGGCACCTTCACTAGTGGAGTTGTGCATGGGGTGTGTTTGGAACATTTTGTCACCGCCCGACTCCAAAATTCAGCGGTTCCCCATCTCAGCCCAGAAAGCAGGTAGAACAACTTTTGTGGTGTCTTTCAGATGCCTACCGGAGCAATGTAAAAACTACCAGGAGAACTCCTGTCTGGCACCTTCCCCGGTGGAGTTGTGCAGGGGGTGTGTTTGGAACATTTTGTCACCGGCCGAGTCCAAAATTCAGCGGTTCCCCATCTCAGCCCAGAAAGCAGGTAGAACAACTTTTGTGGTGTCTTTCAGATGCCTACCAAGGTAGTGTAAAAACTATCAAGAGAACGCTTGTCTGGCACCTTCCCCGGTGGAGTTGTGCATGGGGTGTGTTTGGAACATTTTGTCACCGGCCGAGTCCAAAATTCAGCGGTTCCCCATCTCAGCCCAGAAAGCAGGTAGAACAACTTTTGTGGTGTCTTTTAGATGCCTACCAAGGTAGTGTAAAAACTACCAGGAGAACTCCTGTCTGGCACCTTCCCCGGTGGAGTTGTGCAGGGGGTGTGTTTGGAACATTTTGTCACCGGCCGAGTCCAAAATTCAGCGATTCCCCATCTCAGCCCAGAAAGCAGGTAGAACAACTTTTGTGCTGCCTTTCAGGTGCCTACCAAGGTAGTGTAAAATCTACCAGGAGAACTCCTGTCTGGCACCTTCCCCGGTGGAGTTGTGCAGGGGGTGTGTTTGGAACATTTTGTCACCGGCCGAGTCCAAAATTCAGCGGTTCCCCATCTCAGCCCAGAAAGCAGGTAGAACAACTTTTGTGGTGTCTTTCAGATGCCTACCAAGGTAGTGTAAAAACTTCTAAGAGAACTCCTGTCTGGCACCTTCCCCGGTGGAGTTGTGCATGGGGTGTCTTTGGAACATTTTGTCACCGGCCGAGTCCAAAATTCAGCGATTCCCCATCTCAGCCCAGAAAGCAGGTAGAACAACTTTTGTGGTGTCTTTCAGATGCCTACCGGAGCAATGTAAAAACTACCAGGAGAACTCCCGTCTGGCACCTTCCCCGGTGGAGTTGTGCAGGGGGTGTGTTTGGAACATATTGTCACCAGCCGACTCCAAAATTCAGCGGTTCCCCATCTCAGCCCAGAAAGCAGGTAGAACAACTTTTGTGGTGCCTTTCAGATGCCTACCGGAGCAATGTAAAAACTACCAGGAAAACTCCTGTCTGGCACCTTCCCCGGTATAGTTGTGCAGGGGGTGTGTTTGGAACATATTGTCACCAGCCGAGTCCAAAATTCAGCGATTCCCCATCTCAGCCCAGAAAGCAGGTAGAACAACTTTTGTGGTGTCTTTCAGATGCCTACCAGAGCAATGTAAAAACTACCAGGAGAACTCCCGTCTGGCACCTTCCCCGGTGGAGTTGTGCAGGGGGTGTGTTTGGAACATTTTGTCACCAGCCGAGTCCAAAATTCAGCTGTTCCCCATCTCAGCCCAGAAAGCAGGTAGAACAACTTTTGTGGTGTCTTTCAGATGCCTACCAAGGTAGTGTAAAAACTTCTAAGAGAACTCCTGTCTGGCACCTTCCCCGGTGGAGTTGTGCATGGGGTGTCTTTGGAACATTTTGTCACCGGCCGAGTCCAAAATTCAGCGATTCCCCATCTCAGCCCAGAAAGCAGATAGAACAACTTTTGTGGTGTCTTTCAGATGCCTACCGGAGCAATGTAAAAACTACCAGGAGAACTCCCGTCTGGCACCTTCCCCGGTGGAGTTGTGCAGGGGGTGTGTTTGGAACATATTGTCACCAGCCGAGTCCAAAATTCAGCGTTTCCCCATCTCAGCCCAGAAAGCAGGTAGAACAACTTTTGTGGTGTCTTTCAGATGCCTACCAAGGTACTGTAAAAACTACCCGGAGAACTCCTGTCTGGCACCTTCCCCGGTGGAGTTGTGCAGGGGGTGTCTTTGGAACATTTTGTCACCAGCCGAGTCCAAAATTCAGCGGTTCCCCATCTCAGCCCAGAAAGCAGGTAGAACAACTTTTGTGGTGTCTTTCAGATGCCTACCAGAGCAATGTAAAAACTACCAGGAGAACTCCTGTCTGGCACCTTCCCCGGTGGAGTTGTGCAGGGGGTGTCTTTGGAACATTTTGTCACCAGCCGAGTCCAAAATTCAGCGGTTCCCCATCTCAGCCCAGAAAGCAGGTAGAACAACTTTTGTGGTGTCCTTTTGATGCCTACCGGAGCAATGTAAAAACTACCAACAGAGCTCGTCCCTGGCACCTTCACTAGTGGAGTTGTGCATGGGGTGTGTTTGGAACATTTTGTCACCGCCCGACTCCAAAATTCAGCGGTTCCCCATCTCAGCCCAGAAAGCAGGTAGAACAACTTTTGTGGTGTCTTTCAGATGCCTACCGGAGCAATGTAAAAACTACCAGGAGAACTCCCGTCTGGCACCTTCCCCGGTGGAGTTGTGCAGGGGGTGTGTTTGGAACATTTTGTCACCAGCCGACTCCAAAATTCAGCTGTTCCCCATCTCAGCCCAGAAAGCAGGTAGAACAACTTTTGTGGTGTCTTTTAGATGCCTACCAAGGTAGTGTAAAAACTACCAGGAGAACTCCTGTCTGGCACCTTCCCCGGTGGAGTTGTGCAGGGGGTGTGTTTGGAACATTTTGTCACCGGCCGAGTCCAAAATTCAGCGATTCCCCATCTCAGCCCAGAAAGCAGGTAGAACAACTTTTGTGGTGCCTTTCAGCTGCCTACCAAGGTAGTGTAAAATCTACCAGGAGAACTCCTGCCTGGCACCTTCCCCGGTGGAGTTGTGCAGGGGGTGTGTTTGGAACATTTTGTCACCGGCCGAGTCCAAAATTCAGCGGTTCCCCATCTCAGCCCAGAAAGCAGGTAGAACAACTTTTGTGGTGTCTTTCAGATGCCTACCAAGGTAGTGTAAAAACTTCTAAGAGAACTCCTGTCTGGCACCTTCCCCCGGTGGAGTTGTGCATGGGGTGTCTTTGGAACATTTTGTCACCGGCCGAGTCCAAAATTCAGCGATTCCCCATCTCAGCCCAGAAAGCAGATACAACAACTTTTGTGGTGTCTTTCAGATGCCTACCGGAGCAATGTAAAAACTACCAGGAGAACTCCCGTCTGGCACCTTCCCCGGTGGAGTTGTGCAGGGGGTGTGTATGGAACATATTGTCACCAGCCGACTCCAAAATTCAGCGGTTCCCCATCTCAGCCCAGAAAGCAGGTAGAACAACTTTTGTGGTGCCTTTCAGATGCCTACCGGAGCAATGTAAAAACTACCAGGAAAACTCCTGTCTGGCACCTTCCCCGGTGGAGTTGTGCAGGGGGTGTGTTTGGAACATATTGTCACCAGCCGAGTCCAAAATTCAGCGATTCCCCATCTCAGCCCAGAAAGCAGGTAGAACAACTTTTGTGGTGTCTTTCAGCTGCCTACCAAGGTAGTGTAAAAACTACCAAGAGAACTCCTGCCTGGCACCTTCCCCAGTGGAGTTGTGCATGGGGTGTGTTTGGAACATTTTGTCACCGGGCGACTCCAAAATTCAGCGGTTCCCCATCTCAGCCCAGAAAGCAGGTAGAACAACTTTTGTGGTGTCTTTCAGATGCCTACCGGAGCAATGTAAAAACTACCAGGAGAACTCCCGTCTGGCACCTTCCCCGGTGGTGTTGTGCAGGGGGTGTGTTTGGAACATTTTGTCACCAGCCGAGTCCAAAATTCAGCGGTTCCCCATCTCAGCCCAGAAAGCAGGTAGAACAACTTTTGTGGTGCCTTTCAGATGCCTACCAAGGTAGTGTAAAAACTACCAGGAGAACTCCTGTCTGGCACCTTCGCTAGTGGAGTTGTGCATGGGGTGTGTTTGGAACATTTTGTCACCGGCCGACTCCAAAATTCAGCGGTTCCCCATCTCAGCCCAGAAAGCAGGTAGAACAACTTTTGTGGTGCCTTTCAGCTGCCTACCGGAGCAATGTAAAAACTACCAGGAGAACTCCTGTCTGGCACCTTCCCCGGTATAGTTGTGCAGGGGGTGTCTTTGGAACATTTTGTCACCGGCCGACTCCAAAATTCAGCTGTTCCCCATCTCAGCCCAGAAAGCAGGTAGAACAACTTTTGTGGTGTCTTTCAGATGCCTACCGGAGCAATGTAAAAACTACCAGGAGAACTCCTGTCTGGCACCTTCCCCGGTGGAGTTGTGCAGGGGGTGTGTTTGGAACAATTTGGCACCAGCCGAGTCCAAAATTCAGCTGTTCCCCATCTCAGCCCAGAAAGCAGGTAGAACAACTTTTGTGGTGTCTTTCAGATGCCTACCGGAGCAATGTAAAAACTACCAGGAGAACTCCTGTCTGGCACCTTCCCCGGTGGAGTTGTGCAGGGGGTGTGTTTGGAACATTTTGTCACCAGCCGAGTCCAAAATTCAGCGTTTCCCCATCTCAGCCCAGAAAGCAGGTAGAACAACTTTTGTGGTGTCTTTTAGATGCCTACCAAGGTAGTGTAAAATCTACCAGGAGAACTCCTGTCTGGCACCTTCCCCGGTGGAGTTGTGCATGGGGTGTCTTTGGAACATTTTGTCACCGGCCGAGTCCAAAATTCAGCGATTCCCCATCTCAGCCCAGAAAGCAGATAGAACAACTTTTGTGGTGTCTTTCAGATGCCTACCGGAGCAATGTAAAAACTACCAGGAGAACTCCTGTCTGGCACCTTCCCCGGTGGAGTTGTGCATGGGGTGTGTTTGGAACATTTTGTCACCAGCCGAGTCCAAAAATTCAGCGGTTCCCCATCTCAGCCCAGAAAGCAGGTAGAACAACTTTTGTGGTGCCTTTCAGCTGCCTACCAAGGTAGTGTAAAAACTACCAAGAGAACTCCTGCCTGGCACCTTCCCCGGTGGAGTTGTGCAGGGGGTGTCTTTGGAACATTTTGTCACCAGCCGAGTCCAAAATTCAGCGTTTCCCCATCTCAGCCCAGAAAGCAGGTAGAACAACTTTTGTGGTGTCTTTCAGATGCCTACCAAGGTAGTGTAAAAACTTCTAAGAGAACTCCTGTCTGGCACCTTCCCCGGTGGAGTTGTGCATGGGGTGTCTTTGGAACATTTTGTCACCGGCCGAGTCCAAAATTCAGCGATTCCCCATCTCAGCCCAGAAAGCAGATAGAACAACTTTTGTGGTGTCTTTCAGATGCCTACCAGAGCAATGTAAAAACTACCAGGAGAACTCCCGTCTGGCACCTTCCCCGGTGGAGTTGTGCAGGGGGTGTGTTTGGAACATATTGTCACCAGCCGACTCCAAAATTCAGCGGTTCCCCATCTCAGCCCAGAAAGCAGGTAGAACAACTTTTGTGGTGTCTTTCAGATGCCTACCAAGGTAGTGTAAAAACTATCAAGAGAACTCCTGTCTGGCACCTTCCCCGGTGGAGTTGTGCAGGGGGTGTGTTTGGAACATTTTGTCACCAGCCGAGTCCAAAATTCAGCGATTCCCCATCTCAGCCCAGAAAGCAGGTAGAACAACTTTTGTGGTGTCTTTCACATGCCTACCAAGGTAGTGTAAAAACTATCAAGAGAACGCTTGTCTGGCACATTCCCCGGTGGAGTTGTGCATGGGGTGTCTTTGGAACATTTTGTCACCGGCCGAGTCCAAAATTCAGCGGTTCCCCATCTCAGCCCAGAAAGCAGGTAAAACAACTTTTGTGGTGTCTTTCAGATGCCTACCAAGGTAGTGTAAAAACTCTCAAGAGAACTCTTGTCTGGCACCTTCCCCGGTGGAGTTGTGCAGGGGGTGTCTTTGGAACATTTTGTCACCAGCCGACTCCAAAATTCAGCGGTTCCCCATCTCAGCCCAGAAAGCAGGTAGAACAACTTTTGTGGTGCCTTTCAAATGCCTACCAAGGTAGTGTAAAAACTACAAAGAGAACTCCTGCCTGGCACCTTCCCCGGTGGAGTTGTGCATGGGGTGTCTTTGGAACATTTTGTCACCGGCCGAGTCCAAAATTCAGCGGTTCCCCATCTCAGCCCAGAAAGCAGGTAGAACAACTTTTGTGGTGCCTTTCAGCTGCCTACCAAGGTAGTGTAAAAACTACTAAGAGAACTCCTGTCTGGCACCTTCCCCGGTGGAGTTGTGCATGGGGTGTCTTTGGAACATTTTGTCACTGGCCGAGTCCAAAATTCAGCGGTTCCCCATCTCAGCCCAGAAAGCAGGTAGAACAACTTTTGTGGTGTCTTTCAGATGCCTACCGGAGCAATGTAAAAACTACCAGGAGAACTCCTGTCTGGCACCTTCCCCGGTGGAGTTGTGCATGGGGTGTCTTTGGAACATTTTGTCACCAGCCGACTCCAAAATTCAGCGTTTCCCCATCTCAGCCCAGAAAGCAGGTAGAACAACTTTTGTGGTGCCTTTCAAATGCCTACCAAGGTAGTGTAAAAACTACCAAGAGAACTCCTGCCTGGCACCTTCCCCGGTGGAGTTGTGCATGGGGTGTCTTTGGAACATTTTGTCACCGGCCGAGTCCAAAATTCAGCGATTCCCCATCTCAGCCCAGAAAGCAGGTAGAACAACTTTTGTGGTGTCCTTTTGATGCCTACCGGAGCAATGTAAAAACTACCAACAGAGCTCGTCCCTGGCACCTTCGCTAGTGGAGTTGTGCATGGGGTGTGTTTGGAACATTTTGTCACCGGCCGACTCCAAAATTCAGCGGTTCCCCATCTCAGCCCAGAAAGCAGGTAGAACAACTTTTGTGGTGCCTTTTAGCTGCCTACCAAGGTAGTGTAAAAACTACTAAGAGAACTCCTGTCTGGCACCTTCCCCGGTGGAGTTGTGCATGGGGTGTGTTTGGAACATTTTGTCACCGGCCGACTCCAAAATTCAGCGGTTCCCCATCTCAGCCCAGAAAGCAGGTAGAACAACTTTTGTGGTGTCTTTCAGCTGCCTACCGGAGCAATGTAAAAACTACAGGAGAACTCCTGTCTGGCACCTTCCCCGGTGGAGTTGTGCATGGGGTGTGTTCGGAATATTTTGTCACCAGCCGAGTCCAAAAATTCAGCGGTTCCCCATCTCAGCCCAGAAAGCAGGTAGAACAACTTTTGTGGTGCCTTTCAAATGCCTACCAAGGTAGTGTAAAAACTACCAAGAGAACTCCTGCCTGGCACCTTCCCCGGTGGAGTTGTGCATGGGGTGTCTTTGGAACATTTTGTCACCGGCCGAGTCCAAAATTCAGCGGTTCCCCATCTCAGCCCAGAAAGCAGGTAGAACAACTTTTGTGGTGCCTTTCAGCTGCCTACCAAGGTAGTGTAAAAACTACTAAGAGAACTCCTGTCTGGCACCTTCCCCGGTGGAGTTGTGCAGGGGGTGTGTTTGGAACATTTTGTCACCGGCCGAGTCCAAAATTCAGCGGTTCCCCATCTCAGCCCAGAAAGCAGGTAGAACAACTTTTGTGGTGTCTTTCAGATGCCTACCAAGGTAGTGTAAAAACTATCAAGAGAACGCTTGTCTGGCACATTCCCCGGTGGAGTTGTGCATGGGGTGTGTTTGGAACATTTTGTCACCGGCCGAGTCCAAAATTCAGCGTTTCCCCATCTCAGCCCAGAAAGCAGGTAGAACAACTTTTGTGGTGTCTTTCAGATGCCTACCGGAGCAATGTAAAAACTACAGGAGAACTCCTGTCTGGCACCTTCCCCGGTGGAGTTGTGCATGGGGTGTGTTCGGAATATTTTGTCACCAGCCGAGTCCAAAAATTCAGCGGTTCCCCATCTCAGCCCAGAAAGCAGGTAGAACAACTTTTGTGGTGTCTTTCAGGTGCCTACCAAGGTAGTGTAAAAACTACTAAGAGAACTCCTGTCTGGCACCTTCCCCGGTGGAGTTGTGCAGGGGGTGTGTTTGGAACATTTTGTCACCGGCCGAGTCCAAAATTCAGCGGTTCCCCATCTCAGCCCAGAAAGCAGGTAGAACAACTTTTGTGGTGTCTTTCAGATGCCTACCGGAGCAATGTAAAAACTACCAGGAGAACTCCTGCCTGGCACCTTCCCCGGTGGAGTTGTGCATGGGGTGTGTTTGGAACATTTTGTCACCGGCCGACTCCAAAATTCAGCGATTCCCCATCTCAGCCCAGAAAGCAGGTAGAACAACTTTTGTGGTGCCTTTCAGGTGCCTACCAAGGTAGTGTAAAAACTACCAGGAGAACTCCTGTCTGGCACCTTCCCCGGTGGAGTTGTGCAGGGGGTGTGTTTGGAACATTTTGTCACCGGCCGACTCCAAAATTCAGCGGTTCCCCATCTCAGCCCAGAAAGCAGGTAGAACATCTTTTGTGGTGTCTTTTAGATGCCTACCGGAGCAATGTAAAAACTACCAGGAGAACTCCTGTCTGGCACCTTCCCCGGTATAGTTGTGCAGGGGGTGTCTTTGGAACATTTTGTCACCGGCCGAGTCCAAAATTCAGCTGTTCCCCATCTCAGCCCAGAAAGCAGGTAGAACAACTTTTGTGGTGTCTTTCAGATGCCTACCGGAGCAATGTAAAAACTACCAGGAGAACTCCCGTCTGGCACCTTCCCCGGTGGTGTTGTGCAGGGGGTGTGTTTGGAACATTTTGTCACCAGCCGAGTCCAAAATTCAGCGGTTCCCCATCTCAGCCCAGAAAGCAGGTAGAACAACTTTTGTGGTGTCTTTCAGATGCCTACCAAGGTAGTGTAAAAACTACTAAGAGAACTCCTGTCTGGCACCTTCCCCGGTGGAGTTGTGCAGGGGGTGTGTTTGGAACATTTTGTCACCGGCCGAGTCCAAAATTCAGCGGTTCCCCATCTCAGCCCAGAAAGCAGGTAGAACAACTTTTGTGGTGTCTTTCAGATGCCTACCAAGGTAGTGTAAAAACTATCAAGAGAACGCTTGTCTGGCACATTCCCCGGTGGAGTTGTGCATGGGGTGTGTTTGGAACATTTTGTCACCGGCCGACTCCAAAATTCAGCGGTTCCCCATCTCAGCCCAGAAAGCAGGTAGAACAACTTTTGTGGTGTCTTTCAGCTGCCTACCGGAGAAATGTAAAAACTACCAGGAGAACTCCTGTCTGGCACCTTCCCCGGTGGAGTTGTGCATGGGGTGTCTTTGGAACATTTTGTCACCGGCCGAGTCCAAAATTCAGCGGTTCCCCATCTCAGCCCAGAAAGCAGGTAGAACAACTTTTGTGGTGTCTTTCAGATGCCTACCGGAGCAATGTAAAAACTACCAGGAGAACTCCTGTCTGGCACCTTCCCCGGTGGAGTTGTGCAGGGGGTGTGTTTGGAACATTTTGTCACCAGCCGACTCCAAAATTCAGCGGTTCCCCATCTCAGCCCAGAAAGCAGGTAGAACAACTTTTGTGGTGCCTTTCAAATGCCTACCAAGGTAGTGTAAAAACTACCAAGAGAACTCCTGCCTGGCACCTTCCCCGGTGGAGTTGTGCATGGGGTGTCTTTGGAACATTTTGTCACCGGCCGAGTCCAAAATTCAGCGATTCCCCATCTCAGCCCAGAAAGCAGGTAGAACAACTTTTGTGGTGTCCTTTTGATGCCTACCGGAGCAATGTAAAAACTACCAACAGAGCTCGTCCCTGGCACCTTCGCTAGTGGAGTTGTGCATGGGGTGTGTTTGGAACATTTTGTCACCGGCCGACTCCAAAATTCAGCGGTTCCCCATCTCAGCCCAGAAAGCAGGTAGAACAACTTTTGTGGTGCCTTTTAGCTGCCTACCAAGGTAGTGTAAAAACTACTAAGAGAACTCCTGTCTGGCACCTTCCCCGGTGGAGTTGTGCATGGGGTGTGTTTGGAACATTTTGTCACCGGCCGAGTCCAAAATTCAGCGTTTCCCCATCTCAGCCCAGAAAGCAGGTAGAACAACTTTTGTGGTGTCTTTCAGCTGCCTACCGGAGCAATGTAAAAACTACAGGAGAACTCCTGTCTGGCACCTTCCCCGGTGGAGTTGTGCATGGGGTGTGTTCGGAATATTTTGTCACCAGCCGAGTCCAAAAATTCAGCGGTTCCCCATCTCAGCCCAGAAAGCAGGTAGAACAACTTTTGTGGTGCCTTTCAAATGCCTACCAAGGTAGTGTAAAAACTACCAAGAGAACTCCTGCCTGGCACCTTCCCCGGTGGAGTTGTGCATGGGGTGTCTTTGGAACATTTTGTCACCGGCCGAGTCCAAAATTCAGCGGTTCCCCATCTCAGCCCAGAAAGCAGGTAGAACAACTTTTGTGGTGCCTTTCAGCTGCCTACCAAGGTAGTGTAAAAACTACTAAGAGAACTCCTGTCTGGCACCTTCCCCGGTGGAGTTGTGCAGGGGGTGTGTTTGGAACATTTTGTCACCGGCCGAGTCCAAAATTCAGCGGTTCCCCATCTCAGCCCAGAAAGCAGGTAGAACAACTTTTGTGGTGTCTTTCAGATGCCTACCAAGGTAGTGTAAAAACTATCAAGAGAACGCTTGTCTGGCACATTCCCCGGTGGAGTTGTGCATGGGGTGTGTTTGGAACATTTTGTCACCGGCCGAGTCCAAAATTCAGCGTTTCCCCATCTCAGCCCAGAAAGCAGGTAGAACAACTTTTGTGGTGTCTTTCAGATGCCTACCGGAGCAATGTAAAAACTACAGGAGAACTCCTGTCTGGCACCTTCCCCGGTGGAGTTGTGCATGGGGTGTGTTCGGAATATTTTGTCACCAGCCGAGTCCAAAAATTCAGCGGTTCCCCATCTCAGCCCAGAAAGCAGGTAGAACAACTTTTGTGGTGTCTTTCAGGTGCCTACCAAGGTAGTGTAAAAACTACTAAGAGAACTCCTGTCTGGCACCTTCCCCGGTGGAGTTGTGCAGGGGGTGTGTTTGGAACATTTTGTCACCGGCCGAGTCCAAAATTCAGCGGTTCCCCATCTCAGCCCAGAAAGCAGGTAGAACAACTTTTGTGGTGTCTTTCAGATGCCTACCGGAGCAATGTAAAAACTACCAGGAGAACTCCTGCCTGGCACCTTCCCCGGTGGAGTTGTGCATGGGGTGTGTTTGGAACATTTTGTCACCGGCCGACTCCAAAATTCAGCGATTCCCCATCTCAGCCCAGAAAGCAGGTAGAACAACTTTTGTGGTGCCTTTCAGGTGCCTACCAAGGTAGTGTAAAAACTACCAGGAGAACTCCTGTCTGGCACCTTCCCCGGTGGAGTTGTGCAGGGGGTGTGTTTGGAACATTTTGTCACCGGCCGAGTCCAAAATTCAGCGGTTCCCCATCTCAGCCCAGAAAGCAGGTAGAACATCTTTTGTGGTGTCTTTTAGATGCCTACCGGAGCAATGTAAAAACTACCAGGAGAACTCCTGTCTGGCACCTTCCCCGGTATAGTTGTGCAGGGGGTGTCTTTGGAACATTTTGTCACCGGCCGAGTCCAAAATTCAGCTGTTCCCCATCTCAGCCCAGAAAGCAGATAGAACAACTTTTGTGGTGTCTTTCAGATGCCTACCGGAGCAATGTAAAAACTACCAGGAGAACTCCCGTCTGGCACCTTCCCCGGTGGTGTTGTGCAGGGGGTGTGTTTGGAACATTTTGTCACCAGCCGAGTCCAAAATTCAGCGGTTCCCCATCTCAGCCCAGAAAGCAGGTAGAACAACTTTTGTGGTGTCTTTCAGATGCCTACCAAGGTAGTGTAAAAACTACTAAGAGAACTCCTGTCTGGCACCTTCCCCGGTGGAGTTGTGCAGGGGGTGTGTTTGGAACATTTTGTCACCGGCCGAGTCCAAAATTCAGCGGTTCCCCATCTCAGCCCAGAAAGCAGGTAGAACAACTTTTGTGGTGTCTTTCAGATGCCTACCAAGGTAGTGTAAAAACTATCAAGAGAACGCTTGTCTGGCACATTCCCCGGTGGAGTTGTGCATGGGGTGTGTTTGGAACATTTTGTCACCGGCCGACTCCAAAATTCAGCGGTTCCCCATCTCAGCCCAGAAAGCAGGTAGAACAACTTTTGTGGTGTCTTTCAGCTGCCTACCGGAGAAATGTAAAAACTACCAGGAGAACTCCTGTCTGGCACCTTCCCCGGTGGAGTTGTGCATGGGGTGTGTTCGGAACATTTTGTCACCAGCCGAGTCCAAAAATTCAGCGGTTCCCCATCTCAGCCCAGAAAGCAGGTAGAACAACTTTTGTGGTGTCTTTCAGCTGCCTACCAAGGTAGTGTAAAAACTACCAAGAGAACTCCTGCCTGGCACCTTCCCCAGTGGAGTTGTGCATGGGGTGTGTTTGGAACATTTTGTCACCGGGCGACTCCAAAATTCAGCGGTTCCCCATCTCAGCCCAGAAAGCAGGTAGAACAACTTTTGTGGTGTCTTTCAGATGCCTACCGGAGCAATGTAAAAACTACCAGGAGAACTCCCGTCTGGCACCTTCCCCGGTGGTGTTGTGCAGGGGGTGTGTTTGGAACATTTTGTCACCAGCCGAGTCCAAAATTCAGCGGTTCCCCATCTCAGCCCAGAAAGCAGGTAGAACAACTTTTGTGGTGCCTTTCAGATGCCTACCAAGGTAGTGTAAAAACTACCAGGAGAACTCCTGTCTGGCACCTTCGCTAGTGGAGTTGTGCATGGGGTGTGTTTGGAACATTTTGTCACCGGCCGACTCCAAAATTCAGCGGTTCCCCATCTCAGCCCAGAAAGCAGGTAGAACAACTTTTGTGGTGCCTTTCAGCTGCCTACCGGAGCAATGTAAAAACTACCAGGAGAACTCCTGTCTGGCACCTTCCCCGGTATAGTTGTGCAGGGGGTGTCTTTGGAACATTTTGTCACCGGCCGACTCCAAAATTCAGCTGTTCCCCATCTCAGCCCAGAAAGCAGGTAGAACAACTTTTGTGGTGTCTTTCAGATGCCTACCGGAGCAATGTAAAAACTACCAGGAGAACTCCCGTCTGGCACCTTCCCCGTTGGTGTTGTGCAGGGGGTGTGTTTGGAACATTTTGTCACCAGCCGAGTCCAAAATTCAGCGGTTCCCCATCTCAGCCCAGAAAGCAGGTAGAACAACTTTTTTGGTGTCTTTCAGATGCCTACCAAGGTAGTGTAAAAACTACTAAGAGAACTCCTGTCTGGCACCTTCCCCGGTGGAGTTGTGCAGGGGGTGTGTTTGGAACATTTTGTCACCGGCCGAGTCCAAAATTCAGCGGTTCCCCATCTCAGCCCAGAAAGCAGGTAGAACAACTTTTGTGGTGTCTTTCAGATGCCTACCAAGGTAGTGTAAAAACTATCAAGAGAACGCTTGTCTGGCACATTCCCCGGTGGAGTTGTGCATGGGGTGTGTTTGGAACATTTTGTCACCGGCCGAGTCCAAAATTCAGCGGTTCCCCATCTCAGCCCAGAAAGCAGGTAGAACAACTTTTGTGGTGTCTTTCAGCTGCCTACCGGAGCAATGTAAAAACTACCAGGAGAACTCCTGTCTGGCACCTTCCCCGGTGGAGTTGTGCATGGGGTGTGTTCGGAACATTTTGTCACCAGCCGAGTCCAAAAATTCAGCGGTTCCCCATCTCAGCCCAGAAAGCAGGTAGAACAACTTTTGTGGTGTCTTTCAGCTGCCTACCAAGGTAGTGTAAAAACTACCAAGAGAACTCCTGCCTGGCACCTTCCCCGGTGGAGTTGTGCATGGGGTGTGTTTGGAACATTTTGTCACCGGCCGAGTCCAAAATTCAGCGGTTCCCCATCTCAGCCCAGAAAGCAGGTAGAACAACTTTTGTTATGCCTTTCAGCTGCCTACCAAGGTAGTGTAAAAACTACCAGGAGAACTCCTGTCTGGCACCTTCCCCGGTGGAGTTGTGCATGGGGTGTCTTTGGAACATTTTGTCACCGGCCGAGTCCAAAATTCAGCGGTTCCCCATCTCAGCCCAGAAAGCAGGTAGAACAACTTTTGTGGTGTCTTTCAGCTGCCTACCGGAGCAATGTAAAAACTACCAGGAGAACTCCTGTCTGGCACCTTCCCCGGTGGAGTTGTGCATGGGGTGTGTTTGGAACATTTTGTCACCGGCCGACTCCAAAATTCAGCGGTTCCCCATCTCAGCCCAGAAAGCAGGTAGAACAACTTTTGTGGTGTCTTTCAGATGCCTACCGGAGCAATGTAAAAACTACCAGGAGAACTCCTGTCTGGCACCTTCCCCGGTGGAGTTGTGCATGGGGTGTGTTTGGAACATTTTGTCACCAGCCGACTCCAAAATTCAGCGGATCCCCATCTCAGCCCAGAAAGCAGGTAGAACAACTTTTGTGGTGCCTTTCAAATGCCTACCAAGGTAGTGTAAAAACTACCAGGAGAACTCCTGTCTGGCACCTTCCCCGGTGGAGTTGTGCATGGGGTGTCTTTGGAACATTTTGTCACCGGCCGAGTCCAAAATTCAGCGATTACCCATCTCAGCCCAGAAAGCAGGTAGAACAACTTTTGTGGTGTCTTTCAGATGCCTACCAAGGTAGTGTAAAAACTATCAAGAGAACGCTTGTCTGGCACATTCCCCGGTGGAGTTGTGCATGGGGTGTGTTTGGAACATTTTGTCACCGGCCGAGTCCAAAATTCAGCGGTTCCCCATCTCAGCCCAGAAAGCAGGTAGAACAACTTTTGTGGTGTCTTTCAGCTGCCTACCGGAGCAATGTAAAAACTACCAGGAGAACTCCTGTCTGGCACCTTCCCCGGTGGAGTTGTGCATGGGGTGTGTTCGGAACATTTTGTCACCAGCCGAGTCCAAAAATTCAGCGGTTCCCCATCTCAGCCCAGAAAGCAGGTAGAACAACTTTTGTGGTGTCTTTCAGCTGCCTACCAAGGTAGTGTAAAAACTACCAAGAGAACTCCTGCCTGGCACCTTCCCCGGTGGAGTTGTGCATGGGGTGTGTTTGGAACATTTTGTCACCGGGCGACTCCAAAATTCAGCTGTTCCCCATCTCAGCCCAGAAAGCAGGTAGAACAACTTTTGTGGTGCCTTTCAGGTGCCTACCAAGGTAGTGTAAAAACTACTAAGAGAACTCCTGTCTGGCACCTTCCCCGGTGGAGTTGTGCATGGGGTGTGTTTGGAACATTTTGTCACCGGCCGAGTCCAAAATTCAGCGATTCCCCATCTCAGCCCAGAAAGCAGGTAGAACAACTTTTGTGGTGTCTTTCAGCTGCCTACCGGAGCAATGTAAAAACTACCAGGAGAACTCCTGTCTGGCACCTTCCCCGGTGGAGTTGTGCATGGGGTGTGTTTGGAACATTTTGTCACCGGCCGACTCCAAAATTCAGCGGTTCCCCATCTCAGCCCAGAAAGCAGGTAGAACAACTTTTGTGGTGTCTTTCAGATGCCTACCGGAGCAATGTAAAAACTACCAGGAGAACTCCCGTCTGGCACCTTCCCCGTTGGTGTTGTGCAGGGGGTGTGTTTGGAACATTTTGTCACCAGCCGAGTCCAAAATTCAGCGGTTCCCCATCTCAGCCCAGAAAGCAGGTAGAACAACTTTTTTGGTGTCTTTCAGATGCCTACCAAGGTAGTGTAAAAACTACTAAGAGAACTCCTGTCTGGCACCTTCCCCGGTGGAGTTGTGCAGGGGGTGTGTTTGGAACATTTTGTCACCGGCCGAGTCCAAAATTCAGCGGTTCCCCATCTCAGCCCAGAAAGCAGGTAGAACAACTTTTGTGGTGTCTTTCAGATGCCTACCAAGGTAGTGTAAAAACTATCAAGAGAACGCTTGTCTGGCACATTCCCCGGTGGAGTTGTGCATGGGGTGTGTTTGGAACATTTTGTCACCGGCCGAGTCCAAAATTCAGCGGTTCCCCATCTCAGCCCAGAAAGCAGGTAGAACAACTTTTGTGGTGTCTTTCAGCTGCCTACCGGAGCAATGTAAAAACTACCAGGAGAACTCCTGTCTGGCACCTTCCCCGGTGGAGTTGTGCATGGGGTGTGTTCGGAACATTTTGTCACCAGCCGAGTCCAAAAATTCAGCGGTTCCCCATCTCAGCCCAGAAAGCAGGTAGAACAACTTTTGTGGTGTCTTTCAGCTGCCTACCAAGGTAGTGTAAAAACTACCAAGAGAACTCCTGCCTGGCACCTTCCCCGGTGGAGTTGTGCATGGGGTGTGTTTGGAACATTTTGTCACCGGGCGACTCCAAAATTCAGCTGTTCCCCATCTCAGCCCAGAAAGCAGGTAGAACAACTTTTGTTATGCCTTTCAGGTGCCTACCAAGGTAGTGTAAAAACTACTAAGAGAACTCCTGTCTGGCACCTTCCCCGGTGGAGTTGTGCATGGGGTGTCTTTGGAACATTTTGTCACCGGCCGAGTCCAAAATTCAGCGGTTCCCCATCTCAGCCCAGAAAGCAGGTAGAACAACTTTTGTGGTGTCTTTCAGCTGCCTACCGGAGCAATGTAAAAACTACCAAGAGAACTCCTGTCTGGCACCTTCCCCGGTGGAGTTGTGCAGGGGGTGTGTTTGGAACATTTTGTCACCGGCCGACTCCAAAATTCAGCGGTTCCCCATCTCAGCCCAGAAAGCAGGTAGAACAACTTTTGTGGTGTCTTTCAGATGCCTACCGGAGCAATGTAAAAACTACCAGGAGAACTCCTGTCTGGCACCTTCCCCGGTGGAGTTGTGCATGGGGTGTGTTTGGAACATTTTGTCACCAGCCGACTCCAAAATTCAGCGGATCCCCATCTCAGCCCACAAAGCAGGTAGAACAACTTTTGTGGTGCCTTTCAAATGCCTACCAAGGTAGTGTAAAAACTACCAGGAGAACTCCTGTCTGGCACCTTCCCCGGTGGAGTTGTGCATGGGGTGTCTTTGGAACATTTTGTCACCGGCCGAGTCCAAAATTCAGCGATTACCCATCTCAGCCCAGAAAGCAGGTAGAACAACTTTTGTGGTGTCTTTCAGATGCCTACCAAGGTAGTGTAAAAACTATCAAGAGAACGCTTGTCTGGCACATTCCCCGGTGGAGTTGTGCATGGGGTGTGTTTGGAACATTTTGTCACCGGCCGAGTCCAAAATTCAGCGGTTCCCCATCTCAGCCCAGAAAGCAGGTAGAACAACTTTTGTGGTGTCTTTCAGCTGCCTACCGGAGCAATGTAAAAACTACCAGGAGAACTCCTGTCTGGCACCTTCCCCGGTGGAGTTGTGCATGGGGTGTGTTTGGAACATTTTGTCACCGGGCGACTCCAAAATTCAGCTGTTCCCCATCTCAGCCCAGAAAGCAGGTAGAACAACTTTTGTGGTGCCTTTCAGGTGCCTACCAAGGTAGTGTAAAAACTACTAAGAGAACTCCTGTCTGGCACCTTCCCCGGTGGAGTTGTGCATGGGGTGTGTTTGGAACATTTTGTCACCGGCCGAGTCCAAAATTCAGCGGTTCCCCATCTCAGCCCAGAAAGCAGGTAGAACAACTTTTGTGGTGTCTTTCAGCTGCCTACCGGAGCAATGTAAAAACTACCAGGAGAACTCCTGTCTGGCACCTTCCCCGGTGGAGTTGTGCATGGGGTGTGTTTGGAACATTTTGTCACCGGCCGACTCCAAAATTCAGCGGTTCCCCATCTCAGCCCAGAAAGCAGGTAGAACAACTTTTGTGGTGTCTTTCAGATGCCTACCGGAGCAATGTAAAAACTACCAGGAGAACTCCTGTCTGGCACCTTCCCCGGTGGAGTTGTGCATGGGGTGTGTTTGGAACATTTTGTCACCAGCCGACTCCAAAATTCAGCGGATCCCCATCTCAGCCCAGAAAGCAGGTAGAACAACTTTTGTGGTGCCTTTCAAATGCCTACCAAGGTAGTGTAAAAACTACCAGGAGAACTCCTGTCTGGCACCTTCCCCGGTGGAGTTGTGCATGGGGTGTCTTTGGAACATTTTGTCACCGGCCGAGTCCAAAATTCAGCGATTACCCATCTCAGCCCAGAAAGCAGGTAGAACAACTTTTGTGGTGTCTTTCAGATGCCTACCAAGGTAGTGTAAAAACTATCAAGAGAACGCTTGTCTGGCACATTCCCCGGTGGAGTTGTGCATGGGGTGTCTTTGGAACATTTTGTCACCGGCCGAGTCCAAAATTCAGCGATTCCCCATCTCAGCCCAGAAAGCAGATAGAACAACTTTTGTGGTGTCTTTCAGATGCCTACCGGAGCAATGTAAAAACTACCAGGAGAACTCCTGTCTGGCACCTTCCCCGGTGGAGTTGTGCAGGGGGTGTGTTTGGAACATTTTGTCACCAGCCGAGTCCAAAATTCAGCGGTTCCCCATCTCAGCCCAGAAAGCAGGTAGAACAACTTTTGTGGTGCCTTTCAGCTGCCTACCAAGGTAGTGTAAAAACTACCAAGAGAACTCCTGCCTGGCACCTTCCCCGGTGGAGTTGTGCATGGGGTGTCTTTGGAACATTTTGTCACCGGCCGAGTCCAAAATTCAGCGGTTCCCCATCTCAGCCCAGAAAGCAGGTAGAACAACTTTTGTGGTGCCTTTCAGGTGCCTACCAAGGTAGTGTAAAAACTACTAAGAGAACTCCTGTCTGGCACCTTCCCCGGTGGAGTTGTGCATGGGGTGTCTTTGGAACATTTTGTCACCGGCCGAGTCCAAAATTCAGCGGTTCCCCATCTCAGCCCAGAAAGCAGGTAGAACAACTTTTGTGGTGTCTTTCAGATGCCTACCGGAGCAATGTAAAAACTACCAGGAGAACTCCTGTCTGGCACCTTCCCCGGTGGAGTTGTGCAGGGGGTGTGTTTGGAACATTTTGTCACCAGCCGACTCCAAAATTCAGCGGTTCCCCATCTCAGCCCAGAAAGCAGGTAGAACAACTTTTGTGGTGCCTTTCAAATGCCTACCAAGGTAGTGTAAAAACTACCAAGAGAACTCCTGCCTGGCACCTTCCCCGGTGGAGTTGTGCATGGGGTGTCTTTGGAACATTTTGTCACCGGCCGAGTCCAAAATTCAGCGATTCCCCATCTCAGCCCAGAAAGCAGGTAGAACAACTTTTGTGGTGTCCTTTTGATGCCTACCGGAGCAATGTAAAAACTACCAACAGAGCTCGTCCCTGGCACCTTCGCTAGTGGAGTTGTGCATGGGGTGTGTTTGGAACATTTTGTCACCGGCCGACTCCAAAATTCAGCGGTTCCCCATCTCAGCCCAGAAAGCAGGTAGAACAACTTTTGTGGTGCCTTTTAGCTGCCTACCAAGGTAGTGTAAAAACTACTAAGAGAACTCCTGTCTGGCACCTTCCCCGGTGGAGTTGTGCATGGGGTGTGTTTGGAACATTTTGTCACCGGCCGAGTCCAAAATTCAGCGTTTCCCCATCTCAGCCCAGAAAGCAGGTAGAACAACTTTTGTGGTGTCTTTCAGCTGCCTACCGGAGCAATGTAAAAACTACAGGAGAACTCCTGTCTGGCACCTTCCCCGGTGGAGTTGTGCATGGGGTGTGTTCGGAATATTTTGTCACCAGCCGAGTCCAAAAATTCAGCGGTTCCCCATCTCAGCCCAGAAAGCAGGTAGAACAACTTTTGTGGTGCCTTTCAAATGCCTACCAAGGTAGTGTAAAAACTACCAAGAGAACTCCTGCCTGGCACCTTCCCCGGTGGAGTTGTGCATGGGGTGTCTTTGGAACATTTTGTCACCGGCCGAGTCCAAAATTCAGCGGTTCCCCATCTCAGCCCAGAAAGCAGGTAGAACAACTTTTGTGGTGCCTTTCAGCTGCCTACCAAGGTAGTGTAAAAACTACTAAGAGAACTCCTGTCTGGCACCTTCCCCGGTGGAGTTGTGCAGGGGGTGTGTTTGGAACATTTTGTCACCGGCCGAGTCCAAAATTCAGCGGTTCCCCATCTCAGCCCAGAAAGCAGGTAGAACAACTTTTGTGGTGTCTTTCAGATGCCTACCGGAGCAATGTAAAAACTACCAGGAGAACTCCTGCCTGGCACCTTCCCCGGTGGAGTTGTGCATGGGGTGTCTTTGGAACATTTTGTCACCGGCCGAGTCCAAAATTCAGCGATTCCCCATCTCAGCCCAGAAAGCAGGTAGAACAACTTTTGTGGTGCCTTTCAGGTGCCTACCAAGGTAGTGTAAAAACTACCAGGAGAACTCCTGTCTGGCACCTTCCCCGGTGGAGTTGTGCAGGGGGTGTGTTTGGAACATTTTGTCACCGGCCGAGTCCAAAATTCAGCGGTTCCCCATCTCAGCCCAGAAAGCAGGTAGAACATCTTTTGTGGTGTCTTTTAGATGCCTACCGGAGCAATGTAAAAACTACCAGGAGAACTCCTGCCTGGCACCTTCCCCGGTGGAGTTGTGCATGGGGTGTCTTTGGAACATTTTGTCACCGGCCGAGTCCAAAATTCAGCGATTCCCCATCTCAGCCCAGAAAGCAGATAGAACAACTTTTGTGGTGTCTTTCAGATGCCTACCGGAGCAATGTAAAAACTACCAGGAGAACTCCCGTCTGGCACCTTCCCCGGTGGAGTTGTGCAGGGGGTGTGTTTGGAACATTTTGTCACCAGCCGAGTCCAAAATTCAGCGTTTCCCCATCTCAGCCCAGAAAGCAGGTAGAACAACTTTTGTGGTGCCTTTCAGATGCCTACCAAGGTAGTGTAAAAACTACTAAGAGAACTCCTGTCTGGCACCTTCCCCGGTGGAGTTGTGCATGGGGTGTGTTTGGAACATTTTGTCACCGGCCGAGTCCAAAATTCAGCGTTTCCCCATCTCAGCCCAGAAAGCAGGTAGAACAACTTTTGTGGTGTCTTTCAGATGCCTACCGGAGCAATGTAAAAACTACAGGAGAACTCCTGTCTGGCACCTTCCCCGGTGGAGTTGTGCATGGGGTGTGTTCGGAATATTTTGTCACCAGCCGAGTCCAAAAATTCAGCGGTTCCCCATCTCAGCCCAGAAAGCAGGTAGAACAACTTTTGTGGTGCCTTTCAAATGCCTACCAAGGTAGTGTAAAAACTACCAAGAGAACTCCTGCCTGGCACCTTCCCCGGTGGAGTTGTGCATGGGGTGTGTTTGGAACATTTTGTCACCGGCCGAGTCCAAAATTCAGCGGTTCCCCATCTCAGCCCAGAAAGCAGATAGAACAACTTTTGTGGTGCCTTTCAGATGCCTACCAAGGTAGTGTAAAAACTACCAGGAGAACTCCTGTCTGGCACCTTCGCTAGTGGAGTTGTGCATGGGGTGTGTTTGGAACATTTTGTCACCGGCCGACTCCAAAATTCAGCGGTTCCCCATCTCAGCCCAGAAAGCAGGTAGAACAACTTTTGTGGTGCCTTTCAGCTGCCTACCGGAGCAATGTAAAAACTACCAGGAGAACTCCTGTCTGGCACCTTCCCCGGTATAGTTGTGCAGGGGGTGTCTTTGGAACATTTTGTCACCGGCCGACTCCAAAATTCAGCTGTTCCCCATCTCAGCCCAGAAAGCAGGTAGAACAACTTTTGTGGTGTCTTTCAGATGCCTACCGGAGCAATGTAAAAACTACCAGGAGAACTCCTGTCTGGCACCTTCCCCGGTGGAGTTGTGCATGGGGTGTGTTCGGAACATTTTGTCACCAGCCGAGTCCAAAAATTCAGCGGTTCCCCATCTCAGCCCAGAAAGCAGGTAGAACAACTTTTGTGGTGTCTTTCAGCTGCCTACCAAGGTAGTGTAAAAACTACCAAGAGAACTCCTGCCTGGCACCTTCCCCAGTGGAGTTGTGCATGGGGTGTGTTTGGAACATTTTGTCACCGGCCGACTCCAAAATTCAGCTGTTCCCCATCTCAGCCCAGAAAGCAGGTAGAACAACTTTTGTGGTGCCTTTCAGGTGCCTACCAAGGTAGTGTAAAAACTACTAAGAGAACTCCTGTCTGGCACCTTCCGTGGTGGAGTTGTGCATGGGGTGTCTTTGGAACATTTTGTCACCGGCCGAGTCCAAAATTCAGCGGTTCCCCATCTCAGCCCAGAAAGCAGGTAGAACAACTTTTGTGGTGTCTTTCAGCTGCCTACCGGAGCAATGTAAAAACTACCAGGAGAACTCCTGTCTGGCACCTTCCCCGGTGGAGTTGTGCATGGGGTGTGTTTGGAACATTTTGTCACCGGCCGACTCCAAAATTCAGCGGTTCCCCATCTCAGCCCAGAAAGCAGGTAGAACAACTTTTGTGGTGTCTTTCAGATGCCTACCGGATCAATGTAAAAACTACCAGGAGAACTCCTGTCTGGCACCTTCCCCGGTGGAGTTGTGCATGGGGTGTCTTTGGAACATTTTGTCACCAGCCGACTCCAAAATTCAGCGGATCCCCATCTCAGCCCAGAAAGCAGGTAGAACAACTTTTGTGGTGCCTTTCAAATGCCTACCAAGGTAGTGTAAAAACTATCAAGAGAACTCCTGTCTGGCACCTTCCCCGGTGGAGTTGTGCATGGGGTGTCTTTGGAACATTTTGTCACCGGCAGAGTCCAAAATTCAGCGATTCCCCATCTCAGCCCAGAAAGCAGGTAGAACAACTTTTGTGGTGCCTTTCAGATGCCTACCAAGGTAGTGTAAAAACTATCAAGAGAACGCTTGTCTGGCACATTCCCCGGTGGAGTTGTGCATGGGGTGTGTTTGGAACATTTTGTCACCGGCCGAGTCCAAAATTCAGCGATTACCCATCTCAGCCCAGAAAGCAGGTAGAACAACTTTTGTGGTGCCTTTCAAATGCCTACCAAGGTAGTGTAAAAACTACCAGGAGAACTCCTGTCTGGCACCTTCCCCGGTGGAGTTGTGCAGGGGGTGTCTTTGGAACATTTTGTCACCGGCCGAGTCCAAAATTCAGCGATTACCCATCTCAGCCCAGAAAGCAGGTAGAACAACTTTTGTGGTGTCTTTCAGATGCCTACCAAGGTAGTGTAAAAACTATCAAGAGAACGCTTGTCTGGCACATTCCCCGGTGGAGTTGTGCATGGGGTGTGTTTGGAACATTTTGTCACCGGCCGAGTCCAAAATTCAGCGGTTCCCCATCTCAGCCCAGAAAGCAGGTAGAACAACTTTTGTGGTGTCTTTCAGCTGCCTACCGGAGCAATGTAAAAACTACCAGGAGAACTCCTGTCTGGCACCTTCCCCGGTGGAGTTGTGCATGGGGTGTGTTTGGAACATTTTGTCACCGGGCGACTCCAAAATTCAGCTGTTCCCCATCTCAGCCCAGAAAGCAGGTAGAACAACTTTTGTGGTGCCTTTCAGGTGCCTACCAAGGTAGTGTAAAAACTACTAAGAGAACTCCTGTCTGGCACCTTCCCCGGTGGAGTTGTGCATGGGGTGTGTTTGGAACATTTTGTCACCGGCCGAGTCCAAAATTCAGCGGTTCCCCATCTCAGCCCAGAAAGCAGGTAGAACAACTTTTGTGGTGTCTTTCAGCTGCCTACCGGAGCAATGTAAAAACTACCAGGAGAACTCCTGTCTGGCACCTTCCCCGGTGGAGTTGTGCATGGGGTGTGTTTGGAACATTTTGTCACCGGCCGACTCCAAAATTCAGCGGTTCCCCATCTCAGCCCAGAAAGCAGGTAGAACAACTTTTGTGGTGTCTTTCAGATGCCTACCGGAGCAATGTAAAAACTACCAGGAGAACTCCTGTCTGGCACCTTCCCCGGTGGAGTTGTGCATGGGGTGTGTTTGGAACATTTTGTCACCAGCCGACTCCAAAATTCAGCGGATCCCCATCTCAGCCCAGAAAGCAGGTAGAACAACTTTTGTGGTGCCTTTCAAATGCCTACCAAGGTAGTGTAAAAACTACCAGGAGAACTCCTGTCTGGCACCTTCCCCGGTGGAGTTGTGCATGGGGTGTCTTTGGAACATTTTGTCACCGGCCGAGTCCAAAATTCAGCGATTACCCATCTCAGCCCAGAAAGCAGGTAGAACAACTTTTGTGGTGTCTTTCAGATGCCTACCAAGGTAGTGTAAAAACTATCAAGAGAACGCTTGTCTGGCACATTCCCCGGTGGAGTTGTGCATGGGGTGTCTTTGGAACATTTTGTCACCGGCCGAGTCCAAAATTCAGCGATTCCCCATCTCAGCCCAGAAAGCAGATAGAACAACTTTTGTGGTGTCTTTCAGATGCCTACCGGAGCAATGTAAAAACTACCAGGAGAACTCCTGTCTGGCACCTTCCCCGGTGGAGTTGTGCAGGGGGTGTGTTTGGAACATTTTGTCACCAGCCGAGTCCAAAATTCAGCGGTTCCCCATCTCAGCCCAGAAAGCAGGTAGAACAACTTTTGTGGTGCCTTTCAGCTGCCTACCAAGGTAGTGTAAAAACTACCAAGAGAACTCCTGCCTGGCACCTTCCCCGGTGGAGTTGTGCATGGGGTGTCTTTGGAACATTTTGTCACCGGCCGAGTCCAAAATTCAGCGGTTCCCCATCTCAGCCCAGAAAGCAGGTAGAACAACTTTTGTGGTGCCTTTCAGGTGCCTACCAAGGTAGTGTAAAAACTACTAAGAGAACTCCTGTCTGGCACCTTCCCCGGTGGAGTTGTGCATGGGGTGTCTTTGGAACATTTTGTCACCGGCCGAGTCCAAAATTCAGCGGTTCCCCATCTCAGCCCAGAAAGCAGGTAGAACAACTTTTGTGGTGTCTTTCAGATGCCTACCGGAGCAATGTAAAAACTACCAGGAGAACTCCTGTCTGGCACCTTCCCCGGTGGAGTTGTGCAGGGGGTGTGTTTGGAACATTTTGTCACCAGCCGACTCCAAAATTCAGCGGTTCCCCATCTCAGCCCAGAAAGCAGGTAGAACAACTTTTGTGGTGCCTTTCAAATGCCTACCAAGGTAGTGTAAAAACTACCAAGAGAACTCCTGCCTGGCACCTTCCCCGGTGGAGTTGTGCATGGGGTGTCTTTGGAACATTTTGTCACCGGCCGAGTCCAAAATTCAGCGATTCCCCATCTCAGCCCAGAAAGCAGGTAGAACAACTTTTGTGGTGTCCTTTTGATGCCTACCGGAGCAATGTAAAAACTACCAACAGAGCTCGTCCCTGGCACCTTCGCTAGTGGAGTTGTGCATGGGGTGTGTTTGGAACATTTTGTCACCGGCCGACTCCAAAATTCAGCGGTTCCCCATCTCAGCCCAGAAAGCAGGTAGAACAACTTTTGTGGTGCCTTTTAGCTGCCTACCAAGGTAGTGTAAAAACTACTAAGAGAACTCCTGTCTGGCACCTTCCCCGGTGGAGTTGTGCATGGGGTGTGTTTGGAACATTTTGTCACCGGCCGAGTCCAAAATTCAGCGTTTCCCCATCTCAGCCCAGAAAGCAGGTAGAACAACTTTTGTGGTGTCTTTCAGCTGCCTACCGGAGCAATGTAAAAACTACAGGAGAACTCCTGTCTGGCACCTTCCCCGGTGGAGTTGTGCATGGGGTGTGTTCGGAATATTTTGTCACCAGCCGAGTCCAAAAATTCAGCGGTTCCCCATCTCAGCCCAGAAAGCAGGTAGAACAACTTTTGTGGTGCCTTTCAAATGCCTACCAAGGTAGTGTAAAAACTACCAAGAGAACTCCTGCCTGGCACCTTCCCCGGTGGAGTTGTGCATGGGGTGTCTTTGGAACATTTTGTCACCGGCCGAGTCCAAAATTCAGCGGTTCCCCATCTCAGCCCAGAAAGCAGGTAGAACAACTTTTGTGGTGCCTTTCAGCTGCCTACCAAGGTAGTGTAAAAACTACTAAGAGAACTCCTGTCTGGCACCTTCCCCGGTGGAGTTGTGCAGGGGGTGTGTTTGGAACATTTTGTCACCGGCCGAGTCCAAAATTCAGCGGTTCCCCATCTCAGCCCAGAAAGCAGGTAGAACAACTTTTGTGGTGTCTTTCAGATGCCTACCGGAGCAATGTAAAAACTACCAGGAGAACTCCTGCCTGGCACCTTCCCCGGTGGAGTTGTGCATGGGGTGTCTTTGGAACATTTTGTCACCGGCCGAGTCCAAAATTCAGCGATTCCCCATCTCAGCCCAGAAAGCAGGTAGAACAACTTTTGTGGTGCCTTTCAGGTGCCTACCAAGGTAGTGTAAAAACTACCAGGAGAACTCCTGTCTGGCACCTTCCCCGGTGGAGTTGTGCAGGGGGTGTGTTTGGAACATTTTGTCACCGGCCGAGTCCAAAATTCAGCGGTTCCCCATCTCAGCCCAGAAAGCAGGTAGAACATCTTTTGTGGTGTCTTTTAGATGCCTACCGGAGCAATGTAAAAACTACCAGGAGAACTCCTGTCTGGCACCTTCCCCGGTATAGTTGTGCAGGGGGTGTCTTTGGAACATTTTGTCACCGGCCGACTCCAAAATTCAGCTGTTCCCCATCTCAGCCCAGAAAGCAGGTAGAACAACTTTTGTGGTGTCTTTTAGATGCCTACCAAGGTAGTGTAAAAACTACTAAGAGAACTCCTGTCTGGCACCTTCCCCGGTGGAGTTGTGCATGGGGTGTGTTTGGAACATTTTGTCACTGGCCGAGTCCAAAATTCAGCGGTTCCCCATCTCAGCCCAGAAAGCAGGTAGAACAACTTTTGTGGTGTCTTTCAGATGCCTACCGGAGCAATGTAAAAACTACCAGGAGAACTCCTGTCTGGCACCTTCCCCGGTGGAGTTGTGCAGGGGGTGTGTTTGGAACATTTTGTCACCAGCCGAGTCCAAAATTCAGCGGTTCCCCATCTCAGCCCAGAAAGCAGGTAGAACAACTTTTGTGGTGTCTTTCAGATGCCTACCGGAGCAATGTAAAAACTACCAGGAGAACTCCTGCCTGGCACCTTCCCCGGTGGAGTTGTGCATGGGGTGTCTTTGGAACATTTTGTCACCGGCCGAGTCCAAAATTCAGCGATTCCCCATCTCAGCCCAGAAAGCAGATAGAACAACTTTTGTGGTGTCTTTCAGATGCCTACCGGAGCAATGTAAAAACTACCAGGAGAACTCCCGTCTGGCACCTTCCCCGGTGGAGTTGTGCATGGGGTGTGTTTGGAACATTTTGTCACCAGCCGAGTCCAAAATTCAGCGTTTCCCCATCTCAGCCCAGAAAGCAGGTAGAACAACTTTTGTGGTGCCTTTCAGATGCCTACCAAGGTAGTGTAAAAACTACTAAGAGAACTCCTGTCTGGCACCTTCCCCGGTGGAGTTGTGCATGGGGTGTGTTTGGAACATTTTGTCACCGGCCGAGTCCAAAATTCAGCGTTTCCCCATCTCAGCCCAGAAAGCAGGTAGAACAACTTTTGTGGTGTCTTTCAGATGCCTACCGGAGCAATGTAAAAACTACAGGAGAACTCCTGTCTGGCACCTTCCCCGGTGGAGTTGTGCATGGGGTGTGTTCGGAATATTTTGTCACCAGCCGAGTCCAAAAATTCAGCGGTTCCCCATCTCAGCCCAGAAAGCAGGTAGAACAACTTTTGTGGTGCCTTTCAAATGCCTACCAAGGTAGTGTAAAAACTACCAAGAGAACTCCTGCCTGGCACCTTCCCCGGTGGAGTTGTGCATGGGGTGTGTTTGGAACATTTTGTCACCGGCCGAGTCCAAAATTCAGCGGTTCCCCATCTCAGCCCAGAAAGCAGATAGAACAACTTTTGTGGTGCCTTTCAGATGCCTACCAAGGTAGTGTAAAAACTACCAGGAGAACTCCTGTCTGGCACCTTCGCTAGTGGAGTTGTGCATGGGGTGTGTTTGGAACATTTTGTCACCGGCCGACTCCAAAATTCAGCGGTTCCCCATCTCAGCCCAGAAAGCAGGTAGAACAACTTTTGTGGTGCCTTTCAGCTGCCTACCGGAGCAATGTAAAAACTACCAGGAGAACTCCTGTCTGGCACCTTCCCCGGTATAGTTGTGCAGGGGGTGTCTTTGGAACATTTTGTCACCGGCCGACTCCAAAATTCAGCTGTTCCCCATCTCAGCCCAGAAAGCAGGTAGAACAACTTTTGTGGTGTCTTTCAGATGCCTACCGGAGCAATGTAAAAACTACCAGGAGAACTCCTGTCTGGCACCTTCCCCGGTGGAGTTGTGCATGGGGTGTGTTCGGAACATTTTGTCACCAGCCGAGTCCAAAAATTCAGCGGTTCCCCATCTCAGCCCAGAAAGCAGGTAGAACAACTTTTGTGGTGTCTTTCAGCTGCCTACCAAGGTAGTGTAAAAACTACCAAGAGAACTCCTGCCTGGCACCTTCCCCAGTGGAGTTGTGCATGGGGTGTGTTTGGAACATTTTGTCACCGGCCGACTCCAAAATTCAGCTGTTCCCCATCTCAGCCCAGAAAGCAGGTAGAACAACTTTTGTGGTGCCTTTCAGGTGCCTACCAAGGTAGTGTAAAAACTACTAAGAGAACTCCTGTCTGGCACCTTCCGTGGTGGAGTTGTGCATGGGGTGTCTTTGGAACATTTTGTCACCGGCCGAGTCCAAAATTCAGCGGTTCCCCATCTCAGCCCAGAAAGCAGGTAGAACAACTTTTGTGGTGTCTTTCAGCTGCCTACCGGAGCAATGTAAAAACTACCAGGAGAACTCCTGTCTGGCACCTTCCCCGGTGGAGTTGTGCATGGGGTGTGTTTGGAACATTTTGTCACCGGCCGACTCCAAAATTCAGCGGTTCCCCATCTCAGCCCAGAAAGCAGGTAGAACAACTTTTGTGGTGTCTTTCAGATGCCTACCGGATCAATGTAAAAACTACCAGGAGAACTCCTGTCTGGCACCTTCCCCGGTGGAGTTGTGCATGGGGTGTCTTTGGAACATTTTGTCACCAGCCGACTCCAAAATTCAGCGGATCCCCATCTCAGCCCAGAAAGCAGGTAGAACAACTTTTGTGGTGCCTTTCAAATGCCTACCAAGGTAGTGTAAAAACTATCAAGAGAACTCCTGTCTGGCACCTTCCCCGGTGGAGTTGTGCATGGGGTGTCTTTGGAACATTTTGTCACCGGCCGAGTCCAAAATTCAGCGATTCCCCATCTCAGCCCAGAAAGCAGGTAGAACAACTTTTGTGGTGCCTTTCAGATGCCTACCAAGGTAGTGTAAAAACTATCAAGAGAACGCTTGTCTGGCACATTCCCCGGTGGAGTTGTGCATGGGGTGTGTTTGGAACATTTTGTCACCGGCCGAGTCCAAAATTCAGCGATTACCCATCTCAGCCCAGAAAGCAGGTAGAACAACTTTTGTGGTGCCTTTCACGTGCCTACCAAGGTAGTGTAAAAACTACCAACAGAACTCCTGCCTGGCACCTTCCCCGGTGGAGTTGTGCATGGGGTGTCTTTGGAACATTTTGTCACCGGCCGACTCCAAAATTCAGCGATTCCCCATCTCAGCCCAGAAAGCAGGTAGAACAACTTTTGTGGTGCCTTTCAGGTGCCTACCAAGGTAGTGTAAAAACTACTAAGAGAACTCCTGTCTGGCACCTTCCCCGGTGGAGTTGTGCATGGGGTGTCTTTGGAACATTTTGTCACCGGCCGAGTCCAAAATTCAGCGGTTCCCCATCTCAGCCCAGAAAGCAGGTAGAACAACTTTTGTGGTGTCTTTCAGATGCCTACCGGAGCAATGTAAAAACTACCAGGAGAACTCCTGTCTGGCACCTTCCCCGGTGGAGTTGTGCAGGGGGTGTGTTTGGAACATTTTGTCACCAGCCGACTCCAAAATTCAGCGGTTCCCCATCTCAGCCCAGAAAGCAGGTAGAACAACTTTTGTGGTGCCTTTCAAATGCCTACCAAGGTAGTGTAAAAACTACCAACAGAACTCCTGCCTGGCACCTTCCCCGGTGGAGTTGTGCATGGGGTGTCTTTGGAACATTTTGTCACCGGCCGACTCCAAAATTCAGCGATTCCCCATCTCAGCCCAGAAAGCAGGTAGAACAACTTTTGTGGTGTCCTTTTGATGCCTACCGGAGCAATGTAAAAACTACCAACAGAGCTCGTCCCTGGCACCTTCGCTAGTGGAGTTGTGCATGGGGTGTGTTTGGAACATTTTGTCACCAGCCGACTCCAAAATTCAGCGGTTCCCCATCTCAGCCCAGAAAGCAGGTAGAACAACTTTTGTGGTGCCTTTCAGATGCCTACCAAGGTAGTGTAAAAACTATCAAGAGAACGCTTGTCTGGCACATTCCCCGGTGGAGTTGTGCATGGGGTGTCTTTGGAACATTTTGTCACCGGCCGAGTCCAAAATTCAGCGATTACCCATCTCAGCCCAGAAAGCAGGTAGAACAACTTTTGTGGTGCCTTTCACGTGCCTACCAAGGTAGTGTAAAAACTACCAACAGAACTCCTGCCTGGCACCTTCCCCGGTGGAGTTGTGCATGGGGTGTCTTTGGAACATTTTGTCACCGGCCGACTCCAAAATTCAGCGATTCCCCATCTCAGCCCAGAAAGCAGGTAGAACAACTTTTGTGGTGTCTTTCAGATGCCTACCGGAGCAATGTAAAAACTACCAGGAGAACTCCTGTCTGGCACCTTCCCCGGTGGAGTTGTGCAGGGGGTGTGTTTGGAACATTTTGTCACCAGCCGAGTCCAAAATTCAGCGGTTCCCCATCTCAGCCCAGAAAGCAGGTAGAACAACTTTTGTGGTGCCTTTCAGCTGCCTACCAAGGTAGTGTAAAAACTACCAAGAGAACTCCTGCCTGGCACCTTCCCCGGTGGAGTTGTGCATGGGGTGTCTTTGGAACATTTTGTCACCGGGCGACTCCAAAATTCAGCGGTTCCCCATCTCAGCCCAGAAAGCAGGTAGAACAACTTTTGTGGTGCCTTTCAGGTGCCTACCAAGGTAGTGTAAAAACTACTAAGAGAACTCCTGTCTGGCACCTTCCCCGGTGGAGTTGTGCATGGGGTGTCTTTGGAACATTTTGTCACCGGGCGACTCCAAAATTCAGCGATTCCCCATCTCAGCCCAGAAAGCAGGTAGAACAACTTTTGTGGTGTCCTTTTGATGCCTACCGGAGCAATGTAAAAACTACCAACAGAGCTCGTCCCTGGCACCTTCGCTAGTGGAGTTGTGCATGGGGTGTGTTTGGAACATTTTGTCACCAGCCGACTCCAAAATTCAGCGGTTCCCCATCTCAGCCCAGAAAGCAGGTAGAACAACTTTTGTGGTGCCTTTTAGCTGCCTACCAAGGTAGTGTAAAAACTATTAAGAGAACTCCTGTCTGGCACCTTCCCCGGTGGAGTTGTGCATGGGGTGTGTTTGGAACATTTTGTCACCGGCCGAGTCCAAAATTCAGCGTTTCCCCATCTCAGCCCAGAAAGCAGGTAGAACAACTTTTGTGGTGTCTTTCAGCTGCCTACCAAAGCAATGTAAAAACTACAGGAGAACTCCTGTCTGGCACCTTCCCCGGTGGAGTTGTGCATGGGGTGTGTTCGGAATATTTTGTCACCAGCCGAGTCCAAAAATTCAGCGGTTCCCCATCTCAGCCCAGAAAGCAGGTAGAACAACTTTTGTGGTGCCTTTCAAATGCCTGCCAAGGTAGTGTAAAAACTACCAAGAGAACTCCTGCCTGGCACCTTCCCCGGTGGAGTTGTGCATGGGGTGTCTTTGGAACATTTTGTCACCGGCCGAGTCCAAAATTCAGCGGTTCCCCATCTCAGCCCAGAAAGCAGGTAGAACAACTTTTGTGGTGCCTTTCAGGTGCCTACCAAGGTAGTGTAAAAACTACCAGGAGAACTCCTGTCTGGCACCTTCGCTAGTGGAGTTGTGCATGGGGTGTGTTTGGAACATTTTGTCACCGGCCGACTCCAAAATTCAGCGGTTCCCCATCTCAGCCCAGAAAGCAGGTAGAACAACTTTTGTGGTGCCTTTCAGCTGCCTACCAAGGTAGTGTAAAAACTACCAAGAGAACTCCTGCCTGGCACCTTCCCCGGTGGAGTTGTGCATGGGGTGTCTTTGGAACATTTTGTCACCGGGCGACTCCAAAATTCAGCGGTTCCCCATCTCAGCCCAGAAAGCAGGTAGAACAACTTTTGTGGTGCCTTTCAGGTGCCTACCAAGGTAGTGTAAAAACTACTAAGAGAACTCCTGTCTGGCACCTTCCCCGGTGGAGTTGTGCATGGGGTGTCTTTGGAACATTTTGTCACCGGCCGAGTCCAAAATTCAGCGGTTCCCCATCTCAGCCCAGAAAGCAGGTAGAACAACTTTTGTGGTGTCTTTCAGATGCCTACCGGAGCAATGTAAAAACTACCAGGAGAACTCCTGTCTGGCACCTTCCCCGGTGGAGTTGTGCAGGGGGTGTGTTTGGAACATTTTGTCACCAGCCGACTCCAAAATTCAGCGGTTCCCCATCTCAGCCCAGAAAGCAGGTAGAACAACTTTTGTGGTGCCTTTCAAATGCCTACCAAGGTAGTGTAAAAACTACCAACAGAACTCCTGCCTGGCACCTTCCCCGGTGGAGTTGTGCATGGGGTGTCTTTGGAACATTTTGTCACCGGCCGACTCCAAAATTCAGCGATTCCCCATCTCAGCCCAGAAAGCAGGTAGAACAACTTTTGTGGTGTCCTTTTGATGCCTACCGGAGCAATGTAAAAACTACCAACAGAGCTCGTCCCTGGCACCTTCGCTAGTGGAGTTGTGCATGGGGTGTGTTTGGAACATTTTGTCACCAGCCGACTCCAAAATTCAGCGGTTCCCCATCTCAGCCCAGAAAGCAGGTAGAACAACTTTTGTGGTGCCTTTTAGCTGCCTACCAAGGTAGTGTAAAAACTATTAAGAGAACTCCTGTCTGGCACCTTCCCCGGTGGAGTTGTGCATGGGGTGTGTTTGGAACATTTTGTCACCGGCCGAGTCCAAAATTCAGCGTTTCCCCATCTCAGCCCAGAAAGCAGGTAGAACAACTTTTGTGGTGTCTTTCAGCTGCCTACCAAAGCAATGTAAAAACTACAGGAGAACTCCTGTCTGGCACCTTCCCCGGTGGAGTTGTGCATGGGGTGTGTTCGGAATATTTTGTCACCAGCCGAGTCCAAAAATTCAGCGGTTCCCCATCTCAGCCCAGAAAGCAGGTAGAACAACTTTTGTGGTGCCTTTCAAATGCCTACCAAGGTAGTGTAAAAACTACCAAGAGAACTCCTGCCTGGCACCTTCCCCGGTGGAGTTGTGCATGGGGTGTCTTTGGAACATTTTGTCACCGGCCGAGTCCAAAATTCAGCGGTTCCCCATCTCAGCCCAGAAAGCAGATAGAACAACTTTTGTGGTGCCTTTCAGGTGCCTACCAAGGTAGTGTAAAAACTACCAGGAGAACTCCTGTCTGGCACCTTCGCTAGTGGAGTTGTGCATGGGGTGTGTTTGGAACATTTTGTCACCGGCCGACTCCAAAATTCAGCGGTTCCCCATCTCAGCCCAGAAAGCAGGTAGAACAACTTTTGTGGTGCCTTTCAGCTGCCTACCAAGGTAGTGTAAAAACTACTAAGAGAACTCCTGTCTGGCACCTTCCCCGGTGGAGTTGTGCAGGGGGTGTGTTTGGAACATTTTGTCACCGGCCGAGTCCAAAATTCAGCGGTTCCCCATCTCAGCCCAGAAAGCAGGTAGAACAACTTTTGTGGTGTCTTTCAGATGCCTACCGGAGCAATGTAAAAACTACCAGGAGAACTCCTGCCTGGCACCTTCCCCGGTGGAGTTGTGCATGGGGTGTGTTTGGAACATTTTGTCACCGGCCGACTCCAAAATTCAGCGGTTCCCCATCTCAGCCCAGAAAGCAGGTAGAACAACTTTTGTGGTGCCTTTCAGGTGCCTACCAAGGTAGTGTAAAAACTACCAGGAGAACTCCTGTCTGGCACCTTCGCTAGTGGAGTTGTGCATGGGGTGTCTTTGGAACATTTTGTCACCGGCCGAGTCCAAAATTCAGCGATTCCCCATCTCAGCCCAGAAAGCAGGTAGAACAACTTTTGTGGTGTCCTTTTGATGCCTACCGGAGCAATGTAAAAACTACCAACAGAGCTCGTCCCTGGCACCTTCGCTAGTGGAGTTGTGCATGGGGTGTCTTTGGAACATTTTGTCACCGGCCGAGTCCAAAATTCAGCGATTCCCCATCTCAGCCCAGAAAGCAGATAGAACAACTTTTGTGGTGTCTTTCAGATGCCTACCGGAGCAATGTAAAAACTACCAGGAGAACTCCTGTCTGGCACCTTCCCCGGTGGAGTTGTGCATGGGGTGTGTTTGGAACATTTTGTCACCGGCCGAGTCCAAAATTCAGCGTTTCCCCATCTCAGCCCAGAAAGCAGGTAGAACAACTTTTGTGGTGCCTTTCAGATGCCTACCAAGGTAGTGTAAAAACTACTAAGAGAACTCCTGTCTGGCACCTTCCCCGGTGGAGTTGTGCATGGGATGTGTTTGGAACATTTTGTCACCGGCCGAGTCCAAAATTCAGCGGTTCCCCATCTCAGCCCAGAAAGCAGGTAGAACAACTTTTGTGGTGTCTTTCAGATGCCTACCAAGGTAGTGTAAAAACTCTCAAGAGAACTCTTGTCTGGCACCTTCCCCGGTGGAGTTGTGCAGGGGGTGTCTTTGGAACATTTTGTCACCAGCCGACTCCAAAATTCAGCGGTTCCCCATCTCAGCCCAGAAAGCAGGTAGAACAACTTTTGTGGTGTCTTTCAGATGCCTACCAAGGTAGTGTAAAAACTACTAGGAGAACTCCTGTCTGGCACCTTCCCCGGTGGAGTTGTGCAGGGGGTGTGTTTGGAACATTTTGTCACCAGCCGAGTCCAAAATTCAGCGGTTCCCCATCTCAGCCCAGAAAGCAGGTAGAACAACTTTTGTGGTGCCTTTCAAATGCCTACCAAGGTAGTGTAAAAACTACCAAGAGAACTCCTGCCTGGCACCTTCCCCGGTGGAGTTGTGCATGGGGTGTCTTTGGAACATTTTGTCACCGGCCGAGTCCAAAATTCAGCGGTTCCCCATCTCAGCCCAGAAAGCAGATAGAACAACTTTTGTGGTGCCTTTCAGGTGCCTACCAAGGTAGTGTAAAAACTACCAGGAGAACTCCTGTCTGGCACCTTCGCTAGTGGAGTTGTGCATGGGGTGTGTTTGGAACATTTTGTCACCGGCCGACTCCAAAATTCAGCGGTTCCCCATCTCAGCCCAGAAAGCAGGTAGAACAACTTTTGTGGTGCCTTTCAGCTGCCTACCAAGGTAGTGTAAAAACTACTAAGAGAACTCCTGTCTGGCACCTTCCCCGGTGGAGTTGTGCAGGGGGTGTGTTTGGAACATTTTGTCACCGGCCGAGTCCAAAATTCAGCGGTTCCCCATCTCAGCCCAGAAAGCAGGTAGAACAACTTTTGTGGTGTCTTTCAGATGCCTACCGGAGCAATGTAAAAACTACCAGGAGAACTCCTGCCTGGCACCTTCCCCGGTGGAGTTGTGCATGGGGTGTGTTTGGAACATTTTGTCACCGGCCGACTCCAAAATTCAGCGGTTCCCCATCTCAGCCCAGAAAGCAGGTAGAACAACTTTTGTGGTGCCTTTCAGGTGCCTACCAAGGTAGTGTAAAAACTACCAGGAGAACTCCTGTCTGGCACCTTCGCTAGTGGAGTTGTGCATGGGGTGTCTTTGGAACATTTTGTCACCGGCCGAGTCCAAAATTCAGCGATTCCCCATCTCAGCCCAGAAAGCAGGTAGAACAACTTTTGTGGTGTCCTTTTGATGCCTACCGGAGCAATGTAAAAACTACCAACAGAGCTCGTCCCTGGCACCTTCGCTAGTGGAGTTGTGCATGGGGTGTCTTTGGAACATTTTGTCACCGGCCGAGTCCAAAATTCAGCGATTCCCCATCTCAGCCCAGAAAGCAGATAGAACAACTTTTGTGGTGTCTTTCAGATGCCTACCGGAGCAATGTAAAAACTACCAGGAGAACTCCTGTCTGGCACCTTCCCCGGTGGAGTTGTGCATGGGGTGTGTTTGGAACATTTTGTCACCGGCCGAGTCCAAAATTCAGCGTTTCCCCATCTCAGCCCAGAAAGCAGGTAGAACAACTTTTGTGGTGCCTTTCAGATGCCTACCAAGGTAGTGTAAAAACTACTAAGAGAACTCCTGTCTGGCACCTTCCCCGGTGGAGTTGTGCATGGGATGTGTTTGGAACATTTTGTCACCGGCCGAGTCCAAAATTCAGCGGTTCCCCATCTCAGCCCAGAAAGCAGGTAGAACAACTTTTGTGGTGTCTTTCAGATGCCTACCAAGGTAGTGTAAAAACTCTCAAGAGAACTCTTGTCTGGCACCTTCCCCGGTGGAGTTGTGCAGGGGGTGTCTTTGGAACATTTTGTCACCAGCCGACTCCAAAATTCAGCGGTTCCCCATCTCAGCCCAGAAAGCAGGTAGAACAACTTTTGTGGTGTCTTTCAGATGCCTACCAAGGTAGTGTAAAAACTACTAGGAGAACTCCTGTCTGGCACCTTCCCCGGTGGAGTTGTGCAGGGGGTGTGTTTGGAACATTTTGTCACCAGCCGAGTCCAAAATTCAGCGGTTCCCCATCTCAGCCCAGAAAGCAGGTAGAACAACTTTTGTGGTGTCTTTCAGATGCCTACCAAGGTAGTGTAAAAACTCTCAAGAGAACTCTTGTCTGGCACCTTCCCCGGTGGAGTTGTGCAGGGGGTGTCTTTGGAACATTTTGTCACCAGCCGACTCCAAAATTCAGCGGTTCCCCATCTCAGCCCAGAAAGCAGGTAGAACAACTTTTGTGGTGTCTTTCAGATGCCTACCAAGGTAGTGTAAAAACTACTAGGAGAACTCCTGTCTGGCACCTTCCCCGGTGGAGTTGTGCAGGGGGTGTGTTTGGAACATTTTGTCACCAGCCGAGTCCAAAATTCAGCGGTTCCCCATCTCAGCCCAGAAAGCAGGTAGAACAACTTTTGTGGTGCCTTTCAAATGCCTACCAAGGTAGTGTAAAAACTACCAAGAGAACTCCTGCCTGGCACCTTCCCCGGTGGAGTTGTGCATGGGGTGTCTTTGGAACATTTTGTCACCGGCCGAGTCCAAAATTCAGCGGTTCCCCATCTCAGCCCAGAAAGCAGATAGAACAACTTTTGTGGTGCCTTTCAGGTGCCTACCAAGGTAGTGTAAAAACTACCAGGACAACTCCTGTCTGGCACCTTCGCTAGTGGAGTTGTGCATGGGGTGTGTTTGGAACATTTTGTCACCGGCCGACTCCAAAATTCAGCGGTTCCCCATCTCAGCCCAGAAAGCAGGTAGAACAACTTTTGTGGTGCCTTTCAGCTGCCTACCAAGGTAGTGTAAAAACTACTAAGAGAACTCCTGTCTGGCACCTTCCCCGGTGGAGTTGTGCAGGGGGTGTGTTTGGAACATTTTGTCACCGGCCGAGTCCAAAATTCAGCGGTTCCCCATCTCAGCCCAGAAAGCAGGTAGAACAACTTTTGTGGTGTCTTTCAGATGCCTACCGGAGCAATGTAAAAACTACCAGGAGAACTCCTGCCTGGCACCTTCCCCGGTGGAGTTGTGCATGGGGTGTGTTTGGAACATTTTGTCACCGGCCGACTCCAAAATTCAGCGGTTCCCCATCTCAGCCCAGAAAGCAGGTAGAACAACTTTTGTGGTGCCTTTCAGGTGCCTACCAAGGTAGTGTAAAAACTACCAGGAGAACTCCTGTCTGGCACCTTCGCTAGTGGAGTTGTGCATGGGGTGTCTTTGGAACATTTTGTCACCGGCCGAGTCCAAAATTCAGCGATTCCCCATCTCAGCCCAGAAAGCAGGTAGAACAACTTTTGTGGTGTCCTTTTGATGCCTACCGGAGCAATGTAAAAACTACCAACAGAGCTCGTCCCTGGCACCTTCGCTAGTGGAGTTGTGCATGGGGTGTCTTTGGAACATTTTGTCACCGGCCGAGTCCAAAATTCAGCGATTCCCCATCTCAGCCCAGAAAGCAGATAGAACAACTTTTGTGGTGTCTTTCAGATGCCTACCGGAGCAATGTAAAAACTACCAGGAGAACTCCTGTCTGGCACCTTCCCCGGTGGAGTTGTGCATGGGGTGTGTTTGGAACATTTTGTCACCGGCCGAGTCCAAAATTCAGCGTTTCCCCATCTCAGCCCAGAAAGCAGGTAGAACAACTTTTGTGGTGCCTTTCAGATGCCTACCAAGGTAGTGTAAAAACTACTAAGAGAACTCCTGTCTGGCACCTTCCCCGGTGGAGTTGTGCATGGGATGTGTTTGGAACATTTTGTCACCGGCCGAGTCCAAAATTCAGCGTTTCCCCATCTCAGCCCAGAAAGCAGGTAGAACAACTTTTGTGGTGCCTTTCAGCTGCCTACCAAGGTAGTGTAAAAACTACTAAGAGAACTCCTGTCTGGCACCTTCCCCGGTGGAGTTGTGCAGGGGGTGTCTTTGGAACATTTTGTCACCAGCCGACTCCAAAATTCAGCGGTTCCCCATCTCAGCCCAGAAAGCAGGTAGAACAACTTTTGTGGTGTCTTTCAGATGCCTACCAAGGTAGTGTAAAAACTACTAGGAGAACTCCTGTCTGGCACCTTCCCCGGTGGAGTTGTGCAGGGGGTGTGTTTGGAACATTTTGTCACCAGCCGAGTCCAAAATTCAGCGGTTCCCCATCTCAGCCCAGAAAGCAGGTAGAACAACTTTTGTGGTGTCTTTCAGATGCCTACCAAGGTAGTGTAAAAACTATCAAGAGAACGCTTGTCTGGCACATTCCCCGGTGGAGTTGTGCATGGGGTGTCTTTGGAACATTTTGTCACCGGCCGAGTCCAAAATTCAGCGATTCCCCATCTCAGCCCAGAAAGCAGATAGAACAACTTTTGTGGTGTCTTTCAGATGCCTACCGGAGCAATGTAAAAACTACCAGGAGAACTCCTGTCTGGCACCTTCCCCGGTGGAGTTGTGCAGGGGGTGTGTTTGAAACATTTTGTCACCAGCCGACTCCAAAATTCAGCGATTCCCCATCTCAGCCCAGAAAGCAGGTAGAACAACTTTTGTGGTGTCTTTTAGATGCCTACCAAGGTAGTGTAAAAACTACTAAGAGAACTCCTGTCTGGCACCTTCCCCGGTGGAGTTGTGCAGGGGGTGTGTTTGGAACATTTTGTCACCGGCCGACTCCAAAATTCAGCGGTTCCCCATCTCAGCCCAGAAAGCAGGTAGAACAACTTTTGTGGTGTTTTTCAGCTGCCTACCGGAGCAATGTAAAAACTACCAGGAGAACTCCTGTCTGGCACCTTCCCCGGTGGAGTTGTGCATGGGGTGTGTTCGGAACATTTTGTCACCAGCCGAGTCCAAAAATTCAGCGTTTCCCCATCTCAGCCCAGAAAGCAGGTAGAACAACTTTTGTGGTGCCTTTCAGCTGCCTACCAAGGTAGTGTAAAAACTACCAAGAGAACTCCTGCCTGGCACCTTCCCCGGTGGAGTTGTGCATGGGGTGTCTTTGGAACATTTTGTCACCGGGCGACTCCAAAATTCAGCGGTTCCCCATCTCAGCCCAGAAAGCAGGTAGAACAACTTTTGTGGTGCCTTTCAGGTGCCTACCAAGGTAGTGTAAAAACTACTAAGAGAACTCCTGTCTGGCACCTTCCCCGGTGGAGTTGTGCATGGGGTGTCTTTGGAACATTTTGTCACCGGCCGAGTCCAAAATTCAGCGGTTCCCCATCTCAGCCCAGAAAGCAGGTAGAACAACTTTTGTGGTGTCTTTCAGATGCCTACCGGAGCAATGTAAAAACTACCAGGAGAACTCCTGTCTGGCACCTTCCCCGGTGGATTTGTGCAGGGGGTGTGTTTGGAACATTTTGTCACCAGCCGAGTCCAAAATTCAGCGGTTCCCCATCTCAGCCCAGAAAGCAGGTAGAACAACTTTTGTGGTGCCTTTCAAATGCCTACCAAGGTAGTGTAAAAACTACCAAGAGAACTCCTGCCTGGCACCTTCCCCGGTGGAGTTGTGCATGGGGTGTCTTTGGAACATTTTGTCACCGGCCGAGTCCAAAATTCAGCGATTCCCCATCTCAGCCCAGAAAGCAGGTAGAACAACTTTTGTGGTGTCCTTTTGATGCCTACCGGAGCAATGTAAAAACTACCAACTGAGCTCGTCCCTGGCACCTTCGCTAGTGGAGTTGTGCATGGGGTGTGTTTGGAACATTTTGTCACCGGCCGACTCCAAAATTCAGCGGTTCCCCATCTCAGCCCAGAAAGCAGGTAGAACAACTTTTGTGGTGCCTTTTAGCTGCCTACCAAGGTAGTGTAAAAACTATTAAGAGAACTCCTGTCTGGCACCTTCCCCGGTGGAGTTGTGCATGGGGTGTGTTTGGAACATTTTGTCACCGGCCGAGTCCAAAATTCAGCGTTTCCCCATCTCAGCCCAGAAAGCAGGTAGAACAACTTTTGTGGTGTCTTTCAGCTGCCTACCGGAGCAATGTAAAAACTACCAGGAGAACTCCTGTCTGGCACCTTCCCCGGTGGAGTTGTGCATGGGGTGTGTTCGGAATATTTTGTCACCAGCCGAGTCCAAAAATTCAGCGTTTCCCCATCTCAGCCCAGAAAGCAGGTAGAACAACTTTTGTGGTGCCTTTCAAATGCCTACCAAGGTAGTGTAAAAACTACCAAGAGAACTCCTGCCTGGCACCTTCCCCGGTGGAGTTGTGCATGGGGTGTCTTTGGAACATTTTGTCACCGGCCGAGTCCAAAATTCAGCGGTTCCCCATCTCAGCCCAGAAAGCAGGTAGAACAACTTTTGTGGTGCCTTTCAGGTGCCTACCAAGGTAGTGTAAAAACTACCAGGAGAACTCCTGTCTGGCACCTTCGCTAGTGGAGTTGTGCATGGGGTGTGTTTGGAACATTTTGTCACCGGCCGACTCCAAAATTCAGCGGTTCCCCATCTCAGCCCAGAAAGCAGGTAGAACAACTTTTGTGGTGCCTTTCAGCTGCCTACCAAGGTAGTGTAAAAACTACTAAGAGAACTCCTGTCTGGCACCTTCCCCGGTGGAGTTGTGCAGGGGGTGTGTTTGGAACATTTTGTCACCGGCCGAGTCCAAAATTCAGCGGTTCCCCATCTCAGCCCAGAAAGCAGGTAGAACAACTTTTGTGGTGTCTTTCAGATGCCTACCGGAGCAATGTAAAAACTACCAGGAGAACTCCTGCCTGGCACCTTCCCCGGTGGAGTTGTGCATGGGGTGTCTTTGGAACATTTTGTCACCGGCCGAGTCCAAAATTCAGCGATTCCCCATCTCAGCCCAGAAAGCAGGTAGAACAACTTTTGTGGTGCCTTTCAGGTGCCTACCAAGGTAGTGTAAAAACTACCAGGAGAACTCCTGTCTGGCACCTTCCCCGGTGGAGTTGTGCAGGGGGTGTGTTTGGAACATTTTGTCACCGGCCGAGTCCAAAATTCAGCGGTTCCCCATCTCAGCCCAGAAAGCAGGTAGAACATCTTTTGTGGTGTCTTTTAGATGCCTACCGGAGCAATGTAAAAACTACCAGGAGAACTCCTGTCTGGCACCTTCCCCGGTATAGTTGTGCAGGGGGTGTCTTTGGAACATTTTGTCACCGGCCGACTCCAAAATTCAGCTGTTCCCCATCTCAGCCCAGAAAGCAGGTAGAACAACTTTTGTGGTGTCTTTTAGATGCCTACCAAGGTAGTGTAAAAACTACCAGGAGAACTCCTGCCTGGCACCTTCCCCGGTGGAGTTGTGCAGGGGGTGTGTTTGGAACATTTTGTCACCGGCCGAGTCCAAAATTCAGCGGTTCCCCATCTCAGCCCAGAAAGCAGGTAGAACAACTTTTGTGGTGCCTTTCAGGTGCCTACCAAGGTAGTGTAAAAACTACCAGGAGAACTCCTGTCTGGCACCTTCGCTAGTGGAGTTGTGCATGGGGTGTGTTTGGAACATTTTGTCACCGGGCGACTCCAAAATTCAGCGGTTCCCCATCTCAGCCCAGAAAGCAGGTAGAACAACTTTTGTGGTGTCTTTCAGATGCCTACCGGAGCAATGTAAAAACTACCAGGAGAACTCCTGCCTGGCACCTTCCCCGGTGGAGTTGTGCATGGGGTGTCTTTGGAACATTTTGTCACCGGCCGACTCCAAAATTCAGCGATTCCCCATCTCAGCCCAGAAAGCAGGTAGAACAACTTTTGTGGTGCCTTTCAGGTGCCTACCAAGGTAGTGTAAAAACTACCAGGAGAACTCCTGTCTGGCACCTTCCCCGGTGGAGTTGTGCAGGGGGTGTGTTTGGAACATTTTGTCACCGGCCGAGTCCAAAATTCAGCGATTCCCCATCTCAGCCCAGAAAGCAGGTAGAACAACTTTTGTGGTGTCTTTCAGATGCCTACCGGAGCAATGTAAAAACTACCAGGAGAACTCCTGTCTGGCACCTTCCCCGGTGGAGTTGTGCAGGGGGTGTGTTTGGAACATTTTGTCACCAGCCGAGTCCAAAATTCAGCGTTTCCCCATCTCAGCCCAGAAAGCAGGTAGAACAACTTTTGTGGTGTCTTTCAAATGCCTACCAAGGTAGTGTAAAAACTACTAAGAGAACTCCTGTCTGGCACCTTCCCCGGTGGAGTTGTGCATGGGGTGTCTTTGGAACATTTTGTCACCGGCCGAGTCCAAAATTCAGCGATTCCCCATCTCAGCCCAGAAAGCAGATAGAACAACTTTTGTGGTGTCTTTCAGATGCCTACCGGAGCAATGTAAAAACTACCAGGAGAACTCCCGTCTGGCACCTTCCCCGGTGGAGTTGTGCATGGGGTGTCTTTGGAACATTTTGTCACCAGCCGAGTCCAAAATTCAGCGGTTCCCCATCTCAGCCCAGAAAGCAGGTAGAACAACTTTTGTGGTGTCTTTTAGATGCCTACCAAGGTAGTGTAAAAACTATTAAGAGAACTCCTGTCTGGCACCTTCCCCGGTGGAGTTGTGCATGGGGTGTCTTTGGAACATTTTGTCACCAGCCGAGTCCAAAATTCAGCGGTTCCCCATCTCAGCTCAGAAAGCAGGTAGAACAACTTTTGTGGTGTCTTTCAGCTGCCTACCGGAGCAATGTAAAAACTACCAGGAGAACTCCCGTCTGGCACCTTCCCCGGTGGAGTTGTGCAGGGGGTGTGTTTGGAACATTTTGTCACCAGCCGAGTCCAAAATTCAGCGGTTCCCCATCTCAGCCCAGAAAGCAGGTAGAACAACTTTTTTGGTGTCTTTCAGATGCCTACCAAGGTAGTGTAAAAACTACTAAGAGAACTCCTGTCTGGCACCTTCCCCGGTGGAGTTGTGCAGGGGGTGTGTTTGGAACATTTTGTCACCGGCCGAGTCCAAAATTCAGCGGTTCCCCATCTCAGCCCAGAAAGCAGGTAGAACAACTTTTGTGGTGTCTTTCAGATGCCTACCAAGGTAGTGTAAAAACTCTCAAGAGAACTCTTGTCTGGCACCTTCCCCGGTGGAGTTGTGCAGGGGGTGTCTTTGGAACATTTTGTCACCAGCTGAGTCCAAAATTCAGCGGTTCCCCATCTCAGCCCAGAAAGCAGGTAGAACAACTTTTGTGGTGCCTTTCAGCTGCCTACCAAGGTAGTGTAAAAACTACCAAGAGAACTCCTGCCTGGCACCTTCCCCGGTGGAGTTGTGCATGGGGTGTCTTTGGAACATTTTGTCACCGGGCGACTCCAAAATTCAGCGGTTCCCCATCTCAGCCCAGAAAGCAGGTAGAACAACTTTTGTGGTGCCTTTCAGGTGCCTACCAAGGTAGTGTAAAAACTACTAAGAGAACTCCTGTCTGGCACCTTCCCCGGTGGAGTTGTGCATGGGGTGTCTTTGGAACATTTTGTCACCGGCCGAGTCCAAAATTCAGCGGTTCCCCATCTCAGCCCAGAAAGCAGGTAGAACAACTTTTGTGGTGTCTTTCAGATGCCTACCGGAGCAATGTAAAAACTACCAGGAGAACTCCTGTCTGGCACCTTCCCCGGTGGAGTTGTGCATGGGGTGTCTGTGGAACATTTTGTCACCGGCCGACTCCAAAATTCAGCGGTTCCCCATCTCAGCCCAGAAAGCAGGTACAACAACTTTTGTGGTGTCTTTCAGCTGCCTACCAAGGTAGTGTAAAAACTACCAACAGAATTCGTTCCTGGCACCTTCCCCGGTGGAGTTGTGCATGGGGTGTGTTTGGAACATTTTGTCACCGGCCGACTCCAAAATTCAGCGTTTCCCCATCTCAGCCCAGAAAGCAGGTAGAACAACTTTTGTGGTGTCTTTCAGATGCCTACCAAGGTAGTGTAAAAAACTACCAGGAGAACTCCTGTCTGGCACCTTCCCCGGTGGAGTTGTGCATGGGGTGTGTTTGGAACATTTTGTCACCAGCCGAGTCCAAAATTCAGCGGTTCCCCATCTCAGCCCACAAAGCAGGTACAACAACTTTTGTGGTGCCTTTCAGCTGCCTACCAAGGTAGTGTAAAAACTACCAAGAGAACTCCTGTCTGGCACCTTCCCCGGTGGAGTTGTGCATGGGGTGTGTTTGGAACATTTTGTCACCGGCCGAGTCCAAAATTCAGCGGTTCCCCATCTCAGCCCAGAAAGCAGGTAGAACAACTTTTGTGGTGTCTTTCAGATGCCTACCAAGGTAGTGTAAAAACTACCAGGAGAACTCCTGCCTGGCACCTTCCCCGGTGGAGTTGTGCATGGGGTGTGTTTGGAACATTTTGTCACCGGCCGAGTCCAAAATTCAGCGGTTCCCCATCTCAGCCCAGAAAGCAGGTAGAACAACTTTTGTGGTGTCTTTCAGATGCCTACCGGACCAATGTAAAAACTACCAGGAGAACTCCTGTCTGGCACCTTCCCCGGTGGAGTTGTGCATGGGGTGTGTTTGGAACATTTTGTCACCAGCCGACTCCAAAATTCAGCGGTTCCCCATCTCAGCCCAGAAAGCAGGTAGAACAACTTTTGTGGTGTCTTTCAGATGCCTACCAAGGTAGTGTAAAAACTACTAAGAGAACTCCTGTCTGGCACCTTCCCCGGTGGAGTTGTGCAGGGGGTGTGTTTGGAACATTTTGTCACCAGCCGACTCCAAAATTCAGCGTTTCCCCATCTCAGCCCAGAAAGCAGGTAGAACAACTTTTGTGGTGTCTTTCAGATGCCTACCAAGGTAGTGTAAAAACTACTAAGAGAACTCCTGTCTGGCACCTTCCCCGGTAGAGTTGTGCATGGGGTGTGTTTGGAACATTTTGCCACCAGCCGACTCCAAAGTTCAGCGTTTCCCCATCTCAGCCCAGAAAGCAGGTAGAACAACTTTTGTGGTGTCTTTTAGATGCCTACCAAGGTAGTGTAAAAACTACCAGGAGAACTCCTGCCTGGCACCTTCCCCGGTGGAGTTGTGCAGGGGGTGTGTTTGGAACATTTTGTCACCGGCCGAGTCCAAAATTCAGCGGTTCCCCATCTCAGCCCAGAAAGCAGGTAGAACAACTTTTGTGGTGCCTTTCAGGTGCCTACCAAGGTAGTGTAAAAACTACCAGGAGAACTCCTGTCTGGCACCTTCGCTAGTGGAGTTGTGCATGGGGTGTGTTTGGAACATTTTGTCACCGGCCGAGTCCAAAATTCAGCGGTTCCCCATCTCAGCCCAGAAAGCAGGTAGAACAACTTTTGTGGTGTCTTTCAGATGCCTACCGGAGCAATGTAAAAACTACCAGGAGAACTCCTGCCTGGCACCTTCCCCGGTGGAGTTGTGCATGGGGTGTCTTTGGAACATTTTGTCACCGGCCGAGTCCAAAATTCAGCGATTCCCCATCTCAGCCCAGAAAGCAGGTAGAACAACTTTTGTGGTGCCTTTCAGGTGCCTACCAAGGTAGTGTAAAAACTACCAGGAGAACTCCTGTCTGGCACCTTCCCCGGTGGAGTTGTGCAGGGGGTGTGTTTGGAACATTTTGTCACCGGCCGAGTCCAAAATTCAGCGGTTCCCCATCTCAGCCCAGAAAGCAGGTAGAACAACTTTTGTGGTGTCTTTCAGATGCCTACCAAGGTAGTGTAAAAACTACCAGGAGAACTCCTGTCTGGCACCTTCCCCGGTGGAGTTGTGCATGGGGTGTGTTTGGAACATTTTGTCACCGGCCGAGTCCAAAATTCAGCGGTTCCCCATCTCAGCCCAGAAAGCAGGTAGAACAACTTTTGTGGTGTCTTTCAGATGCCTACCGGACCAATGTAAAAACTACCAGGAGAACTCCTGTCTGGCACCTTCCCCGGTGGAGTTGTGCATGGGGTGTGTTTGGAACATTTTGTCACCAGCCGACTCCAAAATTCAGCGGTTCCCCATCTCAGCCCAGAAAGCAGGTAGAACAACTTTTGTGGTGTCTTTCAGATGCCTACCAAGGTAGTGTAAAAACTACTAAGAGAACTCCTGTCTGGCACCTTCCCCGGTGGAGTTGTGCAGGGGGTGTGTTTGGAACATTTTGTCACCAGCCGACTCCAAAATTCAGCGTTTCCCCATCTCAGCCCAGAAAGCAGGTAGAACAACTTTTGTGGTGTCTTTCAGATGCCTACCAAGGTAGTGTAAAAACTACTAAGAGAACTCCTGTCTGGCACCTTCCCCGGTAGAGTTGTGCATGGGGTGTGTTTGGAACATTTTGCCACCAGCCGACTCCAAAGTTCAGCGTTTCCCCATCTCAGCCCAGAAAGCAGGTAGAACAACTTTTGTGGTGTCTTTTAGATGCCTACCAAGGTAGTGTAAAAACTACCAGGAGAACTCCTGCCTGGCACCTTCGCTAGTGGAGTTGTGCATGGGGTGTGTTTGGAACATTTTGTCACCGGCCGACTCCAAAATTCAGCGGTTCCCCATCTCAGCCCAGAAAGCAGGTAGAACAACTTTTGTGGTGCCTTTCAGGTGCCTACCAAGGTAGTGTAAAAACTACCAGGAGAACTCCTGTCTGGCACCTTCGCTAGTGGAGTTGTGCATGGGGTGTGTTTGGAACATTTTGTCACCGGCCGAGTCCAAAATTCAGCGGTTCCCCATCTCAGCCCAGAAAGCAGGTAGAACAACTTTTGTGGTGTCTTTCAGATGCCTACCGGAGCAATGTAAAAACTACCAGGAGAACTCCTGCCTGGCACCTTCCCCGGTGGAGTTGTGCATGGGGTGTCTTTGGAACATTTTGTCACCGGCCGAGTCCAAAATTCAGCGATTCCCCATCTCAGCCCAGAAAGCAGGTAGAACAACTTTTGTGGTGCCTTTCAGGTGCCTACCAAGGTAGTGTAAAAACTACCAGGAGAACTCCTGTCTGGCACCTTCCCCGGTGGAGTTGTGCAGGGGGTGTGTTTGGAACATTTTGTCACCGGCCGAGTCCAAAATTCAGCGATTCCCCATCTCAGCCCAGAAAGCAGGTAGAACAACTTTTGTGGTGTCTTTCAGATGCCTACCGGAGCAATGTAAAAACTACCAGGAGAACTCCTGTCTGGCACCTTCCCCGGTGGAGTTGTGCAGGGGGTGTGTTTGGAACATTTTGTCACCAGCCGAGTCCAAAATTCAGCGTTTCCCCATCTCAGCCCAGAAAGCAGGTAGAACAACTTTTGTGGTGTCTTTCAAATGCCTACCAAGGTAGTGTAAAAACTACTAAGAGAACTCCTGTCTGGCACCTTCCCCGGTGGAGTTGTGCATGGGGTGTCTTTGGAACATTTTGTCACCGGCCGAGTCCAAAATTCAGCGATTCCCCATCTCAGCCCAGAAAGCAGATAGAACAACTTTTGTGGTGTCTTTCAGATGCCTACCGGAGCAATGTAAAAACTACCAGGAGAACTCCCGTCTGGCACCTTCCCCGGTGGAGTTGTGCATGGGGTGTCTTTGGAACATTTTGTCACCAGCCGAGTCCAAAATTCAGCGGTTCCCCATCTCAGCCCAGAAAGCAGGTAGAACAACTTTTGTGGTGTCTTTTAGATGCCTACCAAGGTAGTGTAAAAACTATTAAGAGAAACTCCTGTCTGGCACCTTCCCCGGTGGAGTTGTGCATGGGGTGTCTTTGGAACATTTTGTCACCAGCCGAGTCCAAAATTCAGCGGTTCCCCATCTCAGCTCAGAAAGCAGGTAGAACAACTTTTGTGGTGTCTTTCAGCTGCCTACCGGAGCAATGTAAAAACTACCAGGAGAACTCCCGTCTGGCACCTTCCCCGGTGGAGTTGTGCAGGGGGTGTGTTTGGAACATTTTGTCACCGGCCGAGTCCAAAATTCAGCGGTTCCCCATCTCAGCCCAGAAAGCAGGTAGAACAACTTTTTTGGTGTCTTTCAGATGCCTACCAAGGTAGTGTAAAAACTACTAAGAGAACTCCTGTCTGGCACCTTCCCCGGTGGAGTTGTGCAGGGGGTGTGTTTGGAACATTTTGTCACCGGCCGAGTCCAAAATTCAGCGGTTCCCCATCTCAGCCCAGAAAGCAGGTAGAACAACTTTTGTGGTGTCTTTCAGATGCCTACCAAGGTAGTGTAAAAACTCTCAAGAGAACTCTTGTCTGGCACCTTCCCCGGTGGAGTTGTGCAGGGGGTGTCTTTGGAACATTTTGTCACCAGCCGAGTCCAAAATTCAGCGGTTCCCCATCTCAGCCCAGAAAGCAGGTAGAACAACTTTTGTGGTGCCTTTCAGCTGCCTACCAAGGTAGTGTAAAAACTACCAAGAGAACTCCTGCCTGGCACCTTCCCCGGTGGAGTTGTGCATGGGGTGTCTTTGGAACATTTTGTCACCGGGCGACTCCAAAATTCAGCGGTTCCCCATCTCAGCCCAGAAAGCAGGTAGAACAACTTTTGTGGTGCCTTTCAGGTGCCTACCAAGGTAGTGTAAAAACTACTAAGAGAACTCCTGTCTGGCACCTTCCCCGGTGGAGTTGTGCATGGGGTGTCTTTGGAACATTTTGTCACCGGCCGAGTCCAAAATTCAGCGGTTCCCCATCTCAGCCCAGAAAGCAGGTAGAACAACTTTTGTGGTGTCTTTCAGATGCCTACCGGAGCAATGTAAAAAACTACCAGGAGAACTCCTGTCTGGCACCTTCCCCGGTGGAGTTGTGCAGGGGGTGTGTTTGGAACATTTTGTCACCAGCCGACTCCAAAATTCAGCGGTTCCCCATCTCAGCCCAGAAAGCAGGTAGAACAACTTTTGTGGTGCCTTTCAAATGCCTACCAAGGTAGTGTAAAAACTACCAAGAGAACTCCTGCCTGGCACCTTCCCCGGTGGAGTTGTGCATGGGGTGTCTTTGGAACATTTTGTCACCGGCCGAGTCCAAAATTCAGCGATTCCCCATCTCAGCCCAGAAAGCAGGTAGAACAACTTTTGTGGTGTCCTTTTGATGCCTACCCGAGCAATGTAAAAACTACCAACAGAGCTCGTCCCTGGCACCTTCGCTAGTGGAGTTGTGCATGGGGTGTGTTTGGAACATTTTGTCACCGGCCGACTCCAAAATTCAGCGGTTCCCCATCTCAGCCCAGAAAGCAGGTAGAACAACTTTTGTGGTGCCTTTTAGCTGCCTACCAAGGTAGTGTAAAAACTATTAAGAGAACTCCTGTCTGGCACCTTCCCCGGTGGAGTTGTGCATGGGGTGTGTTTGGAACATTTTGTCACCGCCCGACTCCAAAATTCAGCGTTTCCCCATCTCAGCCCAGAAAGCAGGTAGAACAACTTTTGTGGTGTCTTTCAGCTGCCTACCGGAGCAATGTAAAAACTACCAGGAGAACTCCTGTCTGGCACCTTCCCCGGTGGAGTTGTGCATGGGGTGTGTTCGGAATATTTTGTCACCAGCCGAGTCCAAAAATTCAGCGTTTCCCCATCTCAGCCCAGAAAGCAGGTAGAACAACTTTTGTGGTGCCTTTCAAATGCCTGCCAAGGTAGTGTAAAAACTACCAAGAGAACTCCTGCCTGGCACCTTCCCCGGTGGAGTTGTGCATGGGGTGTCTTTGGAACATTTTGTCACCGGCCGAGTCCAAAATTCAGCGGTTCCCCATCTCAGCCCAGAAAGCAGGTAGAACAACTTTTGTGGTGCCTTTCAGGTGCCTACCAAGGTAGTGTAAAAACTACCAGGAGAACTCCTGTCTGGCACCTTCCCCGGTGGAGTTGTGCAGGGGGTGTGTTTGGAACATTTTGTCTCTGGCCGAGTCCAAAATTCAGCGGTTCCCCATCTCAGCCCAGAAAGCAGGTAGAACAACTTTTGTGGTGCCTTTCAGCTGCCTACCAAGGTAGTGTAAAAACTACTAAGAGAACTCCTGTCTGGCACCTTCCCCGGTGGAGTTGTGCAGGGGGTGTGTTTGGAACATTTTGTCACCGGCCGAGTCCAAAATTCAGCGGTTCCCCATCTCAGCCCAGAAAGCAGGTAGAACAACTTTTGTGGTGTCTTTCAGATGCCTACCGGAGCAATGTAAAAACTACCAGGAGAACTCCTGCCTGGCACCTTCCCCGGTGGAGTTGTGCATGGGGTGTCTTTGGAACATTTTGTCACCGGCCGAGTCCAAAATTCAGCGATTCCCCATCTCAGCCCAGAAAGCAGGTAGAACAACTTTTGTGGTGCCTTTCAGGTGCCTACCAAGGTAGTGTAAAAACTACCAGGAGAACTCCTGTCTGGCACCTTCCCCGGTGGAGTTGTGCAGGGGGTGTGTTTGGAACATTTTGTCACCGGCCGAGTCCAAAATTCAGCGGTTCCCCATCTCAGCCCAGAAAGCAGGTAGAACATCTTTTGTGGTGTCTTTTAGATGCCTACCGGAGCAATGTAAAAACTACCAGGAGAACTCCTGTCTGGCACCTTCCCCGGTATAGTTGTGCAGGGGGTGTCTTTGGAACATTTTGTCACCGGCCGACTCCAAAATTCAGCTGTTCCCCATCTCAGCCCAGAAAGCAGGTAGAACAACTTTTGTGGTGTCTTTTAGATGCCTACCAAGGTAGTGTAAAAACTACCAAGAGAACGCTTGTCTGGCACCTTCCCCGGTGGAGTTGTGCAGGGGGTGTGTTTGGAACATTTTGTCACCGGCCGAGTCCAAAATTCAGCGATTCCCCGTCTCAGCCCAGAAAGCAGGTAGAACAACTTTTGTGGTGTCTTTCAGCTGCCTACCGGAGCAATGTAAAAACTACCAGGAGAACTCCTGTCTGGCACCTTCCCCGGTGGAGTTGTGCAGGGGGTGTGTTTGGAACATTTTGTCTCTGGCCGAGTCCAAAATTCAGCGGTTCCCCATCTCAGCCCAGAAAGCAGGTAGAACAACTTTTGTGGTGCCTTTCAAATGCCTACCAAGGTAGTGTAAAAACTACCAGGAGAACTCCTGCCTGGCACCTTCCCCGGTGGAGTTGTGCAGGGGGTGTGTTTGGAACATTTTGTCACCGGCCGAGTCCAAAATTCAGCGGTTCCCCATCTCAGCCCAGAAAGCAGGTAGAACAACTTTTGTGGTGCCTTTCAGGTGCCTACCAAGGTAGTGTAAAAACTACCAGGAGAACTCCTGTCTGGCACCTTCCCCGGTATAGTTGTGCAGGGGGTGTCTTTGGAACATTTTGTCACCGGCCGACTCCAAAATTCAGCTGTTCCCCATCTCAGCCCAGAAAGCAGGTAGAACAACTTTTGTGGTGTCTTTTAGATGCCTACCAAGGTAGTGTAAAAACTACCAAGAGAACGCTTGTCTGGCACCTTCCCCGGTGGAGTTGTGCAGGGGGTGTGTTTGGAACATTTTGTCACCGGCCGAGTCCAAAATTCAGCGATTCCCCGTCTCAGCCCAGAAAGCAGGTAGAACAACTTTTGTGGTGTCTTTCAGCTGCCTACCGGAGCAATGTAAAAACTACCAGGAGAACTCCTGTCTGGCACCTTCCCCGGTGGAGTTGTGCAGGGGGTGTGTTTGGAACATTTTGTCTCTGGCCGAGTCCAAAATTCAGCGGTTCCCCATCTCAGCCCAGAAAGCAGGTAGAACAACTTTTGTGGTGCCTTTCAAATGCCTACCAAGGTAGTGTAAAAACTACCAGGAGAACTCCTGCCTGGCACCTTCCCCGGTGGAGTTGTGCAGGGGGTGTGTTTGGAACATTTTGTCACCGGCCGAGTCCAAAATTCAGCGGTTCCCCATCTCAGCCCAGAAAGCAGGTAGAACAACTTTTGTGGTGCCTTTCAGGTGCCTACCAAGGTAGTGTAAAAACTACCAGGAGAACTCCTGTCTGGCACCTTCGCTAGTGGAGTTGTGCATGGGGTGTGTTTGGAACATTTTGTCACCGGCCGAGTCCAAAATTCAGCGGTTCCCCATCTCAGCCCAGAAAGCAGGTAGAACAACTTTTGTGGTGTCTTTCAGATGCCTACCGGAGCAATGTAAAAACTAACAGGAGAACTCCTGTCTGGCACCTTCCCCGGTGGAGTTGTGCATGGGGTGTGTTTGGAACATTTTGTCACCGGCCGAGTCCAAAATTCAGCGATTCCCCATCTCAGCCCAGAAAGCAGGTAGAACAACTTTTGTGGTGCCTTTCAGGTGCCTACCAAGGTAGTGTAAAAACTACCAGGAGAACTCCTGTCTGGCACCTTCCCCGGTGGAGTTGTGCAGGGGGTGTGTTTGGAACATTTTGTCACCGGCCGAGTCCAAAATTCAGCGATTCCCCATCTCAGCCCAGAAAGCAGGTAGAACAACTTTTGTGGTGTCTTTCAGATGCCTACCGGAGCAATGTAAAAACTACCAGGAGAACTCCTGTCTGGCACCTTCCCCGGTGGAGTTGTGCAGGGGGTGTGTTTGGAACATTTTGTCACCAGCCGAGTCCAAAATTCAGCGTTTCCCCATCTCAGCCCAGAAAGCAGGTAGAACAACTTTTGTGGTGTCTTTTAGATGCCTACCAAGGTAGTGTAAAAACTACTAAGAGAACTCCTGTCTGGCACCTTCCCCGGTGGAGTTGTGCATGGGGTGTCTTTGGAACATTTTGTCACCGGCCGAGTCCAAAATTCAGCGATTCCCCATCTCAGCCCAGAAAGCAGATAGAACAACTTTTGTGGTGTCTTTCAGATGCCTACCGGAGCAATGTAAAAACTACCAGGAGAACTCCCGTCTGGCACCTTCCCCGGTGGAGTTGTGCATGGGGTGTCTTTGGAACATTTTGTCACCGGCCGAGTCCAAAATTCAGCGATTCCCCATCTCAGCCCAGAAAGCAGATAGAACAACTTTTGTGGTGTCTTTCAGATGCCTACCGGAGCAATGTAAAAACTACCAGGAGAACTCCCGTCTGGCACCTTCCCCGGTGGAGTTGTGCATGGGGTGTGTTTGGAACATTTTGTCACCAGCCGAGTCCAAAATTCAGCGTTTCCCCATCTCAGCCCAGAAAGCAGGTAGAACAACTTTTGTGGTGCCTTTCAGATGCCTACCAAGGTAGTGTAAAAACTACTAAGAGAACTCCTGTCTGGCACCTTCCCCGGTGGAGTTGTGCATGGGGTGTGTTTGGAACATTTTGTCACCGGCCGAGTCCAAAATTCAGCGGTTCCCCATCTCAGCCCAGAAAGCAGGTAGAACAACTTTTGTGGTGTCTTTCAGATGCCTACCAAGGTAGTGTAAAAACTCTCAAGAGAACTCTTGTCTGGCACCTTCCCCGGTGGAGTTGTGCAGGGGGTGTCTTTGGAACATTTTGTCACCAGCCGACTCCAAAATTCAGCGGTTCCCCATCTCAGCCCAGAAAGCAGGTAGAACAACTTTTGTGGTGTCTTTCAGATGCCTACCAAGGTAGTGTAAAAACTACTAGGAGAACTCCTGTCTGGCACCTTCCCCGGTGGAGTTGTGCAGGGGGTGTGTTTGGAACATTTTGTCACCAGCCGAGTCCAAAATTCAGCGGTTCCCCATCTCAGCCCAGAAAGCAGGTAGAACAACTTTTGTGGTGTCTTTCAGATGCCTACCAAGGTAGTGTAAAAACTATCAAGAGAACGCTTGTCTGGCACATTCCCCGGTGGAGTTGTGCATGGGGTGTCTTTGGAACATTTTGTCACCGGCCGAGTCCAAAATTCAGCGATTCCCCATCTCAGCCCAGAAAGCAGATAGAACAACTTTTGTGGTGTCTTTCAGATGCCTACCGGAGCAATGTAAAAACTACCAGGAGAACTCCTGTCTGGCACCTTCCCCGGTGGAGTTGTGCAGGGGGTGTGTTTGAAACATTTTGTCACCAGCCGACTCCAAAATTCAGCGATTCCCCATCTCAGCCCAGAAAGCAGGTAGAACAACTTTTGTGGTGTCTTTTAGATGCCTACCAAGGTAGTGTAAAAACTACTAAGAGAACTCCTGTCTGGCACCTTCCCCGGTGGAGTTGTGCAGGGGGTGTGTTTGGAACATTTTGTCACCGGCCGACTCCAAAATTCAGCGGTTCCCCATCTCAGCCCAGAAAGCAGGTAGAACAACTTTTGTGGTGTTTTTCAGCTGCCTACCGGAGCAATGTAAAAACTACCAGGAGAACTCCTGTCTGGCACCTTCCCCGGTGGAGTTGTGCATGGGGTGTGTTCGGAACATTTTGTCACCAGCCGAGTCCAAAAATTCAGCGTTTCCCCATCTCAGCCCAGAAAGCAGGTAGAACAACTTTTGTGGTGCCTTTCAGCTGCCTACCAAGGTAGTGTAAAAACTACCAAGAGAACTCCTGCCTGGCACTTTCCCCGGTGGAGTTGTGCATGGGGTGTCTTTGGAACATTTTGTCACCGGGCGACTCCAAAATTCAGCGGTTCCCCATCTCAGCCCAGAAAGCAGGTAGAACAACTTTTGTGGTGCCTTTCAGGTGCCTACCAAGGTAGTGTAAAAACTTCTAAGAGAACTCCTGTCTGGCACCTTCCCCGGTGGAGTTGTGCATGGGGTGTCTTTGGAACATTTTGTCACCGGCCGAGTCCAAAATTCAGCGGTTCCCCATCTCAGCCCAGAAAGCAGGTAGAACAACTTTTGTGGTGTCTTTCAGATGCCTACCGGAGCAATGTAAAAACTACCAGGAGAACTCCTGTCTGGCACCTTCCCCGGTGGATTTGTGCAGGGGGTGTGTTTGGAACATTTTGTCACCAGCCGACTCCAAAATTCAGCGGTTCCCCATCTCAGCCCAGAAAGCAGGTAGAACAACTTTTGTGGTGCCTTTCAAATGCCTACCAAGGTAGTGTAAAAACTACCAAGAGAACTCCTGCCTGGCACCTTCCCCGGTGGAGTTGTGCATGGGGTGTCTTTGGAACATTTTGTCACCGGCCGAGTCCAAAATTCAGCGATTCCCCATCTCAGCCCAGAAAGCAGGTAGAACAACTTTTGTGGTGTCCTTTTGATGCCTACCGGAGCAATGTAAAAACTACCAACAGAGCTCGTCCCTGGCACCTTCGCTAGTGGAGTTGTGCATGGGGTGTGTTTGGAACATTTTGTCACCGGCCGACTCCAAAATTCAGCGGTTCCCCATCTCAGCCCAGAAAGCAGGTAGAACAACTTTTGTGGTGCCTTTTAGCTGCCTACCAAGGTAGTGTAAAAACTATTAAGAGAACTCCTGTCTGGCACCTTCCCCGGTGGAGTTGTGCATGGGGTGTGTTTGGAACATTTTGTCACCGGCCGAGTCCAAAATTCAGCGTTTCCCCATCTCAGCCCAGAAAGCAGGTAGAACAACTTTTGTGGTGTCTTTCAGCTGCCTACCGGAGCAATGTAAAAACTACCAGGAGAACTCCTGTCTGGCACCTTCCCCGGTGGAGTTGTGCATGGGGTGTGTTCGGAATATTTTGTCACCAGCCGAGTCCAAAAATTCAGCGTTTCCCCATCTCAGCCCAGAAAGCAGGTAGAACAACTTTTGTGGTGCCTTTCAAATGCCTACCAAGGTAGTGTAAAAACTACCAAGAGAACTCCTGCCTGGCACCTTCCCCGGTGGAGTTGTGCATGGGGTGTCTTTGGAACATTTTGTCACCGGCCGAGTCCAAAATTCAGCGGTTCCCCATCTCAGCCCAGAAAGCAGGTAGAACAACTTTTGTGGTGCCTTTCAGGTGCCTACCAAGGTAGTGTAAAAACTACCAGGAGAACTCCTGTCTGGCACCTTCGCTAGTGGAGTTGTGCATGGGGTGTGTTTGGAACATTTTGTCACCGGCCGACTCCAAAATTCAGCGGTTCCCCATCTCAGCCCAGAAAGCAGGTAGAACAACTTTTGTGGTGCCTTTCAGCTGCCTACCAAGGTAGTGTAAAAACTACTAAGAGAACTCCTGTCTGGCACCTTCCCCGGTGGAGTTGTGCAGGGGGTGTGTTTGGAACATTTTGTCACCGGCCGAGTCCAAAATTCAGCGGTTCCCCATCTCAGCCCAGAAAGCAGGTAGAACAACTTTTGTGGTGTCTTTCAGATGCCTACCGGAGCAATGTAAAAACTACCAGGAGAACTCCTGCCTGGCACCTTCCCCGGTGGAGTTGTGCATGGGGTGTCTTTGGAACATTTTGTCACCGGCCGAGTCCAAAATTCAGCGATTCCCCATCTCAGCCCAGAAAGCAGGTAGAACAACTTTTGTGGTGCCTTTCAGGTGCCTACCAAGGTAGTGTAAAAACTACCAGGAGAACTCCTGTCTGGCACCTTCCCCGGTGGAGTTGTGCAGGGGGTGTGTTTGGAACATTTTGTCACCGGCCGAGTCCAAAATTCAGCGGTTCCCCATCTCAGCCCAGAAAGCAGGTAGAACATCTTTTGTGGTGTCTTTTAGATGCCTACCGGAGCAATGTAAAAACTACCAGGAGAACTCCTGTCTGGCACCTTCCCCGGTATAGTTGTGCAGGGGGTGTCTTTGGAACATTTTGTCACCGGCCGACTCCAAAATTCAGCTGTTCCCCATCTCAGCCCAGAAAGCAGGTAGAACAACTTTTGTGGTGTCTTTTAGATGCCTACCAAGGTAGTGTAAAAACTACCAGGAGAACTCCTGTCTGGCACCTTCGCTAGTGGAGTTGTGCATGGGGTGTGTTTGGAACATTTTGTCACCGGCCGAGTCCAAAATTCAGCGGTTCCCCATCTCAGCCCAGAAAGCAGGTAGAACAACTTTTGTGGTGTCTTTCAGATGCCTACCGGAGCAATGTAAAAACTACCAGGAGAACTCCTGCCTGGCACCTTCCCCGGTGGAGTTGTGCATGGGGTGTCTTTGGAACATTTTGTCACCGGCCGAGTCCAAAATTCAGCGATTCCCCATCTCAGCCCAGAAAGCAGGTAGAACAACTTTTGTGGTGCCTTTCAGGTGCCTACCAAGGTAGTGTAAAAACTACCAGGAGAACTCCTGTCTGGCACCTTCCCCGGTGGAGTTGTGCAGGGGGTGTGTTTGGAACATTTTGTCACCGGCCGAGTCCAAAATTCAGCGATTCCCCATCTCAGCCCAGAAAGCAGGTAGAACAACTTTTGTGGTGTCTTTCAGATGCCTACCGGAGCAATGTAAAAACTACCAGGAGAACTCCCGTCTGGCACCTTCCCCGGTGGAGTTGTGCATGGGGTGTGTTTGGAACATATTGTCACCAGCCGACTCCAAAATTCAGCGTTTCCCCATCTCAGCCCAGAAAGCAGGTAGAACAACTTTTGTGGTGTCTTTCAAATGCCTACCAAGGTAGTGTAAAAACTACTAAGAGAACTCCTGTCTGGCACCTTCCCCGGTGGAGTTGTGCATGGGGTGTCTTTGGAACATTTTGTCACCGGCCGACTCCAAAATTCAGCGATTCCCCATCTCAGCCCAGAAAGCAGATAGAACAACTTTTGTGGTGTCTTTCAGATGCCTACCGGAGCAATGTAAAAACTACCAGGAGAACTCCCGTCTGGCACCTTCCCCGGTGGAGTTGTGCATGGGGTGTCTTTGGAACATTTTGTCACCAGCCGAGTCCAAAATTCAGCGGTTCCCCATCTCAGCCCAGAAAGCAGGTAGAACAACTTTTGTGGTGTCTTTTAGATGCCTACCAAGGTAGTGTAAAAACTATTAAGAGAACTCCTGTCTGGCACCTTCCCCGGTGGAGTTGTGCATGGGGTGTCTTTGGAACATTTTGTCACCAGCCGAGTCCAAAATTCAGCGGTTCCCCATCTCAGCTCAGAAAGCAGGTAGAACAACTTTTGTGGTGTCTTTCAGCTGCCTACCGGAGCAATGTAAAAACTACCAGGAGAACTCCCGTCTGGCACCTTCCCCGGTGGAGTTGTGCAGGGGGTGTGTTTGGAACATTTTGTCACCAGCCGAGTCCAAAATTCAGCGGTTCCCCATCTCAGCCCAGAAAGCAGGTAGAACAACTTTTTTGGTGTCTTTCAGATGCCTACCAAGGTAGTGTAAAAACTACTAAGAGAACTCCTGTCTGGCACCTTCCCCGGTGGAGTTGTGCAGGGGGTGTGTTTGGAACATTTTGTCACCGGCCGAGTCCAAAATTCAGCGGTTCCCCATCTCAGCCCAGAAAGCAGGTAGAACAACTTTTGTGGTGTCTTTCAGATGCCTACCAAGGTAGTGTAAAAACTCTCAAGAGAACTCTTGTCTGGCACCTTCCCCGGTGGAGTTGTGCAGGGGGTGTCTTTGGAACATTTTGTCACCAGCCGAGTCCAAAATTCAGCGGTTCCCCATCTCAGCCCAGAAAGCAGGTAGAACAACTTTTGTGGTGCCTTTCAGCTGCCTACCAAGGTAGTGTAAAAACTACCAAGAGAACTCCTGCCTGGCACCTTCCCCGGTGGAGTTGTGCATGGGGTGTCTTTGGAACATTTTGTCACCGGGCGACTCCAAAATTCAGCGGTTCCCCATCTCAGCCCAGAAAGCAGGTAGAACAACTTTTGTGGTGCCTTTCAGGTGCCTACCAAGGTAGTGTAAAAACTACTAAGAGAACTCCTGTCTGGCACCTTCCCCGGTGGAGTTGTGCATGGGGTGTCTTTGGAACATTTTGTCACCGGCCGAGTCCAAAATTCAGCGGTTCCCCATCTCAGCCCAGAAAGCAGGTAGAACAACTTTTGTGGTGTCTTTCAGATGCCTACCGGAGCAATGTAAAAACTACCAGGAGAACTCCTGTCTGGCACCTTCCCCGGTGGATTTGTGCAGGGGGTGTGTTTGGAACATTTTGTCACCAGCCGACTCCAAAATTCAGCGGTTCCCCATCTCAGCCCAGAAAGCAGGTAGAACAACTTTTGTGGTGCCTTTCAAATGCCTACCAAGGTAGTGTAAAAACTACCAAGAGAACTCCTGCCTGGCACCTTCCCCGGTGGAGTTGTGCATGGGGTGTCTTTGGAACATTTTGTCACCGGCCGAGTCCAAAATTCAGCGATTCCCCATCTCAGCCCAGAAAGCAGGTAGAACAACTTTTGTGGTGTCCTTTTGATGCCTACCGGAGCAATGTAAAAACTACCAACAGAGCTCGTCCCTGGCGCCTTCGCTAGTGGAGTTGTGCATGGGGTGTGTTTGGAACATTTTGTCACCGGCCGACTCCAAAATTCAGCGGTTCCCCATCTCAGCCCAGAAAGCAGGTAGAACAACTTTTGTGGTGCCTTTCAGCTGCCTACCAAGGTAGTGTAAAAACTATTAAGAGAACTCCTGTCTGGCACCTTCCCCGGTGGAGTTGTGCATGGGGTGTGTTTGGAACATTTTGTCACCGGCCGAGTCCAAAATTCAGCGTTTCCCCATCTCAGCCCAGAAAGCAGGTAGAACAACTTTTGTGGTGTCTTTCAGCTGCCTACCGGAGCAATGTAAAAACTACCAGGAGAACTCCTGTCTGGCACCTTCCCCGGTGGAGTTGTGCATGGGGTGTGTTCGGAATATTTTGTCACCAGCCGAGTCCAAAAATTCAGCGTTTCCCCATCTCAGCCCAGAAAGCAGGTAGAACAACTTTTGTGGTGCCTTTCAAATGCCTGCCAAGGTAGTGTAAAAACTACCAAGAGAACTCCTGCCTGGCACCTTCCCCGGTGGAGTTGTGCATGGGGTGTCTTTGGAACATTTTGTCACCGGCCGAGTCCAAAATTCAGCGGTTCCCCATCTCAGCCCAGAAAGCAGGTAGAACAACTTTTGTGGTGCCTTTCAGGTGCCTACCAAGGTAGTGTAAAAACTACCAGGAGAACTCCTGTCTGGCACCTTCCCCGGTGGAGTTGTGCAGGGGGTTTTTTTGGAACATTTTGTCTCTGGCCGAGTCCAAAATTCAGCGGTTCCCCATCTCAGCCCAGAAAGCAGGTAGAACAACTTTTGTGGTGCCTTTCAGCTGCCTACCAAGGTAGTGTAAAAACTACTAAGAGAACTCCTGTCTGGCACCTTCCCCGGTGGAGTTGTGCAGGGGGTGTGTTTGGAACATTTTGTCACCGGCCGAGTCCAAAATTCAGCGGTTCCCCATCTCAGCCCAGAAAGCAGGTAGAACAACTTTTGTGGTGTCTTTCAGATGCCTACCGGAGCAATGTAAAAACTACCAGGAGAACTCCTGCCTGGCACCTTCCCCGGTGGAGTTGTGCATGGGGTGTCTTTGGAACATTTTGTCACCGGCCGAGTCCAAAATTCAGCGATTCCCCATCTCAGCCCAGAAAGCAGGTAGAACAACTTTTGTGGTGCCTTTCAGGTGCCTACCAAGGTAGTGTAAAAACTACCAGGAGAACTCCTGTCTGGCACCTTCCCCGGTGGAGTTGTGCAGGGGGTGTGTTTGGAACATTTTGTCACCGGCCGAGTCCAAAATTCAGCGGTTCCCCATCTCAGCCCAGAAAGCAGGTAGAACATCTTTTGTGGTGTCTTTTAGATGCCTACCGGAGCAATGTAAAAACTACCAGGAGAACTCCTGTCTGGCACCTTCCCCGGTATAGTTGTGCAGGGGGTGTCTTTGGAACATTTTGTCACCGGCCGACTCCAAAATTCAGCTGTTCCCCATCTCAGCCCAGAAAGCAGGTAGAACAACTTTTGTGGTGTCTTTTAGATGCCTACCAAGGTAGTGTAAAAACTACCAAGAGAACGCTTGTCTGGCACCTTCCCCGGTGGAGTTGTGCAGGGGGTGTGTTTGGAACATTTTGTCACCGGCCGAGTCCAAAATTCAGCGATTCCCCGTCTCAGCCCAGAAAGCAGGTAGAACAACTTTTGTGGTGTCTTTCAGCTGCCTACCGGAGCAATGTAAAAACTACCAGGAGAACTCCTGTCTGGCACCTTCCCCGGTGGACTTGTGCAGGGGGTGTGTTTGGAACATTTTGTCTCTGGCCGAGTCCAAAATTCAGCGGTTCCCCATCTCAGCCCAGAAAGCAGGTAGAACAACTTTTGTGGTGCCTTTCAAATGCCTACCAAGGTAGTGTAAAAACTACCAGGAGAACTCCTGCCTGGCACCTTCCCCGGTGGAGTTGTGCAGGGGGTGTGTTTGGAACATTTTGTCACCGGCCGAGTCCAAAATTCAGCGGTTCCCCATCTCAGCCCAGAAAGCAGGTAGAACAACTTTTGTGGTGCCTTTCAGGTGCCTACCAAGGTAGTGTAAAAACTACCAGGAGAACTCCTGTCTGGCACCTTCGCTAGTGGAGTTGTGCATGGGGTGTGTTTGGAACATTTTGTCACCGGCCGAGTCCAAAATTCAGCGGTTCCCCATCTCAGCCCAGAAAGCAGGTAGAACAACTTTTGTGGTGTCTTTCAGATGCCTACCGGAGCAATGTAAAAACTAACAGGAGAACTCCTGTCTGGCACCTTCCCCGGTGGAGTTGTGCATGGGGTGTGTTTGGAACATTTTGTCACCGGCCGAGTCCAAAATTCAGCGATTCCCCATCTCAGCCCAGAAAGCAGGTAGAACAACTTTTGTGGTGCCTTTCAGGTGCCTACCAAGGTAGTGTAAAAACTACCAGGAGAACTCCTGTCTGGCACCTTCCCCGGTGGAGTTGTGCAGGGGGTGTGTTTGGAACATTTTGTCACCGGCCGAGTCCAAAATTCAGCGATTCCCCATCTCAGCCCAGAAAGCAGGTAGAACAACTTTTGTGGTGTCTTTCAGATGCCTACCGGAGCAATGTAAAAACTACCAGGAGAACTCCTGTCTGGCACCTTCCCCGGTGGAGTTGTGCAGGGGGTGTGTTTGGAACATTTTGTCACCAGCCGAGTCCAAAATTCAGCGTTTCCCCATCTCAGCCCAGAAAGCAGGTAGAACAACTTTTGTGGTGTCTTTTAGATGCCTACCAAGGTAGTGTAAAAACTACTAAGAGAACTCCTGTCTGGCACCTTCCCCGGTGGAGTTGTGCATGGGGTGTCTTTGGAACATTTTGTCACCGGCCGAGTCCAAAATTCAGCGATTCCCCATCTCAGCCCAGAAAGCAGATAGAACAACTTTTGTGGTGTCTTTCAGCTGCCTACCGGAGCAATGTAAAAACTACCAGGAGAACTCCCGTCTGGCACCTTCCCCGGTGGAGTTGTGCATGGGGTGTCTTTGGAACATTTTGTCACCAGCCGAGTCCAAAATTCAGCGGTTCCCCATCTCAGCCCAGAAAGCAGGTAGAACAACTTTTGTGGTGTCTTTTAGATGCCTACCAAGGTAGTGTAAAAACTATTAAGAGAACTCCTGTCTGGCACCTTCCCCGGTGGAGTTGTGCATGGGGTGTCTTTGGAACATTTTGTCACCAGCCGACTCCAAAATTCAGCGGTTCCCCATCTCAGCCCAGAAAGCAGGTAGAACAACTTTTGTGGTGCCTTTCAAATGCCTACCAAGGTAGTGTAAAAACTACCAAGAGAACTCCTGCCTGGCACCTTCCCCGGTGGAGTTGTGCATGGGGTGTCTTTGGAACATTTTGTCACCGGCCGAGTCCAAAATTCAGCGATTCCCCATCTCAGCCCAGAAAGCAGGTAGAACAACTTTTGTGGTGTCCTTTTGATGCCTACCGGAGCAATGTAAAAACTACCAACAGAGCTCGTCCCTGGCGCCTTCGCTAGTGGAGTTGTGCATGGGGTGTGTTTGGAACATTTTGTCACCGGCCGACTCCAAAATTCAGCGGTTCCCCATCTCAGCCCAGAAAGCAGGTAGAACAACTTTTGTGGTGCCTTTCAGCTGCCTACCAAGGTAGTGTAAAAACTATTAAGAGAACTCCTGTCTGGCACCTTCCCCGGTGGAGTTGTGCATGGGGTGTGTTTGGAACATTTTGTCACCGGCCGAGTCCAAAATTCAGCGTTTCCCCATCTCAGCCCAGAAAGCAGGTAGAACAACTTTTGTGGTGTCTTTCAGCTGCCTACCGGAGCAATGTAAAAACTACCAGGAGAACTCCTGTCTGGCACCTTCCCCGGTGGAGTTGTGCATGGGGTGTGTTCGGAATATTTTGTCACCAGCCGAGTCCAAAAATTCAGCGTTTCCCCATCTCAGCCCAGAAAGCAGGTAGAACAACTTTTGTGGTGCCTTTCAAATGCCTGCCAAGGTAGTGTAAAAACTACCAAGAGAACTCCTGCCTGGCACCTTCCCCGGTGGAGTTGTGCATGGGGTGTCTTTGGAACATTTTGTCACCGGCCGAGTCCAAAATTCAGCGGTTCCCCATCTCAGCCCAGAAAGCAGGTAGAACAACTTTTGTGGTGCCTTTCAGGTGCCTACCAAGGTAGTGTAAAAACTACCAGGAGAACTCCTGTCTGGCACCTTCCCCGGTGGAGTTGTGCAGGGGGTGTGTTTGGAACATTTTGTCTCTGGCCGAGTCCAAAATTCAGCGGTTCCCCATCTCAGCCCAGAAAGCAGGTAGAACAACTTTTGTGGTGCCTTTCAGCTGCCTACCAAGGTAGTGTAAAAACTACTAAGAGAACTCCTGTCTGGCACCTTCCCCGGTGGAGTTGTGCAGGGGGTGTGTTTGGAACATTTTGTCACCGGCCGAGTCCAAAATTCAGCGGTTCCCCATCTCAGCCCAGAAAGCAGGTAGAACAACTTTTGTGGTGTCTTTCAGATGCCTACCGGAGCAATGTAAAAACTACCAGGAGAACTCCTGCCTGGCACCTTCCCCGGTGGAGTTGTGCATGGGGTGTCTTTGGAACATTTTGTCACCGGCCGAGTCCAAAATTCAGCGATTCCCCATCTCAGCCCAGAAAGCAGGTAGAACAACTTTTGTGGTGCCTTTCAGGTGCCTACCAAGGTAGTGTAAAAACTACCAGGAGAACTCCTGTCTGGCACCTTCCCCGGTGGAGTTGTGCAGGGGGTGTGTTTGGAACATTTTGTCACCGGCCGAGTCCAAAATTCAGCGGTTCCCCATCTCAGCCCAGAAAGCAGGTAGAACATCTTTTGTGGTGTCTTTTAGATGCCTACCGGAGCAATGTAAAAACTACCAGGAGAACTCCTGTCTGGCACCTTCCCCGGTATAGTTGTGCAGGGGGTGTCTTTGGAACATTTTGTCACCGGCCGACTCCAAAATTCAGCTGTTCCCCATCTCAGCCCAGAAAGCAGGTAGAACAACTTTTGTGGTGTCTTTTAGATGCCTACCAAGGTAGTGTAAAAACTACCAAGAGAACGCTTGTCTGGCACCTTCCCCGGTGGAGTTGTGCAGGGGGTGTGTTTGGAACATTTTGTCACCGGCCGAGTCCAAAATTCAGCGATTCCCCGTCTCAGCCCAGAAAGCAGGTAGAACAACTTTTGTGGTGTCTTTCAGCTGCCTACCGGAGCAATGTAAAAACTACCAGGAGAACTCCTGTCTGGCACCTTCCCCGGTGGAGTTGTGCAGGGGGTGTGTTTGGAACATTTTGTCTCTGGCCGAGTCCAAAATTCAGCGGTTCCCCATCTCAGCCCAGAAAGCAGGTAGAACAACTTTTGTGGTGCCTTTCAAATGCCTACCAAGGTAGTGTAAAAACTACCAGGAGAACTCCTGCCTGGCACCTTCCCCGGTGGAGTTGTGCAGGGGGTGTGTTTGGAACATTTTGTCACCGGCCGAGTCCAAAATTCAGCGGTTCCCCATCTCAGCCCAGAAAGCAGGTAGAACAACTTTTGTGGTGCCTTTCCGGTGCCTACCAAGGTAGTGTAAAAACTACCAGGAGAACTCCTGTCTGGCACCTTCGCTAGTGGAGTTGTGCATGGGGTGTGTTTGGAACATTTTGTCACCGGCCGAGTCCAAAATTCAGCGGTTCCCCATCTCAGCCCAGAAAGCAGGTAGAACAACTTTTGTGGTGTCTTTCAGATGCCTACCGGAGCAATGTAAAAACTAACAGGAGAACTCCTGTCTGGCACCTTCCCCGGTGGAGTTGTGCATGGGGTGTGTTTGGAACATTTTGTCACCGGCCGAGTCCAAAATTCAGCGATTCCCCATCTCAGCCCAGAAAGCAGGTAGAACAACTTTTGTGGTGCCTTTCAGGTGCCTACCAAGGTAGTGTAAAAACTACCAGGAGAACTCCTGTCTGGCACCTTCCCCGGTGGAGTTGTGCAGGGGGTGTGTTTGGAACATTTTGTCACCGGCCGAGTCCAAAATTCAGCGATTCCCCATCTCAGCCCAGAAAGCTGGTAGAACAACTTTTGTGGTGTCTTTCAGATGCCTACCGGAGCAATGTAAAAACTACCAGGAGAACTCCTGTCTGGCACCTTCCCCGGTGGAGTTGTGCAGGGGGTGTGTTTGGAACATTTTGTCACCAGCCGAGTCCAAAATTCAGCGTTTCCCCATCTCAGCCCAGAAAGCAGGTAGAACAACTTTTGTGGTGTCTTTTAGATGCCTACCAAGGTAGTGTAAAAACTACTAAGAGAACTCCTGTCTGGCACCTTCCCCGGTGGAGTTGTGCATGGGGTGTCTTTGGAACATTTTGTCACCGGCCGAGTCCAAAATTCAGCGATTCCCCATCTCAGCCCAGAAAGCAGATAGAACAACTTTTGTGGTGTCTTTCAGATGCCTACCGGAGCAATGTAAAAACTACCAGGAGAACTCCCGTCTGGCACCTTCCCCGGTGGAGTTGTGCATGGGGTGTCTTTGGAACATTTTGTCACCAGCCGAGTCCAAAATTCAGCGGTTCCCCATCTCAGCCCAGAAAGCAGGTAGAACAACTTTTGTGGTGTCTTTTAGATGCCTACCAAGGTAGTGTAAAAACTATTAAGAGAACTCCTGTCTGGCACCTTCCCCGGTGGAGTTGTGCATGGGGTGTCTTTGGAACATTTTGTCACCGGCCGAGTCCAAAATTCAGCGGTTCCCCATCTCAGCCCAGAAAGCAGGTAGAACAACTTTTGTGGTGTCTTTCAGATGCCTACCAAGGTAGTGTAAAAACTCTCAAGAGAACTCTTGTCTGGCACCTTCCCCGGTGGAGTTGTGCAGGGGGTGTCTTTGGAACATTTTGTCACCAGCCGACTCCAAAATTCAGCGGTTCCCCATCTCAGCCCAGAAAGCAGGTAGAACAACTTTTGTGGTGTCTTTCAGATGCCTACCGGAGCAATGTAAAAACTACCAGGAGAACTCCTGTCTGGCACCTTCCCCGGTGGAGTTGTGCAGGGGGTGTGTTTGGAACATTTTGTCACCGGCCGAGTCCAAAATTCAGCGATTCCCCATCTCAGCCCAGAAAGCAGGAAGAACAACTTTTTTGGTGTCCTTTTGATGCCTACCGGAGCAATGTAAAAACTACCAAAAGAGCTCGTCCCTGGCACCTTCGCTAGTGGAGTTGTGCATGGGGTGTGTTTGGAACATTTTGTCACCGGCCGACTCCAAAATTCAGCGGTTCCCCATCTCAGCCCAGAAAGCAGGTAGAACAACTTTTGTGGTGTCTTTCAGATGCCTACCAAGGTAGTGTAAAAACTATCAAGAGAACGCTTGTCTGGCACATTCCCCGGTGGAGTTGTGCATGGGGTGTCTTTGGAACATTTTGTCACCGGCCGACTCCAAAATTCAGCGGTTCCCCATCTCAGCCCAGAAAGCAGGTAGAACAACTTTTGTGGTGTCTTTCAGCTGCCTACCGGAGCAATGTAAAAACTACCAGGAGAACTCCTGTCTGGCACCTTCCCCGGTGGAGTTGTGCATGGGGTGTGTTCGGAACATTTTGTCACCAGCTGAGTCCAAAAATTCAGGGTTTCCCCATCTCAGCCCAGAAAGCAGGTAGAACAACTTTTGTGGTGCCTTTCAGGTGCCTACCAAGGTAGTGTAAAAACTACCAAGAGAACTCCTGTCTGGCACCTTCCCCGGTGGAGTTGTGCAGGGGGTGTCTTTGGAACATTTTGTCACCGGCCGAGTCCAAAATTCAGCGGTTCCCCATCTCAGCCCAGAAAGCAGGTAGAACAACTTTTGTGGTGCCTTTCCGGTGCCTACCAAGGTAGTGTAAAAACTACCAGGAGAACTCCTGTCTGGCACCTTCGCTAGTGGAGTTGTGCATGGGGTGTGTTTGGAACATTTTGTCACCGGCCGAGTCCAAAATTCAGCGGTTCCCCATCTCAGCCCAGAAAGCAGGTAGAACAACTTTTGTGGTGTCTTTCAGATGCCTACCGGAGCAATGTAAAAACTAACAGGAGAACTCCTGTCTGGCACCTTCCCCGGTGGAGTTGTGCATGGGGTGTGTTTGGAACATTTTGTCACCGGCCGAGTCCAAAATTCAGCGATTCCCCATCTCAGCCCAGAAAGCAGGTAGAACAACTTTTGTGGTGCCTTTCAGGTGCCTACCAAGGTAGTGTAAAAACTACCAGGAGAACTCCTGTCTGGCACCTTCCCCGGTGGAGTTGTGCAGGGGGTGTGTTTGGAACATTTTGTCACCGGCCGACTCCAAAATTCAGCGATTCCCCATCTCAGCCCAGAAAGCAGGTAGAACAACTTTTGTGGTGTCTTTCAGATGCCTACCGGAGCAATGTAAAAACTACCAGGAGAACTCCTGTCTGGCACCTTCCCCGGTGGAGTTGTGCAGGGGGTGTGTTTGGAACATTTTGTCACCAGCCGAGTCCAAAATTCAGCGTTTCCCCATCTCAGCCCAGAAAGCAGGTAGAACAACTTTTGTGGTGTCTTTTAGATGCCTACCAAGGTAGTGTAAAAACTACTAAGAGAACTCCTGTCTGGCACCTTCCCCGGTGGAGTTGTGCATGGGGTGTCTTTGGAACATTTTGTCACCGGCCGAGTCCAAAATTCAGCGGTTCCCCATCTCAGCCCAGAAAGCAGGTAGAACAACTTTTGTGGTGTCTTTCAGATGCCTACCAAGGTAGTGTAAAAACTCTCAAGAGAACTCTTGTCTGGCACCTTCCCCGGTGGAGTTGTGCAGGGGGTGTCTTTGGAACATTTTGTCACCAGCCGACTCCAAAATTCAGCGGTTCCCCATCTCAGCCCAGAAAGCAGGTAGAACAACTTTTGTGGTGTCTTTCAGATGCCTACCGGAGCAATGTAAAAACTACCAGGAGAACTCCTGTCTGGCACCTTCCCCGGTGGAGTTGTGCAGGGGGTGTGTTTGGAACATTTTGTCACCGGCCGAGTCCAAAATTCAGCGATTCCCCATCTCAGCCCAGAAAGCAGGAAGAACAACTTTTTTGGTGTCCTTTTGATGCCTACCGGAGCAATGTAAAAACTACCAAAAGAGCTCCTGTCTGGCACCTTCGCTAGTGGAGTTGTGCATGGGGTGTGTTTGGAACATTTTGTCACCGGCCGACTCCAAAATTCAGCGGTTCCCCATCTCAGCCCAGAAAGCAGGTAGAACAACTTTTGTGGTGTCTTTCAGATGCCTACCAAGGTAGTGTAAAAACTATCAAGAGAACGCTTGTCTGGCACATTCCCCGGTGGAGTTGTGCATGGGGTGTCTTTGGAACATTTTGTCACCGGCCGACTCCAAAATTCAGCGGTTCCCCATCTCAGCCCAGAAAGCAGGTAGAACAACTTTTGTGGTGTCTTTCAGCTGCCTACCGGAGCAATGTAAAAACTACCAGGAGAACTCCTGTCTGGCACCTTCCCCGGTGGAGTTGTGCATGGGGTGTGTTCGGAACATTTTGTCACCAGCCGAGTCCAAAAATTCAGGGTTTCCCCATCTCAGCCCAGAAAGCAGGTAGAACAACTTTTGTGGTGCCTTTCAGGTGCCTACCAAGGTAGTGTAAAAACTACCAAGAGAACTCCTGTCTGGCACCTTCCCCGGTGGAGTTGTGCAGGGGGTGTCTTTGGAACATTTTGTCACCGGCCGAGTCCAAAATTCAGCGGTTCCCCATCTCAGCCCAGAAAGCAGGTAGAACAACTTTTGTGGTGCCTTTCAGGTGCCTACCAAGGTAGTGTAAAAACTATTAAGAGAACTCCTGTCTGGCACCTTCCCCGGTGGAGTTGTGCATGGGGTGTCTTTGGAACATTTTGTCACTGGCCCAGTCCAAAATTCAGCGGTTCCCCATCTCAGCCCAGAAAGCAGGTAGAACAACTTTTGTGGTGTCTTTCAGATGCCTACCGGAGCAATGTAAAAACTACCAGGAGAACTCCTGTCTGGCACCTTCCCCGGTGGAGTTGTGCATGGGGTGTGTTTGGAACATTTTGTCACCAGCCGACTCCAAAATTCAGCGGATCCCCATCTCAGCCCAGAAAGCAGGTAGAACAACTTTTGTGGTGCCTTTCAAATGCCTACCAAGGTAGTGTAAAAACTACCAAGAGAACTCCTGCCTGGCACCTTCCCCGGTGGAGTTGTGCATGGGGTGTGTTTGGAACATTTTGTCACCGGCCGAGTCCAAAATTCAGCGATTCCCCATCTCAGCCCAGAAAGCAGGTAGAACAACTTTTGTGGTATCCTTTTGATGCCTACCGGAGCAATGTAAAAACTACCAACAGAGCTCGTCCCTGGCACCTTCGCTAGTGGAGTTGTGCATGGGGTGTGTTTGGAACATTTTGTCACCGGCCGACTCCAAAATTCAGCGGTTCCCCATCTCAGCCCAGAAAGCAGGTAGAACAACTTTTGTGGTGTCTTTCAGATGCCTACCGGAGCAATGTAAAAACTACCAGGAGAACTCCTGTCTGGCACCTTCCCCGGTGGAGTTGTGCAGGGGGTGTGTTTGGAACATTTTGTCACCGGCCGAGTCCAAAATTCAGCGATTCCCCATCTCAGCCCAGAAAGCAGGAAGAACAACTTTTTTGGTGTCCTTTTGATGCCTACCGGAGCAATGTAAAAACTACCAAAAGAGCTCGTCCCTGGCACCTTCGCTAGTGGAGTTGTGCATGGGGTGTGTTTGGAACATTTTGTCACCGGCCGACTCCAAAATTCAGCGGTTCCCCATCTCAGCCCAGAAAGCAGGTAGAACAACTTTTGTGGTGTCTTTCAGATGCCTACCAAGGTAGTGTAAAAACTATCAAGAGAACGCTTGTCTGGCACATTCCCCGGTGGAGTTGTGCATGGGGTGTCTTTGGAACATTTTGTCACCGGCCGACTCCAAAATTCAGCGGTTCCCCATCTCAGCCCAGAAAGCAGGTAGAACAACTTTTGTGGTGTCTTTCAGCTGCCTACCGGAGCAATGTAAAAACTACCAGGAGAACTCCTGTCTGGCACCTTCCCCGGTGGAGTTGTGCATGGGGTGTGTTCGGAACATTTTGTCACCAGCCGAGTCCAAAAATTCAGGGTTTCCCCATCTCAGCCCAGAAAGCAGGTAGAACAACTTTTGTGGTGTCTTTCAGCTGCCTACCAAGGTAGTGTAAAAACTACCAAGAGAACTCCTGCCTGGCACCTTCCCCGGTGGAGTTGTGCATGGGGTGTGTTTGGAACATTTTGTCACCGGCCGAGTCCAAAATTCAGCGGTTCCCCATCTCAGCCCAGAAAGCAGGTAGAACAACTTTTGTGGTGCCTTTCAGGTGCCTACCAAGGTAGTGTAAAAACTATTAAGAGAACTCCTGTCTGGCACCTTCCCCGGTGGAGTTGTGCATGGGGTGTCTTTGGAACATTTTGTCACTGGCCCAGTCCAAAATTCAGCGGTTCCCCATCTCAGCCCAGAAAGCAGGTAGAACAACTTTTGTGGTGTCTTTCAGATGCCTACCGGAGCAATGTAAAAACTACCAGGAGAACTCCTGTCTGTCACCTTCCCCGGTGGAGTTGTGCATGGGGTGTGTTTGGAACATTTTGTCACCAGCCGAGTCCAAAATTCAGCGGTTCCCCATCTCAGCCCAGAAAGCAGGTAGAACAACTTTTGTGGTGTCTTTTAGATGCCTACCAAGGTAGTGTAAAAGCTACTAAGAGAACTCCTGTCTGGCACCTTCCCCGGTGGAGTTGTGCATGGGGTGTGTTTGGAACATTTTGTCACCAGCCGACTCCAAAATTCAGCGTTTCCCCATCTCAGCCCAGAAAGCAGGTAGAACAACTTTTGTGGTGTCTTTCAGATGCCTACCAAGGTAGTGTAAAAACTACCAAGAGAACTCCTGCCTGGCACATTCCCCGGTGGAGTTGTGCATGGGGTGTCTTTGGAACATTTTGTCACCGGCCGAGTCCAAAATTCAGCGATTCCCCATCTCAGCCCAGAAAGCAGGTAGAACAACTTTTGTGGTGTCCTTTTGATGCCTACCGGAGCAATGTAAAAACTACCAACGGAGCTCGTCCCTGGCACCTTCGCTAGTGGAGTTGTGCATGGGGTGTGTTTGGAACATTTTGTCACCGGCCGACTCCAAAATTCAGCGGTTCCCCATCTCAGCCCAGAAAGCAGGTAGAACAACTTTTGTGGTGCCTTTCAGCTGCCTACCAAGGTAGTGTAAAAACTACCAGGGAACTCCTGTCTGGCACCTTCCCCGGTGGAGTTGTGCATGGGGTGTGTTTGGAACATTTTGTCACTGGCCGACTCCAAAATTCAGCGGTTCCCCATCTCAGCCCAGAAAGCAGGTAGAACAACTTTTGTGGTGCCTTTCAGCTGCCTACCAAGGTAGTGTAAAAACTACTAAGAGAACTCCTGTCTGGAACCTTCCCCGGTGGAGTTGTGCAGGGGGTGTGTTTGGAACATTTTGTCACCGGCCGACTCCAAAATTCAGCGGTTCCCCATCTCAGCCCAGAAAGCAGGTAGAACAACTTTTGTGGTGTCTTTCAGATGCCTACCAGAGCAATGTAAAAACTACCAGGAGAACTCCTGTCTGGCACCTTCCCCGGTGGAGTTGTGCATGGGGTGTGTTTGGAACATTTTGTCACCAGCCGACTCCAAAATTCAGCGGTTCCCCATCTCAGCCCAGAAAGCAGGTAGAACAACTTTTGTGGTGTCTTTCAGATGCCTACCGGAGCAATGTAAAAACTACCAGGAGAACTCCTGTCTGGCACCTTCCCCGGTGGAGTTGTGCATGGGGTGTGTTTGGAACATTTTGTCACCGGCCGAGTCCAAAATTCAGCGATTCCCCATCTCAGCCCAGAAAGCAGGAAGAACAACTTTTGTGGTGTCCTTTTGATGCCTACCGGAGCAATGTAAAAACTACCAAAAGAGCTCGTCCCTGGCACCTTCGCTAGTGGAGTTGTGCATGGGGTGTCTTTGGAACATTTTGTCACCGGCCGACTCCAAAATTCAGCTGTTCCCCATCTCAGCCCAGAAAGCAGGTAGAACAACTTTTGTGGTGCCTTTCAGCTGCCTACCAAGGTAGTGTAAAAACTATTAAGAGAACTCCTGTCTGGCACCTTCCCCGGTGGAGTTGTGCATGGGGTGTGTTTGGAACATTTTGTCACCGGCCGAGTCCAAAATTCAGCGTTTCCCCATCTCAGCCCAGAAAGCAGGTAGAACAACTTTTGTGGTGTCTTTCAGCTGCCTACCGGAGCAATGTAAAAACTACAGGAGAACTCCTGTCTGGCACCTTCCCCGGTGGAGTTGTGCATGGGGTGTGTTCGGAATATTTTGTCACCAGCCGAGTCCAAAAATTCAGCGGTTCCCCATCTCAGCCCAGAAAGCAGGTAGAACAACTTTTGTGGTGCCTTTCAAATGCCTACCAAGGTAGTGTAAAAACTACCAAGAGAACTCCTGCCTGGCACCTTCCCCGGGGAGTTGTGCATGGGGTGTGTTTGGAACATTTTGTCACTGGCCGACTCCAAAATTCAGCGGTTCCCCATCTCAGCCCAGAAAGCAGGTAGAACAACTTTTGTGGTGCCTTTCAGCTGCCTACCAAGGTAGTGTAAAAACTACTAAGAGAACTCCTGTCTGGCACCTTCCCCGGTGGAGTTGTGCATGGGGTGTGTTTGGAACATTTTGTCACCGGCCGAGTCCAAAATTCAGCGGTTCCCCATCTCAGCCCAGAAAGCAGGTAGAACAACTTTTGTGGTGTCTTTCAGATGCCTACCGGAGCAATGTAAAAACTACCAGGAGAACTCCTGTCTGGCACCTTCCCCGGTGGAGTTGTGCATGGGGTGTGTTTGGAACATTTTGTCACCGGCCGACTCCAAAATTCAGCGATTCCCCATCTCAGCCCAGAAAGCAGGTAGAACAACTTTTGTGGTGCCTTTCAAATGCCTACCAAGGTAGTGTAAAAACTATTAAGAGAACTCCTGTCTGGCACCTTCCCCGGTGGAGTTGTGCATGGGGTGTGTTTGGAACATTTTGTCACCAGCCGACTCCAAAATTCAGCGGTTCCCCATCTCAGCCCAGAAAGCAGGTAGAACAACTTTTGTGGTGCCTTTCAGCTGCCTACCAAGGTAGTGTAAAAACTATCAAGAGAACTCTTGTCTGGCACCTTCCCCGGTGGAGTTGTGCATGGGGTGTGTTTGGAACATTTTGTCACCGGCCGAGTCCAAAATTCAGCGGTTCCCCATCTCAGCCCAGAAAGCAGGTAGAACAACTTTTGTGGTGTCTTTCAGATGCCTACCGGAGCAATGTAAAAACTCTCAAGAGAACTCCTGCCTGGCACCTTCCCCGGTGGAGTTGTGCAGGGGGTGTGTTTGGAACATTTTGTCACCGGCCGAGTCCAAAATTCAGCGATTCCCCATCTCAGCCCAGAAAGCAGGTAGAACAACTTTTGTGGTGCCTTTCAGGTGCCTACCAAGGTAGTGTAAAAACTACCAGGAAAACTCCTGTCTGGCACCTTCGCTAGTGGAGTTGTGCATGGGGTGTGTTTGGAACATTTTGTCACCGGCCGACTCCAAAATTCAGCGGTTCCCCATCTCAGCCCAGAAAGCAGGTAGAACAACTTTTATGCTGCCTTTCAGCTCCCTACCAAGGTAGTGTAAAAACTACCAGGAGAACTCCTGTCTGGCACCTTCCCCGGTGGAGTTGTGCATGGGGTGTCTTTGGAACATTTTGTCACCAGCCGAGTCCAAAAATTCAGCGGTTCCCCATCTCAGCCCAGAAAGCAGGTAGAACAACTTTTGTGGTGCCTTTCAGCTGCCTACCAAGGTAGTGTAAAAACTACCAAGAGAACTCCTGCCTGGCACCTTCCCCGGTGGAGTTGTGCATGGGGTGTCTTTGGAACATTTTGTCACCGGGCGACTCCAAAATTCAGCGGTTCCCCATCTCAGCCCAGAAAGCAGGTAGAACAACTTTTGTGGTGCCTTTCAGGTGCCTACCAAGGTAGTGTAAAAACTACTAAGAGAACTCCTGTCTGGCACCTTCCCCGGTGGAGTTGTGCATGGGGTGTGTTTGGAACATTTTGTCACTGGCCGAGTCCAAAATTCAGCGGTTCCCCATCTCAGCCCAGAAAGCAGGTAGAACAACTTTTGTGGTGTCTTTCAGATGCCTACCGGAGCAATGTAAAAACTACCAGGAGAACTCCTGTCTGGCACCTTCCCCGGTGGAGTTGTGCATGGGGTGTCTTTGGAACATTTTGTCACCAGCCGACTCCAAAATTCAGCGGTTCCCCATCTCAGCCCAGAAAGCAGGTAGAACAACTTTTGTGGTGCCTTTCAAATGCCTACCAAGGTAGTGTAAAAACTATCAAGAGAACGCTTGTCTGGCACATTCCCCGGTGGAGTTGTGCATGGGGTGTCTTTGGAACATTTTGTCACCGGCCGAGTCCAAAATTCAGCGATTCCCCATCTCAGCCCAGAAAGCAGGTAGAACAACTTTTGTGGTGTCCTTTTGATGCCTACCGGAGCAATGTAAAAACTACCAACAGAGCTCGTCCCTGGCACCTTCGCTAGTGGAGTTGTGCATGGGATGTGTTTGGAACATTTTGTCACCGGCCGACTCCAAAATTCAGCGGTTCCCCATCTCAGCCCAGAAAGCAGGTAGAACAACTTTTGTGGTGCCTTTTAGCTGCCTACCAAGGTAGTGTAAAAACTACCAGGAGAACTCCTGCCTGGCACCTTCCCCGGTGGAGTTGTGCATGGGGTGTGTTTGGAACATTTTGTCACCGGCCGAGTCCAAAATTCAGCGTTTCCCCATCTCAGCCCAGAAAGCAGGTAGAACAACTTTTGTGGTGTCTTTCAAATGCCTACCGGAGCAATGTAAAAACTACAGGAGAACTCCTGTCTGGCACCTTCCCCGGTGGAGTTGTGCATGGGGTGTGTTCGTAATATTTTGTCACCAGCCGAGTCCAAAAATTCAGCGGTTCCCCATCTCAGCCCAGAAAGCAGGTAGAACAACTTTTGTGGTGCCTTTCAAATGCCTACCAAGGTAGTGTAAAAACTACCAAGAGAACTCCTGCCTGGCACCTTCCCCGGTGGAGTTGTGCATGGGGTGTGTTTGGAACATTTTGTCACCGGCCGAGTCCAAAATTCAGCGGTTCCCCATCTCAGCCCAGAAAGCAGGTAGAACAACTTTTGTGGTGCCTTTCAGCTGCCTACCAAGGTAGTGTAAAAACTACCAGGAGAACTCCTGTCTGGCACCTTCGCTAGTGGAGTTGTGCATGGGGTGTGTTTGGAACATTTTGTCACCGGCCGACTCCAAAATTCAGCGGTTCCCCATCTCAGCCCAGAAAGCAGGTAGAACAACTTTTGTGGTGCCTTTCAGCTGCCTACCAAGGTAGTGTAAAAACTACTAAGAGAACTCCTGTCTGGCACCTTCCCCGGTGGAGTTGTGCAGGGGGTGTGTTTGGAACATTTTGTCACCGGCCGAGTCCAAAATTCAGCGGTTCCCCATCTCAGCCCAGAAAGCAGGTAGAACAACTTTTGTGGTGTCTTTCAGATGCCTACCGGAGCAATGTAAAAACTACCAGGAGAACTCCTGTCTGGCACCTTCCCCGGTGGAGTTGTGCATGGGGTGTGTTTGGAACATTTTGTCACCGGCCGAGTCCAAAATTCAGCGATTCCCCATCTCAGCCCAGAAAGCAGGAAGAACAACTTTTGTGGTGTCCTTTTGATGCCTACCGGAGCAATGTAAAAACTACCAAAAGAGCTCGTCCCTGGCACCTTCGCTAGTGGAGTTGTGCATGGGGTGTGTTTGGAACATTTTGTCACCGGCCGACTCCAAAATTCAGCTGTTCCCCATCTCAGCCCAGAAAGCAGGTAGAACAACTTTTGTGGTGCCTTTCAGCTGCCTACCAAGGTAGTGTAAAAACTATTAAGAGAACTCCTGTCTGGCACCTTCCCCGGTGGAGTTGTGCATGGGGTGTGTTTGGAACATTTTGTCACCGGCCGAGTCCAAAATTCAGCGTTTCCCCATCTCAGCCCAGAAAGCAGGTAGAACAACTTTTGTGGTGTCTTTCAGCTGCCTACCGGAGCAATGTAAAAACTACAGGAGAACTCCTGTCTGGCACCTTCCCCGGTGGAGTTGTGCATGGGGTGTGTTCGGAATATTTTGTCACCAGCCGAGTCCAAAAATTCAGCGGTTCCCCATCTCAGCCCAGAAAGCAGGTAGAACAACTTTTGTGGTGCCTTTCAAATGCCTACCAAGGTAGTGTAAAAACTACCAAGAGAACTCCTGCCTGGCACCTTCCCCGGGGAGTTGTGCATGGGGTGTGTTTGGAACATTTTGTCACCGGCCGAGTCCAAAATTCAGCGGTTCCCCATCTCAGCCCAGAAAGCAGGTAGAACAACTTTTGTGGTGCCTTTCAAATGCCTACCAAGGTAGTGTAAAAACTACCAAGAGAACTCCTGCCTGGCACCTTCCCCGGTGGAGTTGTGCATGGGGTGTGTTTGGAACATTTTGTCACCGGCCGAGTCCAAAATTCAGCGGTTCCCCATCTCAGCCCAGAAAGCAGGTAGAACAACTTTTGTGGTGTCTTTCAGATGCCTACCGGAGCAATGTAAAAACTACCAGGAGAACTCCTGTCTGGCACCTTCCCCGGTGGAGTTGTGCATGGGGTGTGTTTGGAACATTTTGTCACCGGCCGACTCCAAAATTCAGCGATTCCCCATCTCAGCCCAGAAAGCAGGTAGAACAACTTTTGTGGTGCCTTTCAAATGCCTACCAAGGTAGTGTAAAAACTATTAAGAGAACTCCTGTCTGGCACCTTCCCCGGTGGAGTTGTGCATGGGGTGTGTTTGGAACATTTTGTCACCAGCCGACTCCAAAATTCAGCGGTTCCCCATCTCAGCCCAGAAAGCAGGTAGAACAACTTTTGTGGTGCCTTTCAGCTGCCTACCAAGGTAGTGTAAAAACTATCAAGAGAACTCTTGTCTGGCACCTTCCCCGGTGGAGTTGTGCATGGGGTGTCTTTGGAACATTTTGTCACCGGCCGAGTCCAAAATTCAGCGGTTCCCCATCTCAGCCCAGAAAGCAGGTAGAACAACTTTTGTGGTGTCTTTCAGATGCCTACCGGAGCAATGTAAAAACTACCAGGAGAACTCCTGTCTGGCACCTTCCCCGGTGGAGTTGTGCAGGGGGTGTGTTTGGAACATTTTGTCACCGGCCGAGTCCAAAAATTCAGCGGTTCCCCATCTCAGCCCAGAAAGCAGGTAGAACAACTTTTGTGGTGCCTTTCAGCTGCCTACCAAGGTAGTGTAAAAACTATTAAGAGTACTCCTGTCTGGCACCTTCCCCGGTGGAGTTGTGCATGGGGTGTGTTTGGAACATTTTGTCACCGGCCGACTCCAAAATTCAGCGGTTCCCCATCTCAGCCCAGAAAGCAGGTAGAACAACTTTTGTGGTGTCTTTCAGATGCCTACCGGAGCAATGTAAAAACTACCAGGAGAACTCCTGTCTGGCACCTTCCCCGGTGGAGTTGTGCATGGGGTGTGTTCGGAACATTTTGTCACCGGCCGAGTCCAAAATTCAGCGGTTCCCCATCTCAGCCCAGAAAGCAGGTAGAACATCTTTTGTGGTGTCTTTTAGATGCCTACCGGAACAATGTAAAAACTACCAGGAGAACTCCTGTCTGGCACCTTCCCCGGTATAGTTGTGCAGGGGGTGTCTTTGGAACATTTTGTCACCAGCCGAGTCCAAAATTCAGCTGTTCCCCATCTCAGCCCAGAAAGCAGGTAGAACAACTTTTGTGGTGTCTTCTAGATGCCTACCAAGGTAGTGTAAAAACTACTAAGAGAACGCTTGTCTGGCACCTTCCCCGGTGGAGTTGTGCAGGGGGTGTGTTTGGAACATTTTGTCACCGGCCGAGTCCAAAATTCAGCGATTCCCCATCTCAGCCCAGAAAGCAGGTAGAACAACTTTTGTGGTGCCTTTCAGGTGCCTACCAAGGTAGTGTAAAAACTACCAGGAGAACTCCTGTCTGGCACCTTCCCCGGTGGAGTTGTGCAGGGGGTGTGTTTGGAACATTTTGTCACCGGCCGAGTCCAAAATTCAGCGATTCCCCATCTCAGCCCAGAAAGCAGGTAGAACAACTTTTGTGCAGCCTTTCAGCTCCCTACCAAGGTAGTGTAAAATCTACCAGGAGAACTCCTGTCTGGCACCTTCCCCGGTGGAGTTGTTCAGGGGGTGTGTTTGGAACATTTTGTCTCTGGCCGAGTCCAAAATTCAGCGGTTCCCCATCTCAGCCCAGAAAGCAGGTAGAACAACTTTTGTGGTGTCTTTCAGATGCCTACCAAGGTACTGTAAAAACTACCAAGAGAACTCCTGTCTGGCACCTTCCCCGGTGGAGTTGTGCATGGGGTGTCTTTGGAACATTTTGTCACCGGCCGAGTCCAAAATTCAGCGATTCCCCATCTCAGCCCAGAAAGCAGATAGAACAACTTTTGTGGTGTCTTTCAGATGCCTACCGGAGCAATGTAAAAACTACCAGGAGAACTCCCGTCTGGCACCTTCCCCGGTGGAGTTGTGCAGGGGGTGTGTTTGGAACATATCGTCACCAGCCGAGTCCAAAAATTCAGTGGTTCCCCATCTCAGCCCAGAAAGCAGGTAGAACAACTTTTGTGGTTTCTTTCAGATGCCTACCAAGGTAGTGTAAAAACTATCAAGAGAACTCCTGTCTGGCACCTTCCCCGGTGGAGTTGTGCAGGGGGTGTGTTTGGAACATTTTGTCACCGGCCGAGTCCAAAATTCAGCGTTTCCCCATCTCAGCCCAGAAAGCAGGTAGAACAACTTTTGTGGTGTCTTTCAGATGCCTACCAGAGCAATATAAAAACTACCAGGAGAACTCCTGTCTGGCACCTTCCCCGGTGGAGTTGTGCAGGGGGTGTGTTTGGAACATTTTGTCACCAGCCGACTCCAAAATTCAGCTGTTCCCCATCTCAGCCCAGAAAGCAGGTAGAACAACTTTTGTGGTGTCTTTTAGATGCCTACCAAGGTAGTGTAAAAACTACTAAGAGAACTCCTTTCTGGCACCTTCCCCGGTGGAGTTGTGCATGGGGTGTGTTTGGAACATTTTGTCACCGGCCGAGTCCAAAATTCAGCGGTTCCCCATCTCAGCCCAGAAAGCAGGTAGAACAACTTTTGTGGTGTCTTTCAGCTGCCTACCGGAGCAATGTAAAAACTACCAGGAGAACTCCTGTCTGGCACCTTCCCCGGTGGAGTTGTGCATGGGGTGTCTTTGGAACATTTTGTCACCAGCCGAGTCCAAAAATTCAGCGGTTCCCCATCTCAGCCCAGAAAGCAGGTAGAACAACTTTTGTGGTGCCTTTCAGCTGCCTACCAAGGTAGTGTAAAAACTACCAAGAGAACTCCTGCCTGGCACCTTCCCCGGTGGAGTTGTGCATGGGGTGTCTTTGGAACATTTTGTCACCGGGCGACTCCAAAATTCAGCGGTTCCCCATCTCAGCCCAGAAAGCAGGTAGAACAACTTTTGTGGTGCCTTTCAGGTGCCTACCAAGGTAGTGTAAAAACTACTAAGAGAACTCCTGTCTGGCACCTTCCCCGGTGGAGTTGTGCATGGGGTGTGTTTGGAACATTTTGTCACCGGCCGAGTCCAAAATTCAGCGGTTCCCCATCTCAGCCCAGAAAGCAGGTAGAACAACTTTTGTGGTGTCTTTCAGATGCCTACCGGAGCAATGTAAAAACTACCAGGAGAACTCCTGTCTGGCACCTTCCCCGGTGGAGTTGTGCATGGGGTGTCTTTGGAACATTTTGTCACCAGCCGACTCCAAAATTCAGCGGTTCCCCATCTCAGCCCAGAAAGCAGGTAGAACAACTTTTGTGGTGCCTTTCAAATGCCTACCAAGGTAGTGTAAAAACTATCAAGAGAACGCTTGTCTGGCACATTCCCCGGTGGAGTTGTGCATGGGGTGTCTTTGGAACATTTTGTCACCGGCCGAGTCCAAAATTCAGCGGTTCCCCATCTCAGCCCAGAAAGCAGGTAGAACAACTTTTGTGGTGCCTTTTAGCTGCCTACCAAGGTAGTGTAAAAACTACCAGGAGAACTCCTGCCTGGCACCTTCCCCGGTGGAGTTGTGCATGGGGTGTGTTTGGAACATTTTGTCACCGGCCGAGTCCAAAATTCAGCGGTTCCCCATCTCAGCCCAGAAAGCAGGTAGAACAACTTTTGTGGTGTCTTTCAGATGCCTTCCGGAGCAATGCAAAAACTACAGGAGAACTCCTGTCTGGCACCTTCCCCGGTGGAGTTGTGCATGGGGTGTGTTCGTAATATTTTGTCACCAGCCGAGTCCAAAAATTCAGCGGTTCCCCATCTCAGCCCAGAAAGCAGGTAGAACAACTTTTGTGGTGCCTTTCAAATGCCTACCAAGGTAGTGTAAAAACTACCAAGAGAACTCCTGCCTGGCACCTTCCCCGGTGGAGTTGTGCATGGGGTGTGTTTGGAACATTTTGTCACCGGCCGAGTCCAAAATTCAGCGGTTCCCCATCTCAGCCCAGAAAGCAGGTAGAACAACTTTTGTGGTGCCTTTCAGCTGCCTACCAAGGTAGTGTAAAAACTACCAGGAGAACTCCTGTCTGGCACCTTCCCCGGTGGAGTTGTGCATGGGGTGTGTTTGGAACATTTTGTCACCGGCCGACTCCAAAATTCAGCGGTTCCCCATCTCAGCCCAGAAAGCAGGTAGAACAACTTTTGTGGTGCCTTTCAGCTGCCTACCAAGGTAGTGTAAAAACTACTAAGAGAACTCCTGTCTGGCACCTTCCCCGGTGGAGTTGTGCAGGGGGTGTGTTTGGAACATTTTGTCACCGGCCGAGTCCAAAATTCAGCGGTTCCCCATCTCAGCCCAGAAAGCAGGTAGAACAACTTTTGTGGTGTCTTTCAGATGCCTACCGGAGCAATGTAAAAACTACCAGGAGAACTCCTGCCTGGCACCTTCCCCGGTGGAGTTGTGCATGGGGTGTCTTTGGAACATTTTGTCACCGGCCGAGTCCAAAATTCAGCGATTACCCATCTCGGCCCAGAAAGCAGGTAGAACAACTTTTGTGGTGCCTTTCAGGTGCCTACCAAGGTAGTGTAAAAACTACCAAGAGAACTCCTGTCTGGCACCTTCCCCGGTGGAGTTGTGCATGGGGTGTGTTTGGAACATTTTGTCACCGGCCGACTCCAAAATTCAGCGGTTCCCCATCTCAGCCCAGAAAGCAGGTAGAACATCTTTTGTGGTGTCTTTTAGATGCCTACCGGAGCAATGTAAAAACTACCAGGAGAACTCCTGTCTGGCACCTTCCCCGGTATAGTTGTGCAGGGGGTGTCTTTGGAACATTTTGTCACCGGCCGACTCCAAAATTCAGCTGTTCCCCATCTCAGCCCAGAAAGCAGATAGAACAACTTTTGTGGTGTCTTTCAGATGCCTACCAGAGCAATGTAAAAACTACCAGGAGAACTCCCGTCTGGCACCTTCCCCGGTGGAGTTGTGCAGGGGGTGTGTTTGGAACATTTTGTCACCGGCCGAGTCCAAAATTCAGCGGTTCCCCATCTCAGCCCAGAAAGCAGGTAGAACAACTTTTTTGGTGTCTTTCAGATGCCTACCAAGGTAGTGTAAAAACTACTAAGAGAACTCCTGTCTGGCACCTTCCCCGGTGGAGTTGTGCAGGGGGTGTGTTTGGAACATTTTGTCACCGGCCGAGTCCAAAATTCAGCGGTTCCCCATCTCAGCCCAGAAAGCAGGTAGAACAACTTTTGTGGTGTCTTTCAGATGCCTACCAAGGTAGTGTAAAAACTATCAAGAGAACGCTTGTCTGGCACCTTCCCCGGTGGAGTTGTGCATGGGGTGTGTTTGGAACATTTTGTCACCGGCCGAGTCCAAAATTCAGCGGTTCCCCATCTCAGCCCAGAAAGCAGGTAGAACAACTTTTGTGGTGCCTTTCAAATGCCTACCAAGGTAGTGTAAAAACTACCAAGAGAACTCCTGCCTGGCACCTTCCCCGGTGGAGTTGTGCATGGGGTGTGTTCGGAACATTTTGTCACCAGCCGAGTCCAAAAATTCAGCGGTTCCCCATCTCAGCCCAGAAAGCAGGTAGAACAACTTTTGTGGTGTCTTTCAGATGCCTACCAAGGTAGTGTAAAAACTACCAAGAGAACTCCTGCCTGGCACCTTCCCCGGTGGAGTTGTGCATGGGGTGTGTTTGGAACATTTTGTCACCGGGCGACTCCAAAATTCAGCGGTTCCCCATCTCAGCCCAGAAAGCAGGTAGAACAACTTTTGTGGTGCCTTTCAGGTGCCTACCAAGGTAGTGTAAAAACTACTAAGAGAACTCCTGTCTGGCACCTTCCCCGGTGGAGTTGTGCATGGGGTGTCTTTGGAACATTTTGTCACCGGCCGAGTCCAAAATTCAGCGGTTCCCCATCTCAGCCCAGAAAGCAGGTAGAACAACTTTTGTGGTGTCTTTCAGATGCCTACCGGAGCAATGTAAAAACTACCAGGAGAACTCCTGTCTGGCACCTTCCCCGGTGGAGTTGTGCATGGGGTGTGTTTGGAACATTTTGTCACCAGCCGACTCCAAAATTCAGCGGATCCCCATCTCAGCCCAGAAAGCAGGTAGAACAACTTTTGTGGTGCCTTTCAAATGCCTACCAAGGTAGTGTAAAAACTACCAAGAGAACTCCTGCCTGGCACCTTCCCCGGTGGAGTTGTGCATGGGGTGTCTTTGGAACATTTTGTCACCGGCCGAGTCCAAAATTCAGCGATTCCCCATCTCAGCCCAGAAAGCAGGTAGAACAACTTTTGTGGTATCCTTTTGATGCCTACCGGAGCAATGTAAAAACTACCAACAGAGCTCGTCCCTGGCACCTTCGCTAGTGGAGTTGTGCATGGGGTGTGTTTGGAACATTTTGTCACCGGCCGACTCCAAAATTCAGCGGTTCCCCATCTCAGCCCAGAAAGCAGGTAGAACAACTTTTGTGGTGTCTTTCAGATGCCTACCGGAGCAATGTAAAAACCACCAGGAGAACTCCTGTCTGGCACCTTCCCCGGTGGAGTTGTGCAGGGGGTGTGTTTGGAACATTTTGTCACCAGCCGAGTCCAAAATTCAGCGGTTCCCCATCTCAGCCCAGAAAGCAGGTAGAACAACTTTTGTAGTGTCTTTCAGCTGCCTACCGGAGCAATGTAAAAACTACCAGGAGAACTCCTGTCTGGCACCTTCCCCGGTGGAGTTGTGCAGGGGGTGTGTTTGGAACATTTTGTCACCGGCCGAGTCCAAAATACAGCGGTATCCCATCTCAGCCCAGAAAGCAGGTAGAACAACTTTTGTGGTGTCTTTCAGCTGCCTACCAAGGTAGTGTAAAAACTATCAAGAGAACGCTTGTCTGGCACATTCCCCGGTGGAGTTGTGCATGGGGTGTCTTTGGAACATTTTGTCACCGGCCGAGTCCAAAATTCAGCGGTTCCCCATCTCAGCCCAGAAAGCAGATAGAACAACTTTTGTGGTGTCTTTCAGATGCCTAGCGGAGCAATGTAAAAACTACCAGGAGAACTCCTGTCTGGCACCTTCCCCGGTGGAGTTGTGCAGGGGGTGTGTTTGAAACATTTTGTCACCAGCCGACTCCAAAATTCAGCGATTCCCCATCTCAGCCCAGAAAGCAGGTAGAACAACTTTTGTGGTGCCTTTCAGCTGCCTACCAAGGTAGTGTAAAAACTATTAAGAGAACTCCTGTCTGGCACCTTCCCCGGTGGAGTTGTGCAGGGGGTGTGTTTGGAACATTTTGTCACCGGCCGAGTCCAAAATTCAGCGGTTCCCCATCTCAGCCCAGAAAGCAGGTAGAACAACTTTTGTGGTGTCTTTCAGCTGCCTACCGGAGCAATGTAAAAACTACCAGAAGAACTCCTGTCTGGCACCTTCCCCGGTGGAGTTGTGCAGGGGGTGTGTTCGGAACATTTTGTCACCAGCCGACTCCAAAAATTCAGCGGTTCCCCATCTCAGCCCAGAAAGCAGGTAGAACAACTTTTGTGGTGTCTTTCAGCTGCCTACCAAGGTAGTGTAAAAACTACCACGAGAACTCCTGCCTGGCACCTTCCCCGGTGGAGTTGTGCATGGGGTGTGTTTGGAACATTTTGTCACCGGGCGACTCCAAAATTCAGCGGTTCCCCATCTCAGCCCAGAAAGCAGGTAGAACAACTTTTGTGGTGCCTTTCAGGTGCCTACCAAGGTAGTGTAAAAACTACTAAGAGAACTCCTGTCTGGCACCTTCCCCGGTGGAGTTGTGCATGGGGTGTCTTTGGAACATTTTGTCACTGGCCGAGTCCAAAATTCAGCGGTTCCCCATCTCAGCCCAGAAAGCAGGTAGAACAACTTTTGTGGTGTCTTTCAGATGCCTACCGGAGCAATGTAAAAACTACCAGGAGAACTCCTGTCTGGCACCTTCCCCGGTGGAGTTGTGCAGGGGGTGTGTTTGGAACATTTTGTCACCAGCCGAGTCCAAAATTCAGCGGTTCCCCATCTCAGCCCAGAAAGCAGGTAGAACAACTTTTGTGGTGTCTTTCAGATGCCTACCGGAGCAATGTAAAAACTACCAGGAGAACTCCTGCCTGGCACCTTCCCCGGTGGAGTTGTGCATGGGGTGTCTTTGGAACATTTTGTCACCGGCCGAGTCCAAAATTCAGCGATTCCCCATCTCAGCCCAGAAAGCAGGTAGAACAACTTTTGTGGTATCCTTTTGATGCCTACCGGAGCAATGTAAAAACTACCAACAGAGCTCGTCCCTGGCACCTTCGCTAGTGGAGTTGTGCATGGGGTGTGTTTGGAACATTTTGTCACCGGCCGACTCCAAAATTCAGCGGTTCCCCATCTCAGCCCAGAAAGCAGGTAGAACAACTTTTGTGGTGTCTTTCAGATGCCTACCGGAGCAATGTAAAAACTACTAAGAGAACTCCTGTCTGGCACCTTCCCCGGTGGAGTTGTGCAGGGGGTGTGTTTGGAACATTTTGTCACCAGCCGAGTCCAAAATTCAGCGGTTCCCCATCTCAGCCCAGAAAGCAGGTAGAACAACTTTTGTAGTGTCTTTCAGCTGCCTACCGGAGCAATGTAAAAACTACCAGGAGAACTCCTGTCTGGCACCTTCCCCGGTGGAGTTGTGCATGGGGTGTGTTTGGAACATTTTGTCACCGGCCGAGTCCAAAATTCAGCGGTATCCCATCTCAGCCCAGAAAGCAGGTAGAACAACTTTTGTGGTGTCTTTCAGCTGCCTACCAAGGTAGTGTAAAAACTATCAAGAGAACGCTTGTCTGGCACATTCCCCGGTGGAGTTGTGCATGGGGTGTCTTTGGAACATTTTGTCACCGGCCGAGTCCAAAATTCAGCGGTTCCCCATCTCAGCCCAGAAAGCAGGTAGAACAACTTTTGTGGTGCCTTTCAGGTGCCTACCAAGGTAGTGTAAAAACTACTAAGAGAACTCCTGTCTGGCACCTTCCCCGGTGGAGTTGTGCATGGGGTGTCTTTGGAACATTTTGTCACTGGCCGAGTCCAAAATTCAGCGGTTCCCCATCTCAGCCCAGAAAGCAGGTAGAACAACTTTTGTGGTGTCTTTCAGATGCCTACCGGAGCAATGTAAAAACTACCAGGAGAACTCCTGTCTGGCACCTTCCCCGGTGGAGTTGTGCAGGGGGTGTGTTTGGAACATTTTGTCACCAGCCGAGTCCAAAATTCAGCGGTTCCCCATCTCAGCCCAGAAAGCAGGTAGAACAACTTTTGTGGTGTCCTTTTGATGCCTACCGGAGCAATGTAAAAACTACCAGGAGAACTCCTGCCTGGCACCTTCCCCGGTGGAGTTGTGCATGGGGTGTCTTTGGAACATTTTGTCACCGGCCGAGTCCAAAATTCAGCGATTCCCCATCTCAGCCCAGAAAGCAGGTAGAACAACTTTTGTGGTGTCTTTCAGATGCCTACCGGAGCAATGTAAAAAACTACCAGGAGAACTCCCGTCTGGCACCTTCCCCGGTGGAGTTGTGCAGGGGGTGTGTTTGGAACATTTTGTCACCAGCCGAGTCCAAAATTCAGCGTTTCCCCATCTCAGCCCAGAAAGCAGGTAGAACAACTTTTGTGGTGTCTTTCAGATGCCTACCAAGGTACTGTAAAAACTACTAAGAGAACTCCTGTCTGGCACCTTCCCCGGTGGAGTTGTGCATGGGGTGTGTTTGGAACATTTTGTCACCGGCCGAGTCCAAAATTCAGCGGTTCCCCATCTCAGCCCAGAAAGCAGGTAGAACAACTTTTGTGGTGCCTTTCAGCTGCCTACCAAGGTAGTGTAAAAACTACCAGGAGAACTCCTGTCTGGCACCTTCCCCGGTGGAGTTGTGCATGGGGTGTCTTTGGAACATTTTGTCACCAGCCGACTCCAAAATTCAGCGGTTCCCCATCTCAGCCCAGAAAGCAGGTAGAACAACTTTTGTGGTGTCTTTCAGATGCCTACCAGAGCAATGTAAAAACTACCAGGAGAACTCCTGCCTGGCACCTTCCCCGGTGGAGTTGTGCAGGGGGTGTGTTTGGAACATTTTGTCACCAGCCGACTCCAAAATTCAGCGGTTCCCCATCTCAGCCCAGAAAGCAGGTAGAACAACTTTTGTGGTGTCTTTCAGATGCCTACCGGAGCAATGTAAAAACTACCAGGAGAACTCCTGTCTGGCACCTTCCCCGGTGGAGTTGTGCAGGGGGTGTGTTTGGAACATTTTGTCACCAGCCGAGTCCAAAATTCAGCGATTCCCCATCTCAGCCCAGAAAGCAGGTAGAACAACTTTTGTGGTGTCTTTTAGATGCCTACCAAGGTAGTGTAAAAACTACCAAGAGAACTCCTGTCTGGCACCTTCCCCGGTGGAGTTGTGCAGGGGGTGTGTTTGGAACATTTTGTCACCGGCCGACTCCAAAATTCAGCGGTTCCCCATCTCAGCCCAGAAAGCAGGTAGAACAACTTTTGTGGTGTCTTTCAGCTGCCTACCGGAGCAATGTAAAAACTACCAGGAGAACTCCTGTCTGGCACCTTCCCCGGTGGAGTTGTGCATGGGGTGTGTTCGGAACATTTTGTCACCAGCCGAGTCCAAATATTCAGCGGTTCCCCATCTCAGCCCAGAAAGCAGGTAGAACAACTTTTGTGGTGCCTTTCAGCTGCCTACCAAGGTAGTGTAAAAACTACCAAGAGAACTCCTGCCTGGCACCTTCCCCGGTGGAGTTGTCATGGGGTGTCTTTGGAACATTTTGTCACCGGCCGAGTCCAAAATTCAGCGGTTCCCCATCTCAGCCCAGAAAGCAGGTAGAACAACTTTTGTGGTGTCCTTTTGATGCCTACCGGAGCAATGTAAAAACTACCAACAGAGCTCGTCCCTGGCACCTTCGCTAGTGGAGTTGTGCATGGGGTGTGTTTGGAACATTTTGTCACCGGCCGACTCCAAAATTCAGCGGTTCCCCATCTCAGCCCAGAAAGCAGGTAGAACAACTTTTGTGGTGCCTTTTAGCTGCCTACCAAGGTAGTGTAAAAACTATTAAGAGAACTCCTGCCTGGCACCTTCCCCGGTGGAGTTGTGCATGGGGTGTGTTTGGAACATTTTGTCACCCGGGCGACTCCAAAATTCAGCGTTTCCCCATCTCAGCCCAGAAAGCAGGTAGAACAACTTTTGTGGTGTCTTTCAGATGCCTACCGGAGCAATGTAAAAACTACAGGAGAACTCCTGTCTGGCACCTTCCCCGGTGGAGTTGTTCATGGGGTGTGTTCGTAATATTTTGTCACCAGCCGAGTCCAAAAATTCAGCGGTTCCCCATCTCAGCCCAGAAAGCAGGTAGAACAACTTTTGTGGTGCCTTTCAAATGCCTACCAAGGTAGTGTAAAAACTACCAAGAGAACTCCTGCCTGGCACCTTCCCCGGTGGAGTTGTGCATGGGGTGTGTTTGGAACATTTTGTCACCGGCCGAGTCCAAAATTCAGCGGTTCCCCATCTCAGCCCAGAAAGCAGGTAGAACAACTTTTGTGGTGCCTTTCAGGTGCCTACCAAGGTAGTGTAAAAACTATTAAGAGAACTCCTGTCTGGCACCTTCCCCGGTGGAGTTGTGCATGGGGTGTGTTTGGAACATTTTGTCACCGGCCGACTCCAAAATTCAGCGGTTCCCCATCTCAGCCCAGAAAGCAGGTAGAACAACTTTTGTGGTGCCTTTCAGCTGCCTACCAAGGTAGTGTAAAAACTACTAAGAGAACTCCTGTCTGGCACCTTCCCCGGTGGAGTTGTGCAGGGGGTGTGTTTGGAACATTTTGTCACCGGCCGAGTCCAAAATTCAGCGGTTCCCCATCTCAGCCCAGAAAGCAGGTAGAACAACTTTTGTGGTGTCTTTCAGATGCCTACCGGAGCAATGTAAAAACTACCAGGAGAACTCCTGCCTGGCACCTTCCCCGGTGGAGTTGTGCATGGGGTGTCTTTGGAACATTTTGTCACCGGCCGAGTCCAAAATTCAGCGATTCCCCATCTCAGCCCAGAAAGCAGGTAGAACAACTTTTGTGGTGCCTTTCAGGTGCCTACCAAGGTAGTGTAAAAACTACCAGGAGAACTCCTGTCTGGCACCTTCCCCGGTGGAGTTGTGCATGCGGTGTGTTTGGAACATTTTGTCACCGGCCGACTCCAAAATTCAGCGGTTCCCCATCTCAGCCCAGAAAGCAGGTAGAACATCTTTTGTGGTGTCTTTTAGATGCCTACCGGAGCAATGTAAAAACTACCAGGAGAACTCCTGTCTGGCACCTTCCCCGGTATAGTTGTGCAGGGGGTGTCTTTGGAACATTTTGTCACCGGCCGACTCCAAAATTCAGCTGTTCCCCATCTCAGCCCAGAAAGCAGATAGAACAACTTTTGTGGTGTCTTTCAGATGCCTACCGGAGCAATGTAAAAACTACCAGGAGAACTCCTGTCTGGCACCTTCCCCGGTGGAGTTGTGCAGGGGGTGTGTTTGGAACATTTTGTCACCAGCCGAGTCCAAAATTCAGCGGTTCCCCATCTCAGCCCAGAAAGCAGGTAGAACAACTTTTTTGGTGTCTTTCAGATGCCTACCGGAGCAATGTAAAAACTACCAGGAGAACTCCTGTCTGGCACCTTCCCCGGTGGAGTTGTGCAGGGGGTGTCTTTGGAACATTTTGTCACCGGCCGAGTCCAAAATTCAGCGGTTCCCCATCTCAGCCCAGAAAGCAGGTAGAACAACTTTTGTGGTGTCTTTCAGATGCCTACCAAGGTAGTGTAAAAACTATCAAGAGAACGCTTGTCTGGCACCTTCCCCGGTGGAGTTGTGCATGGGGTGTGTTTGGAACATTTTGTCACCGGCCGAGTCCAAAATTCAGCGGTTCCCCATCTCAGCCCAGAAAGCAGGTAGAACAACTTTTGTGGTGCCTTTCAGGTGCCTACCAAGGTAGTGTAAAAACTACTAAGAGAACTCCTGTCTGGCACCTTCCCCGGTGGAGTTGTGCATGGGGTGTCTTTGGAACATTTTGTCACTGGCCGAGTCCAAAATTCAGCGGTTCCCCATCTCAGCCCAGAAAGCAGGTAGAACAACTTTTGTGGTGTCTTTCAGATGCCTACCGGAGCAATGTAAAAACTACCAGGAGAACTCCTGTCTGGCACCTTCCCCGGTGGAGTTGTGCAGGGGGTGTGTTTGGAACATTTTGTCACCAGCCGAGTCCAAAATTCAGCGGTTCCCCATCTCAGCCCAGAAAGCAGGTAGAACAACTTTTGTGGTGTCCTTTTGATGCCTACCGGAGCAATGTAAAAACTACCAGGAGAACTCCTGCCTGGCACCTTCCCCGGTGGAGTTGTGCATGGGGTGTCTTTGGAACATTTTGTCACCGGCCGAGTCCAAAATTCAGCGATTCCCCATCTCAGCCCAGAAAGCAGGTAGAACAACTTTTGTGGTGTCTTTCAGATGCCTACCGGAGCAATGTAAAAACTACCAGGAGAACTCCCGTCTGGCACCTTCCCCGGTGGAGTTGTGCATGGGGTGTGTTTGGAACATTTTGTCACCAGCCGAGTCCAAAATTCAGCGTTTCCCCATCTCAGCCCAGAAAGCAGGTAGAACAACTTTTGTGGTGTCTTTCAGATGCCTACCAAGGTACTGTAAAAACTACTAAGAGAACTCCTGTCTTGCACCTTCCCCGGTGGAGTTGTGCATGGGGTGTGTTTGGAACATTTTGTCACCGGCCGAGTCCAAAATTCAGCGGTTCCCCATCTCAGCCCAGAAAGCAGGTAGAACAACTTTTGTGGTGCCTTTCAGCTGCCTACCAAGGTAGTGTAAAAACTACCAGGAGAACTCCTGTCTGGCACCTTCCCCGGTGGAGTTGTGCATGGGGTGTCTTTGGAACATTTTGTCACCAGCCGACTCCAAAATTCAGCGGTTCCCCATCTCAGCCCAGAAAGCAGGTAGAACAACTTTTGTGGTGTCTTTCAGATGCCTACCAGAGCAATGTAAAAACTACCAGGAGAACTCCTGCCTGGCACCTTCCCCGGTGGAGTTGTGCAGGGGGTGTGTTTGGAACATTTTGTCACCAGCCGACTCCAAAATTCAGCGGTTCCCCATCTCAGCCCAGAAAGCAGGTAGAACAACTTTTGTGGTGTCTTTCAGATGCCTACCGGAGCAATGTAAAAACTACCAGGAGAACTCCTGTCTGGCACCTTCCCCGGTGGAGTTGTGCAGGGGGTGTGTTTGGAACATTTTGTCACCAGCCGAGTCCAAAATTCAGCGATTCCCCATCTCAGCCCAGAAAGCAGGTAGAACAACTTTTGTGGTGTCTTTTAGATGCCTACCAAGGTAGTGTAAAAACTACCAAGAGAACTCCTGTCTGGCACCTTCCCCGGTGGAGTTGTGCAGGGGGTGTGTTTGGAACATTTTGTCACCGGCCGACTCCAAAATTCAGCGGTTCCCCATCTCAGCCCAGAAAGCAGGTAGAACAACTTTTGTGGTGTCTTTCAGCTGCCTACCGGAGCAATGTAAAAACTACCAGGAGAACTCCTGTCTGGCACCTTCCCCGGTGGAGTTGTGCATGGGGTGTGTTCGGAACATTTTGTCACCAGCCGAGTCCAAATATTCAGCGGTTCCCCATCTCAGCCCAGAAAGCAGGTAGAACAACTTTTGTGGTGCCTTTCAGCTGCCTACCAAGGTAGTGTAAAAACTACCAAGAGAACTCCTGCCTGGCACCTTCCCCGGTGGAGTTGTGCATGGGGTGTCTTTGGAACATTTTGTCACCGGCCGAGTCCAAAATTCAGCGGTTCCCCATCTCAGCCCAGAAAGCAGGTAGAACAACTTTTGTGGTGTCCTTTTGATGCCTACCGGAGCAATGTAAAAACTACCAACAGAGCTCGTCCCTGGCACCTTCGCTAGTGGAGTTGTGCATGGGGTGTGTTTGGAACATTTTGTCACCGGCCGACTCCAAAATTCAGCGGTTCCCCATCTCAGCCCAGAAAGCAGGTAGAACAACTTTTGTGGTGCCTTTTAGCTGCCTACCAAGGTAGTGTAAAAACTATTAAGAGAACTCCTGCCTGGCACCTTCCCCGGTGGAGTTGTGCATGGGGTGTGTTTGGAACATTTTGTCACCGGGCGACTCCAAAATTCAGCGTTTCCCCATCTCAGCCCAGAAAGCAGGTAGAACAACTTTTGTGGTGTCTTTCAGATGCCTACCGGAGCAATGTAAAAACTACAGGAGAACTCCTGTCTGGCACCTTCCCCGGTGGAGTTGTTCATGGGGTGTGTTCGTAATATTTTGTCACCAGCCGAGTCCAAAAATTCAGCGGTTCCCCATCTCAGCCCAGAAAGCAGGTAGAACAACTTTTGTGGTGCCTTTCAAATGCCTACCAAGGTAGTGTAAAAACTACCAAGAGAACTCCTGCCTGGCACCTTCCCCGGTGGAGTTGTGCATGGGGTGTGTTTGGAACATTTTGTCACCGGCCGAGTCCAAAATTCAGCGGTTCCCCATCTCAGCCCAGAAAGCAGGTAGAACAACTTTTGTGGTGCCTTTCAGGTGCCTACCAAGGTAGTGTAAAAACTATTAAGAGAACTCCTGTCTGGCACCTTCCCCGGTGGAGTTGTGCATGGGGTGTGTTTGGAACATTTTGTCACCGGCCGACTCCAAAATTCAGCGGTTCCCCATCTCAGCCCAGAAAGCAGGTAGAACAACTTTTGTGGTGCCTTTCAGCTGCCTACCAAGGTAGTGTAAAAACTACTAAGAGAACTCCTGTCTGGCACCTTCCCCGGTGGAGTTGTGCATGGGGTGTGTTTGGAACATTTTGTCACCGGCCGAGTCCAAAATTCAGCGGTTCCCCATCTCAGCCCAGAAAGCAGGTAGAACAACTTTTGTGGTGTCTTTCAGATGCCTACCGGAGCAATGTAAAAACTACCAGGAGAACTCCTGCCTGGCACCTTCCCCGGTGGAGTTGTGCATGGGGTGTCTTTGGAACATTTTGTCACCGGCCGAGTCCAAAATTCAGCGATTCCCCATCTCAGCCCAGAAAGCAGGTAGAACAACTTTTGTGGTGCCTTTCAGGTGCCTACCAAGGTAGTGTAAAAACTACCAGGAGAACTCCTGTCTGGCACCTTCCCCGGTGGAGTTGTGCAGGGGGTGTGTTTGGAACATTTTGTCACCGGCCGACTCCAAAATTCAGTGGTTCCCCATCTCAGCCCAGAAAGCAGGTAGAACATCTTTTGTGGTGTCTTTTAGATGCCTACCGGAGCAATGTAAAAACTACCAGGAGAACTCCTGTCTGGCACCTTCCCCGGTATAGTTGTGCAGGGGGTGTCTTTGGAACATTTTGTCACCGGCCGACTCCAAAATTCAGCTGTTCCCCATCTCAGCCCAGAAAGCAGATAGAACAACTTTTGTGGTGTCTTTCAGATGCCTACCAGAGCAATGTAAAAACTACCAGGAGAACTCCTGTCTGGCACCTTCCCCGGTGGAGTTGTGCAGGGGGTGTGTTTGGAACATTTTGTCACCAGCCGAGTCCAAAATTCAGCGGTTCCCCATCTCAGCCCAGAAAGCAGGTAGAACAACTTTTTTGGTGTCTTTCAGATGCCTACCGGAGCAATGTAAAAACTACCAGGAGAACTCCTGTCTGGCACCTTCCCCGGTGGAGTTGTGCAGGGGGTGTCTTTGGAACATTTTGTCACCGGCCGAGTCCAAAATTCAGCGGTTCCCCATCTCAGCCCAGAAAGCAGGTAGAACAACTTTTGTGGTGTCTTTCAGATGCCTACCAAGGTAGTGTAAAAACTATCAAGAGAACGCTTGTCTGGCACCTTCCCCGGTGGAGTTGTGCATGGGGTGTGTTTGGAACATTTTGTCACCGGCCGAGTCCAAAATTCAGCGGTTCCCCATCTCAGCCCAGAAAGCAGGTAGAACAACTTTTGTGGTGTCTTTCAGATGCCTACCGGAGCAATGTAAAAACTACCAGGAGAACTCCTGTCTGGCACCTTCCCCGGTGGAGTTGTGCAGGGGGTGTGTTCGGAACATTTTGTCACCAGCCGACTCCAAAATTCAGCGGTTCCCCATCTCAGCCCAGAAAGCAGGTAGAACAACTTTTGTGGTGCCTTTCAAATGCCTACCAAGGTAGTGTAAAAACTACTAAGAGAACTCCTGTCTGGCACCTTCCCCGGTGGAGTTGTGCATGGGGTGTGTTTGGAACATTTTGTCACCAGCCGACTCCAAAATTCAGCGGTTCCCCATCTCAGCCCAGAAAGCAGGTAGAACAACTTTTGTGGTGTCTTTTTGATGCCTACCGGAGCAATGTAAAAACTACCAACAGAGCTCGTCCCTGGCACCTTCGCTAGTAGAGTTGTGCATGGGGTGTGTTTGGAACATTTTGTCACCGGCCGACTCCAAAATTCAGCTGTTCCCCATCTCAGCCCAGAAAGCAGGTAGAACAACTTTTGTGGTGTCTTTCAGATGCCTACCGGAGCAATGTAAAAACTACCAGGAGAACTCCTGTCTGGCACCTTCCCCGGTGGAGTTGTGCATGGGGTGTGTTTGGAACATTTTGTCACCGGCCGAGTCCAAAATTCAGCGGTTCCCCATCTCAGCCCAGAAAGCAGGTAGAACAACTTTTGTGGTGTCTTTCAGCTGCCTACCAAGGTAGTGTAAAAACTATCAAGAGAACGCTTGTCTGGCACATTCCCCGGTGGAGTTGTGCATGGGGTGTCTTTGGAACATTTTGTCACCGGCCGAGTCCAAAATTCAGCTGTTCCCCATCTCAGCCCAGAAAGCAGGTAGAACAACTTTTGTGGTGTCTTTCAGATGCCTACCGGAGCAATGTAAAAACTACCAGGAGAACTCCTGTCTGGCACCTTCCCCGGTGGAGTTGTGCAGGGGGTGTGTTTGAAACATTTTGTCACCAGCCGACTCCAAAATTCAGCGATTCCCCATCTCAGCCCAGAAAGCAGGTAGAACAACTTTTGTGGTGCCTTTCAGCTGCCTACCAAGGTAGTGTAAAAACTATTAAGAGAACTCCTGTCTGGCACCTTCCCCGGTGGAGTTGTGCAGGGGGTGTGTTTGGAACATTTTGTCACCGGCCGACTCCAAAATTCAGCGGTTCCCCATCTCAGCCCAGAAAGCAGGTAGAACAACTTTTGTGGTGTCTTTCAGCTGCCTACCGGAGCAATGTAAAAACTACCAGGAGAACTCCTGTCTGGCACCTTCCCCGGTGGAGTTGTGCATGGGGTGTGTTCGGAACATTTTGTCACCAGCCGAGTCCAAAAATTCAGCGGTTCCCCATCTCAGCCCAGAAAGCAGGTAGAACAACTTTTGTGGTGTCTTTCAGCTGCCTACCAAGGTAGTGTAAAAACTACCAAGAGAACTCCTGCCTGGCACCTTCCCCGGTGGAGTTGTGCAGGGGGTGTGTTTGGAACATTTTGTCACCAGCCGAGTCCAAAATTCAGCGGTTCCCCATCTCAGCCCAGAAAGCAGGTAGAACAACTTTTGTGGTGCCTTTCAGGTGCCTACCAAGGTAGTGTAAAAACTACTAAGAGAACTCCTGTCTGGCACCTTCCCCGGTGGAGTTGTGCATGGGGTGTCTTTGGAACATTTTGTCACCGGCCGAGTCCAAAATTCAGTGGTTCCCCATCTCAGCCCAGAAAGCAGGTAGAACAACTTTTGTGGTGTCTTTCAGATGCCTACCGGAGCAATGTAAAAACTACCAGGAGAACTCCTGTCTGGCACCTTCCCCGGTGGAGTTGTGCAGGGGGTGTGTTTGGAACATTTTGTCACCAGCCGAGTCCAAAATTCAGCGGTTCCCCATCTCAGCCCAGAAAGCAGGTAGAACAACTTTTGTGGTGTCTTTCAGATGCCTACCGGAGCAATGTAAAAACTACCAGGAGAACTCCTGCCTGGCACCTTCCCCGGTGGAGTTGTGCATGGGGTGTCTTTGGAACATTTTGTCACCGGCCGAGTCCAAAATTCAGCGGTTCCCCATCTCAGCCCAGAAAGCAGGTAGAACAACTTTTGTGGTGTCTTTCAGATGCCTACCGGAGCAATGTAAAAACTACCAGGAGAACTCCCGTCTGGCACCTTCCCCGGTGGAGTTGTGCAGGGGGTGTGTTTGGAACATTTTGTCACCAGCCGAGTCCAAAATTCAGCGGTTCCCCATCTCAGCCCAGAAAGCAGGTAGAACAACTTTTGTGGTGTCTTTCAGATGCCTACCAAGGTAGTGTAAAAACTACTAAGAGAACTCCTGTCTGGCACCTTCCCCGGTGGAGTTGTGCAGGGGGTGTGTTTGGAACATTTTGTCACCGGCCGAGTCCAAAATTCAGCGATTCCCCATCTCAGCCCAGAAAGCAGGTAGAACAACTTTTGTGGTGCCTTTCACGTGCCTACCATGGTAGTGTAAAAACTACCAGGAGAACTCCTGTCTGGCACCTTCCCCGGTGGAGTTGTGCATGGGGTGTCTTTGGAACATTTTGTCACCAGCCGACTCCAAAATTCAGCGGTTCCCCATCTCAGCCCAGAAAGCAGGTAGAACAACTTTTGTGGTGTCTTTCAGATGCCTACCAGAGCAATGTAAAAACTACCAGGAGAACTCCTGCCTGGCACCTTCCCCGGTGGAGTTGTGCAGGGGGTGTCTTCGGAACATTTTGTCACCAGCCGAGTCCAAAATTCAGCGGTTCCCCATCTCAGCCCAGAAAGCAGGTAGAACAACTTTTGTGGTGTCTTTTAGATGCCTACCAAGGTAGTGTAAAAACTACCAAGAGAACTCCTGTCTGGCACCTTCCCCGGTGGAGTTGTGCAGGGGGTGTGTTTGGAACATTTTGTCACCGGCCGACTCCAAAATTCAGCGGTTCCCCATCTCAGCCCAGAAAGCAGGTAGAACAACTTTTGTGGTGTCTTTCAGATGCCTACCGGAGCAATGTAAAAACTACCAGGAGAACTCCTGTCTGGCACCTTCCCCGGTGGAGTTGTGCAGGGGGTGTGTTTGGAACATTTTGTCACCAGCCGAGTCCAAAATTCAGCGGTTCCCCATCTCAGCCCAGAAAGCAGGTAGAACAACTTTTGTGGTGCCTTTCAGGTGCCTACCAAGGTAGTGTAAAAACTACCAGGAGAACTCCTGTCTGGCACCTTCCCCGGTGGAGTTGTGCATGGGGTGTCTTTGGAACATTTTGTCACCGGCCGAGTCCAAAATTCAGCGGTTCCCCATCTCAGCCCAGAAAGCAGGTAGAACAACTTTTGTGGTGTCTTTCAGATGCCTAGCGGAGCAATGTAAAAACTACCAGGAGAACTCCCGTCTGGCACCTTCCCCGGTGGAGTTGTGCAGGGGGTGTGTTTGGAACATTTTGTCACCAGCCGAGTCCAAAATTCAGCGTTTCCCCATCTCAGCCCAGAAAGCAGGTAGAACAACTTTTGTGGTGTCTTTCAGATGCCTACCAAGGTAGTGTAAAAACTACTAAGAGAACTCCTGTCTGGCACCTTCCCCGGTGGAGTTGTGCATGGGGTGTGTTTGGAACATTTTGTCACCGGCCGAGTCCAAAATTCAGCGGTTCCCCATCTCAGCCCAGAAAGCAGGTAGAACAACTTTTGTGGTGCCTTTCACGTGCCTACCAAGGTAGTGTAAAAACTACCAGAAGAACTCCTGTCTGGCACCTTCCCCGGTGGAGTTGTGCATGGGGTGTCTTTGGAACATTTTGTCACCAGCCGACTCCAAAATTCAGCGGTTCCCCATCTCAGCCCAGAAAGCAGGTAGAACAACTTTTGTGGTGTCTTTCAGATGCCTACCGGAGCAATGTAAAAACTACCAGGAGAACTCCTGCCTGGCACCTTCCCCGGTGGAGTTGTGCAGGGGGTGTGTTTGGAACATTTTGTCACCAGCCGAGTCCAAAATTCAGCGGTTCCCCATCTCAGCCCAGAAAGCAGGTAGAACAACTTTTGTGGTGTCTTTTAGATGCCTACCAAGGTAGTGTAAAAACTACCAAGAGAACTCCTGTCTGGCACCTTCCCCGGTGGAGTTGTGCAGGGGGTGTGTTTGGAACATTTTGTCACCGGCCGACTCCAAAATTCAGCGGTTCCCCATCTCAGCCCAGAAAGCAGGTAGAACAACTTTTGTGGTGTCTTTCAGATGCCTACCAGAGCAATGTAAAAACTACCAGGAGAACTCCTGTCTGGCACCTTCCCCGGTGGAGTTGTGCATGGGGTGTGTTCGGAACATTTTGTCACCAGCCGAGTCCAAAAATTCAGCGGTTCCCCATCTCAGCCCAGAAAGCAGGTAGAACAACTTTTGTGGTGCCTTTCAGCTGCCTACCAAGGTAGTGTAAAAACTACCAAGAGAACTCCTGCCTGGCACCTTCCCCGGTGGAGTTGTGCATGGGGTGTCTTTGGAACATTTTTTCACCGGGCGACTCCAAAATTCAGCGGTTCCCCATCTCAGCCCAGAAAGCAGGTAGAACAACTTTTGTGGTGCCTTTCAGGTGCCTACCAAGGTAGTGTAAAAACTACTAAGAGAACTCCTGTCTGGCACCTTCCCCGGTGGAGTTGTGCATGGGGTGTCTTTGGAACATTTTGTCACTGGCCGAGTCCAAAATTCAGCGGTTCCCCATCTCAGCCCAGAAAGCAGGTAGAACAACTTTTGTGGTGTCTTTCAGATGCCTACCGGAGCAATGTAAAAACTACCAGGAGAACTCCTGTCTGGCACCTTCCCCGGTGGAGTTGTGCAGGGGGTGTGTTTGGAACATTTTGTCACCAGCCGACTCCAAAATTCAGCGGTTCCCCATCTCAGCCCAGAAAGCAGGTAGAACAACTTTTGTGGTGCCTTTCAAATGCCTACCAAGGTAGTGTAAAAACTACCAAGAGAACTCCTGCCTGGCACCTTCCCCGGTGGAGTTGTGCATGGGGTGTGTTTGGAACATTTTGTCACCGGCCGAGTCCAAAATTCAGCGGTTCCCCATCTCAGCCCAGAAAGCAGGTAGAACAACTTTTGTGGTGCCTTTCAGGTGCCTACCAAGGTAGTGTAAAAACTACTAAGAGAACTCCTGTCTGGCACCTTCCCCGGTGGAGTTGTGCATGGGGTGTGTTTGGAACATTTTGTCACCGGCCGAGTCCAAAATTCAGCGGTTCCCCATCTCAGCCCAGAAAGCAGGTAGAACAACTTTTGTGGTGCCTTTCACGTGCCTACCAAGGTAGTGTAAAAACTACCAGGAGAACTCCTGTCTGGCACCTTCCCCGGTGGAGTTGTGCATGGGGTGTGTTTGGAACATTTTGTCACCGGCCGACTCCAAAATTCAGCGGTTCCCCATCTCAGCCCAGAAAGCAGGTAGAACAACTTTTGTGGTGTCTTTCAGATGCCTACCAGAGCAATGTAAAAACTACCAGGAGAACTCCTGCCTGGCACCTTCCCCGGTGGAGTTGTGCAGGGGGTGTCTGCGGAACATTTTGTCACCAGCCGACTCCAAAATTCAGCTGTTCCCCATCTCAGCCCAGAAAGCAGGTAGAACAACTTTTGTGGTGTCTTTCAGATGCCTACCGGAGCAATGTAAAAACTACCAGGAGAACTCCTGCCTGGCACCTTCCCCGGTGGAGTTGTGCAGGGGGTGTGTTTGGAACATTTTGTCACCAGCCGAGTCCAAAATTCAGCGGTTCCCCATCTCAGCCCAGAAAGCAGGTAGAACAACTTTTGTGGTGTCTTTTAGATGCCTACCAAGGTAGTGTAAAAACTACCAAGAGAACTCCTGTCTGGCACCTTCCCCGGTGGAGTTGTGCAGGGGGTGTGTTTGGAACATTTTGTCACCGGCCGACTCCAAAATTCAGCGGTTCCCCATCTCAGCCCAGAAAGCAGGTAGAACAACTTTTGTGGTGTCTTTCAGATGCCTACCGGAGCAATGTAAAAACTACCAGGAGAACTCCTGTCTGGCACCTTCCCCGGTGGAGTTGTGCAGGGGGTGTGTTTGGAACATTTTGTCACCAGCCGAGTCCAAAATTCAGCGGTTCCCCATCTCAGCCCAGAAAGCAGGTAGAACAACTTTTGTGGTGTCTTTCAGCTGCCTACCGGAGCAATGTAAAAACTACCAGGAGAACTCCTGTCTGGCACCTTCCCCGGTGGAGTTGTGCATGGGGTGTGTTCGGAACATTTTGTCACCAGCCGAGTCCAAAAATTCAGCGGTTCCCCATCTCAGCCCAGAAAGCAGGTAGAACAACTTTTGTGGTGTCTTTCAGATGCCTACCGGAGCAATGTAAAAACTACCAGGAGAACTCCCGTCTGGCACCTTCCCCGGTGGAGTTGTGCAGGGGGTGTGTTTGGAACATTTTGTCACCAGCCGAGTCCAAAATTCAGCGTTTCCCCATCTCAGCCCAGAAAGCAGGTAGAACAACTTTTGTGGTGTCTTTCAGATGCCTACCAAGGTAGTGTAAAAACTACTAAGAGAACTCCTGTCTGGCACCTTCCCCGGTGGAGTTGTGCATGGGGTGTGTTTGGAACATTTTGTCACCGGCCGAGTCCAAAATTCAGCGGTTCCCCATCTCAGCCCAGAAAGCAGGTAGAACAACTTTTGTGGTGCCTTTCACGTGCCTACCAAGGTAGTGTAAAAACTACCAGGAGAACTCCTGTCTGGCACCTTCCCCGGTGGAGTTGTGCATGGGGTGTCTTTGGAACATTTTGTCACCAGCCGACTCCAAAATTCAGCGGTTCCCCATCTCAGCCCAGAAAGCAGGTAGAACAACTTTTGTGGTGCCTTTCAGCTGCCTACCAAGGTAGTGTAAAAACTATTAAGAGAACTCCTGTCTGGCACCTTCCCCGGTGGAGTTGTGCATGGGGTGTGTTTGGAACATTTTGTCACCGGCCGAGTCCAAAATTCAGCGTTTCCCCATCTCAGCCCAGAAAGCAGGTAGAACAACTTTTGTGGTGTCTTTCAGATGCCTACCGGAGCAATGTAAAAACTACAGGAGAACTCCTGTCTGGCACCTTCCCCGGTGGAGTTGTGCATGGGGTGTGTTCGGAATATTTTGTCACCAGCCGAGTCCAAAAATTCAGCGGTTCCCCATCTCAGCCCAGAAAGCAGGTAGAACAACTTTTGTGGTGTCTTTTAGATGCCTACCAAGGTAGTGTAAAAACTACCAAGAGAACTCCTGTCTGGCACCTTCCCCGGTGGAGTTGTGCAGGGGGTGTGTTTGGAACATTTTGTCACCGGCCGACTCCAAAATTCAGCGGTTCCCCATCTCAGCCCAGAAAGCAGGTAGAACAACTTTTGTGGTGTCTTTCAGATGCCTACCGGAGCAATGTAAAAACTACCAGGAGAACTCCTGTCTGGCACCTTCCCCGGTGGAGTTGTGCAGGGGGTGTGTTTGGAACATTTTGTCACCAGCCGAGTCCAAAATTCAGCGGTTCCCCATCTCAGCCCAGAAAGCAGGTAGAACAACTTTTGTGGTGTCTTTCAGATGCCTACCAAGGTAGTGTAAAAACTACCAGGAGAACTCCTGTCTGGCACCTTCCCCGGTGGAGTTGTGCATGGGGTGTCTTTGGAACATTTTGTCACCGGCCGAGTCCAAAATTCAGCGGTTCCCCATCTCAGCCCAGAAAGCAGGTAGAACAACTTTTGTGGTGTCTTTCAGATGCCTACCGGAGCAATGTAAAAACTACCAGGAGAACTCCCGTCTGGCACCTTCCCCGGTGGAGTTGTGCAGGGGGTGTGTTTGGAACATTTTGTCACCAGCCGAGTCCAAAATTCAGCGTTTCCCCATCTCAGCCCAGAAAGCAGGTAGAACAACTTTTGTGGTGTCTTTCAGATGCCTACCAAGGTAGTGTAAAAACTACTAAGAGAACTCCTGTCTGGCACCTTCCCCGGTGGAGTTGTGCATGGGGTGTGTTTGGAACATTTTGTCACCGGCCGAGTCCAAAATTCAGCGGTTCCCCATCTCAGCCCAGAAAGCAGGTAGAACAACTTTTGTGGTGCCTTTCACGTGCCTACCAAGGTAGTGTAAAAACTACCAGGAGAACTCCTGTCTGGCACCTTCCCCGGTGGAGTTGTGCATGGGGTGTGTTTGGAACATTTTGTCACCAGCCGACTCCAAAATTCAGCGGTTCCCCATCTCAGCCCAGAAAGCAGGTTGAACAAGTTTTGTGGTGTCTTTCAGATGCCTACCGGAGCAATGTAAAAACTACCAGGAGAACTCCTGCCTGGCACCTTCCCCGGTGGAGTTGTGCAGGGGGGTGTCTTCGGAACATTTTGTCACCAGCCGACTCCAAAATTCAGCTGTTCCCCATCTCAGCCCAGAAAGCAGGTAGAACAACTTTTGTGGTGTCTTTCAGATGCCTACCGGAGCAATGTAAAAACTACCAGGAGAACTCCTGCCTGGCACCTTCCCCGGTGGAGTTGTGCAGGGGGTGTGTTTGGAACATTTTGTCACCAGCCGACTCCAAAATTCAGCGGTTCCCCATCTCAGCCCAGGAAAGCAGGTAGAACAACTTTTGTGGTGTCTTTTAGATGCCTACCAAGGTAGTGTAAAAACTACTAAGAGAACTCCTGTCTGGCACCTTCCCCGGTGGAGTTGTGCAGGGGGTGTGTTTGGAACATTTTGTCACCGGCCGACTCCAAAATTCAGCGGTTCCCCATCTCAGCCCAGAAAGCAGGTAGAACAACTTTTGTGGTGTCTTTCAGCTGCCTACCGGGAGCAATGTAAAAACTACCAGGAGAACTCCTGTCTGGCACCTTCCCCGGTGGAGTTGTGCATGGGGTGTGTTCGGAACATTTTGTCACCAGCCGAGTCCAAAAATTCAGCGGTTCCCCATCTCAGCCCAGAAAGCAGGTAGAACAACTTTTGTGGTGCCTTTCAGCTGCCTACCAAGGTAGTGTAAAAACTACCAAGAGAACTCCTGCCTGGCACCTTCCCCGGTGGAGTTGTGCATGGGGTGTCTTTGGAACATTTTTTCACCGGGCGACTCCAAAATTCAGCGGTTCCCCATCTCAGCCCAGAAAGCAGGTAGAACAACTTTTGTGGTGCCTTTCAGGTGCCTACCAAGGTAGTGTAAAAACTACTAAGAGAACTCCTGTCTGGCACCTTCCCCGGTGGAGTTGTGCATGGGGTGTCTTTGGAACATTTTGTCACTGGCCGAGTCCAAAATTCAGGCGGTTCCCCATCTCAGCCCAGAAAGCAGGTAGAACAACTTTTGTGGTGTCTTTCAGATGCCTGCCGGAGCAATGTAAAAAACTACCAGGAGAACTCCTGTCTGGCACCTTCCCCGGTGGAGTTGTGCAGGGGGTGTGTTTGGAACATTTTGTCACCGGCCGACTCCAAAATTCAGCGGTTCCCCATCTCAGCCCAGAAAGCAGGTAGAACAACTTTTGTGGTGCCTTTCAAATGCCTACCAAGGTAGTGTAAAAACTACCAAGAGAACTCCTGCCTGGCACCTTCCCCCGGTGGAGTTGTGCATGGGGTGTGTTTGGAACATTTTGTCACCGGCCGAGTCCAAAATTCAGCGGTTCCCCATCTCAGCCCAGAAAGCAGGTAGAACAACTTTTGTGGTGCCTTTCAGGTGCCTACCAAGGTAGTGTAAAAACTACCAGGAGAACTCCTGTCTGGCACCTTCCCCGGTGGAGTTGTGCAGGGGGTGTGTTTGGAACATTTTGTCACCGGCCGACTCCAAAATTCAGCGGTTCCCCCATCTCAGCCCAGAAAGCAGGTAGAACAACTTTTGTGGTGCCTTTCCGTGCCTACCAAGGTAGTGTAAAAACTACCAGGAGAACTCCTGTCTGGCACCTTCCCCCGGTGGGAGTTGTGCATGGGGTGTGTTTGGAACATTTTGTCACCGGCCGAGTCCAAAATTCAGCGATTCCCCATCTCAGCCCAGAAAGCAGATAGAACAACTTTTGTGGTGTCTTTCAGATGCCTACCGGAGCAATGTAAAAACTACCAGGAGAACTCCCGTCTGGCACCTTCCCCGGTGGAGTTTGTGCAGGGGGTGTGTTAGGAACATTTTGTCACCAGCCGAGTCCAAAATTCAGCGGTTCCCCATCTCAGCCCAGAAAGCAGGTAGAACAACTTTTGTGGTGTCTTTCAGATGCCTACCAAGGTAGTGTAAAAACTACTAAGAGAACTCCTGTCTGGCACCTTCCCCGGTGGAGTTGTGCATGGGGTGTGTTTGGAACATTTTGTCACCGGCCGAGTCCAAAATTCAGCGGTTCCCCATCTCAGCCCAGAAAGCAGGTAGAACAACTTTTGTGGTGTCTTTCAGATGCCTACCAAGGTAGTGTAAAAACTCTCAAGAGAACTCTTGTCTGGCACCTTCCCCGGTGGAGTTGTGCAGGGGGTGTCTTTGGAACATTTTGTCACCCGCCGACTCCAAAATTCAGCGGTTCCCCATCTCAGCCCAGAAAGCAGGTAGAACAACTTTTGTGGTGTCTTTCAGATGCCTACCAAGGTAGTGTAAAAACTACCAAGGAGAACTCCTGCCTGGCACCTTCCCCGGTGGAGTTGTGCAGGGGGTGTGTTTGGAACATTTTGTCACCGGCCGACTCCAAAATTCAGCGGTTCCCAATCTCAGCCCAGAAAGCAGGTAGAACAACTTTTGTGGTGTCTTTCAGCTGCCTACCGGAGCAATGTAAAAACTACCAGGAGAACTCCTGTCTGGCACCTTCCCCGGTGGAGTTGTGCATGGGGTGTGTTCGGAACATTTTGTCACCAGCCGAGTCCAAAAATTCAGCGGTTCCCCATCTCAGCCCAGAAAGCAGGTAGAACAACTTTTGTGGTGCCTTTCAGCTGCCTACCAAGGTAGTGTAAAAACTACCAAGAGAACTCCTGCCTGGCACCCCCCTTCCCCGGTGGAGTTGTGCATGGGGTGTCTTTGGAACATTTTGTCACCGGCCGAGTCCAAAATTCAGCGATTCCCCATCTCAGCCCAGAAAGCAGGTAGAACAACTTTTGTGGTGTCCTTTTGATGCCTACCGGAGCAATGTAAAAACTACCAACAGAGCTCGTCCCTGGCACCTTCGCTAGTGGAGTTGTGCATGGGGTGTGTTTGGAACATTTTGTCACCCCGGCCGACTCCAAAATTCAGCGGTTCCCCATCTCAGCCCAGAAAGCAGGTAGAACAACTTTTGTGGTGCCTTTTAGCTGCCTACCAAGGTAGTGTAAAAACTACTAAGAGAACTCCTGTCTGGCACCTTCCCCGGTGGAGTTGTGCATGGGGTGTGTTTGGAACATTTTGTCACCGGCCGAGTCCAAAATTCAGCGGTTCCCCATCTCAGCCCAGAAAGCAGGTAGAACAACTTTTGTGGTGCCCTTTCACGTGCCTACCAAGGTAGTGTAAAAACTACCAGGAGAACTCCTGTCTGGCACCTTCCCCGGTGGAGTTGTGCATGGGGTGTCTTTGGAACATTTTGTCACTGCCGAGTCCAAAATTCAGCGGTTCCCCATCTCAGCCCAGAAAGCAGGTAGAACAACTTTTGTGGTGTCTTTCAGATGCCTACCGGAGCATTGTAAAAACTACCAGGAGAACTCCTGTCTGGCACCTTCCCCGGTGGAGTTGTGCAGGGGGTGTGTTTGGAACATTTTGTCACCAGCCGACTCCAAAATTCAGCTGTTCCCCATCTCAGCCCAGAAAGCAGGTAGAACAAGTTTTGTGGTGTCTTTCAGATGCCTACCGGAGCAATGTAAAAAACTACCAGGAGAACTCCTGCCTGGCACCTTCCCCGGTGGAGTTGTGCAGGGGGTGTGTTTGGAACATTTTGTCACCAGCCGAGTCCAAAATTCAGCGGTTCCCCATCTCAGCCCAGAAAGCAGGTAGAACAACTTTTGTGGTGTCTTTCAGATGCCTACCAGAGCAATGTAAAAACTACCAGGAGAACTCCTGCCTGGCACCTTCCCCGGTGGAGTTGTGCAGGGGGTGTGTTTGGAACATTTTGTCACCAGCCGACTCCAAAATTCAGCTGTTCCCCATCTCAGCCCAGAAAGCAGGTAGAACAACTTTTGTGGTGTCTTTCAGATGCCTACCGGAGCAATGTAAAAACTACCAGGAGAACTCCTGCCTGGCACCTTCCCCGGTGGAGTTGTGCAGGGGGTGTGTTTGGAACATTTTGTCACTGGCCGAGTCCAAAATTCAGCGGTTCCCCATCTCAGCCCAGAAAGCAGGTAGAACAACTTTTGTGGTGTCTTTCAGATGCCTACCAGAGCAATGTAAAAACTACCAGGAGAACTCCTGCCTGGCACCTTCGCTAGTGGAGTTGTGCATGGGGGTGTGTTTGGAACATTTTGTCACCAGCCGACTCCAAAATTCAGCTGTTCCCCATCTCAGCCCAGAAAGCAGGTAGAACAACTTTTGTGGTGTCTTTCAGATGCCTACCGGAGCAATGTAAAAACTACCAGGAGAACTCCTGCCTGGCACCTTCCCCGTGGAGTTGTGCAGGGGGTGTGTTTGGAACATTTTGTCACCAGCCGAGTCCAAAATTCAGCGGTTCCCCATCTCAGCCCAGAAAGCAGGTAGAACAACTTTTGTGGTGTCTTTTAGATGCCTACCAAGGTAGTGTAAAAAACTACCAAGAGAACTCCTGTCTGGCACCTTCCCCGGTGGAGTTGTGCAGGGGGTGTGTTTGGAACATTTTGTCACCGGCCGACTCCAAAATTCAGCGGTTCCCCATCTCAGCCCAGAAAGCAGGTAGAACAACTTTTGTGGTGTCTTTCAGATGCCTACCGGAGCAATGTAAAAACTACCAGGAGAACTCCTGTCTGGCACCTTCCCCGGTGGAGTTGTGCAGGGGGGTGTGTTTGGAACATTTTGTCACCAGCCGAGTCCAAAATTCAGCGTTTCCCCCATCTCAGCCCAGAAAGCAGGTAGAACAACTTTTGTGGTGTCTTTCAGATGCCTACCAAGGTAGTGTAAAAACTACTAAGAGAACTCCTGTCTGGCACCTTCCCCGGTGGAGTTGTGCATGGGGTGTGTTTGGAACATTTTGTCACCGGCCGAGTCCAAAATTCAGCGGTTCCCCATCTCAGCCCAGAAAGCAGGTAGAACAACTTTTGTGGTGCCTTTCACGTGCCTACCAAGGTAGTGTAAAAACTACCAGGAGAACTCCTGTCTGGCACCTTCCCCGGTGGAGTTGTGCATGGGGTGTCTTTGGAACATTTTGTCACCAGCCGACTCCAAAATTCAGCGGTTCCCCATCTCAGCCCAGAAAGCAGGTAGAACAACTTTTGTGGTGTCTTTCAGATGCCTACCGGAGCAATGTAAAAACTACCAGGAGAACTCCTGCCTGGCACCTTCCCCGGTGGAGTTGTGCAGGGGGTGTCTTCGGAACATTTTGTCACCAGACCGACTCCAAAATTCAGCTGTTCCCCATCTCAGCCCAGAAAGCAGGTAGAACAACTTTTGTGGTGTCCTTTCAGATGCCTACCGGAGCAATGTAAAAACTACCAGAGAACTCCTGCCTGGCACCTTCCCCGTGGAGTTGTGCAGGGGGTGTGTTTGGAACATTTTGTCACCAGCCGACTCCAAAATTCAGCGGTTCCCCATCTCAGCCCAGAAAGCAGGTAGAACAACTTTTGTGGTGTCTTTTAGATGCCTACCAAGGTAGTGTAAAAACTACTAAGAGAACTCCTGTCTGGCACCTTCCCCGGTGGAGTTGTGCAGGGGGTGTGTTTGGAACATTTTGTCACCGGCCGACTCCAAAATTCAGCGGTTCCCCATCTCAGCCCAGAAAGCAGGTAGAACAACTTTTGTGGTGTCTTTCAGCTGCCTACCGGAGCAATGTAAAAAACTACCAGGAGAACTCCTGTCTGGCACCTTCCCCGGTGGAGTTGTGCATGGGGTGTGTTCGGAACATTTTGTCACCAGCCGAGTCCAAAAATTCAGCGGTTTCCCCATCTCAGCCCCAGAAAGCAGGTAGAACAACTTTTGTGGTGCCTTTCAGCTGCCTACCAAGGTAGTGTAAAAACTACCAAGAGAACTCCTGCCTGGCACCTTCCCCGGTGGAGTTGTGCATGGGGTGTCTTTGGAACATTTTTTCACCGGGCGACTCCAAAATTCAGCGGTTCCCCATCTCAGCCCAGAAAGCAGGTAGAACAACTTTTGTGGTGCCTTTCAGGTGCCTACCAAGGTAGTGTAAAAACTACTAAGAGAACTCCTGTCTGGCACCTTCCCCCGGTGGAGTTGTGCATGGGGTGTCTTTGGAACATTTTGTCACTGGCCGAGTCCAAAATTCAGCGGTTCCCCATCTCAGCCCAGAAAGCAGGTAGAACAACTTTTGTGGTGTCTTTCAGATGCCTGCCGGAGCAATGTAAAAACTACCAGGAGAACTCCTGTCTGGCACCTTCCCCGGTGGAGTTGTGCAGGGGGTGTGTTTGGAACATTTTGTCACCGGCCGACTCCAAAATTCAGCGGTTCCCCATCTCAGCCCAGAAAGCAGGTAGAACAACTTTTGTGGTGCCTTTCAGGTGCCTACCAAGGTAGTGTAAAAACTACCAGGAGAACTCCTGTCTGGCACCTTCCCCGGTGGAGTTGTGCATGGGGTGTGTTTGGAACATTTTGTCACCGGCCGAGTCCAAAATTCAGCGATTCCCCATCTCAGCCCAGAAAGCAGATAGAACAACTTTTGTGGTGTCTTTCAGATGCCTACCGGAGCAATGTAAAAACTACCAGGAGAACTCCCGTCTGGCACCTTCCCCGGTGGAGTTGTGCAGGGGGTGTGTTAGGAACATTTTGTCACCAGGAACATTTTGTCACCAGCCGAGTCCAAAATTCAGCGTTTCCCCATCTCAGCCCAGAAAGCAGGTAGAACAACTTTTGTGGTGTCTTTCAGATGCCTACCAAGGTAGTGTAAAAAACTACTAAGAGAACTCCTGTCTGGCACCTTCCCCGGTGGAGTTGTGCATGGGGTGTGTTTGGAACATTTTGTCACCGGCCGAGTCCAAAATTCAGCGGTTCCCCATCTCAGCCCAGAAAGCAGGTAGAACAACTTTTGTGGTGTCTTTCAGATGCCTACCAAGGTAGTGTAAAAACTCTCAAGAGAACTCTTGTCTGGCACCTTCCCCGGTGGAGTTGTGCATGGGGTGTCTTTGGAACATTTTGTCACCCGCCGACTCCAAAATTCAGCGGTTCCCCATCTCAGCCCAGAAAGCAGGTAGAACAACTTTTGTGGTGTCTTTCAGATGCCTACCAAGGTAGTGTAAAAACTACCAAGAGAACTCCTGCCTGGCACCTTCCCCGGTGGAGTTGTGCAGGGGGTGTGTTTGGAACATTTTGTCACCGGCCGACTCCAAAATTCAGCGGTTCCCAATCTCAGCCCAGAAAGCAGTAGAACAACTTTTGTGGTGTCTTTCAGCTGCCTACCGGAGCAATGTAAAAACTACCAGGAGAACTCCTGTCTGGCACCTTCCCCGGTGGAGTTGTGCATGGGTGTGTTCGGAACATTTTGTCACCAGCCGAGTCCAAAAATTCAGCGGTTCCCCATCTCAGCCCAGAAAGCAGGTAGAACAACTTTTGTGGTGCCTTTCAGCTGCCTACCAAGGTAGTGTAAAAACTACCAAGAGAACTCCTGCCTGGCACCTTCCCCGGTGGAGTTGTGCAGGGGGTGTCTTTGGAACATTTTGTCACCGGCCGAGTCCAAAATTCAGCGATTCCCCATCTCAGCCCAGAAAGCAGGTAGAACAACTTTTGTGGTGTCCTTTTGATGCCTACCGGAGCAATGTAAAAACTACCAACAGAGCTCGTCCCTGGCACCTTCGCTAGTGGAGTTGTGCATGGGGTGTGTTTGGAACATTTTGTCACCGGCCGACTCCAAAATTCAGCGGTTCCCCATCTCAGCCCAGAAAGCAGGTAGAACAACTTTTGTGGTGCCTTTTAGCTGCCTACCAAGGTAGTGTAAAAACTACTAAGAGAACTCCTGTCTGGCACCTTCCCCGGTGGAGTTGTGCATGGGGTGTGTTTGGAACATTTTGTCACCGGCCGAGTCCAAAATTCAGCGGTTCCCCATCTCAGCCCAGAAAGCAGGTAGAACAACTTTTGTGGTGCCTTTCACGTGCCTACCAAGGTAGTGTAAAAACTACCAGGAGAACTCCTGTCTGGCACCTTCCCCGGTGGAGTTGTGCAGGGGGGTGTGTTTGGAACATTTTGTCACCAGCCGAGTCCAAAATTCAGCGGTTCCCCATCTCAGCCCAGAAAGCAGGTAGAACAACTTTTGTGGTGTCTTTCAGATGCCTACCGGAGCAATGTAAAAACCACCAGGAGAACTCCTGTCTGGCACCTTCCCCGGTGGAGTTGTGCAGGGGGTGTGTTTGGAACATTTTGTCACCAGCCGAGTCCAAAATTCAGCGGTTCCCCATCTCAGCCCAGAAAGCAGGTAGAACAACTTTTGTGGTGTCTTTTAGATGCCTACCAAGGTAGTGTAAAAACTACCAAGAGAACTCCTGTCTGGCACCTTCCCCGGTGGAGTTGTGCATGGGGTGTGTTTGGAACATTTTGTCACCGGCCGACTCCAAAATTCAGCGTTTCCCCATCTCAGCCCAGAAAGCAGGTAGAACAACTTTTGTGGTGTCTTTCAGCTGCCTACCGGAGCAATGTAAAAACTACAAGGAGAACTCCTGTCTGGCACCTTCCCGGTGGAGTTGTGCATGGGGTGTGTTCGGAACATTTTGTCACCAGCCGAGTCCAAAAATTCAGCGGTTCCCCATCTCAGCCCAGAAAGCAGGTAGAACAACTTTTGTGGTGCCTTTCAGCTGCCTACCAAGGTAGTGTAAAAACTACCAAGAGAACTCCTGCCTGGCACCTTCCCCGGTGGAGTTGTGCATGGGGTGTCTTTGGAACATTTTTTCACCGGGCGACTCCAAAATTCAGCGGTTCCCCATCTCAGCCCAGAAAGCAGGTAGAACAACTTTTGTGGTGCCTTTCAGGTGCCTACCAAGGTAGTGTAAAAACTACTAAGAGAACTCCTGTCTGGCACCTTCCCCGGTGGAGTTGTGCATGGGGTGTCTTTGGAACATTTTGTCACTGGCCGAGTCCAAAATTCAGCGGTTCCCCATCTCAGCCCAGAAAGCAGGTAGAACAACTTTTGTGGTGTCTTTCAGATGCCTACCGGAGCAATGTAAAAACTACCAGGAGAACTCCTGTCTGGCACCTTCCCCGGTGGAGTTGTGCAGGGGGTGTGTTTGGAACATTTTGTCACCAGCCGACTCCAAAATTCAGCGGTTCCCCATCTCAGCCCAGAAAGCAGGTAGAACAACTTTTGTGGTGCCTTTCAAATGCCTACCAAGGTAGTGTAAAAACTACCAAGAGAACTCCTGCCTGGCACCTTCCCCGGTGGAGTTGTGCATGGGGTGTCTTTGGAACATTTTGTCACCGGCCGAGTCCAAAATTCAGCGGTTCCCCATCTCAGCCCAGAAAGCAGGTAGAACAACTTTTGTGGTGCCTTTCAGGTGCCTACCAAGGTAGTGTAAAAACTACCAGGAGAACTCCTGTCTGGCACCTTCCCCGGTGGAGTTGTGCAGGGGGTGTGTTTGGAACATTTTGTCACCGGCCGACTCCAAAATTCAGCGGTTCCCCATCTCAGCCCAGAAAGCAGGTAGAACAACTTTTGTGGTGCCTTTCAGGTGCCTACCAAGGTAGTGTAAAAACTACCAGGAGAACTCCTGTCTGGCACCTTCCCCGGTGGAGTTGTGCATGGGGTGTGTTTGGAACATTTTGTCACCGGCCGAGTCCAAAATTCAGCGATTCCCCATCTCAGCCCAGAAAGCAGATAGAACAACTTTTGTGGTGTCTTTCAGATGCCTACCGGAGCAATGTAAAAACTACCAGGAGAACTCCCGTCTGGCACCTTCCCCGGTGGAGTTGTGCAGGGGGTGTGTTTGGAACATTTTGTCACCAGCCGAGTCCAAAATTCAGCGTTTCCCCATCTCAGCCCAGAAAGCAGGTAGAACAACTTTTGTGGTGTCTTTCAGATGCCTACCAAGGTAGTGTAAAAACTACTAAGAGAACTCCTGTCTGGCACCTTCCCCGGTGGAGTTGTGCATGGGGTGTCTTTGGAACATTTTGTCACCGGCCGAGTCCAAAATTCAGCGGTTCCCCATCTCAGCCCAGAAAGCAGGTAGAACAACTTTTGTGGTGTCTTTCAGATGCCTACCAAGGTAGTGTAAAAACTCTCAAGAGAACTCTTGTCTGGCACCTTCCCCGGTGGAGTTGTGCATGGGGTGTCTTTGGAACATTTTGTCACCCGCCGACTCCAAAATTCAGCGGTTCCCCATCTCAGCCCAGAAAGCAGGTAGAACAACTTTTGTGGTGTCTTTCAGCTGCCTACCAAGGTAGTGTAAAAACTACCAAGAGAACTCCTGCCTGGCACCTTCCCCGGTGGAGTTGTGCAGGGGGTGTGTTTGGAACATTTTGTCACCGGCCGACTCCAAAATTCAGCGGTTCCCAATCTCAGCCCAGAAAGCAGGTAGAACAACTTTTGTGGTGTCTTTCAGCTGCCTACCGGAGCAATGTAAAAACTACCAGGAGAACTCCTGTCTGGCACCTTCCCCGGTATAGTTGTGCAGGGGGTGTCTTTGGAACATTTTGTCACCAGCCGAGTCCAAAATTCAGCTGTTCCCCATCTCAGCCCAGAAAGCAGGTAGAACAACTTTTGTGGTGTCTTCTAGATGCCTACCAAGGTAGTGTAAAAACTACTAAGAGAACGCTTGTCTGGCACCTTCCCCGGTGGAGTTGTGCAGGGGGTGTGTTTGGAACATTTTGTCACCGGCCGAGTCCAAAATTCAGCGATTCCCCATCTCAGCCCAGAAAGCAGGTAGAACAACTTTTGTGGTGCCTTTCAGGTGCCTACCAAGGTAGTGTAAAAACTACCAGGAGAACTCCTGTCTGGCACCTTCCCCGGTGGAGTTGTGCAGGGGGTGTGTTTGGAACATTTTGTCACCGGCCGAGTCCAAAATTCAGCGATTCCCCATCTCAGCCCAGAAAGCAGGTAGAACAACTTTTGTGCAGCCTTTCAGCTCCCTACCAAGGTAGTGTAAAATCTACCAGGAGAACTCCTGTCTGGCACCTTCCCCGGTGGAGTTGTTCAGGGGGTGTGTTTGGAACATTTTGTCTCTGGCCGAGTCCAAAATTCAGCGGTTCCCCATCTCAGCCCAGAAAGCAGGTAGAACAACTTTTGTGGTGTCTTTCAGATGCCTACCAAGGTACTGTAAAAACTACCAAGAGAACTCCTGTCTGGCACCTTCCCCGGTGGAGTTGTGCAGGGGGTGTGTTTGGAACATATCGTCACCAGCCGAGTCCAAAAATTCAGTGGTTCCCCATCTCAGCCCAGAAAGCAGGTAGAACAACTTTTGTGGTTTCTTTCAGATGCCTACCAAGGTAGTGTAAAAACTATCAAGAGAACTCCTGTCTGGCACCTTCCCCGGTGGAGTTGTGCAGGGGGTGTGTTTGGAACATTTTGTCACCGGCCGAGTCCAAAATTCAGCGTTTCCCCATCTCAGCCCAGAAAGCAGGTAGAACAACTTTTGTGGTGTCTTTCAGATGCCTACCAGAGCAATATAAAAACTACCAGGAGAACTCCTGTCTGGCACCTTCCCCGGTGGAGTTGTGCAGGGGGTGTGTTTGGAACATTTTGTCACCAGCCGACTCCAAAATTCAGCTGTTCCCCATCTCAGCCCAGAAAGCAGGTAGAACAACTTTTGTGGTGTCTTTTAGATGCCTACCAAGGTAGTGTAAAAACTACTAAGAGAACTCCTTTCTGGCACCTTCCCCGGTGGAGTTGTGCATGGGGTGTGTTTGGAACATTTTGTCACCGGCCGAGTCCAAAATTCAGCGGTTCCCCATCTCAGCCCAGAAAGCAGGTAGAACAACTTTTGTGGTGTCTTTCAGCTGCCTACCGGAGCAATGTAAAAACTACCAGGAGAACTCCTGTCTGGCACCTTCCCCGGTGGAGTTGTGCATGGGGTGTCTTTGGAACATTTTGTCACCAGCCGAGTCCAAAAATTCAGCGGTTCCCCATCTCAGCCCAGAAAGCAGGTAGAACAACTTTTGTGGTGCCTTTCAGCTGCCTACCAAGGTAGTGTAAAAACTACCAAGAGAACTCCTGCCTGGCACCTTCCCCGGTGGAGTTGTGCATGGGGTGTCTTTGGAACATTTTGTCACCGGGCGACTCCAAAATTCAGCGGTTCCCCATCTCAGCCCAGAAAGCAGGTAGAACAACTTTTGTGGTGCCTTTCAGGTGCCTACCAAGGTAGTGTAAAAACTACTAAGAGAACTCCTGTCTGGCACCTTCCCCGGTGGAGTTGTGCATGGGGTGTCTTTGGAACATTTTGTCACTGGCCGAGTCCAAAATTCAGCGGTTCCCCATCTCAGCCCAGAAAGCAGGTAGAACAACTTTTGTGGTGTCTTTCAGATGCCTACCGGAGCAATGTAAAAACTACCAGGAGAACTCCTGTCTGGCACCTTCCCCGGTGGAGTTGTGCATGGGGTGTCTTTGGAACATTTTGTCACCAGCCGACTCCAAAATTCAGCGGTTCCCCATCTCAGCCCAGAAAGCAGGTAGAACAACTTTTGTGGTGCCTTTCAAATGCCTACCAAGGTAGTGTAAAAACTATCAAGAGAACGCTTGTCTGGCACATTCCCCGGTGGAGTTGTGCATGGGGTGTGTTTGGAACATTTTGTCACCGGCCGAGTCCAAAATTCAGCGATTCCCCATCTCAGCCCAGAAAGCAGGTAGAACAACTTTTGTGGTGTCCTTTTGATGCCTACCGGAGCAATGTAAAAACTACCAACAGAGCTCGTCCCTGGCACCTTCGCTAGTGGAGTTGTGCATGGGATGTGTTTGGAACATTTTGTCACTGGCCGACTCCAAAATTCAGCGGTTCCCCATCTCAGCCCAGAAAGCAGGTAGAACAACTTTTGTGGTGCCTTTTAGCTGCCTACCAAGGTAGTGTAAAAACTACCAGGAGAACTCCTGCCTGGCACCTTCCCCGGTGGAGTTGTGCATGGGGTGTGTTTGGAACATTTTGTCACCGGCCGAGTCCAAAATTCAGCGTTTCCCCATCTCAGCCCAGAAAGCAGGTAGAACAACTTTTGTGGTGTCTTTCAGATGCCTTCCGGAGCAATGTAAAAACTACAGGAGAACTCCTGTCTGGCACCTTCCCCGGTGGAGTTGTGCATGGGGTGTGTTCGTAATATTTTGTCACCAGCCGAGTCCAAAAATTCAGCGGTTCCCCATCTCAGCCCAGAAAGCAGGTAGAACAACTTTTGTGGTGTCTTTCAGATGCCTTCCGGAGCAATGTAAAAACTACAGGAGAACTCCTGTCTGGCACCTTCCCCGGTGGAGTTGTGCATGGGGTGTGTTCGTAATATTTTGTCACCAGCCGAGTCCAAAAATTCAGCGGTTCCCCATCTCAGCCCAGAAAGCAGGTAGAACAACTTTTGTGGTGCCTTTCAAATGCCTACCAAGGTAGTGTAAAAACTACCAAGAGAACTCCTGCCTGGCACCTTCCCCGGTGGAGTTGTGCATGGGGTGTGTTTGGAACATTTTGTCACCGGCCGAGTCCAAAATTCAGCGGTTCCCCATCTCAGCCCAGAAAGCAGGTAGAACAACTTTTGTGGTGCCTTTCAGCTGCCTACCAAGGTAGTGTAAAAACTACCAGGAGAACTCCTGTCTGGCACCTTCGCTAGTGGAGTTGTGCATGGGGTGTGTTTGGAACATTTTGTCACCGGCCGACTCCAAAATTCAGCGGTTCCCCATCTCAGCCCAGAAAGCAGGTAGAACAACTTTTGTGGTGTCTTTCAGATGCCTACCGGAGCAATGTAAAAACTACCAGGAGAACTCCTGCCTGGCACCTTCCCCGGTGGAGTTGTGCATGGGGTGTCTTTGGAACATTTTGTCACCGGCCGAGTCCAAAATTCAGCGATTCCCCATCTCAGCCCAGAAAGCAGGTAGAACAACTTTTGTGGTGCCTTTCAGGTGCCTACCAAGGTAGTGTAAAAACTACCAAGAGAACTCCTGTCTGGCACCTTCCCCGGTGGAGTTGTGCATGGGGTGTGTTTGGAACATTTTGTCACCGGCCGACTCCAAAATTCAGCGGTTCCCCATCTCAGCCCAGAAAGCAGGTAGAACATCTTTTGTGGTGTCTTTTAGATGCCTACCGGAGCAATGTAAAAACTACCAGGAGAACTCCTGTCTGGCACCTTCCCCGGTATAGTTGTGCAGGGGGTGTCTTTGGAACATTTTGTCACCGGCCGACTCCAAAATTCAGCTGTTCCCCATCTCAGCCCAGAAAGCAGATAGAACAACTTTTGTGGTGTCTTTCAGATGCCTACCGGAGCAATGTAAAAACTACCAGGAGAACTCCCGTCTGGCACCTTCCCCGGTGGAGTTGTGCAGGGGGTGTCTTTGGAACATTTTGTCACCGGCCGAGTCCAAAATTCAGCGGTTCCCCATCTCAGCCCAGAAAGCAGGTAGAACAACTTTTTTGGTGTCTTTCAGATGCCTACCAAGGTAGTGTAAAAACTACTAAGAGAACTCCTGTCTGGCACCTTCCCCGGTGGAGTTGTGCAGGGGGTGTGTTTGGAACATTTTGTCACCGGCCGAGTCCAAAATTCAGCGGTTCCCCATCTCAGCCCAGAAAGCAGGTAGAACAACTTTTGTGGTGTCTTTCAGATGCCTACCAAGGTAGTGTAATAACTATCAAGAGAACGCTTGTCTGGCACCTTCCCCGGTGGAGTTGTGCATGGGGTGTGTTTGGAACATTTTGTCACCGGCCGAGTCCAAAATTCAGCGGTTCCCCATCTCAGCCCAGAAAGCAGGTAGAACAACTTTTGTGGTGTCTTTCAGCTGCCTACCGGAGCAATGTAAAAACTACCAGGAGAACTCCTGTCTGGCACCTTCCCCGGTGGAGTTGTGCATGGGGTGTGTTCGGAACATTTTGTCACCAGCCGAGTCCAAAAATTCAGCGGTTCCCCATCTCAGCCCAGAAAGCAGGTAGAACAACTTTTGTGGTGTCTTTCAGATGCCTACCAAGGTAGTGTAAAAACTACCAAGAGAACTCCTGCCTGGCACCTTCCCCGGTGGAGTTGTGCATGGGGTGTGTTTGGAACATTTTGTCACCGGGCGACTCCAAAATTCAGCGGTTCCCCATCTCAGCCCAGAAAGCAGGTAGAACAACTTTTGTGGTGCCTTTCAGGTGCCTACCAAGGTAGTGTAAAAACTACTAAGAGAACTCCTGTCTGGCACCTTCCCCGGTGGAGTTGTGCATGGGGTGTCTTTGGAACATTTTGTCACCGGCCGAGTCCAAAATTCAGCGGTTCCCCATCTCAGCCCAGAAAGCAGGTAGAACAACTTTTGTGGTGTCTTTCAGCTGCCTACCAAGGTAGTGTAAAAACTATCAAGAGAACGCTTGTCTGGCACATTCCCCGGTGGAGTTGTGCATGGGGTGTGTTTGGAACATTTTGTCACCGGCCGAGTCCAAAATTCAGCGTTTCCCCATCTCAGCCCAGAAAGCAGGTAGAACAACTTTTGTGGTGTCTTTCAGATGCCTTCCGGAGCAATGTAAAAACTACAGGAGAACTCCTGTCTGGCACCTTCCCCGGTGGAGTTGTGCATGGGGTGTGTTCGTAATATTTTGTCACCAGCCGAGTCCAAAAATTCAGCGGTTCCCCATCTCAGCCCAGAAAGCAGGTAGAACAACTTTTGTGGTGCCTTTCAAATGCCTACCAAGGTAGTGTAAAAACTACCAAGAGAACTCCTGCCTGGCACCTTCCCCGGTGGAGTTGTGCATGGGGTGTGTTTGGAACATTTTGTCACCGGCCGAGTCCAAAATTCAGCGGTTCCCCATCTCAGCCCAGAAAGCAGGTAGAACAACTTTTGTGGTGCCTTTCAGCTGCCTACCAAGGTAGTGTAAAAACTACCAGGAGAACTCCTGTCTGGCACCTTCGCTAGTGGAGTTGTGCATGGGGTGTGTTTGGAACATTTTGTCACCGGCCGACTCCAAAATTCAGCGGTTCCCCATCTCAGCCCAGAAAGCAGGTAGAACAACTTTTGTGGTGCCTTTCAGCTGCCTACCAAGGTAGTGTAAAAACTACTAAGAGAACTCCTGTCTGGCACCTTCCCCGGTGGAGTTGTGCAGGGGGTGTGTTTGGAACATTTTGTCACCGGCCGAGTCCAAAATTCAGCGGTTCCCCATCTCAGCCCAGAAAGCAGGTAGAACAACTTTTGTGGTGTCTTTCAGATGCCTACCGGAGCAATGTAAAAACTACCAGGAGAACTCCTGCCTGGCACCTTCCCCGGTGGAGTTGTGCATGGGGTGTCTTTGGAACATTTTGTCACCGGCCGAGTCCAAAATTCAGCGATTCCCCATCTCAGCCCAGAAAGCAGGTAGAACAACTTTTGTGGTGCCTTTCAGGTGCCTACCAAGGTAGTGTAAAAACTACCAAGAGAACTCCTGTCTGGCACCTTCCCCGGTGGAGTTGTGCATGGGGTGTGTTTGGAACATTTTGTCACCGGCCGACTCCAAAATTCAGCGGTTCCCCATCTCAGCCCAGAAAGCAGGTAGAACATCTTTTGTGGTGTCTTTTAGATGCCTACCGGAGCAATGTAAAAACTACCAGGAGAACTCCTGTCTGGCACCTTCCCCGGTATAGTTGTGCAGGGGGTGTCTTTGGAACATTTTGTCACCGGCCGACTCCAAAATTCAGCTGTTCCCCATCTCAGCCCAGAAAGCAGATAGAACAACTTTTGTGGTGTCTTTCAGATGCCTACCGGAGCAATGTAAAAACTACCAGGAGAACTCCCGTCTGGCACCTTCCCCGGTGGAGTTGTGCAGGGGGTGTGTTTGGAACATTTTGTCACCGGCCGAGTCCAAAATTCAGCGTTTCCCCATCTCAGCCCAGAAAGCAGGTAGAACAACTTTTGTGGTGTCTTTCAGATGCCTACCAAGGTAGTGTAAAAACTATCAAGAGAACGCTTGTCTGGCACCTTCCCCGGTGGAGTTGTGCATGGGGTGTGTTTGGAACATTTTGTCACCGGCCGAGTCCAAAATTCAGCGGTTCCCCATCTCAGCCCAGAAAGCAGGTAGAACAACTTTTGTGGTGTCTTTCAGCTGCCTACCGGAGCAATGTAAAAACTACCAGGAGAACTCCTGTCTGGCACCTTCCCCGGTGGAGTTGTGCATGGGGTGTGTTCGGAACATTTTGTCACCAGCCGAGTCCAAAAATTCAGCGGTTCCCCATCTCAGCCCAGAAAGCAGGTAGAACAACTTTTGTGGTGTCTTTCAGATGCCTACCAAGGTAGTGTAAAAACTACCAAGAGAACTCCTGCCTGGCACCTTCCCCGGTGGAGTTGTGCATGGGGTGTGTTTGGAACATTTTGTCACCGGGCGACTCCAAAATTCAGCGGTTCCCCATCTCAGCCCAGAAAGCAGGTAGAACAACTTTTGTGGTGCCTTTCAGGTGCCTACCAAGGTAGTGTAAAAACTACTAAGAGAACTCCTGTCTGGCACCTTCCCCGGTGGAGTTGTGCATGGGGTGTCTTTGGAACATTTTGTCACCGGCCGAGTCCAAAATTCAGCGGTTCCCCATCTCAGCCCAGAAAGCAGGTAGAACAACTTTTGTGGTGTCTTTCAGATGCCTACCGGAGCAATGTAAAAACTACCAGGAGAACTCCTGTCTGGCACCTTCCCCGGTGGAGTTGTGCATGGGGTGTGTTTGGAACATTTTGTCACCAGCCGACTCCAAAATTCAGCGGATCCCCATCTCAGCCCAGAAAGCAGGTAGAACAACTTTTGTTGTGCCTTTCAAATGCCTACCAAGGTAGTGTAAAAACTACCAAGAGAACTCCTGCCTGGCACCTTCCCCGGTGGAGTTGTGCATGGGGTGTCTTTGGAACATTTTGTCACCGGCCGAGTCCAAAATTCAGCGATTCCCCATCTCAGCCCAGAAAGCAGGTAGAACAACTTTTGTGGTATCCTTTTGATGCCTACCGGAGCAATGTAAAAACTACCAACAGAGCTCGTCCCTGGCACCTTCGCTAGTGGAGTTGTGCATGGGGTGTGTTTGGAACATTTTGTCACCGGCCGACTCCAAAATTCAGCGGTTCCCCATCTCAGCCCAGAAAGCAGGTAGAACAACTTTTGTGGTGTCTTTCAGATGCCTACCGGAGCAATGTAAAAACCACCAGGAGAACTCCTGTCTGGCACCTTCCCCGGTGGAGTTGTGCAGGGGGTGTGTTTGGAACATTTTGTCACCAGCCGAGTCCAAAATTCAGCGGTTCCCCATCTCAGCCCAGAAAGCAGGTAGAACAACTTTTGTAGTGTCTTTCAGATGCCTACCGGAGCAATGTAAAAACTACCAGGAGAACTCCTGTCTGGCACCTTCCCCGGTGGAGTTGTGCAGGGGGTGTGTTTGGAACATTTTGTCACCGGCCGAGTCCAAAATTCAGCGGTATCCCATCTCAGCCCAGAAAGCAGGTAGAACAACTTTTGTGGTGTCTTTCAGCTGCCTACCAAGGTAGTGTAAAAACTATCAAGAGAACGCTTGTCTGGCACATTCCCCGGTGGAGTTGTGCATGGGGTGTCTTTGGAACATTTTGTCACCGGCCGAGTCCAAAATTCAGCGGTTCCCCATCTCAGCCCAGAAAGCAGATAGAACAACTTTTGTGGTGTCTTTCAGATGCCTAGCGGAGCAATGTAAAAACTACCAGGAGAACTCCTGTCTGGCACCTTCCCCGGTGGAGTTGTGCAGGGGGTGTGTTTGAAACATTTTGTCACCAGCCGACTCCAAAATTCAGCGATTCCCCATCTCAGCCCAGAAAGCAGGTAGAACAACTTTTGTGGTGCCTTTCAGCTGCCTACCAAGGTAGTGTAAAAACTATTAAGAGAACTCCTGTCTGGCACCTTCCCCGGTGGAGTTGTGCAGGGGGTGTGTTTGGAACATTTTGTCACCGGCCGAGTCCAAAATTCAGCGGTTCCCCATCTCAGCCCAGAAAGCAGGTAGAACAACTTTTGTGGTGTCTTTCAGCTGCCTACCGGAGCAATGTAAAAACTACCAGAAGAACTCCTGTCTGGCACCTTCCCCGGTGGAGTTGTGCATGGGGTGTGTTCGGAACATTTTGTCACCAGCCGACTCCAAAAATTCAGCGGTTCCCCATCTCAGCCCAGAAAGCAGGTAGAACAACTTTTGTGGTGTCTTTCAGCTGCCTACCAAGGTAGTGTAAAAACTACCACGAGAACTCCTGCCTGGCACCTTCCCCGGTGGAGTTGTGCATGGGGTGTGTTTGGAACATTTTGTCACCGGGCGACTCCAAAATTCAGCGGTTCCCCATCTCAGCCCAGAAAGCAGGTAGAACAACTTTTGTGGTGCCTTTCAGGTGCCTACCAAGGTAGTGTAAAAACTACTAAGAGAACTCCTGTCTGGCACCTTCCCCGGTGGAGTTGTGCATGGGGTGTCTTTGGAACATTTTGTCACTGGCCGAGTCCAAAATTCAGCGGTTCCCCATCTCAGCCCAGAAAGCAGGTAGAACAACTTTTGTGGTGTCTTTCAGATGCCTACCGGAGCAATGTAAAAACTACCAGGAGAACTCCTGTCTGGCACCTTCCCCGGTGGAGTTGTGCAGGGGGTGTGTTTGGAACATTTTGTCACCAGCCGAGTCCAAAATTCAGCGGTTCCCCATCTCAGCCCAGAAAGCAGGTAGAACAACTTTTGTGGTGTCTTTCAGATGCCTACCGGAGCAATGTAAAAACTACCAGGAGAACTCCTGCCTGGCACCTTCCCCGGTGGAGTTGTGCATGGGGTGTCTTTGGAACATTTTGTCACCGGCCGAGTCCAAAATTCAGCGATTCCCCATCTCAGCCCAGAAAGCAGATAGAACAACTTTTGTGGTGTCTTTCAGATGCCTACCGGAGCAATGTAAAAACTACCAGGAGAACTCCCGTCTGGCACCTTCCCCGGTGGAGTTGTGCAGGGGGTGTGTTTGGAACATTTTGTCACCAGCCGAGTCCAAAATTCAGCGTTTCCCCATCTCAGCCCAGAAAGCAGGTAGAACAACTTTTGTGGTGTCTTTCAGATGCCTACCAAGGTACTGTAAAAACTACTAAGAGAACTCCTGTCTGGCACCTTCCCCGGTGGAGTTGTGCATGGGGTGTGTTTGGAACATTTTGTCACCGGCCGAGTCCAAAATTCAGCGGTTCCCCATCTCAGCCCAGAAAGCAGGTAGAACAACTTTTGTGGTGCCTTTCAGCTGCCTACCAAGGTAGTGTAAAAACTACCAGGAGAACTCCTGTCTGGCACCTTCCCCGGTGGAGTTGTGCATGGGGTGTCTTTGGAACATTTTGTCACCAGCCGACTCCAAAATTCAGCGGTTCCCCATCTCAGCCCAGAAAGCAGGTAGAACAACTTTTGTGGTGTCTTTCAGATGCCTACCAGAGCAATGTAAAAACTACCAGGAGAACTCCTGCCTGGCACCTTCCCCGGTGGAGTTGTGCAGGGGGTGTGTTTGGAACATTTTGTCACCAGCCGACTCCAAAATTCAGCGGTTCCCCATCTCAGCCCAGAAAGCAGGTAGAACAACTTTTGTGGTGTCTTTCAGATGCCTACCGGAGCAATGTAAAAACTACCAAGAGAACTCCTGTCTGGCACCTTCCCCGGTGGAGTTGTGCAGGGGGTGTGTTTGGAACATTTTGTCACCAGCCGAGTCCAAAATTCAGCGATTCCCCATCTCAGCCCAGAAAGCAGGTAGAACAACTTTTGTGGTGTCTTTTAGATGCCTACCAAGGTAGTGTAAAAACTACCAAGAGAACTCCTGTCTGGCACCTTCCCCGGTGGAGTTGTGCAGGGGGTGTGTTTGGAACATTTTGTCACCGGCCGACTCCAAAATTCAGCGGTTCCCCATCTCAGCCCAGAAAGCAGGTAGAACAACTTTTGTGGTGTCTTTCAGATGCCTACCAAGGTAGTGTAAAAACTACCAGGAGAACTCCTGTCTGGCACCTTCCCCGGTGGAGTTGTGCATGGGGTGTGTTCGGAACATTTTGTCACCAGCCGAGTCCAAATATTCAGCGGTTCCCCATCTCAGCCCAGAAAGCAGGTAGAACAACTTTTGTGGTGCCTTTCAGCTGCCTACCAAGGTAGTGTAAAAACTACCAAGAGAACTCCTGCCTGGCACCTTCCCCGGTGGAGTTGTGCATGGGGTGTCTTTGGAACATTTTGTCACCGGCCGAGTCCAAAATTCAGCGGTTCCCCATCTCAGCCCAGAAAGCAGGTAGAACAACTTTTGTGGTGTCCTTTTGATGCCTACCGGAGCAATGTAAAAACTACCAACAGAGCTCGTCCCTGGCACCTTCGCTAGTGGAGTTGTGCATGGGGTGTGTTTGGAACATTTTGTCACCGGCCGACTCCAAAATTCAGCGGTTCCCCATCTCAGCCCAGAAAGCAGGTAGAACAACTTTTGTGGTGCCTTTTAGCTGCCTACCAAGGTACTGTAAAAACTACCAAGAGAACTCCTGTCTGGCACCTTCCCCGGTGGAGTTGTGCAGGGGGTGTGTTTGGAACATTTTGTCACCGGCCGAGTCCAAAATTCAGCGATTCCCCATCTCAGCCCAGAAAGCAGGTAGAACAACTTTTGTGCAGCCTTTCAGCTCCCTACCAAGGTAGTGTAAAATCTACCAGGAGAACTCCTGTCTGGCACCTTCCCCGGTGGAGTTGTTCAGGGGGTGTGTTTGGAACATTTTGTCTCTGGCCGAGTCCAAAATTCAGCGGTTCCCCATCTCAGCCCAGAAAGCAGGTAGAACAACTTTTGTGGTGTCTTTCAGATGCCTACCAAGGTACTGTAAAAACTACCAAGAGAACTCCTGTCTGGCACCTTCCCCGGTGGAGTTGTGCAGGGGGTGTGTTTGGAACATATCGTCACCAGCCGAGTCCAAAAATTCAGTGGTTCCCCATCTCAGCCCAGAAAGCAGGTAGAACAACTTTTGTGGTTTCTTTCAGATGCCTACCAAGGTAGTGTAAAAACTATCAAGAGAACTCCTGTCTGGCACCTTCCCCGGTGGAGTTGTGCAGGGGGTGTGTTTGGAACATTTTGTCACCGGCCGAGTCCAAAATTCAGCGTTTCCCCATCTCAGCCCAGAAAGCAGGTAGAACAACTTTTGTGGTGTCTTTCAGATGCCTACCAGAGCAATATAAAAACTACCAGGAGAACTCCTGTCTGGCACCTTCCCCGGTGGAGTTGTGCAGGGGGTGTGTTTGGAACATTTTGTCACCAGCCGACTCCAAAATTCAGCTGTTCCCCATCTCAGCCCAGAAAGCAGGTAGAACAACTTTTGTGGTGTCTTTTAGATGCCTACCAAGGTAGTGTAAAAACTACTAAGAGAACTCCTTTCTGGCACCTTCCCCGGTGGAGTTGTGCATGGGGTGTGTTTGGAACATTTTGTCACCGGCCGAGTCCAAAATTCAGCGGTTCCCCATCTCAGCCCAGAAAGCAGGTAGAACAACTTTTGTGGTGTCTTTCAGCTGCCTACCGGAGCAATGTAAAAACTACCAGGAGAACTCCTGTCTGGCACCTTCCCCGGTGGAGTTGTGCATGGGGTGTCTTTGGAACATTTTGTCACCAGCCGAGTCCAAAAATTCAGCGGTTCCCCATCTCAGCCCAGAAAGCAGGTAGAACAACTTTTGTGGTGCCTTTCAGCTGCCTACCAAGGTAGTGTAAAAACTACCAAGAGAACTCCTGCCTGGCACCTTCCCCGGTGGAGTTGTGCATGGGGTGTCTTTGGAACATTTTGTCACCGGGCGACTCCAAAATTCAGCGGTTCCCCATCTCAGCCCAGAAAGCAGGTAGAACAACTTTTGTGGTGCCTTTCAGGTGCCTACCAAGGTAGTGTAAAAACTACTAAGAGAACTCCTGTCTGGCACCTTCCCCGGTGGAGTTGTGCATGGGGTGTCTTTGGAACATTTTGTCACTGGCCGAGTCCAAAATTCAGCGGTTCCCCATCTCAGCCCAGAAAGCAGGTAGAACAACTTTTGTGGTGCCTTTCAAATGCCTACCAAGGTAGTGTAAAAACTATCAAGAGAACGCTTGTCTGGCACATTCCCCGGTGGAGTTGTGCATGGGGTGTCTTTGGAACATTTTGTCACCGGCCGAGTCCAAAATTCAGCGATTCCCCATCTCAGCCCAGAAAGCAGGTAGAACAACTTTTGTGGTGTCCTTTTGATGCCTACCGGAGCAATGTAAAAACTACCAACAGAGCTCGTCCCTGGCACCTTCGCTAGTGGAGTTGTGCATGGGATGTGTTTGGAACATTTTGTCACTGGCCGACTCCAAAATTCAGCGGTTCCCCATCTCAGCCCAGAAAGCAGGTAGAACAACTTTTGTGGTGCCTTTTAGCTGCCTACCAAGGTAGTGTAAAAACTACCAGGAGAACTCCTGCCTGGCACCTTCCCCGGTGGAGTTGTGCATGGGGTGTGTTTGGAACATTTTGTCACCGGCCGAGTCCAAAATTCAGCGTTTCCCCATCTCAGCCCAGAAAGCAGGTAGAACAACTTTTGTGGTGTCTTTCAGATGCCTTCCGGAGCAATGTAAAAACTACAGGAGAACTCCTGTCTGGCACCTTCCCCGGTGGAGTTGTGCATGGGGTGTGTTCGTAATATTTTGTCACCAGCCGAGTCCAAAAATTCAGCGGTTCCCCATCTCAGCCCAGAAAGCAGGTAGAACAACTTTTGTGGTGTCTTTCAGATGCCTTCCGGAGCAATGTAAAAACTACAGGAGAACTCCTGTCTGGCACCTTCCCCGGTGGAGTTGTGCATGGGGTGTGTTCGTAATATTTTGTCACCAGCCGAGTCCAAAAATTCAGCGGTTCCCCATCTCAGCCCAGAAAGCAGGTAGAACAACTTTTGTGGTGCCTTTCAAATGCCTACCAAGGTAGTGTAAAAACTACCAAGAGAACTCCTGCCTGGCACCTTCCCCGGTGGAGTTGTGCATGGGGTGTGTTTGGAACATTTTGTCACCGGCCGAGTCCAAAATTCAGCGGTTCCCCATCTCAGCCCAGAAAGCAGGTAGAACAACTTTTGTGGTGCCTTTCAGCTGCCTACCAAGGTAGTGTAAAAACTACCAGGAGAACTCCTGTCTGGCACCTTCGCTAGTGGAGTTGTGCATGGGGTGTGTTTGGAACATTTTGTCACCGGCCGACTCCAAAATTCAGCGGTTCCCCATCTCAGCCCAGAAAGCAGGTAGAACAACTTTTGTGGTGTCTTTCAGATGCCTACCGGAGCAATGTAAAAACTACCAGGAGAACTCCTGCCTGGCACCTTCCCCGGTGGAGTTGTGCATGGGGTGTCTTTGGAACATTTTGTCACCGGCCGAGTCCAAAATTCAGCGATTCCCCATCTCAGCCCAGAAAGCAGGTAGAACAACTTTTGTGGTGCCTTTCAGGTGCCTACCAAGGTAGTGTAAAAACTACCAAGAGAACTCCTGTCTGGCACCTTCCCCGGTGGAGTTGTGCATGGGGTGTGTTTGGAACATTTTGTCACCGGCCGACTCCAAAATTCAGCGGTTCCCCATCTCAGCCCAGAAAGCAGGTAGAACATCTTTTGTGGTGTCTTTTAGATGCCTACCGGAGCAATGTAAAAACTACCAGGAGAACTCCTGTCTGGCACCTTCCCCGGTATAGTTGTGCAGGGGGTGTCTTTGGAACATTTTGTCACCGGCCGACTCCAAAATTCAGCTGTTCCCCATCTCAGCCCAGAAAGCAGATAGAACAACTTTTGTGGTGTCTTTCAGATGCCTACCGGAGCAATGTAAAAACTACCAGGAGAACTCCCGTCTGGCACCTTCCCCGGTGGAGTTGTGCAGGGGGTGTGTTTGGAACATTTTGTCACCGGCCGAGTCCAAAATTCAGCGGTTCCCCATCTCAGCCCAGAAAGCAGGTAGAACAACTTTTGTGGTGTCTTTCAGATGCCTACCAAGGTAGTGTAAAAACTACTAAGAGAACTCCTGTCTGGCACCTTCCCCGGTGGAGTTGTGCAGGGGGTGTGTTTGGAACATTTTGTCACCGGCCGAGTCCAAAATTCAGCGGTTCCCCATCTCAGCCCAGAAAGCAGGTAGAACAACTTTTGTGGTGTCTTTCAGATGCCTACCAAGGTAGTGTAAAAACTATCAAGAGAACGCTTGTCTGGCACCTTCCCCGGTGGAGTTGTGCATGGGGTGTGTTTGGAACATTTTGTCACCGGCCGAGTCCAAAATTCAGCGGTTCCCCATCTCAGCCCAGAAAGCAGGTAGAACAACTTTTGTGGTGTCTTTCAGCTGCCTACCGGAGCAATGTAAAAACTACCAGGAGAACTCCTGTCTGGCACCTTCCCCGGTGGAGTTGTGCATGGGGTGTGTTCGGAACATTTTGTCACCAGCCGAGTCCAAAAATTCAGCGGTTCCCCATCTCAGCCCAGAAAGCAGGTAGAACAACTTTTGTGGTGTCTTTCAGATGCCTACCAAGGTAGTGTAAAAACTACCAAGAGAACTCCTGCCTGGCACCTTCCCCGGTGGAGTTGTGCATGGGGTGTGTTTGGAACATTTTGTCACCGGGCGACTCCAAAATTCAGCGGTTCCCCATCTCAGCCCAGAAAGCAGGTAGAACAACTTTTGTGGTGCCTTTCAGGTGCCTACCAAGGTAGTGTAAAAACTACTAAGAGAACTCCTGTCTGGCACCTTCCCCGGTGGAGTTGTGCATGGGGTGTCTTTGGAACATTTTGTCACCGGCCGAGTCCAAAATTCAGCGGTTCCCCATCTCAGCCCAGAAAGCAGGTAGAACAACTTTTGTGGTGTCTTTCAGATGCCTACCGGAGCAATGTAAAAACTACCAGGAGAACTCCTGTCTGGCACCTTCCCCGGTGGAGTTGTGCATGGGGTGTGTTTGGAACATTTTGTCACCAGCCGACTCCAAAATTCAGCGGATCCCCATCTCAGCCCAGAAAGCAGGTAGAACAACTTTTGTTGTGCCTTTCAAATGCCTACCAAGGTAGTGTAAAAACTACCAAGAGAACTCCTGCCTGGCACCTTCCCCGGTGGAGTTGTGCATGGGGTGTCTTTGGAACATTTTGTCACCGGCCGAGTCCAAAATTCAGCGATTCCCCATCTCAGCCCAGAAAGCAGGTAGAACAACTTTTGTTGTATCCTTTTGATGCCTACCGGAGCAATGTAAAAACTACCAACAGAGCTCGTCCCTGGCACCTTCGCTAGTGGAGTTGTGCATGGGGTGTGTTTGGAACATTTTGTCACCGGCCGACTCCAAAATTCAGCGGTTCCCCATCTCAGCCCAGAAAGCAGGTAGAACAACTTTTGTGGTGTCTTTCAGATGCCTACCGGAGCAATGTAAAAACCACCAGGAGAACTCCTGTCTGGCACCTTCCCCGGTGGAGTTGTGCAGGGGGTGTGTTTGGAACATTTTGTCACCAGCCGAGTCCAAAATTCAGCGGTTCCCCATCTCAGCCCAGAAAGCAGGTAGAACAACTTTTGTAGTGTCTTTCAGATGCCTACCGGAGCAATGTAAAAACTACCAGGAGAACTCCTGTCTGGCACCTTCCCCGGTGGAGTTGTGCAGGGGGTGTGTTTGGAACATTTTGTCACCGGCCGAGTCCAAAATTCAGCGGTATCCCATCTCAGCCCAGAAAGCAGGTAGAACAACTTTTGTGGTGTCTTTCAGCTGCCTACCAAGGTAGTGTAAAAACTATCAAGAGAACGCTTGTCTGGCACATTCCCCGGTGGAGTTGTGCATGGGGTGTCTTTGGAACATTTTGTCACCGGCCGAGTCCAAAATTCAGCGGTTCCCCATCTCAGCCCAGAAAGCAGATAGAACAACTTTTGTGGTGTCTTTCAGATGCCTAGCGGAGCAATGTAAAAACTACCAGGAGAACTCCTGTCTGGCACCTTCCCCGGTGGAGTTGTGCAGGGGGTGTGTTTGAAACATTTTGTCACCAGCCGACTCCAAAATTCAGCGATTCCCCATCTCAGCCCAGAAAGCAGGTAGAACAACTTTTGTGGTGCCTTTCAGCTGCCTACCAAGGTAGTGTAAAAACTATTAAGAGAACTCCTGTCTGGCACCTTCCCCGGTGGAGTTGTGCAGGGGGTGTGTTTGGAACATTTTGTCACCGGCCGAGTCCAAAATTCAGCGGTTCCCCATCTCAGCCCAGAAAGCAGGTAGAACAACTTTTGTGGTGTCTTTCAGCTGCCTACCGGAGCAATGTAAAAACTACCAGAAGAACTCCTGTCTGGCACCTTCCCCGGTGGAGTTGTGCATGGGGTGTGTTCGGAACATTTTGTCACCGGGCGACTCCAAAATTCAGCGGTTCCCCATCTCAGCCCAGAAAGCAGGTAGAACAACTTTTGTGGTGCCTTTCAGGTGCCTACCAAGGTAGTGTAAAAACTACTAAGAGAACTCCTGTCTGGCACCTTCCCCGGTGGAGTTGTGCATGGGGTGTCTTTGGAACATTTTGTCACTGGCCGAGTCCAAAATTCAGCGGTTCCCCATCTCAGCCCAGAAAGCAGGTAGAACAACTTTTGTGGTGTCTTTCAGATGCCTACCGGAGCAATGTAAAAACTACCAGGAGAACTCCTGTCTGGCACCTTCCCCGGTGGAGTTGTGCAGGGGGTGTGTTTGGAACATTTTGTCACCAGCCGAGTCCAAAATTCAGCGGTTCCCCATCTCAGCCCAGAAAGCAGGTAGAACAACTTTTGTGGTGTCTTTCAGATGCCTACCGGAGCAATGTAAAAACTACCAGGAGAACTCCTGCCTGGCACCTTCCCCGGTGGAGTTGTGCATGGGGTGTCTTTGGAACATTTTGTCACCGGCCGAGTCCAAAATTCAGCGATTCCCCATCTCAGCCCAGAAAGCAGATAGAACAACTTTTGTGGTGTCTTTCAGATGCCTACCGGAGCAATGTAAAAACTACCAGGAGAACTCCCGTCTGGCACCTTCCCCGGTGGAGTTGTGCAGGGGGTGTGTTTGGAACATTTTGTCACCAGCCGAGTCCAAAATTCAGCGTTTCCCCATCTCAGCCCAGAAAGCAGGTAGAACAACTTTTGTGGTGTCTTTCAGATGCCTACCAAGGTACTGTAAAAACTACTAAGAGAACTCCTGTCTGGCACCTTCCCCGGTGGAGTTGTGCATGGGGTGTGTTTGGAACATTTTGTCACCGGCCGAGTCCAAAATTCAGCGGTTCCCCATCTCAGCCCAGAAAGCAGGTAGAACAACTTTTGTGGTGCCTTTCAGCTGCCTACCAAGGTAGTGTAAAAACTACCAGGAGAACTCCTGTCTGGCACCTTCCCCGGTGGAGTTGTGCATGGGGTGTCTTTGGAACATTTTGTCACCAGCCGACTCCAAAATTCAGCGGTTCCCCATCTCAGCCCAGAAAGCAGGTAGAACAACTTTTGTGGTGTCTTTCAGATGCCTACCAGAGCAATGTAAAAACTACCAGGAGAACTCCTGCCTGGCACCTTCCCCGGTGGAGTTGTGCAGGGGGTGTGTTTGGAACATTTTGTCACCAGCCGACTCCAAAATTCAGCGGTTCCCCATCTCAGCCCAGAAAGCAGGTAGAACAACTTTTGTGGTGTCTTTCAGATGCCTACCGGAGCAATGTAAAAACTACCAAGAGAACTCCTGTCTGGCACCTTCCCCGGTGGAGTTGTGCAGGGGGTGTGTTTGGAACATTTTGTCACCAGCCGAGTCCAAAATTCAGCGATTCCCCATCTCAGCCCAGAAAGCAGGTAGAACAACTTTTGTGGTGTCTTTTAGATGCCTACCAAGGTAGTGTAAAAACTACCAAGAGAACTCCTGTCTGGCACCTTCCCCGGTGGAGTTGTGCAGGGGGTGTGTTTGGAACATTTTGTCACCGGCCGACTCCAAAATTCAGCGGTTCCCCATCTCAGCCCAGAAAGCAGGTAGAACAACTTTTGTGGTGTCTTTCAGCTGCCTACCGGAGCAATGTAAAAACTACCAGGAGAACTCCTGTCTGGCACCTTCCCCGGTGGAGTTGTGCATGGGGTGTGTTCGGAACATTTTGTCACCAGCCGAGTCCAAATATTCAGCGGTTCCCCATCTCAGCCCAGAAAGCAGGTAGAACAACTTTTGTGGTGCCTTTCAGCTGCCTACCAAGGTAGTGTAAAAACTACCAAGAGAACTCCTGCCTGGCACCTTCCCCGGTGGAGTTGTGCATGGGGTGTCTTTGGAACATTTTGTCACCGGCCGAGTCCAAAATTCAGCGGTTCCCCATCTCAGCCCAGAAAGCAGGTAGAACAACTTTTGTGGTGTCCTTTTGATGCCTACCGGAGCAATGTAAAAACTACCAACAGAGCTCGTCCCTGGCACCTTCGCTAGTGGAGTTGTGCATGGGGTGTGTTTGGAACATTTTGTCACCGGCCGACTCCAAAATTCAGCGGTTCCCCATCTCAGCCCAGAAAGCAGGTAGAACAACTTTTGTGGTGCCTTTTAGCTGCCTACCAAGGTAGTGTAAAAACTATTAAGAGAACTCCTGCCTGGCACCTTCCCCGGTGGAGTTGTGCATGGGGTGTGTTTGGAACATTTTGTCACCGGGCGACTCCAAAATTCAGCGTTTCCCCATCTCAGCCCAGAAAGCAGGTAGAACAACTTTTGTGGTGTCTTTCAGATGCCTACCGGAGCAATGTAAAAACTACAGGAGAACTCCTGTCTGGCACCTTCCCCGGTGGAGTTGTTCATGGGGTGTGTTCGTAATATTTTGTCACCAGCCGAGTCCAAAAATTCAGCGGTTCCCCATCTCAGCCCAGAAAGCAGGTAGAACAACTTTTGTGGTGCCTTTCAAATGCCTACCAAGGTAGTGTAAAAACTACCAAGAGAACTCCTGCCTGGCACCTTCCCCGGTGGAGTTGTGCATGGGGTGTGTTTGGAACATTTTGTCACCGGCCGACTCCAAAATTCAGCGGTTCCCCATCTCAGCCCAGAAAGCAGGTAGAACAACTTTTGTGGTGCCTTTCAGGTGCCTACCAAGGTAGTGTAAAAACTATTAAGAGAACTCCTGTCTGGCACCTTCCCCGGTGGAGTTGTGCATGGGGTGTGTTTGGAACATTTTGTCACCGGCCGACTCCAAAATTCAGCGGTTCCCCATCTCAGCCCAGAAAGCAGGTAGAACAACTTTTGTGGTGCCTTTCAGCTGCCTACCAAGGTAGTGTAAAAACTACTAAGAGAACTCCTGTCTGGCACCTTCCCCGGTGGAGTTGTGCAGGGGGTGTGTTTGGAACATTTTGTCACCGGCCGAGTCCAAAATTCAGCGGTTCCCCATCTCAGCCCAGAAAGCAGGTAGAACAACTTTTGTGGTGTCTTTCAGATGCCTACTGGAGCAATGTAAAAACTACCAGGAGAACTCCTGTCTGGCACCTTCCCCGGTATAGTTGTGCAGGGGGTGTCTTTGGAACATTTTGTCACCGGCCGACTCCAAAATTCAGCTGTTCCCCATCTCAGCCCAGAAAGCAGATAGAACAACTTTTGTGGTGTCTTTCAGATGCCTACCGGAGCAATGTAAAAACTACCAGGAGAACTCCCGTCTGGCACCTTCCCCGGTGGAGTTGTGCAGGGGGTGTGTTTGGAACATTTTGTCACCGGCCGAGTCCAAAATTCAGCGGTTCCCCATCTCAGCCCAGAAAGCAGGTAGAACAACTTTTGTGGTGTCTTTCAGATGCCTACCGGAGCAATGTAAAAACTACCAGGAGAACTCCTGTCTGGCACCTTCCCCGGTGGAGTTGTGCAGGGGGTGTGTTCGGAACATTTTGTCACCAGCCGACTCCAAAAATTCAGCGGTTCCCCATCTCAGCCCAGAAAGCAGGTAGAACAACTTTTGTGGTGCCTTTCAGCTGCCTACCAAGGTAGTGTAAAAACTACCAGGAGAACTCCTGTCTGGCACCTTCCCCGGTGGAGTTGTGCATGGGGTGTCTTTGGAACATTTTGTCACCAGCCGACTCCAAAATTCAGCGGTTCCCCATCTCAGCCCAGAAAGCAGGTAGAACAACTTTTGTGGTATCCTTTTGATGCCTACCGGAGCAATGTAAAAACTACCAACAGAGCTCGTCCCTGGCACCTTCGCTAGTGGAGTTGTGCATGGGGTGTGTTTGGAACATTTTGTCACCGGCCGACTCCAAAATTCAGCTGTTCCCCATCTCAGCCCAGAAAGCAGGTAGAACAACTTTTGTGGTGTCTTTCAGATGCCTACCGGAGCAATGTAAAAACTACCAGGAGAACTCCTGTCTGGCACCTTCCCCGGTGGAGTTGTGCAGGGGGTGTGTTTGGAACATTTTGTCACCAGCCGAGTCCAAAATTCAGCGGTTCCCCATCTCAGCCCAGAAAGCAGGTAGAACAACTTTTGTGGTGCCTTTCAGCTGCCTACCAAGGTAGTGTAAAAACTACCAGGAGAACTCCTGTCTGGCACCTTCCCCGGTGGAGTTGTGCATGGGGTGTCTTTGGAACATTTTGTCACCAGCCGACTCCAAAATTCAGCGGTTCCCCATCTCAGCCCAGAAAGCAGGTAGAACAACTTTTGTGGTATCCTTTTGATGCCTACCGGAGCAATGTAAAAACTACCAACAGAGCTCGTCCCTGGCACCTTCGCTAGTGGAGTTGTGCATGGGGTGTGTTTGGAACATTTTGTCACCGGCCGACTCCAAAATTCAGCTGTTCCCCATCTCAGCCCAGAAAGCAGGTAGAACAACTTTTGTGGTGTCTTTCAGATGCCTACCGGAGCAATGTAAAAACTACCAGGAGAACTCCTGTCTGGCACCTTCCCCGGTGGAGTTGTGCAGGGGGTGTGTTTGGAACATTTTGTCACCAGCCGAGTCCAAAATTCAGCGGTTCCCCATCTCAGCCCAGAAAGCAGGTAGAACAACTTTTGTGGTGCATTTCAGCTGCCTAACAAGGTAGTGTAAAAACTACCAGGAGAACTCCTGTCTGGCACCTTCCCCGGTGGAGTTGTGCATGGGGTGTCTTTGGAACATTTTGTCACCAGCCGACTCCAAAATTCAGCGGTTCCCCATCTCAGCCCAGAAAGCAGGTAGAACAACTTTTGTGGTATCCTTTTGATGCCTACCGGAGCAATGTAAAAACTACCAACAGAGCTCGTCCCTGGCACCTTCGCTAGTAGAGTTGTGCATGGGGTGTGTTTGGAACATTTTGTCACCGGCCGACTCCAAAATTCAGCTGTTCCCCATCTCAGCCCAGAAAGCAGGTAGAACAACTTTTGTGGTGTCTTTCAGATGCCTACCGGAGCAATGTAAAAACTACCAGGAGAACTCCTGTCTGGCACCTTCCCCGGTGGAGTTGTGCATGGGGTGTGTTTGGAACATTTTGTCACCGGCCGAGTCCAAAATTCAGCGGTTCCCCATCTCAGCCCAGAAAGCAGGTAGAACAACTTTTGTGGTGTCTTTCAGCTGCCTACCAAGGTAGTGTAAAAACTACCAAGAGAACGCTTGTCTGGCACATTCCCCGGTGGAGTTGTGCATGGGGTGTCTTTGGAACATTTTGTCACCGGCCGAGTCCAAAATTCAGCTGTTCCCCATCTCAGCCCAGAAAGCAGGTAGAACAACTTTTGTGGTGTCTTTCAGATGCCTACCGGAGCAATGTAAAAACTACCAGGAGAACTCCTGTCTGGCACCTTCCCCGGTGGAGTTGTGCAGGGGGTGTGTTTGAAACATTTTGTCACCAGCCGACTCCAAAATTCAGCGATTCCCCATCTCAGCCCAGAAAGCAGGTAGAACAACTTTTGTGGTGCCTTTCAGCTGCCTACCAAGGTAGTGTAAAAACTATTAAGAGAACTCCTGTCTGGCACCTTCCCCGGTGGAGTTGTGCAGGGGGTGTGTTTGGAACATTTTGTCACCGGCCGAGTCCAAAATTCAGCGGTTCCCCATCTCAGCCCAGAAAGCAGGTAGAACAACTTTTGTGGTGTCTTTCAGCTGCCTACCGGAGCAATGTAAAAACTACCAGGAGAACTCCTGTCTGGCACCTTCCCCGGTGGAGTTGTGCATGGGGTGTGTTCGGAACATTTTGTCACCAGCCGAGTCCAAAAATTCAGCGGTTCCCCATCTCAGCCCAGAAAGCAGGTAGAACAACTTTTGTGGTGTCTTTCAGCTGCCTACCAAGGTAGTGTAAAAACTACCAAGAGAACTCCTGCCTGGCACCTTCCCCGGTGGAGTTCTGCAGGGGGTGTGTTTGGAACATTTTGTCACCAGCCGAGTCCAAAATTCAGCGGTTCCCCATCTCAGCCCAGAAAGCAGGTAGAACAACTTTTGTGGTGCCTTTCAGGTGCCTACCAAGGTAGTGTAAAAACTACTAAGAGAACTCCTGTCTGGCACCTTCCCCGGTGGAGTTGTGCATGGGGTGTCTTTGGAACATTTTGTCACCGGCTGAGTCCAAAATTCAGTGGTTCCCCATCTCAGCCCAGAAAGCAGGTAGAACAACTTTTGTGGTGTCTTTCAGATGCCTACCGGAGCAATGTAAAAACTACCAGGAGAACTCCTGCCTGGCACCTTCCCCGGTGGAGTTGTGCATGGGGTGTGTTTGGAACATTTTGTCACCGGCCGAGTCCAAAATTCAGCGGTTCCCCATCTCAGCCCAGAAAGCAGGTAGAACAACTTTTGTGGTGTCTTTCAGATGCCTACCGGAGCAATGTAAAAACTACCAGGAGAACTCCTGTCTGGCACCTTCCCCGGTGGAGTTGTGCAGGGGGTGTGTTTGGAACATTTTGTCACCAGCCGAGTCCAAAATTCAGCGGTTCCCCATCTCAGCCCAGAAAGCAGGTAGAACAACTTTTGTGGTGTCTTTCAGATGCCTACCAAGGTAGTGTAAAAACTACCAGGAGAACTCCTGTCTGGCACCTTCCCCGGTGGAGTTGTGCATGGGGTGTCTTTGGAACATTTTGTCACCGGCCGAGTCCAAAATTCAGCGGTTCCCCATCTCAGCCCAGAAAGCAGGTAGAACAACTTTTGTGGTGTCTTTCAGATGCCTACCGGAGCAATGTAAAAACTACCAGGAGAACTCCCGTCTGGCACCTTCCCCGGTGGAGTTGTGCAGGGGGTGTGTTTGGAACATTTTGTCACCAGCCGAGTCCAAAATTCAGCGTTTCCCCATCTCAGCCCAGAAAGCAGGTAGTACAACTTTTGTGGTGTCTTTCAGATGCCTACCAAGGTAGTGTAAAAACTACTAAGAGAACTCCTGTCTGGCACCTTCCCCGGTGGAGTTGTGCATGGGGTGTGTTTGGAACATTTTGTCACCGGCCGAGTCCAAAATTCAGCGGTTCCCCATCTCAGCCCAGAAAGCAGGTAGAACAACTTTTGTGGTGCCTTTCACGTGCCTACCAAGGTAGTGTAAAAACTACCAGGAGAACTCCTGTCTGGCACCTTCCCCGGTGGAGTTGTGCATGGGGTGTCTTTGGAACATTTTGTCACCAGCCGACTCCAAAATTCAGCGGTTCCCCATCTCAGCCCAGAAAGCAGGTAGAACAACTTTTGTGGTGTCTTTCAGATGCCTACCGGAGCAATGTAAAAACTACCAGGAGAACTCCTGCCTGGCACCTTCCCCGGTGGAGTTGTGCAGGGGGTGTGTTTGGAACATTTTGTCACCAGCCGAGTCCAAAATTCAGCGGTTCCCCATCTCAGCCCAGAAAGCAGGTAGAACAACTTTTGTGGTGTCTTTTAGATGCCTACCAAGGTAGTGTAAAAACTACCAAGAGAACTCCTGTCTGGCACCTTCCCCGGTGGAGTTGTGCAGGGGGTGTCTTTGGAACATTTTGTCACCGGCCGACTCCAAAATTCAGCGGTTCCCCATCTCAGCCCAGAAAGCAGGTAGAACAACTTTTGTGGTGCCTTTCAAATGCCTACCAAGGTAGTGTAAAAACTACCAAGAGAACTCCTGCCTGGCACCTTCCCCGGTGGAGTTGTGCATGGGGTGTGTTTGGAACATTTTGTCACCGGCCGAGTCCAAAATTCAGCGGTTCCCCATCTCAGCCCAGAAAGCAGGTAGAACAACTTTTGTGGTGCCTTTCAGGTGCCTACCAAGGTAGTGTAAAAACTACCAGGAGAACTCCTGTCTGGCACCTTCCCCGGTGGAGTTGTGCATGGGGTGTGTTTGGAACATTTTGTCACCGGCCGACTCCAAAATTCAGCGGTTCCCCATCTCAGCCCAGAAAGCAGGTAGAACAACTTTTGTGGTGTCTTTCAGATGCCTACCAGAGCAATGTAAAAACTACCAGGAGAACTCCTGCCTGGCACCTTCCCCGGTGGAGTTGTGCAGGGGGTGTCTTCGGAACATTTTGTCACCAGCCGACTCCAAAATTCAGCTGTTCCCCATCTCAGCCCAGAAAGCAGGTAGAACAACTTTTGTGGTGTCTTTCAGATGCCTACCGGAGCAATGTAAAAACTACCAGGAGAACTCCTGCCTGGCACCTTCCCCGGTGGAGTTGTGCAGGGGGTGTGTTTGGAACATTTTGTCACCAGCCGAGTCCAAAATTCAGCGGTTCCCCATCTCAGCCCAGAAAGCAGGTAGAACAACTTTTGTGGTGTCTTTTAGATGCCTACCAAGGTAGTGTAAAAACTACCAAGAGAACTCCTGTCTGGCACCTTCCCCGGTGGAGTTGTGCAGGGGGTGTGTTTGGAACATTTTGTCACCGGCCGACTCCAAAATTCAGCGGTTCCCCATCTCAGCCCAGAAAGCAGGTAGAACAACTTTTGTGGTGTCTTTCAGATGCCTACCGGAGCAATGTAAAAACTACCAGGAGAACTCCTGTCTGGCACCTTCCCCGGTGGAGTTGTGCAGGGGGTGTGTTTGGAACATTTTGTCACCAGCCGAGTCCAAAATTCAGCGGTTCCCCATCTCAGCCCAGAAAGCAGGTAGAACAACTTTTGTGGTGTCTTTCAGATGCCTACCAAGGTAGTGTAAAAACTACCAGGAGAACTCCTGTCTGGCACCTTCCCCGGTGGAGTTGTGCATGGGGTGTCTTTGGAACATTTTGTCACCGGCCGAGTCCAAAATTCAGCGGTTCCCCATCTCAGCCCAGAAAGCAGGTAGAACAACTTTTGTGGTGTCTTTCAGATGCCTACCGGAGCAATGTAAAAACTACCAGGAGAACTCCCGTCTGGCACCTTCCCCGGTGGAGTTGTGCAGGGGGTGTGTTTGGAACATTTTGTCACCAGCCGAGTCCAAAATTCAGCGTTTCCCCATCTCAGCCCAGAAAGCAGGTAGAACAACTTTTGTGGTGTCTTTCAGATGCCTACCAAGGTAGTGTAAAAACTACTAAGAGAACTCCTGTCTGGCACCTTCCCCGGTGGAGTTGTGCATGGGGTGTGTTTGGAACATTTTGTCACCGGCCGAGTCCAAAATTCAGCGGTTCCCCATCTCAGCCCAGAAAGCAGGTAGAACAACTTTTGTGGTGCCTTTCACGTGCCTACCAAGGTAGTGTAAAAACTACCAGGAGAACTCCTGTCTGGCACCTTCCCCGGTGGAGTTGTGCATGGGGTGTCTTTGGAACATTTTGTCACCAGCCGACTCCAAAATTCAGCGGTTCCCCATCTCAGCCCAGAAAGCAGGTAGAACAACTTTTGTGGTGTCTTTCAGATGCCTACCGGAGCAATGTAAAAACTACCAGGAGAACTCCTGCCTGGCACCTTCCCCGGTGGAGTTGTGCAGGGGGTGTCTTCGGAACATTTTGTCACCAGCCGACTCCAAAATTCAGCTGTTCCCCATCTCAGCCCAGAAAGCAGGTAGAACAACTTTTGTGGTGTCTTTCAGATGCCTACCGGAGCAATGTAAAAACTACCAGGAGAACTCCTGCCTGGCACCTTCCCCGGTGGAGTTGTGCAGGGGGTGTGTTTGGAACATTTTGTCACCAGCCGACTCCAAAATTCAGCGGTTCCCCATCTCAGCCCAGAAAGCAGGTAGAACAACTTTTGTGGTGTCTTTTAGATGCCTACCAAGGTAGTGTAAAAACTACTAAGAGAACTCCTGTCTGGCACCTTCCCCGGTGGAGTTGTGCAGGGGGTGTGTTTGGAACATTTTGTCACCGGCCGACTCCAAAATTCAGCGGTTCCCCATCTCAGCCCAGAAAGCAGGTAGAACAACTTTTGTGGTGTCTTTCAGCTGCCTACCGGAGCAATGTAAAAACTACCAGGAGAACTCCTGTCTGGCACCTTCCCCGGTGGAGTTGTGCATGGGGTGTGTTCGGAACATTTTGTCACCAGCCGAGTCCAAAAATTCAGCGGTTCCCCATCTCAGCCCAGAAAGCAGGTAGAACAACTTTTGTGGTGCCTTTCAGCTGCCTACCAAGGTAGTGTAAAAACTACCAAGAGAACTCCTGTCTGGCACCTTCCCCGGTGGAGTTGTGCATGGGGTGTCTTTGGAACATTTTTTCACCGGGCGACTCCAAAATTCAGCGGTTCCCCATCTCAGCCCAGAAAGCAGGTAGAACAACTTTTGTGGTGCCTTTCAGGTGCCTACCAAGGTAGTGTAAAAACTACTAAGAGAACTCCTGTCTGGCACCTTCCCCGGTGGAGTTGTGCATGGGGTGTGTCTGGAACATTTTGTCACCAGCCGACTCCAAAATTCAGCGGTTCCCCATCTCAGCCCAGAAAGCAGGTAGAACAACTTTTGTGGTGTCTTTCAGATGCCTGCCGGAGCAATGTAAAAACTACCAGGAGAACTCCTGTCTGGCACCTTCCCCGGTGGAGTTGTGCAGGGGGTGTGTTTGGAACATTTTGTCACCGGCCGACTCCAAAATTCAGCGGTTCCCCATCTCAGCCCAGAAAGCAGGTAGAACAACTTTTGTGGTGCCTTTCAAATGCCTACCAAGGTAGTGTAAAAACTACCAAGAGAACTCCTGCCTGGCACCTTCCCCGGTGGAGTTGTGCATGGGGTGTGTTTGGAACATTTTGTCACCGGCCGAGTCCAAAATTCAGCGGTTCCCCATCTCAGCCCAGAAAGCAGGTAGAACAACTTTTGTGGTGCCTTTCAGGTGCCTACCAAGGTAGTGTAAAAACTACCAGGAGAACTCCTGTCTGGCACCTTCCCCGGTGGAGTTGTGCAGGGGGTGTGTTTGGAACATTTTGTCACCGGCCGACTCCAAAATTCAGCGGTTCCCCATCTCAGCCCAGAAAGCAGGTAGAACAACTTTTGTGGTGCCTTTCCGGTGCCTACCAAGGTAGTGTAAAAACTACCAGGAGAACTCCTGTCTGGCACCTTCCCCGGTGGAGTTGTGCATGGGGTGTGTTTGGAACATTTTGTCACCGGCCGAGTCCAAAATTCAGCGATTCCCCATCTCAGCCCAGAAAGCAGATAGAACAACTTTTGTGGTGTCTTTCAGATGCCTACCGGAGCAATGTAAAAACTACCAGGAGAACTCCCGTCTGGCACCTTCCCCGGTGGAGTTGTGCAGGGGGTGTGTTAGGAACATTTTGTCACCAGCCGAGTCCAAAATTCAGCGTTTCCCCATCTCAGCCCAGAAAGCAGGTAGAACAACTTTTGTGGTGTCTTTCAGATGCCTACCAAGGTAGTGTAAAAACTACTAAGAGAACTCCTGTCTGGCACCTTCCCCGGTGGAGTTGTGCATGGGGTGTGTTTGGAACATTTTGTCACCGGCCGAGTCCAAAATTCAGCGGTTCCCCATCTCAGCCCAGAAAGCAGGTAGAACAACTTTTGTGGTGTCTTTCAGATGCCTACCAAGGTAGTGTAAAAACTCTCAAGAGAACTCTTGTCTGGCACCTTCCCCGGTGGAGTTGTGCATGGGGTGTCTTTGGAACATTTTGTCACCCGCCGACTCCAAAATTCAGCGGTTCCCCATCTCAGCCCAGAAAGCAGGTAGAACAACTTTTGTGGTGTCTTTCAGATGCCTACCAAGGTAGTGTAAAAACTACCAAGAGAACTCCTGCCTGGCACCTTCCCCGGTGGAGTTGTGCAGGGGGTGTGTTTGGAACATTTTGTCACCGGCCGACTCCAAAATTCAGCGGTTCCCAATCTCAGCCCAGAAAGCAGGTAGAACAACTTTTGTGGTGTCTTTCAGATGCCTACCGGAGCAATGTAAAAACTACCAGGAGAACTCCTGTCTGGCACCTTCCCCGGTGGAGTTGTGCATGGGGTGTGTTCGGAACATTTTGTCACCAGCCGAGTCCAAAAATTCAGCGGTTCCCCATCTCAGCCCAGAAAGCAGGTAGAACAACTTTTGTGGTGCCTTTCAGCTGCCTACCAAGGTAGTGTAAAAACTACCAAGAGAACTCCTGCCTGGCACCTTCCCCGGTGGAGTTGTGCATGGGGTGTCTTTGGAACATTTTGTCACCGGCCGAGTCCAAAATTCAGCGATTCCCCATCTCAGCCCAGAAAGCAGGTAGAACAACTTTTGTGGTGTCCTTTTGATGCCTACCGGAGCAATGTAAAAACTACCAACAGAGCTCGTCCCTGGCACCTTCGCTAGTGGAGTTGTGCATGGGGTGTGTTTGGAACATTTTGTCACCGGCCGACTCCAAAATTCAGCGGTTCCCCATCTCAGCCCAGAAAGCAGGTAGAACAACTTTTGTGGTGCCTTTTAGCTGCCTACCAAGGTAGTGTAAAAACTACTAAGAGAACTCCTGTCTGGCACCTTCCCCGGTGGAGTTGTGCATGGGGTGTGTTTGGAACATTTTGTCACCGGCCGAGTCCAAAATTCAGCGGTTCCCCATCTCAGCCCAGAAAGCAGGTAGAACAACTTTTGTGGTGCCTTTCACGTGCCTACCAAGGTAGTGTAAAAACTACCAGGAGAACTCCTGTCTGGCACCTTCCCCGGTGGAGTTGTGCATGGGGTGTCTTTGGAACATTTTGTCACTGGCCGAGTCCAAAATTCAGCGGTTCCCCATCTCAGCCCAGAAAGCAGGTAGAACAACTTTTGTGGTGTCTTTCAGATGCCTACCGGAGCAATGTAAAAACTACCAGGAGAACTCCTGTCTGGCACCTTCCCCGGTGGAGTTGTGCAGGGGGTGTGTTTGGAACATTTTGTCACCAGCCGACTCCAAAATTCAGCTGTTCCCCATCTCAGCCCAGAAAGCAGGTAGAACAACTTTTGTGGTGTCTTTCAGATGCCTACCGGAGCAATGTAAAAACTACCAGGAGAACTCCTGCCTGGCACCTTCCCCGGTGGAGTTGTGCAGGGGGTGTGTTTGGAACATTTTGTCACCAGCCGAGTCCAAAATTCAGCGGTTCCCCATCTCAGCCCAGAAAGCAGGTAGAACAACTTTTGTGGTGTCTTTCAGATGCCTACCAGAGCAATGTAAAAACTACCAGGAGAACTCCTGCCTGGCACCTTCCCCGGTGGAGTTGTGCAGGGGGTGTGTTTGGAACATTTTGTCACCAGCCGACTCCAAAATTCAGCTGTTCCCCATCTCAGCCCAGAAAGCAGGTAGAACAACTTTTGTGGTGTCTTTCAGATGCCTACCGGAGCAATGTAAAAACTACCAGGAGAACTCCTGCCTGGCACCTTCCCCGGTGGAGTTGTGCAGGGGGTGTGTTTGGAACATTTTGTCACTGGCCGAGTCCAAAATTCAGCGGTTCCCCATCTCAGCCCAGAAAGCAGGTAGAACAACTTTTGTGGTGTCTTTCAGATGCCTACCAGAGCAATGTAAAAACTACCAGGAGAACTCCTGCCTGGCACCTTCGCTAGTGGAGTTGTGCATGGGGTGTGTTTGGAACATTTTGTCACCAGCCGACTCCAAAATTCAGCTGTTCCCCATCTCAGCCCAGAAAGCAGGTAGAACAACTTTTGTGGTGTCTTTCAGATGCCTACCGGAGCAATGTAAAAACTACCAGGAGAACTCCTGCCTGGCACCTTCCCCGGTGGAGTTGTGCAGGGGGTGTGTTTGGAACATTTTGTCACCAGCCGAGTCCAAAATTCAGCGGTTCCCCATCTCAGCCCAGAAAGCAGGTAGAACAACTTTTGTGGTGCCTTTCAAATGCCTTCCAAGGTAGTGTAAAAACTACCAAGAGAACTCCTGTCTGGCACCTTCCCCGGTGGAGTTGTGCAGGGGGTGTGTTTGGAACATTTTGTCACCGGCCGACTCCAAAATTCAGCGGTTCCCCATCTCAGCCCAGAAAGCAGGTAGAACAACTTTTGTGGTGTCTTTCAGATGCCTACCGGAGCAATGTAAAAACTACCAGGAGAACTCCCGTCTGGCACCTTCCCCGGTGGAGTTGTGCAGGGGGTGTCTTCGGAACATTTTGTCACCAGCCGACTCCAAAATTCAGCGGTTCCCCATCTCAGCCCAGAAAGCAGGTAGAACAACTTTTGTGGTGCCTTTCACGTGCCTACCAAGGTAGTGTAAAAACTACCAGGAGAACTCCTGTCTGGCACCTTCCCCGGTGGAGTTGTGCAGGGGGTGTGTTTGGAACATTTTGTCACCAGCCGACTCCAAAATTCAGCGGTTCCCCATCTCAGCCCAGAAAGCAGGTAGAACAACTTTTGTGGTGTCTTTTAGATGCCTACCAAGGTAGTGTAAAAACTACTAAGAGAACTCCTGTCTGGCACCTTCCCCGGTGGAGTTGTGCAGGGGGTGTGTTTGGAACATTTTGTCACCGGCCGACTCCAAAATTCAGCGGTTCCCCATCTCAGCCCAGAAAGCAGGTAGAACAACTTTTGTGGTGTCTTTCAGCTGCCTACCGGAGCAATGTAAAAACTACCAGGAGAACTCCTGTCTGGCACCTTCCCCGGTGGAGTTGTGCATGGGGTGTGTTCGGAACATTTTGTCACCAGCCGAGTCCAAAAATTCAGCGGTTCCCCATCTCAGCCCAGAAAGCAGGTAGAACAACTTTTGTGGTGCCTTTCAGCTGCCTACCAAGGTAGTGTAAAAACTACCAAGAGAACTCCTGCCTGGCACCTTCCCCGGTGGAGTTGTGCATGGGGTGTCTTTGGAACATTTTTTCACCGGGCGACTCCAAAATTCAGCGGTTCCCCATCTCAGCCCAGAAAGCAGGTAGAACAACTTTTGTGGTGCCTTTCAGGTGCCTACCAAGGTAGTGTAAAAACTACTAAGAGAACTCCTGTCTGGCACCTTCCCCGGTGGAGTTGTGCATGGGGTGTCTTTGGAACATTTTGTCACTGGCCGAGTCCAAAATTCAGCGGTTCCCCATCTCAGCCCAGAAAGCAGGTAGAACAACTTTTGTGGTGTCTTTCAGATGCCTGCCGGAGCAATGTAAAAACTACCAGGAGAACTCCTGCCTGGCACCTTCCCCGGTGGAGTTGTGCAGGGGGTGTGTTTGGAACATTTTGTCACCGGCCGACTCCAAAATTCAGCGGTTCCCCATCTCAGCCCAGAAAGCAGGTAGAACAACTTTTGTGGTGCCTTTCAGGTGCCTACCAAGGTAGTGTAAAAACTACCAGGAGAACTCCTGTCTGGCACCTTCCCCGGTGGAGTTGTGCATGGGGTGTGTTTGGAACATTTTGACACCGGCCGAGTCCAAAATTCAGCGATTCCCCATCTCAGCCCAGAAAGCAGATAGAACAACTTTTGTGGTGTCTTTCAGATGCCTACCGGAGCAATGTAAAAACTACCAGGAGAACTCCCGTCTGGCACCTTCCCCGGTGGAGTTGTGTAGGGGGTGTGTTTGGAACATTTTGTCACCGGCCGAGTCCAAAATTCAGCGGTTCCCCATCTCAGCCCAGAAAGCAGGTAGAACAACTTTTGTGGTGTCTTTCAGATGCCTACCAAGGTAGTGTAAAAACTCTCAAGAGAACTCTTGTCTGGCACCTTCCCCGGTGGAGTTGTGCATGGGGTGTCTTTGGAACATTTTGTCACCCGCCGACTCCAAAATTCAGCGGTTCCCCATCTCAGCCCAGAAAGCAGGTAGAACAACTTTTGTGGTGTCTTTCAGATGCCTACCAAGGTAGTGTAAAAACTACCAAGAGAACTCCTGCCTGGCACCTTCCCCGGTGGAGTTGTGCAGGGGGTGTGTTTGGAACATTTTGTCACCGGCCGACTCCAAAATTCAGCGGTTCCCAATCTCAGCCCAGAAAGCAGGTAGAACAACTTTTGTGGTGTCTTTCAGCTGCCTACCGGAGCAATGTAAAAACTACCAGGAGAACTCCTGTCTGGCACCTTCCCCGGTGGAGTTGTGCATGGGGTGTGTTCGGAACATTTTGTCACCAGCCGAGTCCAAAAATTCAGCGGTTCCCCATCTCAGCCCAGAAAGCAGGTAGAACAACTTTTGTGGTGCCTTTCAGCTGCCTACCAAGGTAGTGTAAAAACTACCAAGAGAACTCCTGCCTGGCACCTTCCCCGGTGGAGTTGTGCATGGGGTGTCTTTGGAACATTTTGTCACCGGCCGAGTCCAAAATTCAGCGATTCCCCATCTCAGCCCAGAAAGCAGGTAGAACAACTTTTGTGGTGCCTTTTAGCTGCCTACCAAGGTAGTGTAAAAACTACTAAGAGAACTCCTGTCTGGCACCTTCCCCGGTGGAGTTGTGCATGGGGTGTGTTTGGAACATTTTGTCACCGGCCGAGTCCAAAATTCAGCGGTTCCCCATCTCAGCCCAGAAAGCAGGTAGAACAACTTTTGTGGTGCCTTTCACGTGCCTACCAAGGTAGTGTAAAAACTACCAGGAGAACTCCTGTCTGGCACCTTCCCCGGTGGAGTTGTGCAGGGGGTGTGTTTGGAACATTTTGTCACCAGCCGAGTCCAAAATTCAGCGGTTCCCCATCTCAGCCCAGAAAGCAGGTAGAACAACTTTTGTGGTGTCTTTCAGATGCCTACCGGAGCAATGTAAAAACTACCAGGAGAACTCCTGTCTGGCACCTTCCCCGGTGGAGTTGTGCAGGGGGTGTGTTTGGAACATTTTGTCACCAGCCGAGTCCAAAATTCAGCGGTTCCCCATCTCAGCCCAGAAAGCAGGTAGAACAACTTTTGTGGTGTCTTTTAGATGCCTACCAAGGTAGTGTAAAAACTACCAAGAGAACTCCTGTCTGGCACCTTCCCCGGTGGAGTTGTGCATGGGGTGTGTTTGGAACATTTTGTCACCGGCCGACTCCAAAATTCAGCGGTTCCCCATCTCAGCCCAGAAAGCAGGTAGAACAACTTTTGTGGTGTCTTTCAGCTGCCTACCGGAGCAATGTAAAAACTACAAGGAGAACTCCTGTCTGGCACCTTCCCCGGTGGAGTTGTGCATGGGGTGTGTTCGGAACATTTTGTCACCAGCCGAGTCCAAAAATTCAGCGGTTCCCCATCGCAGCCCAGAAAGCAGGTAGAACAACTTTTGTGGTGCCTTTCAGCTGCCTACCAAGGTAGTGTAAAAACTACCAAGAGAACTCCTGCCTGGCACCTTCCCCGGTGGAGTTGTGCATGGGGTGTCTTTGGAACATTTTTTCACCGGGCGAGTCCAAAATTCAGCGGTTCCCCATCTCAGCCCAGAAAGCAGGTAGAACAACTTTTGTGGTGCCTTTTAGCTGCCTACCAAGGTAGTGTAAAAACTATTAAGAGAACTCCTGTCTGGCACCTTCCCCGGTGGAGTTGTGCATGGGGTGTCTTTGGAACATTTTGTCACTGGCCGAGTCCAAAATTCAGCGGTTCCCCATCTCAGCCCAGAAAGCAGGTAGAACAACTTTTGTGGTGTCTTTCAGATGCCTACCGGAGCAATGTAAAAACTACCAGGAGAACTCCTGTCTGGCACCTTCCCCGGTGGAGTTGTGCAGGGGGTGTGTTTGGAACATTTTGTCACCAGCCGACTCCAAAATTCAGCGGTTCCCCATCTCAGCCCAGAAAGCAGGTAGAACAACTTTTGTGGTGCCTTTCAAATGCCTACCAAGGTAGTGTAAAAACTACCAAGAGAACTCCTGATTGGCACCTTCCCCGGTGGAGTTGTGCATGGGGTGTCTTTGGAACATTTTGTCACCGGCCGAGTCCAAAATTCAGCGGTTCCCCATCTCAGCCCAGAAAGCAGGTAGAACAACTTTTGTGGTGCCTTTCAGGTGCCTACCAAGGTAGTGTAAAAACTACCAGGAGAACTCCTGTCTGGCACCTTCCCCGGTGGAGTTGTGCAGGGGGTGTGTTTGGAACATTTTGTCACCGGCCGACTCCAAAATTCAGCGGTTCCCCATCTCAGCCCAGAAAGCAGGTAGAACAACTTTTGTGGTGCCTTTCAGCTGCCTACCAAGGTAGTGTAAAAACTACCAGGAGAACTCCTGTCTGGCACCTTCCCCGGTGGAGTTGTGCATGGGGTGTGTTTGGAACATTTTGTCACCGGCCGAGTCCAAAATTCAGCGATTCCCCATCTCAGCCCAGAAAGCAGATAGAACAACTTTTGTGGTGTCTTTCAGATGCCTACCGGAGCAATGTAAAAACTACCAGGAGAACTCCCGTCTGGCACCTTCCCCGGTGGAGTTGTGCATGGGGTGTGTTAGGAACATTTTGTCACCAGCCGAGTCCAAAATTCAGCGTTTCCCCATCTCAGCCCAGAAAGCAGGTAGAACAACTTTTGTGGTGTCTTTCAGATGCCTACCAAGGTAGTGTAAAAACTACTAAGAGAACTCCTGTCTGGCACCTTCCCCGGTGGAGTTGTGCATGGGGTGTGTTTGGAACATTTTGTCACCGGCCGAGTCCAAAATTCAGCGGTTCCCCATCTCAGCCCAGAAAGCAGGTAGAACAACTTTTGTGGTGTCTTTCAGATGCCTACCAAGGTAGTGTAAAAACTCTCAAGAGAACTCTTGTCTGGCACCTTCCCCGGTGGAGTTGTGCATGGGGTGTCTTTGGAACATTTTGTCACCCGCCGACTCCAAAATTCAGCGGTTCCCCATCTCAGCCCAGAAAGCAGGTAGAACAACTTTTGTGGTGTCTTTCAGCTGCCTACCAAGGTAGTGTAAAAACTACCAAGAGAACTCCTGCCTGGCACCTTCCCCGGTGGAGTTGTGCAGGGGGTGTGTTTGGAACATTTTGTCACCGGCCGACTCCAAAATTCAGCGGTTCCCAATCTCAGCCCAGAAAGCAGGTAGAACAACTTTTGTGGTGTCTTTCAGCTGCCTACCGGAGCAATGTAAAAACTACCAGGAGAACTCCTGCCTGGCACCTTCCCCGGTGGAGTTGTGCATGGGGTGTGTTCGGAACATTTTGTCACCAGCCGAGTCCAAAAATTCAGCGGTTCCCCATCTCAGCCCAGAAAGCAGGTAGAACAACTTTTGTGGTGCCTTTCAGCTGCCTACCAAGGTAGTGTAAAAACTACCAAGAGAACTCCTGCCTGGCACCTTCCCCGGTGGAGTTGTGCATGGGGTGTCTTTGGAACATTTTGTCACCGGGCGACTCCAAAATTCAGCGGTTCCCCATCTCAGCCCAGAAAGCAGGTAGAACAACTTTTGTGGTGCCTTTCAGCTGCCTACCAAGGTAGTGTAAAAACTACTAAGAGAACTCCTGTCTGGCACCTTCCCCGGTGGAGTTGTGCATGGGGTGTCTTTGGAACATTTTGTCACTGGCCGAGTCCAAAATTCAGCGGTTCCCCATCTCAGCCCAGAAAGCAGGTAGAACAACTTTTGTGGTGTCTTTCAGATGCCTACCGGAGCAATGTAAAAACTACCAGGAGAACTCCTGTCTGGCACCTTCCCCGGTGGAGTTGTGCAGGGGGTGTGTTTGGAACATTTTGTCACCAGCCGACTCCAAAATTCAGCGGTTCCCCATCTCAGCCCAGAAAGCAGGTAGAACAACTTTTGTGGTGCCTTTCAAATGCCTACCAAGGTAGTGTAAAAACTACCAAGAGAACTCCTGCCTGGCACCTTCCCCGGTGGAGTTGTGCATGGGGTGTCTTTGGAACATTTTGTCACCGGCCGAGTCCAAAATTCAGCGGTTCCCCATCTCAGCCCAGAAAGCAGGTAGAACAACTTTTGTGGTGTCCTTTTGATGCCTACCGGAGCAATGTAAAAACTACCAACAGAGCTCGTCCCTGGCACCTTCGCTAGTGGAGTTGTGCATGGGGTGTGTTTGGAACATTTTGTCACCGGCCGAGTCCAAAATTCAGCGGTTCCCCATCTCAGCCCAGAAAGCAGGTAGAACAACTTTTGTGGTGCCTTTTAGCTGCCTACCAAGGTAGTGTAAAAACTATTAAGAGAACTCCTGTCTGGCACCTTCCCCGGTGGAGTTGTGCATGGGGTGTGTTTGGAACATTTTGTCACCGGCCGAGTCCAAAATTCAGCGGTTCCCCATCTCAGCCCAGAAAGCAGGTAGAACAACTTTTGTGGTGTCTTTCAGCTGCCTACCGGAGCAATGTAAAAACTACAGGAGAACTCCTGTCTGGCACCTTCCCCGGTGGAGTTGTGCATGGGCTGTGTTCGGAATATTTTGTCACCAGCCGAGTCCAAAAATTCAGCGGTTCCCCATCTCAGCCCAGAAAGCAGGTAGAACAACTTTTGTGGTGCCTTTCAAATGCCTACCAAGGTAGTGTAAAAACTACCAAGAGAACTCCTGCCTGGCACCTTCCCCGGTGGAGTTGTGCATGGGGTGTCTTTGGAACATTTTGTCACCGGCCGAGTCCAAAATTCAGCGGTTCCCCATCTCAGCCCAGAAAGCAGGTAGAACAACTTTTGTGGTGCCTTTCAGGTGCCTACCAAGGTAGTGTAAAAACTACCAGGAGAACTCCTGTCTGGCACCTTCCCCGGTGGAGTTGTGCATGGGGTGTGTTTGGAACATTTTGTCACCGGCCGACTCCAAAATTCAGCGGTTCCCCATCTCAGCCCAGAAAGCAGGTAGAACAACTTTTGTGGTGCCTTTCAGCTGCCTACCAAGGTAGTGTAAAAACTACTAAGAGAACTCCTTTCTGGCACCTTCCCCGGTGGAGTTGTGCAGGGGGTGTGTTTGGAACATTTTGTCACCGGCCGAGTCCAAAATTCAGCGGTTCCCCATCTCAGCCCAGAAAGCAGGTAGAACAACTTTTGTGGTGTCTTTCAGATGCCTACCGGAGCAATGTAAAAACTACCAGGAGAACTCCTGCCTGGCACCTTCCCCGGTGGAGTTGTGCATGGGGTGTCTTTGGAACATTTTGTCACCGGCCGAGTCCAAAATTCAGCGATTCCCCATCTCAGCCCAGAAAGCAGGTAGAACAACTTTTGTGGTGCCTTTCAGGTGCCTACCAAGGTAGTGTAAAAACTACCAGGAGAACTCCTGTCTGGCACCTTCCCCGGTGGAGTTGTGCAGGGGGTGTTTTTGGAACATTTTGTCACCGGCCGACTCCAAAATTCAGCGGTTCCCCATCTCAGCCCAGAAAGCAGGTAGAACATCTTTTGTGGTGTCTTTTAGATGCCTACCGGAGCAATGTAAAAACTACCAGGAGAACTCCTGTCTGGCACCTTCCCCGGTATAGTTGTGCAGGGGGTGTCTTTGGAACATTTTGTCACCGGCCGACTCCAAAATTCAGCTGTTCCCCATCTCAGCCCAGAAAGCAGGTAGAACAACTTTTGTGGTGCCTTTCAGGTGCCTACCAAGGTCGTGTAAAAACTACCAGGAGAACTCCTGTCTGGCACCTTCCCCGGTGGAGTTGTGCATGGGGTGTCTTTGGAACATTTTGTCACCGGGCGACTCCAAAATTCAGCGGTTCCCCATCTCAGCCCAGAAAGCAGGTAGAACAACTTTTGTGGTGTCTTTCAGATGCCTACCAAGGTAGTGTAAAAACTACTAAGAGAACTCCTGTCTGGCACCTTCCCCGGTGGAGTTGTGCATGGGGTGTCTTTGGAACATTTTGTCACTGGCCGAGTCCAAAATTCAGCGGTTCCCCATCTCAGCCCAGAAAGCAGGTAGAACAACTTTTGTGGTGTCTTTCAGATGCCTACCGGAGCAATGTAAAAACTACCAGGAGAACTCCCGTCTGGCACCTTCCCCGGTGGAGTTGTGCAGGGGGTGTGTTTGGAACATTTTGTCACCAGCCGAGTCCAAAATTCAGCGGTTCCCCATCTCAGCCCAGAAAGCAGGTAGAACAACTTTTGTGGTGCCTTTCAAATGCCTTCCAAGGTAGTGTAAAAACTACCAAGAGAACTCCTGCCTGGCACCTTCCCCGGTGGAGTTGTGCATGGGGTGTCTTCGGAACATTTTGTCACCGGCCGAGTCCAAAATTCAGCGATTCCCCATCTCAGCCCAGAAAGCAGGTAGAACAACTTTTGTGGTGTCCTTTTGATGCCTACCGGAGCAATGTAAAAACTACCAACAGAGCTCGTCCCTGGCACCTTCGCTAGTGGAGTTGTGCATGGGGTGTGTTTGGAACATTTTGTCACCGGCCGAGTCCAAAATTCAGCGGTTCCCCATCTCAGCCCAGAAAGCAGGTAGAACAACTTTTGTGGTGCCTTTTAGCTGCCTACCAAGGTAGTGTAAAAACTATTAAGAGAACTCCTGTCTGGCACCTTCCCCGGTGGAGTTGTGCATGGGGTGTGTTTGGAACATTTTGTCACCGGCCGAGTCCAAAATTCAGCGTTTCCCCATCTCAGCCCAGAAAGCAGGTAGAACAACTTTTGTGGTGTCTTTCAGCTGCCTACCGGAGCAATGTAAAAACTACAGGAGAACTCCTGTCTGGCACCTTCCCCGGTGGAGTTGTGCATGGGGTGTGTTCGGAATATTTTGTCACCAGCCGAGTCCAAAAATTCAGCGGTTCCCCATCTCAGCCCAGAAAGCAGGTAGAACAACTTTTGTGGTGCCTTTCAAATGCCTACCAAGGTAGTGTAAAAACTACCAAGAGAACTCCTGCCTGGCACCTTCCCCGGTGGAGTTGTGCATGGGGTGTGTTTGGAACATTTTGTCACCGGCCGAGTCCAAAATTCAGCGGTTCCCCATCTCAGCCCAGAAAGCAGGTAGAACAACTTTTGTGGTGCCTTTCAGGTGCCTACCAAGGTAGTGTAAAAACTACCAGGAGAACTCCTGTCTGGCACCTTCCCCGGTGGAGTTGTGCATGGGGTGTGTTTGGAACATTTTGTCACCGGCCGACTCCAAAATTCAGCGGTTCCCCATCTCAGCCCAGAAAGCAGGTAGAACAACTTTTGTGGTGCCTTTCAGCTGCCTACCAAGGTAGTGTAAAAACTACTAAGAGAACTCCTGTCTGGCACCTTCCCCGGTGGAGTTGTGCATGGGGTGTGTTTGGAACATTTTGTCACCGGCCGAGTCCAAAATTCAGCGGTTCCCCATCTCAGCCCAGAAAGCAGGTAGAACAACTTTTGTGGTGTCTTTCAGATGCCTACCGGAGCAATGTAAAAACTACCAGGAGAACTCCTGCCTGGCACCTTCCCCGGTGGAGCTGTGCATGGGGTGTGTTTGGAACATTTTGTCACTGGCCGAGTCCAAAATTCAGCGGTTCCTCATCTCAGCCCAGAAAGCAGGTAGAACAACTTTTGTGGTGCCTTTCAGGTGCCTACCAAGGTAGTGTAAAAACTACCAGGAGAACTCCTGTCTGGCACCTTCCCCGGTGGAGTTGTGCATGGGGTGTGTTTGGAACATTTTGTCACCGGCCGAGTCCAAAATTCAGCCGTTCCCCATCTCAGCCCAGAAAGCAGGTAGAACATCTTTTGTGGTGTCTTTTAGATGCCTACCGGAGCAATGTAAAAACTACCAGAAGAACTCCTGTCTGGCACCTTCCCCGGTATAGTTGTGCAGGGGGTGTCTTTGGAACATTTTGTCACCGGCCGACTCCAAAATTCAGCTGTTCCCCATCTCAGCCCAGAAAGCAGGTAGAACAACTTTTGTGGTGTCTTTTAGATGCCTACCAAGGTAGTGTAAAAACTATCAAGAGAACGCTTGTCTGGCACCTTCCCCGGTGGAGTTTTGCAGGGGGTGTGTTTGGAACATTTTGTCACCGGCCGAGTCCAAAATTCAGCGATTCCCCATCTCAGCCCAGAAAGCAGGTAGAACAACTTTTGTGGTGTCTTTCAGATGCCTACCGGAGCAATGTAAAAACTACCAGGAGAACTCCTGTCTGGCACCTTCCCCGGTGGAGTTGTGCAGGGGGTGTGTTTGGAACATTTTGTCTCTGGCCGAGTCCAAAATTCAGCGGTTCCCCATCTCAGCCCAGAAAGCAGGTAGAACAACTTTTGTGGTGCCTTTCAAATGCCTACCAAGGTAGTGTAAAAACTACCAAGAGAACTCCTGCCTGGCACCTTCCCCGGTGGAGTTGTGCATGGGGTGTGTTTGGAACATTTTGTCACCGGCCGAGTCCAAAATTCAGCGGTTCCCCATCTCAGCCCAGAAAGCAGGTAGAACAACTTTTGTGGTGCCTTTCAGGTGCCTACCAAGGTAGTGTAAAAACTACCAGGAGAACTCCTGTCTGGCACCTTCGCTAGTGGAGTTGTGCATGGGGTGTCTTTGGAACATTTTGTCACCGGGCGACTCCAAAATTCAGCGGTTCCCCATCTCAGCCCAGAAAGCAGGTAGAACAACTTTTGTGGTGTCTTTTAGATGCCTACCAAGGTAGTGTAAAAACTACCAAGAGAACTCCTGTCTGGCACCTTCCCCGGTGGAGTTGTGCATGGGGTGTCTTTGGAACATTTTTTCACCGGCCGAGTCCAAAATTCAGCGATTCCCCATCTCAGCCCAGAAAGCAGGTAGAACAACTTTTGTGGTGTCTTTCAGATGCCTACCGGAGCAATGTAAAAACTACCAGGAGAACTCCCGTCTGGCACCTTCCCCGGTGGAGTTGTGCAGGGGGTGTCTTTGGAACATTTTGTCACCGGCCGAGTCCAAAATTCAGCGATTCCCCATCTCAGCCCAGAAAGCAGGTAGAACAACTTTTGTGGTGCCTTTCAGGTGCCTACCAAGGTAGTGTAAAAACTACCAAGAGAACTCCTGCCTGGCACCTTCCCCGGTGGAGTTGTGCATGGGGTGTGTTTGGAACATTTTGTCACCGGCCGAGTCCAAAATTCAGCGGTTCCCCATCTCAGCCCAGAAAGCAGGTAGAACATCTTTTGTGGTGTCTTTTAGATGCCTACCGGAGCAATGTAAAAACTACCAGAAGAACTCCTGTCTGGCACCTTCCCCGGTATAGTTGTGCAGGGGGTGTCTTTGGAACATTTTGTCACCGGCCGACTCCAAAATTCAGCTGTTCCCCATCTCAGCCCAGAAAGCAGGTAGAACAACTTTTGTGGTGTCTTTTAGATGCCTACCAAGGTAGTGTAAAAACTATCAAGAGAACGCTTGTCTGGCACCTTCCCCGGTGGAGTTTTGCAGGGGGTGTGTTTGGAACATTTTGTCACCGGCCGAGTCCAAAATTCAGCGATTCCCCATCTCAGCCCAGAAAGCAGGTAGAACAACTTTTGTGGTGTCTTTCAGATGCCTACCGGAGCAATGTAAAAACTACCAGAAGAACTCCTGTCTGGCACCTTCCCCGGTGGAGTTGTGCAGGGGGTGTGTTTGGAACATTTTGTCTCTGGCCGAGTCCAAAATTCAGCGGTTCCCCATCTCAGCCCAGAAAGCAGGTAGAACAACTTTTGTGGTGCCTTTCAAATGCCTACCAAGGTAGTGTAAAAACTACCAAGAGAACTCCTGCCTGGCACCTTCCCCGGTGGAGTTGTGCATGGGGTGTGTTTGGAACATTTTGTCACCGGCCGAGTCCAAAATTCAGCGGTTCCCCATCTCAGCCCAGAAAGCAGGTAGAACAACTTTTGTGGTGCCTTTCAGGTGCCTACCAAGGTAGTGTAAAAACTACCAGGAGAACTCCTGTCTGGCACCTTCGCTAGTGGAGTTGTGCATGGGGTGTCTTTGGAACATTTTGTCACCGGGCGACTCCAAAATTCAGCGGTTCCCCATCTCAGCCCAGAAAGCAGGTAGAACAACTTTTGTGGTGTCTTTTAGATGCCTACCAAGGTAGTGTAAAAACTACTAAGAGAACTCCTGTCTGGCACCTTCCCCGGTGGAGTTGTGCATGGGGTGTCTTTGGAACATTTTTTCACCGGCCGAGTCCAAAATTCAGCGATTCCCCATCTCAGCCCAGAAAGCAGATAGAACAACTTTTGTGGTGTCTTTCAGATGCCTACCGGAGCAATGTAAAAACTACCAGGAGAACTCCCGTCTGGCACCTTCCCCGGTGGAGTTGTGCATGGGGTGTGTTTGGAACATTTTGTCACCAGCCGAGTCCAAAATTCAGCGGTTCCCCATCTCAGCCCAGAAAGCAGGTAGAACAACTTTTTTGGTGTCTTTCAGATGCCTACCAAGGTAGTGTAAAAACTACTAAGAGAACTCCTGTCTGGCACCTTCCCCGGTGGAGTTGTGCATGGGGTGTCTTTGGAACATTTTGTCACTGGCCGAGTCCAAAATTCAGCGGTTCCCCATCTCAGCCCAGAAAGCAGGTAGAACAACTTTTGTGGTGTCTTTCAGATGCCTACCGGAGCAATGTAAAAACTACCAGGAGAACTCCCGTCTGGCACCTTCCCCGGTGGAGTTGTGCAGGGGGTGTGTTTGGAACATTTTGTCACCAGCCGAGTCCAAAATTCAGCGGTTCCCCATCTCAGCCCAGAAAGCAGGTAGAACAACTTTTGTGGTGCCTTTCAAATGCCTTCCAAGGTAGTGTAAAAACTACCAGGAGAACTCCTGCCTGGCACCTTCCCCGGTGGAGTTGTGCATGGGGTGTCTTTGGAACATTTTGTCACCGGCCGAGTCCAAAATTCAGCGATTCCCCATCTCAGCCCAGAAAGCAGGTAGAACAACTTTTGTGGTGTCCTTTTGATGCCTACCGGAGCAATGTAAAAACTACCAACAGAGCTCGTCCCTGGCACCTTCGCTAGTGGAGTTGTGCATGGGGTGTGTTTGGAACATTTTGTCACCGGCCGAGTCCAAAATTCAGCGGTTCCCCATCTCAGCCCAGAAAGCAGGTAGAACAACTTTTGTGGTGCCTTTTAGCTGCCTACCAAGGTAGTGTAAAAACTATTAAGAGAACTCCTGTCTGGCACCTTCCCCGGTGGAGTTGTGCATGGGGTGTGTTTGGAACATTTTGTCACCGGCCGAGTCCAAAATTCAGCGTTTCCCCATCTCAGCCCAGAAAGCAGGTAGAACAACTTTTGTGGTGTCTTTCAGCTGCCTACCGGAGCAATGTAAAAACTACAGGAGAACTCCTGTCTGGCACCTTCCCCGGTGGAGTTGTGCATGGGGTGTGTTCGGAATATTTTGTCACCAGCCGAGTCCAAAAATTCAGCGGTTCCCCATCTCAGCCCAGAAAGCAGGTAGAACAACTTTTGTGGTGCCTTTCAAATGCCTACCAAGGTAGTGTAAAAACTACCAAGAGAACTCCTGCCTGGCACCTTCCCCGGTGGAGTTGTGCATGGGGTGTGTTTGGAACATTTTGTCACCGGCCGAGTCCAAAATTCAGCGGTTCCCCATCTCAGCCCAGAAAGCAGGTAGAACAACTTTTGTGGTGCCTTTCAGGTGCCTACCAAGGTAGTGTAAAAACTACCAGGAGAACTCCTGTCTGGCACCTTCCCCGGTGGAGTTGTGCATGGGGTGTGTTTGGAACATTTTGTCACCGGCCGACTCCAAAATTCAGCGGTTCCCCATCTCAGCCCAGAAAGCAGGTAGAACAACTTTTGTGGTGCCTTTCAGCTGCCTACCAAGGTAGTGTAAAAACTACTAAGAGAACTCCTGTCTGGCACCTTCCCCGGTGGAGTTGTGCATGGGGTGTGTTTGGAACATTTTGTCACCGGCCGAGTCCAAAATTCAGCGGTTCCCCATCTCAGCCCAGAAAGCAGGTAGAACAACTTTTGTGGTGTCTTTCAGATGCCTACCGGAGCAATGTAAAAACTACCAGGAGAACTCCTGCCTGGCACCTTCCCCGGTGGAGCTGTGCATGGGGTGTGTTTGGAACATTTTGTCACTGGCCGAGTCCAAAATTCAGCGGTTCCTCATCTCAGCCCAGAAAGCAGGTAGAACAACTTTTGTGGTGCCTTTCAGGTGCCTACCAAGGTAGTGTAAAAACTACCAGGAGAACTCCTGTCTGGCACCTTCCCCGGTGGAGTTGTGCATGGGGTGTGTTTGGAACATTTTGTCACCGGCCGAGTCCAAAATTCAGCCGTTCCCCATCTCAGCCCAGAAAGCAGGTAGAACATCTTTTGTGGTGTCTTTTAGATGCCTACCGGAGCAATGTAAAAACTACCAGAAGAACTCCTGTCTGGCACCTTCCCCGGTATAGTTGTGCAGGGGGTGTCTTTGGAACATTTTGTCACCGGCCGACTCCAAAATTCAGCTGTTCCCCATCTCAGCCCAGAAAGCAGGTAGAACAACTTTTGTGGTGTCTTTTAGATGCCTACCAAGGTAGTGTAAAAACTATCAAGAGAACGCTTGTCTGGCACCTTCCCCGGTGGAGTTTTGCAGGGGGTGTGTTTGGAACATTTTGTCACCGGCCGAGTCCAAAATTCAGCGATTCCCCATCTCAGCCCAGAAAGCAGGTAGAACAACTTTTGTGGTGTCTTTCAGATGCCTACCGGAGCAATGTAAAAACTACCAGGAGAACTCCCGTCTGGCACCTTCCCCGGTGGAGTTGTGCAGGGGGTGTGTTTGGAACATTTTGTCTCTGGCCGAGTCCAAAATTCAGCGGTTCCCCATCTCAGCCCAGAAAGCAGGTAGAACAACTTTTGTGGTGCCTTTCAAATGCCTACCAAGGTAGTGTAAAAACTACCAAGAGAACTCCTGCCTGGCACCTTCCCCGGTGGAGTTGTGCATGGGGTGTGTTTGGAACATTTTGTCACCGGCCGAGTCCAAAATTCAGCGGTTCCCCATCTCAGCCCAGAAAGCAGGTAGAACAACTTTTGTGGTGCCTTTCAGGTGCCTACCAAGGTAGTGTAAAAACTACCAGGAGAACTCCTGTCTGGCACCTTCGCTAGTGGAGTTGTGCATGGGGTGTCTTTGGAACATTTTGTCACCGGGCGACTCCAAAATTCAGCGGTTCCCCATCTCAGCCCAGAAAGCAGGTAGAACAACTTTTGTGGTGTCTTTTAGATGCCTACCAAGGTAGTGTAAAAACTACTAAGAGAACTCCTGTCTGGCACCTTCCCCGGTGGAGTTGTGCATGGGGTGTCTTTGGAACATTTTTTCACCGGCCGAGTCCAAAATTCAGCGATTCCCCATCTCAGCCCAGAAAGCAGATAGAACAACTTTTGTGGTGTCTTTCAGATGCCTACCGGAGCAATGTAAAAACTACCAGGAGAACTCCCGTCTGGCACCTTCCCCGGTGGAGTTGTGCAGGGGGTGTCTTTGGAACATTTTGTCACCGGCCGAGTCCAAAATTCAGCGATTCCCCATCTCAGCCCAGAAAGCAGGTAGAACAACTTTTGTGGTGCCTTTCAGGTGCCTACCAAGGTAGTGTAAAAACTACCAAGAGAACTCCTGCCTGGCACCTTCCCCGGTGGAGTTGTGCATGGGGTGTGTTTGGAACATTTTGTCACCGGCCGAGTCCAAAATTCAGCGGTTCCCCATCTCAGCCCAGAAAGCAGGTAGAACATCTTTTGTGGTGTCTTTTAGATGCCTACCGGAGCAATGTAAAAACTACCAGAAGAACTCCTGTCTGGCACCTTCCCCGGTATAGTTGTGCAGGGGGTGTCTTTGGAACATTTTGTCACCGGCCGACTCCAAAATTCAGCTGTTCCCCATCTCAGCCCAGAAAGCAGGTAGAACAACTTTTGTGGTGTCTTTTAGATGCCTACCAAGGTAGTGTAAAAACTATCAAGAGAACGCTTGTCTGGCACCTTCCCCGGTGGAGTTTTGCAGGGGGTGTGTTTGGAACATTTTGTCACCGGCCGAGTCCAAAATTCAGCGATTCCCCATCTCAGCCCAGAAAGCAGGTAGAACAACTTTTGTGGTGTCTTTCAGATGCCTACCGGAGCAATGTAAAAACTACCAGAAGAACTCCTGTCTGGCACCTTCCCCGGTGGAGTTGTGCAGGGGGTGTGTTTGGAACATTTTGTCTCTGGCCGAGTCCAAAATTCAGCGGTTCCCCATCTCAGCCCAGAAAGCAGGTAGAACAACTTTTGTGGTGCCTTTCAAATGCCTACCAAGGTAGTGTAAAAACTACCAAGAGAACTCCTGCCTGGCACCTTCCCCGGTGGAGTTGTGCATGGGGTGTGTTTGGAACATTTTGTCACCGGCCGAGTCCAAAATTCAGCGGTTCCCCATCTCAGCCCAGAAAGCAGGTAGAACAACTTTTGTGGTGCCTTTCAGGTGCCTACCAAGGTAGTGTAAAAACTACCAGGAGAACTCCTGTCTGGCACCTTCGCTAGTGGAGTTGTGCATGGGGTGTCTTTGGAACATTTTGTCACCGGGCGACTCCAAAATTCAGCGGTTCCCCATCTCAGCCCAGAAAGCAGGTAGAACAACTTTTGTGGTGTCTTTTAGATGCCTACCAAGGTAGTGTAAAAACTACTAAGAGAACTCCTGTCTGGCACCTTCCCCGGTGGAGTTGTGCATGGGGTGTCTTTGGAACATTTTTTCACCGGCCGAGTCCAAAATTCAGCGATTCCCCATCTCAGCCCAGAAAGCAGATAGAACAACTTTTGTGGTGTCTTTCAGATGCCTACCGGAGCAATGTAAAAACTACCAGGAGAACTCCCGTCTGGCACCTTCCCCGGTGGAGTTGTGCATGGGGTGTGTTTGGAACATTTTGTCACCAGCCGAGTCCAAAATTCAGCGGTTCCCCATCTCAGCCCAGAAAGCAGGTAGAACAACTTTTTTGGTGTCTTTCAGATGCCTACCAAGGTAGTGTAAAAACTACTAAGAGAACTCCTGTCTGGCACCTTCCCCGGTGGAGTTGTGCAGGGGGTGTGTTTGGAACATTTTGTCACCGGCCGAGTCCAAAATTCAGCGGTTCCCCATCTCAGCCCAGAAAGCAGGTAGAACAACTTTTGTGGTGTCTTTCAGATGCCTACCGGAGCAATGTAAAAACTACCAGGAGAACTCCTGCCTGGCACCTTCCCCGGTGGAGTTGTGCAGGGGGTGTCTTTGGAACATTTTGTCACCGGCCGAGTCCAAAATTCAGCGATTCCCCATCTCAGCCCAGAAAGCAGGTAGAACAACTTTTGTGGTGCCTTTCAGGTGCCTACCAAGGTAGTGTAAAAACTACCAGGAGAACTCCTGTCTGGCACCTTCCCCGGTGGAGTTGTGCATGGGGTGTCTTTGGAACATTTTGTCACCGGCCGAGTCCAAAATTCAGCCGTTCCCCATCTCAGCCCAGAAAGCAGGTAGAACATCTTTTGTGGTGTCTTTTAGATGCCTACCGGAGCAATGTAAAAACTACCAGAAGAACTCCTGTCTGGCACCTTCCCTGGTATAGTTGTGCAGGGGGTGTCTTTGGAACATTTTGTCACCGGCCGACTCCAAAATTCAGCGGTTCCCCATCTCAGCCCAGAAAGCAGGTAGAACAACTTTTGTGGTGTCTTTTAGATGCCTACCAAGGTAGTGTAAAAACTATCAAGAGAACGCTTGTCTGGCACCTTCCCCGGTGGAGTTGTGCAGGGGGTGTGTTTGGAACATTTTGTCACCGGCTGACTCCAAAATTCAGCGATTCCCCATCTCAGCCCAGAAAGCAGGTAGAACAACTTTTGTGGTGTCTTTCAGATGCCTACCGGAGCAATGTAAAAACTACCAGGAGAACTCCTGTCTGGCACCTTCCCCGGTGGAGTTGTGCAGGGGGTGTGTTTGGAACATTTTGTCACCGGCCGAGTCCAAAATTCAGCGGTTCCCCATCTCAGCCCAGAAAGCAGGTAGAACAACTTTTGTGGTGCCTTTCAGGTGCCTACCTAGGTAGTGTAAAAACTACCAGGAGAACTCCTGTCTGGCACCTTCGCTAGTGGAGTTGTGCATGGGGTGTGTTTGGAACATTTTGTCACCGGCCGAGTCCAAAATTCAGCGGTTCCCCATCTCAGCCCAGAAAGCAGGTAGAACAACTTTTTTGGTGTCTTTCAGATGCCTACCAAGGTAGTGTAAAAACTACTAAGAGAACTCCTGTCTGGCACCTTCCCCGGTGGAGTTGTGCATGGGGTGTCTTTGGAACATTTTGTCACCGGCCGAGTCCAAAATTCAGCGGTTCCCCATCTCAGCCCAGAAAGCAGGTAGAACAACTTTTGTGGTGCCTTTCAGATGCCTACCGGAGCAATGTAAAAACTACCAGGAGAACTCCCGTCTGGCACCTTCCCCGGTGGAGTTGTGCAGGGGGTGTGTTTGGAACATTTTGTCACCAGCCGAGTCCAAAATTCAGCGTTTCCCCATCTCAGCCCAGAAAGCAGGTAGAACAACTTTTGTGGTGTCTTTCAGATGCCTACCAAGGTAGTGTAAAAACTACTAAGAGAACTCCTGTCTGGCACCTTCCCCGGTGGAGTTGTGCATGGGGTGTCTTTGGAACATTTTGTCACTGGCCGAGTCCAAAATTCAGCGGTTCCCCATCTCAGCCCAGAAAGCAGGTAGAACAACTTTTGTGGTGTCTTTCAGATGCCTACCAAGGTCGTGTAAAAACTACCAGGAGAACTCCTGCCTGGCACCTTCCCCGGTGGAGTTGTGCATGGGGTGTCTTTGGAACATTTTGTCACCGGCCGAGTCCAAAATTCAGCGGTTCCCCATCTCAGCCCAGAAAGCAGGTAGAACAACTTTTGTGGTGCCTTTCAGCTGCCTACCAAGGTAGTGTAAAAACTACTAAGAGAACTCCTGTCTGGCACCTTCCCCGGTGGAGTTGTGCATGGGGTGTGTTTGGAACATTTTGTCACTGGCCGAGTCCAAAATTCAGCGGTTCCCCATCTCAGCCCAGAAAGCAGGTAGAACAACTTTTGTGGTGTCTTTCAGATGCCTACCGGAGCAATGTAAAAACTACCAGGAGAACTCCTGTCTGGCACCTTCCCCGGTGGAGTTGTGCAGGGGGTGTGTTTGGAACATTTTGTCACCAGCCGAGTCCAAAATTCAGCGGTTCCCCATCTCAGCCCAGAAAGCAGGTAGAACAACTTTTGTGGTGCCTTTCAAATGCCTACCAAGGTAGTGTAAAAACTACCAGGAGAACTCCTGTCTGGCACCTTCGCTAGTGGAGTTGTGCATGGGGTGTGTTTGGAACATTTTGTCACCGGCCGACTCCAAAATTCAGCGATTCCCCATCTCAGCCCAGAAAGCAGGTAGAACAACTTTTGTGGTGCCTTTCAGGTGCCTACCAAGGTAGTGTAAAAACTACCAGGAGAACTCCTGTCTGGCACCTTCCCCGGTGGAGTTGTGCATGGGGTGTCTTTGGAACATTTTGTCACCGGCCGAGTCCAAAATTCAGCCGTTCCCCATCTCAGCCCAGAAAGCAGGTAGAACATCTTTTGTGGTGTCTTTTAGATGCCTACCGGAGCAATGTAAAAACTACCAGAAGAACTCCTGTCTGGCACCTTCCCCGGTATAGTTGTGCAGGGGGTGTCTTTGGAACATTTTGTCACCGGCCGACTCCAAAATTCAGCTGTTCCCCATCTCAGCCCAGAAAGCAGGTAGAACAACTTTTGTGGTGTCTTTTAGATGCCTACCAAGGTAGTGTAAAAACTATCAAGAGAACGCTTGTCTGGCACCTTCCCCGGTGGAGTTTTGCAGGGGGTGTGTTTGGAACATTTTGTCACCGGCCGAGTCCAAAATTCAGCGATTCCCCATCTCAGCCCAGAAAGCAGGTAGAACAACTTTTGTGGTGTCTTTCAGATGCCTACCGGAGCAATGTAAAAACTACCAGGAGAATTCCTGTCTGGCACCTTCCCCGGTGGAGTTGTGCAGGGGGTGTGTTTGGAACATTTTGTCACCGGCCGAGTCCAAAATTCAGCGGTTCCCCATCTCAGCCCAGAAAGCAGGTAGAACAACTTTTGTGGTGCCTTTCAGATGCCTACCGGAGCAATGTAAAAACTACCAAGAGAACTCCTGCCTGGCACCTTCGCTAGTGGAGTTGTGCATGGGGTGTGTTTGGAACATTTTGTCACCGGCCGAGTCCAAAATTCAGCGGTTCCCCATCTCAGCCCAGAAAGCAGGTAGAACAACTTTTGTGGTGTCTTTTAGATGCCTACCAAGGTAGTGTAAAAACTACTAAGAGAACTCCTGTCTGGCACCTTCCCCGGTGGAGTTGTGCATAGGGTGTCTTTGGAACATTTTTTCACCGGCCGAGTCCAAAATTCAGCGATTCCCCATCTCAGCCCAGAAAGCAGATAGAACAACTTTTGTGGTGTCTTTCAGATGCCTACCGGAGCAATGTAAAAACTACCAGGAGAACTCCCGTCTGGCACCTTCCCCGGTGGAGTTGTGCATGGGGTGTGTTTGGAACATTTTGTCACCAGCCGAGTCCAAAATTCAGCGGTTCCCCATCTCAGCCCAGAAAGCAGGTAGAACAACTTTTTTGGTGTCTTTCAGATGCCTACCAAGGTAGTGTAAAAACTACTAAGAGAACTCCTGTCTGGCACCTTCCCCGGTGGAGTTGTGCATGGGGTGTCTTTGGAACATTTTGTCACCGGCCGAGTCCAAAATTCAGCCGTTCCCCATCTCAGCCCAGAAAGCAGGTAGAACATCTTTTGTGGTGTCTTTTAGATGCCTACCGGAGCAATGTAAAAACTACCAGAAGAACTCCTGTCTGGCACCTTCCCCGGTATAGTTGTGCAGGGGGTGTCTTTGGAACATTTTGTCACCGGCCGACTCCAAAATTCAGCTGTTCCCCATCTCAGCCCAGAAAGCAGGTAGAACAACTTTTGTGGTGTCTTTTAGATGCCTACCAAGGTAGTGTAAAAACTATCAAGAGAACGCTTGTCTGGCACCTTCCCCGGTGGAGTTTTGCAGGGGGTGTGTTTGGAACATTTTGTCACCGGCCGAGTCCAAAATTCAGCGATTCCCCATCTCAGCCCAGAAAGCAGGTAGAACAACTTTTGTGGTGTCTTTCAGATGCCTACCGGAGCAATGTAAAAACTACCAGGAGAATTCCTGTCTGGCACCTTCCCCGGTGGAGTTGTGCAGGGGGTGTGTTTGGAACATTTTGTCACCGGCCGAGTCCAAAATTCAGCGGTTCCCCATCTCAGCCCAGAAAGCAGGTAGAACAACTTTTGTGGTGCCTTTCAGATGCCTACCGGAGCAATGTAAAAACTACCAGGAGAACTCCTGCCTGGCACCTTCGCTAGTGGAGTTGTGCATGGGGTGTGTTTGGAACATTTTGTCACCGGCCGAGTCCAAAATTCAGCGGTTCCCCATCTCAGCCCAGAAAGCAGGTAGAACAACTTTTGTGGTGTCTTTTAGATGCCTACCAAGGTAGTGTAAAAACTACTAAGAGAACTCCTGTCTGGCACCTTCCCCGGTGGAGTTGTGCATAGGGTGTCTTTGGAACATTTTTTCACCGGCCGAGTCCAAAATTCAGCGATTCCCCATCTCAGCCCAGAAAGCAGATAGAACAACTTTTGTGGTGTCTTTCAGATGCCTACCGGAGCAATGTAAAAACTACCAGGAGAACTCCCGTCTGGCACCTTCCCCGGTGGAGTTGTGCATGGGGTGTGTTTGGAACATTTTGTCACCAGCCGAGTCCAAAATTCAGCGGTTCCCCATCTCAGCCCAGAAAGCAGGTAGAACAACTTTTTTGGTGTCTTTCAGATGCCTACCAAGGTAGTGTAAAAACTACTAAGAGAACTCCTGTCTGGCACCTTCCCCGGTGGAGTTGTGCAGGGGGTGTGTTTGGAACATTTTGTCACCGGCCGAGTCCAAAATTCAGCGGTTCCCCATCTCAGCCCAGAAAGCAGGTAGAACAACTTTTGTGGTGTCTTTCAGATGCCTACCGGAGCAATGTAAAAACTACCAGGAGAACTCCCGTCTGGCACCTTCCCCGGTGGAGTTGTGCAGGGGGTGTGTTTGGAACATTTTGTCACCAGCCGAGTCCAAAATTCAGCGGTTCCCCATCTCAGCCCAGAAAGCAGGTAGAACAACTTTTGTGGTGTCTTTCAGATGCCTACCAAGGTAGTGTAAAAACTACTAAGAGAACTCCTGTCTGGCACCTTCCCCGGTGGAGTTGTGCATGGGGTGTCTTTGGAACATTTTGTCACCGGCCGAGTCCAAAATTCAGCGGTTCCCCATCTCAGCCCAGAAAGCAGGTAGAACAACTTTTGTGGTGTCTTTCAGATGCCTACCAAGGTCGTGTAAAAACTACCAGGAGAACTCCTGCCTGGCACCTTCCCCGGTGGAGTTGTGCATGGGGTGTCTTTGGAACATTTTGTCACCAGCCGACTCCAAAATTCAGCGGTTCCCCATCTCAGCCCAGAAAGCAGGTAGAACAACTTTTGTGGTGCCTTTCAGCTGCCTACCAAGGTAGTGTAAAAACTACTAAGAGAACTCCTGTCTGGCACCTTCCCCGGTGGAGTTGTGCATGGGGTGTGTTTGGAACATTTTGTCACTGGCCGAGTCCAAAATTCAGCGGTTCCCCATCTCAGCCCAGAAAGCAGGTAGAACAACTTTTGTGGTGTCTTTCAGATGCCTACCGGAGCAATGTAAAAACTACCAGGAGAACTCCTGTCTGGCACCTTCCCCGGTGGAGTTGTGCAGGGGGTGTGTTTGGAACATTTTGTCACCAGCCGAGTCCAAAATTCAGCGGTTCCCCATCTCAGCCCAGAAAGCAGGTAGAACAACTTTTGTGGTGCCTTTCAGCTGCCTACCAAGGTAGTGTAAAAACTACCAGGAGAACTCCTGTCTGGCACCTTCGCTAGTGGAGTTGTGCATGGGGTGTGTTTGGAACATTTTGTCACCGGCCGACTCCAAAATTCAGCGATTCCCCGTCTCAGCCCAGAAAGCAGGTAGAACAACTTTTGTGGTGTCCTTTTGATGCCTACCGGAGCAATGTAAAAACTACCAACAGAGCTCGTCCCTGGCACCTTCGCTAGTGGAGTTGTGCATGGGGTGTGTTTGGAACATTTTGTCACCGGGCGACTCCAAAATTCAGCGGTTCCCCATCTCAGCCCAGAAAGCAGGTAGAACAACTTTTGTGGTGTCTTTTAGATGCCTACCAAGGTAGTGTAAAAACTACTAAGAGAACTCCTGTCTGGCACCTTCCCCGGTGGAGTTGTGCATGGGGTGTCTTTGGAACATTTTTTCACCGGCCGAGTCCAAAATTCAGCGATTCCCCATCTCAGCCCAGAAAGCAGATAGAACAACTTTTGTGGTGTCTTTCAGATGCCTACCGGAGCAATGTAAAAACTACCAGGAGAACTCCCGTCTGGCACCTTCCCCGGTGGAGTTGTGCATGGGGTGTGTTTGGAACATTTTGTCACCAGCCGAGTCCAAAATTCAGCGGTTCCCCATCTCAGCCCAGAAAGCAGGTAGAACAACTTTTGTGGTGTCTTTCAGATGCCTACCAAGGTAGTGTAAAAACTACTAAGAGAACTCCTGTCTGGCACCTTCCCCGGTGGAGTTGTGCAGGGGGTGTGTTTGGAACATTTTGTCACCGGCCGAGTCCAAAATTCAGCGGTTCCCCATCTCAGCCCAGAAAGCAGGTAGAACAACTTTTGTGGTGTCTTTCAGATGCCTACCGGAGCAATGTAAAAACTACCAGGAGAACTCCCGTCTGGCACCTTCCCCGGTGGAGTTGTGCAGGGGGTGTGTTTGGAACATTTTGTCACCAGCCGAGTCCAAAATTCAGCGTTTCCCCATCTCAGCCCAGAAAGCAGGTAGAACAACTTTTGTGGTGTCTTTCAGATGCCTACCAAGGTACTGTAAAAACTATTAAGAGAACTCCTGTCTGGCACCTTCCCCGGTGGAGTTGTGCATGGGGTGTCTTTGGAACATTTTGTCACCGGCCGAGTCCAAAATTCAGCGGTTCCCCATCTCAGCCCAGAAAGCAGGTAGAACAACTTTTGTGGTGCCTTTCAGCTGCCTACCAAGGTAGTGTAAAAACTACTAAGAGAACTCCTGTCTGGCACCTTCCCCGGTGGAGTTGTGCATGGGGTGTCTTTGGAACATTTTGTCACTGGCCGAGTCCAAAATTCAGCGGTTCCCCATCTCAGCCCAGAAAGCAGGTAGAACAACTTTTGTGGTGTCTTTCAGATGCCTACCGGAGCAATGTAAAAACTACCAGGAGAACTCCTGTCTGGCACCTTCCCCGGTGGAGTTGTGCAGGGGGTGTGTTTGGAACATTTTGTCACCAGCCGAGTCCAAAATTCAGCGGTTCCCCATCTCAGCCCAGAAAGCAGGTAGAACAACTTTTGTGGTGCCTTTCAAATGCCTACCAAGGTAGTGTAAAAACTACCAGGAGAACTCCTGTCTGGCACCTTCGCTAGTGGAGTTGTGCATGGGGTGTGTTTGGAACATTTTGTCACCGGCCGACTCCAAAATTCAGCGATTCCCCATCTCAGCCCAGAAAGCAGGTAGAACAACTTTTGTGGTGTCTTTCAGATGCCTACCGGAGCAATGTAAAAACTACCAACAGAGCTCGTCCCTGGCACCTTCGCTAGTGGAGTTGTGCATGGGGTGTGTTTGGAACATTTTGTCACCGGCCGACTCCAAAATTCAGCGGTTCCCCATCTCAGCCCAGAAAGCAGGTAGAACAACTTTTGTGGTGCCTTTTAGCTGCCTACCAAGGTAGTGTAAAAACTACCAGGAGAACTCCTGCCTGGCACCTTCCCCGGTGGAGTTGTGCATGGGGTGTGTTTGGAACATTTTGTCACCGGCCGAGTCCAAAATTCAGCGGTTCCCCATCTCAGCCCAGAAAGCAGGTAGAACAACTTTTGTGGTGCCTTTCAGGTGCCTACCAAGGTAGTGTAAAAACTACCAGGAGAACTCCTGTCTGGCACCTTCGCTAGTGGAGTTGTGCATGGGGTGTCTTTGGAACATTTTGTCACCGGGCGACTCCAAAATTCAGCGGTTCCCCATCTCAGCCCAGAAAGCAGGTAGAACAACTTTTGTGGTGTCTTTCAGATGCCTACCAAGGTAGTGTAAAAACTACTAAGAGAACTCCTGTCTGGCACCTTCCCCGGTGGAGTTGTGCATGGGGTGTCTTTGGAACATTTTTTCACCGGCCGAGTCCAAAATTCAGCGATTCCCCATCTCAGCCCAGAAAGCAGATAGAACAACTTTTGTGGTGTCTTTCAGATGCCTACCGGAGCAATGTAAAAACTACCAGGAGAACTCCCGTCTGGCACCTTCCCCGGTGGAGTTGTGCATGGGGTGTGTTTGGAACATTTTGTCACCGGCCGAGTCCAAAATTCAGCGGTTCCCCATCTCAGCCCAGAAAGCAGGTAGAACAACTTTTGTGGTGCCTTTCAAATGCCTACCAAGGTAGTGTAAAAACTACCAGGAGAACTCCTGTCTGGCACCTTCCCCGGTGGAGTTGTGCAGGGGGTGTGTTTGGAACATTTTGTCACCGGCCGAGTCCAAAATTCAGCGGTTCCCCATCTCAGCCCAGAAAGCAGGTAGAACAACTTTTGTGGTGCCTTTCAGGTGCCTACCAAGGTAGTGTAAAAACTACCAGGAGAACTCCTGTCTGGCACCTTCGCTAGTGGAGTTGTGCATGGGGTGTGTTTGGAACATTTTGTCACCGGCCGAGTCCAAAATTCAGCGGTTCCCCATCTCAGCCCAGAAAGCAGGTAGAACAACTTTTGTGGTGTCTTTCAGATGCCTACCAAGGTAGTGTAAAAACTACTAAGAGAACTCCTGTCTGGCACCTTCCCCGGTGGAGTTGTGCAGGGGGTGTGTTTGGAACATTTTGTCACCGGCCGAGTCCAAAATTCAGCGGTTCCCCATCTCAGCCCAGAAAGCAGGTAGAACAACTTTTGTGGTGTCTTTCAGATGCCTACCGGAGCAATGTAAAAACTACCAGGAGAACTCCCGTCTGGCACCTTCCCCGGTGGAGTTGTGCAGGGGGTGTGTTTGGAACATTTTGTCACCAGCCGAGTCCAAAATTCAGCGGTTCCCCATCTCAGCCCAGAAAGCAGGTAGAACAACTTTTGTGGTGTCTTTCAGATGCCTACCAAGGTAGTGTAAAAACTACTAAGAGAACTCCTGTGTGGCACCTTCCCCGGTGGAGTTGTGCATGGGGTGTCTTTGGAACATTTTGTCACCGGCCGAGTCCAAAATTCAGCGGTTCCCCATCTCAGCCCAGAAAGCAGGTAGAACAACTTTTGTGGTGTCTTTCAGATGCCTACCAAGGTCGTGTAAAAACTACCAGGAGAACTCCTGCCTGGCACCTTCCCCGGTGGAGTTGTGCATGGGGTGTCTTTGGAACATTTTGTCACCGGGCGACTCCAAAATTCAGCGGTTCCCCATCTCAGCCCAGAAAGCAGGTAGAACAACTTTTGTGGTGCCTTTCAGCTGCCTACCAAGGTAGTGTAAAAACTACTAAGAGAACTCCTGTCTGGCACCTTCCCCGGTGGAGTTGTGCATGGGGTGTCTTTGGAACATTTTGTCACTGGCCGAGTCCAAAATTCAGCGGTTCCCCATCTCAGCCCAGAAAGCAGGTAGAACAACTTTTGTGGTGTCTTTCAGATGCCTACCGGAGCAATGTAAAAACTACCAGGAGAACTCCTGTCTGGCACCTTCCCCGGTGGAGTTGTGCAGGGGGTGTGTTTGGAACATTTTGTCACCAGCCGAGTCCAAAATTCAGCGGTTCCCCATCTCAGCCCAGAAAGCAGGTAGAACAACTTTTGTGGTGCCTTTCAAATGCCTACCAAGGTAGTGTAAAAACTACCAGGAGAACTCCTGTCTGGCACCTTCCCCGGTGGAGTTGTGCAGGGGGTGTGTTTGGAACATTTTGTCACCGGCCGACTCCAAAATTCAGCGATTCCCCATCTCAGCCCAGAAAGCAGGTAGAACAACTTTTGTGGTGTCCTTTTGATGCCTACCGGAGCAATGTAAAAACTACCAACAGAGCTCGTCCCTGGCACCTTCGCTAGTGGAGTTGTGCATGGGGTGTGTTTGGAACATTTTGTCACCGGCCGACTCCAAAATTCAGCGGTTCCCCATCTCAGCCCAGAAAGCAGGTAGAACAACTTTTGTGGTGCCTTTTAGCTGCCTACCAAGGTAGTGTAAAAACTGTTAAGAGAACTCCTGTCTGGCACCTTCCCCGGTGGAGTTGTGCATGGGGTGTGTTTGGAACATTTTGTCACCGGCCGAGTCCAAAATTCAGCGGTTCCCCATCTCAGCCCAGAAAGCAGGTAGAACAACTTTTGTGGTGTCTTTCAGCTGCCTAAAGGAGCAATGTAAAAACTACAGGAGAACTCCTGTCTGGCACCTTCCCCGGTGGAGTTGTGCATGGGGTGTGTTCGGAACATTTTGTCACCAGCCGAGTCCAAATATTCAGCGGTTCCCCATCTCAGCCCAGAAAGCAGGTAGAACAACTTTTGTGGTGCCTTTCAGCTGCCTACCAAGGTAGTGTAAAAACTACCAAGAGAACTCCTGCCTGGCACCTTCCCCGGTGGAGTTGTGCATGGGGTGTCTTTGGAACATTTTGTCACCGGCCGAGTCCAAAATTCAGCGGTTCCCCATCTCAGCCCAGAAAGCAGGTAGAACAACTTTTGTGGTGTCTTTTAGATGCCTACCAAGGTAGTGTAAAAACTATCAAGAGAACGCTTGTCTGGCACCTTCCCCGGTGGAGTTTTGCAGGGGGTGTGTTTGGAACATTTTGTCACCGGCCGAGTCCAAAATTCAGCGATTCCCCATCTCAGCCCAGAAAGCAGGTAGAACAACTTTTGTGGTGTCTTTCAGATGCCTACCGGAGCAATGTAAAAACTACCAGGAGAACTCCTGTCTGGCACCTTCCCCGGTGGAGTTGTGCATGGGGTGTGTTTGGAAATTTTGTCACCAGCCGAGTCCAAAATTCAGCGGTTCCCCATCTCAGCCCAGAAAGCAGGTAGAACAACTTTTTTGGTGTCTTTCAGATGCCTACCAAGGTAGTGTAAAAACTACTAAGAGAACTCCTGCCTGGCACCTTCCCCGGTGGAGTTGTGCAGGGGGTGTGTTTGGAACATTTTGTCACCGGCCGAGTCCAAAATTCAGCGGTTCCCCATCTCAGCCCAGAAAGCAGGTAGAACAACTTTTGTGGTGTCTTTCAGATGCCTACCGGAGCAATGTAAAAACTACCAGGAGAACTCCCGTCTGGCACCTTCCCCGGTGGAGTTGTGCAGGGGGTGTGTTTGGAACATTTTGTCACCAGCCGAGTCCAAAATTCAGCGGTTCCCCATCTCAGCCCAGAAAGCAGGTAGAACAACTTTTGTGGTGTCTTTCAGATGCCTACCAAGGTAGTGTAAAAACTACTAAGAGAACTCCTGTCTGGCACCTTCCCCGGTGGAGTTGTGCATGGGGTGTCTTTGGAACATTTTGTCACCGGCCGAGTCCAAAATTCAGCGGTTCCCCATCTCAGCCCAGAAAGCAGGTAGAACAACTTTTGTGGTGTCTTTCAGATGCCTACCAAGGTCGTGTAAAAACTACCAGGAGAACTCCTGCCTGGCACCTTCCCCGGTGGAGTTGTGCATGGGGTGTCTTTGGAACATTTTGTCACTGGCCGAGTCCAAAATTCAGCGGTTCCCCATCTCAGCCCAGAAAGCAGGTAGAACAACTTTTGTGGTGTCTTTCAGATGCCTACCGGAGCAATGTAAAAACTACCAGGAGAACTCCTGTCTGGCACCTTCCCCGGTGGAGTTGTGCAGGGGGTGTGTTTGGAACATTTTGTCACCAGCCGAGTCCAAAATTCAGCGGTTCCCCATCTCAGCCCAGAAAGCAGGTAGAACAACTTTTGTGGTGCCTTTCAAATGCCTACCAAGGTAGTGTAAAAACTACCAGGAGAACTCCTGTCTGGCACCTTCGCTAGTGGAGTTGTGCATGGGGTGTGTTTGGAACATTTTGTCACCGGCCGACTCCAAAATTCAGCGATTCCCCATCTCAGCCCAGAAAGCAGGTAGAACAACTTTTGTGGTGTCCTTTTGATGCCTACCGGAGCAATGTAAAAACTACCAACAGAGCTCGTCCCTGGCACCTTCGCTAGTGGAGTTGTGCATGGGGTGTGTTTGGAACATTTTGTCACCGGCCGACTCCAAAATTCAGCGGTTCCCCATCTCAGCCCAGAAAGCAGGTAGAACAACTTTTGTGGTGCCTTTTAGCTGCCTACCAAGGTAGTGTAAAAACTATTAAGAGAACTCCTGTCTGGCACCTTCCCCGGTGGAGTTGTGCATGGGGTGTGTTTGGAACATTTTGTCACCGGCCGAGTCCAAAATTCAGCGGTTCCCCATCTCAGCCCAGAAAGCAGGTAGAACAACTTTTGTGGTGTCTTTCAGCTGCCTACCGGAGCAATGTAAAAACTACAGGAGAACTCCTGTCTGGCACCTTCCCCGGTGGAGTTGTGCATGGGGTGTGTTCGGAACATTTTGTCACCAGCCGAGTCCAAATATTCAGCGGTTCCCCATCTCAGCCCAGAAAGCAGGTAGAACAACTTTTGTGGTGCCTTTCAGCTGCCTACCAAGGTAGTGTAAAAACTACCAAGAGAACTCCTGCCTGGCACCTTCCCCGGTGGAGTTGTGCATGGGGTGTCTTTGGAACATTTTGTCACCGGCCGAGTCCAAAATTCAGCGGTTCCCCATCTCAGCCCAGAAAGCAGGTAGAACAACTTTTGTGGTGTCTTTTAGATGCCTACCAAGGTAGTGTAAAAACTATCAAGAGAACGCTTGTCTGGCACCTTCCCCGGTGGAGTTTTGCAGGGGGTGTGTTTGGAACATTTTGTCACCGGCCGAGTCCAAAATTCAGCGATTCCCCATCTCAGCCCAGAAAGCAGGTAGAACAACTTTTGTGGTGTCTTTCAGATGCCTACCGGAGCAATGTAAAAACTACCAGGAGAACTCCTGTCTGGCACCTTCCCCGGTGGAGTTGTGCAGGGGGTGTGTTTGGAACATTTTGTCTCTGGCCGAGTCCAAAATTCAGCGGTTCCCCATCTCAGCCCAGAAAGCAGGTAGAACAACTTTTGTGGTGCCTTTCAAATGCCTACCAAGGTAGTGTAAAAACTACCAAGAGAACTCCTGCCTGGCACCTTCCCCGGTGGAGTTGTGCATGGGGTGTGTTTGGAACATTTTTCACCGGCCGAGTCCAAAATTCAGCGGTTCCCCATCTCAGCCCAGAAAGCAGGTAGAACAACTTTTGTGGTGTCTTTTAGATGCCTACCAAGGTAGTGTAAAAACTACTAAGAGAACTCCTGTCTGGCACCTTCCCCGGTGGAGTTGTGCATGGGGTGTCTTTGGAACATTTTGTCACCGGCCGAGTCCAAAATTCAGCGATTCCCCATCTCAGCCCAGAAAGCAGATAGAACAACTTTTGTGGTGTCTTTCAGATGCCTACCGGAGCAATGTAAAAACTACCAGGAGAACTCCCGTCTGGCACCTTCCCCGGTGGAGTTGTGCATGGGGTGTGTTTGGAACATTTTGTCACCAGCCGAGTCCAAAATTCAGCGGTTCCCCATCTCAGCCCAGAAAGCAGGTAGAACAACTTTTTTGGTGTCTTTCAGATGCCTACCAAGGTAGTGTAAAAACTACTAAGAGAACTCCTGTCTGGCACCTTCCCCGGTGGAGTTGTGCAGGGGGTGTGTTTGGAACATTTTGTCACCGGCCGAGTCCAAAATTCAGCGGTTCCCCATCTCAGCCCAGAAAGCAGGTAGAACAACTTTTGTGGTGTCTTTCAGATGCCTACCGGAGCAATGTAAAAACTACCAGGAGAACTCCCGTCTGGCACCTTCCCCGGTGGAGTTGTGCAGGGGGTGTCTTTGGAACATTTTTTCACCGGCCGAGTCCAAAATTCAGCGATTCCCCATCTCAGCCCAGAAAGCAGATAGAACAACTTTTGTGGTGTCTTTCAGATGCCTACCGGAGCAATGTAAAAACTACCAGGAGAACTCCCGTCTGGCACCTTCCCCGGTGGAGTTGTGCATGGGGTGTGTTTGGAACATTTTGTCACCGGCCGAGTCCAAAATTCAGCGTTTCCCCATCTCAGCCCAGAAAGCAGGTAGAACAACTTTTGTGGTGTCTTTCAGATGCCTACCAAGGTAGTGTAAAAACTCTCAAGAGAACTCTTGTCTGGCACCTTCCCCGGTGGAGTTGTGCAGGGGGTGTCTTTGGAACATTTTGTCACCAGCCGACTCCAAAATTCAGGGGTTCCCCATCTCAGCCCAGAAAGCAGGTAGAACAACTTTTGTGGTGTCTTTCAGATGCCTACCGGAGCAATATAAAAACTACCAGGAGAACTCCTGTCTGGCACCTTCCCCGGTGGAGTTGTGCAGGGGGTGTGTTTGGAACATTTTGTCACCAGCCGAGTCCAAAATTCAGCGTTTCCCCATCTCAGCCCAGAAAGCAGGTAGAACAACTTTTGTGGTGTCTTTCAGATGCCTACCAAGGTAGTGTAAAAACTATCAAGAGAACGCTTGTCTGGCACATTCCCCGGTGGAGTTGTGCATGGGGTGTCTTTGGAACATTTTGTCACCGGCCGAGTCCAAAATTCAGTGATTCCCCATCTCAGCCCAGAAAGCAGATAGAACAACTTTTGTGGTGTCTTTCAGATGCCTACCGGAGCAATGTAAAAACTACCAAGAGAACTCCTGTCTGGCACCTTCCCCGGTGGAGTTGTGCATGGGGTGTGTTTGAAACATTTTGTCACCAGCCGACTCCAAAATTCAGCGATTCCCCATCTCAGCCCAGAAAGCAGGTAGAACAACTTTTGTGGTGTCTTTTAGATGCCTACCAAGGTAGTGTAAAAACTACCAAGAGAACTCCTGTCTGGCACCTTCCCCGGTGGAGTTGTGCATGGGGTGTCTTTGGAACATTTTGTCACCGGCCGAGTCCAAAATTCAGCGGTTCCCCATCTCAGCCCAGAAAACAGGTAGAACAACTTTTGTGGTGTCTTTCAGCTGCCTACCGGAGCAATGTAAAAACTACCAGGAGAACTCCTGTCTGGCACCTTCCCCGGTGGAGTTGTGCATGGGGTGTGTTTGGAACATTTTGTCACCAGCCGAGTCCAAAAATTCAGCGGTTCCCCATCTCAGCCCAGAAAGCAGGTAGAACAACTTTTGTGGTGCCTTTCAGCTGCCTACCAAGGTAGTGTAAAAACTACCAAGAGAACTCCTGCCTGGCACCTTCCCCGGTGGAGTTGTGCATGGGGTGTCTTTGGAACATTTTGTCACCGGGCGACTCCAAAATTCAGCGGTTCCCCATCTCAGCCCAGAAAGCAGGTAGAACAACTTTTGTGGTGTCTTTCAGATGCCTACCGGAGCAATGTAAAAACTACCAGGAGAACTCCTGTCTGGCACCTTCCCCGGTGGAGTTGTGCAGGGGGTGTGTTTGGAACATTTTGTCACCAGCCGACTCCAAAATTCAGCGGTTCCCTATCTCAGCCCAGAAAGCAGGTAGAACAACTTTTGTGGTGCCTTTCAAATGCCTACCAAGGTAGTGTAAAAACTACCAAGAGAACTCCTGCCTGGCACCTTCCCCGGTGGAGTTGTGCATGGGGTGTCTTTGGAACATTTTGTCACCAGCCGACTCCAAAATTCAGCGATTCCCCATCTCAGCCCAGAAAGCAGGTAGAACAACTTTTGTGGTGCCTTTCAGGTGCCTACCAAGGTAGTGTAAAAACTACAAAAAGAGCTCGTCCCTGGCACCTTCGCTAGTGGAGTTGTGCATGGGGTGTGTTTGGAACATTTTGTCACCGGCCGACTCCAAAATTCAGCGGTTCCCCATCTCAGCCCAGAAAGCAGGTAGAACAACTTTTGTGGTGCCTTTCAGCTGCCTACCAAGGTAGTGTAAAAACTACTAAGAGAACTCCTGTCTGGCACCTTCCCCGGTGGAGTTGTGCAGGGGGTGTGTTTGGAACATTTTGTCACCAGCCGAGTCCAAAATTCAGCGGTTCCCCATCTCAGCCCAGAAAGCAGGTAGAACAACTTTTGTGGTGCCTTTTAGCTGCCTACCAAGGTAGTGTAAAAACTATTAAGAGAACTCCTGTCTGGCACCTTCCCCGGTGGAGTTGTGCATGGGGTGTGTTTGGAACATTTTGTCACCGGCCGAGTCCAAAATTCAGCGGTTCCCCATCTCAGCCCAGAAAGCAGGTAGAACAACTTTTGTGGTGTCTTTCAGCTGCCTACCGGAGCAATGTAAAAACTACAGGAGAACTCCTGCCTGGCACCTTCCCCGGTGGAGTTGTGCATGGGGTGTGTTCGGAATATTTTGTCACCAGCCGAGCCCAAAAATTCAGCGGTTCCCCATCTCAGCCCAGAAAGCAGGTAGAACAACTTTTGTGGTGCCTTTCAAATGCCTACCAAGGTAGTGTAAAAACTACCAAGAGAACTCCTGCCTGGCACCTTCCCCGGTGGAGTTGTGCATGGGGTGTGTTTGGAACATTTTGTCACCGGCCGACTCCAAAATTCAGCGGTTCCCCATCTCAGCCCAGAAAGCAGGTAGAACAACTTTTGTGGTGCCTTTCAGGTGCCTACCAAGGTAGTGTAAAAACTACCAGGAGAACTCCTGTCTGGCACCTTCGCTAGTGGAGTTGTGCATGGGGTGTGTTTGGAACATTTTGTCACCGGCCGAGTCCAAAATTCAGCGGTTCCCCATCTCAGCCCAGAAAGCAGGTAGAACAACTTTTGTGGTGCCTTTCAGCTGCCTACCAAGGTAGTGTAAAAACTTCTAAGAGAACTCCTGTCTGGCACCTTCCCCGGTGGAGTTGTGCATGTGGTGTGTTTGGAACATTTTGTCACCGGCCGAGTCCAAAATTCAGCGGTTCCCCATCTCAGCCCAGAAAGCAGGTAGAACAACTTTTGTGGTGTCTTTCAGATGCCTACCGGAGCAATGTAAAAACTACCAGGAGAACTCCTGCCTGGCACCTTCCCCGGTGGAGTTGTGCATGGGGTGTCTTTGGAACATTTTGTCACCGGCCGAGTCCAAAATTCAGCGATTCCCCATCTCAGCCCAGAAAGCAGGTAGAACAACTTTTGTGGTGCCTTTCAGGTGCCTACCAAGGTAGTGTAAAAACTACCAAGAGAACTCCTGCCTGGCACCTTCCCCGGTGGAGTTGTGCATGGGGTGTCTTTGGAACATTTTGTCACCGCCCGACTCCAAAATTCAGCGGTTCCCCATCTCAGCCCAGAAAGCAGGTAGAACATCTTTTGTGGTGTCTTTTAGATGCCTACCGGAGCAATGTAAAAACTACCAGGAGAACTCCTGTCTGGCACCTTCCCCGGTATAGTTGTGCAGGGGGTGTCTTTGGAACATTTTGTCACCGGCCGACTCCAAAATTCAGCGGTTCCCCATCTCAGCCCAGAAAGCAGGTAGAACAACTTTTGTGGTGTCTTTCAGATGCCTACCAAGGTAGTGTAAAAACTATCAAGAGAACGCTTTTCTGGCACCTTCCCCGGTGGAGTTTTGCAGGGGGTGTGTTTGGAACATTTTGTCACCGGCCGACTCCAAAATTCAGCGATTCCCCATCTCAGCCCAGAAAGCAGGTAGAACAACTTTTGTGGTGTCTTTCAGATGCCTACCGGAGCAATGTAAAAACTACCAGGAGAACTCCTGTCTGGCACCTTCCCCGGTGGAGTTGTGCAGGGGGTGTGTTTGGAACATTTTGTCACCAGCCGAGTCCAAAATTCAGCGGTTCCCCATCTCAGCCCAGAAAGCAGGTAGAACAACTTTTGTGGTGCCTTTCAAATGCCTACCAAGGTAGTGTAAAAACTACCAAGAGAACTCCTGCCTGGCACCTTCCCCGGTGGAGTTGTGCATGGGGTGTCTTTGGAACATTTTGTCACCGGCCGACTCCAAAATTCAGCGGTTCCCCATCTCAGCCCAGAAAGCAGGTAGAACAACTTTTGTGGTGTCTTTCAGATGCCTACCGGAGCAATGTAAAAACTACCAGGAGAACTCCTGCCTGGCACCTTCCCCGGTGGAGTTGTGCATGGGGTGTCTTTGGAACATTTTGTCACCGGCCGAGTCCAAAATTCAGCGATTCCCCATCTCAGCCCAGAAAGCAGGTAGAACAACTTTTGTGGTGCCTTTCAGGTGCCTACCAAGGTAGTGTAAAAACTACCAAGAGAACTCCTGCCTGGCACCTTCCCCGGTGGAGTTGTGCATGGGGTGTCTTTGGAACATTTTGTCACCGCCCGACTCCAAAATTCAGCGGTTCCCCATCTCAGCCCAGAAAGCAGGTAGAACATCTTTTGTGGTGTCTTTTAGATGCCTACCGGAGCAATGTAAAAACTACCAGGAGAACTCCTGTCTGGCACCTTCCCCGGTATAGTTGTGCAGGGGGTGTCTTTGGAACATTTTGTCACCGGCCGACTCCAAAATTCAGCTGTTCCCCATCTCAGCCCAGAAAGCAGGTAGAACAACTTTTGTGGTGTCTTTCAGATGCCTACCAAGGTAGTGTAAAAACTATCAAGAGAACGCTTGTCTGGCACCTTCCCCGGTGGAGTTTTGCAGGGGGTGTGTTTGGAACATTTTGTCACCGGCCGAGTCCAAAATTCAGCGATTCCCCATCTCAGCCCAGAAAGCAGGTAGAACAACTTTTGTGGTGTCTTTCAGATGCCTACCGGAGCAATGTAAAAACTACCAGGAGAACTCCTGTCTGGCACCTTCCCCGGTGGAGTTGTGCAGGGGGTGTGTTTGGAACATTTTGTCTCTGGCCGAGTCCAAAATTCAGCGGTTCCCCATCTCAGCCCAGAAAGCAGGTAGAACAACTTTTGTGGTGCCTTTCAGGTGCCTACCAAGGTAGTGTAAAAACTACCAGGAGAACTCCTGTCTGGCACCTTCGCTAGTGGAGTTGTGCATGGGGTGTGTTTGGAACATTTTGTCACCGGCCGAGTACCAAATTCCGCGGTTCCCCATCTCAGCCCAGAAAGCAGGTAGAACAACTTTTGTGGTGTCTTTCAGATGCCTAGCGGAGCAATGTAAAAACTACCAGGAGAACTCCTGTCTGGCACCTTCCCCGGTGGAGTTGTGCATGGGGTGTGTTTGGAACATTTTGTCACCGGCCGAGTCCAAAATTCAGCGATTCCCCATCTCAGCCCAGAAAGCAGGTAGAACAACTTTTGTGGTGCCTTTCAGGTGCCTACCAAGGTAGTGTAAAAACTACCAGGAGAACTCCTGTCTGGCACCTTCCCCGGTGGAGTTGTGCATGGGGTGTGTTTGGAACATTTTGTCACCGGCCGAGTCCAAAATTCAGCGATTCCCCATCTCAGCCCAGAAAGCAGGTAGAACAACTTTTGTGCTGCCTTTCAGCTCCCTACCAAGGTAGTGTAAAATCTACCAGGAGAACTCCTGTCTGGCACCTTCCCCGGTGGAGTTGTGCATGGGGTGTGTTTGGAACATTTTGTCACCAGCCGAGTCCAAAATTCAGCGGTTCCCCATCTCAGCCCAGAAAGCAGGTAGAACAACTTTTGTGGTGTCTTTCAGATGCCTACCGGAGCAATGTAAAAACTACCAGGAGAACTCCTGTCTGGCACCTTCCCCGGTGGAGTTGTGCAGGGGGTGTGTTTGGAACATTTTGTCACCAGCCGAGTCCAAAATTCAGCGTTTCCCCATCTCAGCCCAGAAAGCAGGTAGAACAACTTTTGTGGTGTCTTTTAGATGCCTACCAAGGTAGTGTAAAAACTACTAAGAGAACTCCTGTCTGGCACCTTCCCCGGTGGAGTTGTGCATGGGGTGTGTTTGGAACATTTTGTCACCGGCCGAGTCCAAAATTCAGCGATTCCCCATCTCAGCCCAGAAAGCAGGTAGAACAACTTTTGTGGTGCCTTTCAAATGCCTACCAAGGTAGTGTAAAAACTACCAAGAGAACTCCTGTCTGGCACCTTCCCCGGTGGAGTTGTGCATGGGGTGTGTTTGGAACATTTTGTCACCGGCCGACTCCAAAATTCAGCGGTTCCCCATCTCAGCCCAGAAAGCAGGTAGAACAACTTTTGTGGTGTCTTTCAGATGCCTACCGGAGCAATGTAAAAACTACCAACAGAGCTCGTCCCTGGCACCTTCGCTAGTGGAGTTGTGCATGGGGTGTGTTTGGAACATTTTGTCACCGGCCGACTCCAAAATTCAGCGGTTCCCCATCTCAGCCCAGAAAGCAGGTAGAACAACTTTTGTGGTGTCTTTCAGATGCCTACCGGAGCAATGTAAAAACTACCAGGAGAACTCCTGTCTGGCACCTTCCCCGGTGGAGTTGTGCAGGGGGTGTGTTTGGAACATTTTGTCACCAGCCGAGTCCAAAATTCAGCGGTTCCCCATCTCAGCCCAGAAAGCAGGTAGAACAACTTTTGTGGTGTCTTTCAGATGCCTACCAAGGTAGTGTAAAAACTATCAAGAGAACGCTTGTCTGGCACATTCCCCGGTGGAGTTGTGCATGGGGTGTCTTTGGAACATTTTGTCACCGGCCGAGTCCAAAATTCAGCGATTCCCCATCTCAGCCCAGAAAGCAGATAGAACAACTTTTGTGGTGTCTTTCAGATGCCTACCGGAGCAATGTAAAAACTACCAGGAGAACTCCTGTCTGGCACCTTCCCCGGTGGAGTTGTGCAGGGGGTGTGTTTGGAACATTTTGTCACCAGCCGACTCCAAAATTCAGCGATTCCCCATCTCAGCCCAGAAAGCAGGTAGAACAACTTTTGTGGTGCCTTTCAGCTGCCTACCAAGGTAGTGTAAAAACTATTAAGAGAACTCCTGTCTGGCACCTTCCCCGGTGGAGTTGTGCATGGGGTGTGTTTGGAACATTTTGTCACCGGCCGAGTCCAAAATTCAGCGGTTCCCCATCTCAGCCCAGAAAGCAGGTAGAACAACTTTTGTGGTGTCTTTCAGCTGCCTACCGGAGCAATGTAAAAACTACCAGGAGAACTCCTGTCTGGCACCTTCCCCGGTGGAGTTGTGCATGGGGTGTGTTCGGAACATTTTGTCACCAGCCGAGTCCAAAAATTCAGCGGTTCCCCATCTCAGCCCAGAAAGCAGGTAGAACAACTTTTGTGGTGTCTTTCAGCTGCCTACCAAGGTAGTGTAAAAACTACTAAGAGAACTCCTGCCTGGCACCTTCCCCGGTGGAGTTGTGCATGGGGTGTCTTTGGAACATTTTGTCACCGGCCGAGTCCAAAATTCAGCGATTCCCCATCTCAGCCCAGAAAGCAGGTAGAACAACTTTTGTGGTGTCTTTCAGATGCCTACCGGAGCAATGTAAAAACTACCAGGAGAACTCCCGTCTGGCACCTTCCCCGGTGGAGTTGTGCAGGGGGTGTGTTTGGAACATTTTGTCACCGGCCGAGTCCAAAATTCAGCTGTTCCCCATCTCAGCCCAGAAAGCAGGTAGAACAACTTTTGTAGTGTCTTTCAGATGCCTACCGGAGCAATGTAAAAACTACCAGGAGAACTCCTGTCTGGCACCTTCCCCGGTGGAGTTGTGCAGGGGGTGTGTTTGGAACATTTTGTCACCAGCCGACTCCAAAATTCAGCGTTTCCCCATCTCAGCCCAGAAAGCAGGTAGAACAACTTTTGTGGTGTCTTTCAGATGCCTACCAAGGTAGTGTAAAAACTATCAAGGGAACGCTTGTCTGGCACATTCCCCGGTGGAGTTGTGCATGGGGTGTCTTTGGAACATTTTGTCACCGGCCGAGTCCAAAATTCAGCGGTTCCCCATCTCAGCCCAGAAAGCAGGTAGAACAACTTTTGTGGTGTCTTTCAGCTGCCTACCGGAGCAATGTAAAAACTACCAGGAGAACTCCTGTCTGGCACCTTCCCCGGTGGAGTTGTGCAGGGGGTGTGTTTGGAACATTTTGTCTCTGGCCGAGTCCAAAATTCAGCGTTTCCCCATCTCAGCCCAGAAAGCAGGTAGAACAACTTTTGTGGTGTCTTTCAGATGCCTACCAAGGTAGTGTAAAAACTACCAAGAGAACTCCTGCCTGGCACCTTCCCCGGTGGAGTTGTGCATGGGGTGTGTTTGGAACATTTTGTCACCGGGCGACTCCAAAATTCAGCGGTTCCCCATCTCAGCCCAGAAAGCAGGTAGAACAACTTTTGCGGTGCCTTTCAGGTGCCTACCAAGGTAGTGTAAAAACTATTAAGAGAACTCCTGTCTGGCACCTTCCCCGGTGGAGTTGTGCATGGGGTGTCTTTGGAACATTTTGTCACTGGCCCAGTCCAAAATTCAGCGGTTCCCCATCTCAGCCCAGAAAGCAGGTAGAACAACTTTTGTGGTGTCTTTCAGATGCCTACCGGAGCAATGTAAAAACTACCAGGAGAACTCCCGTCTGGCACCTTCCCCGGTGGAGTTGTGCATGGGGTGTCTTTGGAACATTTTGTCACCAGTCGACTCCAAAATTCAGCGGATCCCCATCTCAGCCCAGAAAGCAGGTAGAACAACTTTTGTGGTGCCTTTCAAATGCCTACCAAGGTAGTGTAAAAAACTACCAAGAGAACTCCTGTCTGGCACCTTCCCCGGTGGAGTTGTGCAGGGGGTGTGTTTGGAACATTTTGTCACCGGCCGAGTCCAAAATTCAGCGGTTCCCCATCTCAGCCCAGAAAGCAGGTAGAACAACTTTTGTGGTGTCTTTCAGCTGCCTACCGGAGCAATGTAAAAACTACCAACAGAGCTCGTCCCTGGCACCTTCGCTAGTGGAGTTGTGCATGGGGTGTGTTTGGAACATTTTGTCACCGGCCGACTCCAAAATTCAGCGGTTCCCCATCTCAGCCCAGAAAGCAGGTAGAACAACTTTTGTGGTGCCTTTCAGATGCCTACCGGAGCAATTTAAAAACTACCAGGAGAACTCCTGTCTGGCACCTTCCCCGGTGGAGTTGTGCATGGGGTGTGTTTGGAACATTTTGTCACCAGCCGAGTCCAAAATTCAGCGGTTCCCCATCTCAGCCCAGAAAGCAGGTAGAACAACTTTTGTAGTGTCTTTCAGATGCCTACCGGAGCAATGTAAAAACTACCAGGAGAACTCCTGTCTGGCACCTTCCCCGGTGGAGTTGTGCATGGGGTGTGTTTGGAACATTTTGTCACCAGCCGACTCCAAAATTCAGCGTTTCCCCATCTCAGCCCAGAAAGCAGGTAGAACAACTTTTGTGGTGTCTTTCAGCTGCCTACCAAGGTAGTGTAAAAACTATCAAGAGAACGCTTGTCTGGCACATTCCCCGGTGGAGTTGTGCATGGGGTGTCTTTGGAACATTTTGTCACCGGCCGAGTCCAAAATTCAGCGATTCCCCATCTCAGCCCAGAAAGCAGATAGAACAACTTTTGTGGTGTCTTTCAGATGCCTACCGGAGCAATGTAAAAACTACCAGGAGAACTCCTGCCTGGCACCTTCCCCGGTGGAGTTGTGCAGGGGGTGTGTTTGGAACATTTTATCACCAGCCGACTCCAAAATTCAGCGATTCCCCATCTCAGCCCAGAAAGCAGGTAGAACAACTTTTGTGGTGCCTTTCACGTGCCTACCAAGGTAGTGTAAAAACTACTAAGAGAACTCCTGTCTGGCACCTTCCCCGGTGGAGTTGTGCAGGGGGTGTGTTTGGAACATTTTGTCACCGGCCGAGTCCAAAATTCAGCGGTTCCCCATCTCAGCCCAGAAAGCAGGTAGAACAACTTTTGTGGTGTCTTTCAGCTGCCTACCGGAGCAATGTAAAAACTACCAGGAGAACTCCTGTCTGGCACCTTCCCCGGTGGAGTTGTGCATGGGGTGTGTTCGGAACATTTTGTCACCAGCCGAGTCCAAAAATTCAGCGGTTCCCCATCTCAGCCCAGAAAGCAGGTAGAACAACTTTTGTGGTGTCTTTCAGCTGCCTACCAAGGTAGTGTAAAAACTACCAGGAGAACTCCTGTCTGGCACCTTCCCCGGTGGAGTTGTGCAGGGGGTGTGTTTGGAACATTTTGTCACCGGCCGAGTCCAAAATTCAGCGGTTCCCCATCTCAGCCCAGAAAGCAGGTAGAACAACTTTTGTGGTGCCTTTCAGCTGCCTACCAAGGTAGTGTAAAAACTACCAGGAGAACTCCTGTCTGGCACCTTCCCCGGTGGAGTTGTGCATGGGGTGTCTTTGGAACATTTTGTCACCAGCCGACTCCAAAATTCAGCGGTTCCCCATCTCAGCCCAGAAAGCAGGTAGAACAACTTTTGTGGTGTCTTTCAGCTGCCTACCAAGGTAGTGTAAAAACTACCAGGAGAACTCCTGCCTGGCACCTTCCCCGGTGGAGTTGTGCAGGGGGTGTGTTTGGAACATTTTGTCACCAGCCGAGTCCAAAATTCAGCGGTTCCCCATCTCAGCCCAGAAAGCAGGTAGAACAACTTTTGTGGTGTCTTTCAGATGCCTACCAAGGTAGTGTAAAAACTATCAAGGGAACGCTTGTCTGGCACCTTCCCCGGTGGAGTTGTGCATGGGGTGTCTTTGGAACATTTTGTCACCGGCCGAGTCCAAAATTCAGCGGTTCCCCATCTCAGCCCAGAAAGCAGGTAGAACAACTTTTGTGGTGTCTTTCAGCTGCCTACCGGAGCAATGTAAAAACTACCTGGAGAACTCCTGTCTGGCACCTTCCCCGGTGGAGTTGTGCATGGGGTGTGTTCGGAACATTTTGTCACCAGCCGAGTCCAAAAATTCAGCGTTTCCCCATCTCAGCCCAGAAAGCAGGTAGAACAACTTTTGTGGTGTCTTTCAGCTGCCTACCAAGGTAGTGTAAAAACTACCAAGAGAACTCCTGCCTGGCACCTTCCCCGGTGGAGTTGTTCATGGGGTGTCTTTGGAACATTTTGTCACTGGCCCAGTCCAAAATTCAGCGGTTCCCCATCTCAGCCCAGAAAGCAGGTAGAACAACTTTTGCGGTGCCTTTCAGGTGCCTACCAAGGTAGTGTAAAAACTATTAAGAGAACTCCTGTCTGGCACCTTCCCCGGTGGAGTTGTGCATGGGGTGTCTTTGGAACATTTTGTCACTGGCCCAGTCCAAAATTCAGCGGTTCCCCATCTCAGCCCAGAAAGCAGGTAGAACAACTTTTGTGGTGTCTTTCAGATGCCTACCGGAGCAATGTAAAAACTACCAGGAGAACTCCTGCCTGGCACCTTCCCCGGTGGAGTTGTGCATGGGGTGTGTTTGGAACATTTTGTCACTGGCTGAGTCCAAAATTCAGCGGTTCCCCATCTCAGCCCAGAGAGCAGGTAGAACAACTTTTGTGCTGCCTTTCAAATGCCTACCAAGGTAGTGTAAAAACTACCAAGAGAACTCCTGCCTGGCACCTTCCCCGGTGGAGTTGTGCATGGGGTGTCTTTGGAACATTTTGTCACCGGCCGAGTCCAAAATTCAGCGATTCCCCATCTCAGGCCAGAAAGCAGGTAGAACAACTTTTGTGGTGTCTTTCAGCTGCCTACCGGAGCAATGTAAAAACTACCAGGAGAACTCCTGCCTGGCACCTTCCCCGGTGGAGTTGTGCATGGGGTGTGTTCGGAACATTTTGTCACCAGCCGAGTCCAAAAATTCAGCGGTTCCCCATCTCAGCCCAGAAAGCAGGTAGAACAACTTTTGTGGTGCCTTTCAGCTGCCTACCAAGGTAGTGTAAAAACTACCAGGGAACTCCTGTCTGGCACCTTCCCCGGTGGAGTTGTGCATGGGGTGTGTTTGGAACATTTTGTCACCGGCCGACTCCAAAATTCAGCGGTTCCCCATCTCAGCCCAGAAAGCAGGTAGAACAACTTTTGTGGTGCCTTTCAGCTGCCTACCAAGGTAGTGTAAAAACTATCAAGAGAACTCCTGTCTGGAACCTTCCCCGGTGGAGTTGTGCAGGGGGTGTGTTTGGAACATTTTGTCACCGGCCGACTCCAAAATTCAGCGGTTCCCCATCTCAGCCCAGAAAGCAGGTAGAACAACTTTTGTGGTGTCTTTCAGATGCCTACCAGAGCAATGTAAAAACTACCAGGAGAACTCTTGTCTGGCACCTTCCCCGGTGGAGTTGTGCATGGGGTGTGTTCGGAACATTTTGTCACCAGCCGACTCCAAAATTCAGCGGTTCCCCATCTCAGCCCAGAAAGCAGGTAGAACAACTTTTGTGGTGCCTTTCAGGTGCCTACCAAGGTAGTGTAAAAACTACCAAGAGAACTCCTGTCTGGCACCTTCCCCGGTGGAGTTGTGCATGGGGTGTGTTTGGAACATTTTGTCACCAGCCGAGTCCAAAATTCAGCGATTCCCCATCTCAGCCCAGAAAGCAGGAAGAACAACTTTTGTGGTGTCCTTTTGATGCCTACCGGAGCAATGTAAAAACTACCAAAAGAGCTCGTCCCTGGCACCTTCGCTAGTGGAGTTGTGCATGGGGTGTGTTTGGAACATTTTGTCACCGGCCGACTCCAAAATTCAGCTGTTCCCCATCTCAGCCCAGAAAGCAGGTAGAACAACTTTTGTGGTGCCTTTCAGCTGCCTACCAAGGTAGTGTAAAAACTATTAAGAGAACTCCTGTCTGGCACCTTCCCCGGTGGAGTTGTGCATGGGGTGTGTTTGGAACATTTTGTCACCGGCCGAGTCCAAAATTCAGCGTTTCCCCATCTCAGCCCAGAAAGCAGGTAGAACAACTTTTGTGGTGTCTTTCAGATGCCTACCGGAGCAATGTAAAAACTACAGGAGAACTCCTGTCTGGCACCTTCCCCGGTGGAGTTGTGCATGGGGTGTGTTCGGAATATTTTGTCACCAGCCGAGTCCAAAAATTCAGCGGTTCCCCATCTCAGCCCAGAAAGCAGGTAGAACAACTTTTGTGGTGCCTTTCAAATGCCTACCAAGGTAGTGTAAAAACTACCAAGAGAACTCCTGCCTGGCACCTTCCCCGGGGAGTTGTGCATGGGGTGTGTTTGGAACATTTTGTCACCGGCCGACTCCAAAATTCAGCGGTTCCCCATCTCAGCCCAGAAAGCAGGTAGAACAACTTTTGTGGTGTCTTTCAGCTGCCTACCGGAGCAATGTAAAAACTACCAGGAGAACTCCTGCCTGGCACCTTCCCCGGTGGAGTTGTGCATGGGGTGTGTTCGGAATATTTTGTCACCAGCCGAGTCCAAAAATTCAGCGGTTCCCCATCTCAGCCCAGAAAGCAGGTAGAACAACTTTTGTGGTGCCTTTCAAATGCCTACCAAGGTAGTGTAAAAACTACCAGGAGAACTCCTGCCTGGCACCTTCCCCGGGGAGTTGTGCATGGGGTGTGTTTGGAACATTTTGTCACCGGCCGACTCCAAAATTCAGCGGTTCCCCATCTCAGCCCAGAAAGCAGGTAGAACAACTTTTGTGGTGCCTTTCAGCTGCCTACCAAGGTAGTGTAAAAACAACTAAGAGAACTCCTGTCTGGCACCTTCCCCGGTGGAGTTGTGCAGGGGGTGTGTTTGGAACATTTTGTCACCGGCCGAGTCCAAAATTCAGCGGTTCCCCATCTCAGCCCAGAAAGCAGGTAGAACAACTTTTGTGGTGTCTTTCAGATGCCTACCGGAGCAATGTAAAAACTACCAGGAGAACTCCTGTCTGGCACCTTCCCCGGTGGAGTTCTGCAGGGGGTGTGTTTGGAACATTTTGTCACCGGCCGACTACAAAATTCAGCGATTCCCCATCTCAGCCCAGAAAGCAGGTAGAACAACTTCTGTGGTGCCTTTCAAATGCCTACCAAGGTAGTGTAAAAACTATTAAGAGAACTCCTGTCTGGCACCTTCCCCGGTGGAGTTGTGCATGGGGTGTGTTTGGAACATTTTGTCACCGGCTGAGTCCAAAATTCAGCGGTTCCCCATCTCAGCTCAGAAAGCAGGTAGAACAACTTTTGTGGTGTCTTTCAGATGCCTACTGGAGCAATGTAAAAACTACCAGGAGAACTCCTGTCTGGCACCTTCCCCGGTGGAGTTGTGCAGGGGGTGTGTTTGGAACATTTTGTCACCGGCCGAGTCCAAAATTCAGCGATTCCCCATCTCAGCCCAGAAAGCAGGTAGAACAACTTTTGTGGTGCCTTTCAGGTGCCTACCAAGGTAGTGTAAAAACTACCAGGAAAACTCCTGTCTGGCACCTTCCCCGGTGGAGTTGTGCATGGGGTGTGTTTGGAACATTTTGTCACCAGCCGACTCCAAAATTCAGCGGTTCCCCATCTCAGCCCAGAAAGCAGGTAGAACATCTTTTGTGGTGTCTTTTAGATACCTACCGGAGCAATGTAAAAACTACCAGGAGAACTCCTGTCTGGCACCTTCCCCGGTATAGTTGTGCAGGGGGTGTCTTTGGAACATTTTGTCACCAGCCGAGTCCAAAATTCAGCTGTTCCCCATCTCAGCCCAGAAAGCAGGTAGAACAACTTTTGTGGTGTCTTTTAGATGCCTACCAAGGTAGTGTAAAAACTACTAAGAGAACGCTTGTCTGGCACCTTCCCCGGTGGAGTTGTGCAGGGGGTGTGTTTGGAACATTTTGTCACCGGCCGACTCCAAAATTCAGCGGTTCCCCATCTCAGCCCAGAAAGCAGGTAGAACAACTTTTGTGGTGCCTTTCACGTGCCTACCAAGGTAGTGTAAAAACTACCAGGAGAACTCCTGCCTGGCACCTTCCCCGGTGGAGTTGTGCAGGGGGTGTGTTTGGAACATTTTGTCACCGGCCGAGTCCAAAATTCAGCGATTCCCCATCTCAGCCCAGAAAGCAGGAAGAACAACTTTTGTGGTGTCCTTTTGATGCCTTCCGGAGCAATGTAAAAACTACCAAAAGAGCTCGTCCCTGGCACCTTCGCTAGTGGAGTTGTGCATGGGGTGTGTTTGGAACATTTTGTCACCAGCCGACTCCAAAATTCAGCTGTTCCCCATCTCAGCCCAGAAAGCAGGTAGAACAACTTTTGTGGTGCCTTTCAGCTGCCTACCAAGGTAGTGTAAAAACTATTAAGAGAACTCCTGTCTGGCACCTTCCCCGGTGGAGTTGTGCATGGGGTGTGTTTGGAAAATTTTGTCACCGGCCGAGTCCAAAATTCAGCGTTTCCCCATCTCAGCCCAGAAAGCAGGTAGAACAACTTTTGTGGTGTCTTTCAGCTGCCTACCGGAGCAATGTAAAAACTACCAGGAGAACTCCTGTCTGGCACCTTCCCCGGTGGAGTTGTGCATGGGGTGTGTTCGGAATATTTTGTCACCAGCCGAGTCCAAAAATTCAGCGGTTCCCCATCTCAGCCCAGAAAGCAGGTAGAACAACTTTTGTGGTGCCTTTCAAATGCCTACCAAGGTAGTGTAAAAACTACCAAGAGAACTCCTGCCTGGCACCTTCCCCGGTGGAGTTGTGCAGGGGGTGTGTTTGGAACATTTTGTCACCGGCCGACTCCAAAATTCAGCGGTTCCCCATCTCAGCCCAGAAAGCAGGTAGAACAACTTTTGTGGTGCCTTTCAGCTGCCTACCAAGGTAGTGTAAAAACTACCAGGAGAACTCCTGTCTGGCACCTTCCCCGGTGGAGTTGTGCAGGGGGTGTGTTTGGAACATTTTGTCACCGGCCGACTCCAAAATTCAGCGGTTCCCCATCTCAGCCCAGAAAGCAGGTAGAACAACTTTTGTGGTGTCTTTCAGATGCCTACCGGAGCAATGTAAAAACTACCAGGAGAACTCCTGTCTGGCACCTTCCCCGGTGGAGTTCTGCAGGGGGTGTGTTTGGAACATTTTGTCACCGGCCGACTACAAAATTCAGCGATTCCCCATCTCAGCCCAGAAAGCAGGTAGAACAACTTTTGTGGTGCCTTTCAAATGCCTACCAAGGTAGTGTAAAAACTATTAAGAGAACTCCTGTCTGGCACCTTCCCCGGTGGAGTTGTGCAGGGGGTGTCTTTGGAACATTTTGTCACCAGCCGAGTCCAAAATTCAGCTGTTCCCCATCTCAGCCCAGAAAGCAGGTAGAACAACTTTTGTGGTGTCTTTTAGATGCCTACCAAGGTAGTGTAAAAACTACTAAGAGAACGCTTGTCTGGCACCTTCCCCGGTGGAGTTGTGCAGGGGGTGTGTTTGGAACATTTTGTCACCGGCCGACTCCAAAATTCAGCGGTTCCCCATCTCAGCCCAGAAAGCAGGTAGAACAACTTTTGTGGTGCCTTTCACGTGCCTACCAAGGTAGTGTAAAAACTACCAGGAGAACTCCTGCCTGGCACCTTCCCCGGTGGAGTTGTGCAGGGGGTGTGTTTGGAACATTTTGTCACCGGCCGAGTCCAAAATTCAGCGATTCCCCATCTCAGCCCAGAAAGCAGGAAGAACAACTTTTGTGGTGTCCTTTTGATGCCTTCCGGAGCAATGTAAAAACTACCAAAAGAGCTCGTCCCTGGCACCTTCGCTAGTGGAGTTGTGCATGGGGTGTGTTTGGAACATTTTGTCACCAGCCGACTCCAAAATTCAGCTGTTCCCCATCTCAGCCCAGAAAGCAGGTAGAACAACTTTTGTGGTGCCTTTCAGCTGCCTACCAAGGTAGTGTAAAAACTATTAAGAGAACTCCTGTCTGGCACCTTCCCCGGTGGAGTTGTGCATGGGGTGTGTTTGGAAAATTTTGTCACCGGCCGAGTCCAAAATTCAGCGTTTCCCCATCTCAGCCCAGAAAGCAGGTAGAACAACTTTTGTGGTGTCTTTCAGCTGCCTACCGGAGCAATGTAAAAACTACAGGAGAACTCCTGTCTGGCACCTTCCCCGGTGGAGTTGTGCATGGGGTGTGTTCGGAATATTTTGTCACCAGCCGAGTCCAAAAATTCAGCGGTTCCCCATCTCAGCCCAGAAAGCAGGTAGAACAACTTTTGTGGTGCCTTTCAAATGCCTACCAAGGTAGTGTAAAAACTACCAAGAGAACTCCTGCCTGGCACCTTCCCCGGTGGAGTTGTGCAGGGGGTGTGTTTGGAACATTTTGTCACCGGCCGACTCCAAAATTCAGCGGTTCCCCATCTCAGCCCAGAAAGCAGGTAGAACAACTTTTGTGGTGCCTTTCAGCTGCCTACCAAGGTAGTGTAAAAACTACCAGGAGAACTCCTGTCTGGCACCTTCCCCGGTGGAGTTGTGCAGGGGGTGTGTTTGGAACATTTTGTCACCGGCCGACTCCAAAATTCAGCGGTTCCCCATCTCAGCCCAGAAAGCAGGTAGAACAACTTTTGTGGTGTCTTTCAGATGCCTACCGGAGCAATGTAAAAACTACCAGGAGAACTCCTGTCTGGCACCTTCCCCGGTGGAGTTCTGCAGGGGGTGTGTTTGGAACATTTTGTCACCGGCCGACTACAAAATTCAGCGATTCCCCATCTCAGCCCAGAAAGCAGGTAGAACAACTTTTGTGGTGCCTTTCAAATGCCTACCAAGGTAGTGTAAAAACTATTAAGAGAACTCCTGTCTGGCACCTTCCCCGGTGGAGTTGTGCATGGGGTGTGTTTGGAACATTTTGTCACCGGCCGAGTCCAAAATTCAGCGATTCCCCATCTCAGCCCAGAAAGCAGGTAGAACAACTTTTGTGGTGCCTTTCAGGTGCCTACCAAGGTAGTGTAAAAACTACCAGGAAAACTCCTGTCTGGCACCTTCCCCGGTGGAGTTGTGCATGGGGTGTGTTTGGAACATTTTGTCACCGGCCGAGTCCAAAATTCAGCGATTCCCCATCTCAGCCCAGAAAGCAGGTAGAACAACTTTTGTGGTGTCTTTTAGATGCCTACCGGAGCAATGTAAAAACTACCAGGAGAACTCCTGTCTGGCACCTTCCCCGGTATAGTTGTGCAGGGGGTGTCTTTGGAACATTTTGTCACCAGCCGAGTCCAAAATTCAGCTGTTCCCCATCTCAGCCCAGAAAGCAGGTAGAACAACTTTTGTGGTGTCTTTTAGATGCCTACCAAGGTAGTGTAAAAACTACTAAGAGAACGCTTGTCTGGCACCTTCCCCGGTGGAGTTGTGCAGGGGGTGTGTTTGGAACATTTTGTCACCGGCCGAGTCCAAAATTCAGCGATTCCCCATCTCAGCCCAGAAAGCAGGTAGAACAACTTTTGTGGTGCCTTTCACGTGCCTACCAAGGTAGTGTAAAAACTACCAGGAGAACTCCTGTCTGGCACCTTCCCCGGTGGAGTTGTGCAGGGGGTGTGTTTGGAACATTTTGTCACCGGCCGAGTCCAAAATTCAGCGATTCCCCATCTCAGCCCAGAAAGCAGGTAGAACAACTTTTGTGCTGCCTTTCAGCTCCCTACCAAGGTAGTGTAAAATCTACCAAGAGAACTCCTGTCTGGCACCTTCCCCGGTGGAGTTGTGCAGGGGGTGTGTTTGGAACATTTTGTCACCAGCCGACTCCAAAATTCAGCGTTTCCCCATCTCAGCCCAGAAAGCAGGTAGAACAACTTTTGTGGTGTCTTTCAGATGCCTACCAAGGTAGTGTAAAAACTACTAAGAGAACTCCTGTCTGGCACCTTCCCCGGTGGAGTTGTGCATGGGGTGTCTTTGGAACATTTTGTCACCGGCCGAGTCCAAAATTCAGCGATTCCCCATCTCAGCCCAGAAAGCAGATAGAACAACTTTTGTGGTGTCTTTCAGATGCCTACCAAGGTAGTGTAAAAACTATCAAGAGAACTCCTGTCTGGCACCTTCCCCGGTGGAGTTGTGCAGGGGGTGTGTTTGGAACATTTTGTCACCAGCCGAGTCCAAAATTCAGCGTTTCCCCATCACAGCCCAGAAAGCAGGTAGAACAACTTTTGTGGTGCCTTTCAGCTGCCTACCAAGGTAGTGTAAAAACTACCAAGAGAACTCCTGTCTGGCACCTTCCCCGGTGGAGTTGTGCATGGGGTGTGTTTGGAACATTTTGTCACCGGCCGACTCCAAAATTCAGCGGTTCCCCATCTCAGCCCAGAAAGCAGGTAGAACAACTTTTGTGGTGCCTTTCAGGTGCCTACCAAGGTAGTGTAAAAACTACTAAGAGAACTCCTGTCTGGCACCTTCCCCGGTGGAGTTGTGCATGGGGTGTCTTTGGAACATTTTGTCACCGGCCGAGTCCAAAATTCAGCGGTTCCCCATCTCAGCCCAGAAAGCAGGTAGAACAACTTTTGTGGTGTCTTTCAGCTCCCTACCGGAGCAATGTAAAAACTACCAGGAGAACTCCTGTCTGGCACCTTCCCCGGTGGAGTTGTGCAGGGGGTGTGTTTGGAACATTTTGTCACCGGCCGAGTCCAAAATTCAGCGATTCCCCATCTCAGCCCAGAAAGCAGGTAGAACAACTTTTGTGGTGCCTTTCAGGTGCCTACCAAGGTAGTGTAAAAACTACCAGGAAAACGCCTGTCTGGCACCTTCCCCGGTGGAGTTGTGCATGGGGTGTGTTTGGAACATTTTGTCACCGGCCAAGTCCAAAATTCAGCGATTCCCCATCTCAGCCCAGAAAGCAGGTAGAACAACTTTTGTGCTGCCTTTCAGCTCCCTACCAAGGTAGTGTAAAATCTACCAAGAGAACTCCTGTCTGGCACCTTCCCCGGTGGAGTTGTGCAGGGGCTGTGTTTGGAACATTTTGTCACCGGCCGACTCCAAAATTCAGCGGTTCCCCATCTCAGCCCAGAAAGCAGGTAGAACATCTTTTGTGGTGTCTTTTAGATGCCTACCGGAGCAATGTAAAAACTACCAGGAGAACTCCTGTCTGGCACCTTCCCCGGTGGAGTTGTGCAGGGGGTGTGTTTGGAACATTTTGTCACCGGCCGAGTCCAAAATTCAGCTGTTCCCCATCTCAGCCCAGAAAGCAGGTAGAACAACTTTTGTGGTGTCTTTTAGATGCCTACCAAGGTAGTGTAAAAACTACCAGGAGAACTCCTGTCTGGCACCTTCCCCGGTGGAGTTGTGCAGGGGGTGTGTTTGGAACATTTTGTCACCGGCCGAGTCCAAAATTCAGCGATTCCCCATCTCAGCCCAGAAAGCAGGTAGAACAACTTTTGTGCTGCCTTTCAGCTCCCTACCAAGGTAGTGTAAAAACTACCAAGAGAACTCCTGTCTGGCACCTTACCCGGTGGAGTTGTGCAGGGGGTGTGTTTGGAACATTTTGTCACCAGCCGAGTCCAAAATTCAGCGATTCCCCATCTCAGCCCAGAAAGCAGGTAGAACAACTTTTGTGGTGTCTTTCAGATGCCTACCAGAGCAATGTAAAAACTACCAGGAGAACTCCTGTCTGGCACCTTCCCCGGTGGAGTTGTGCATGGGGTGTGTTTGGAACATTTTGTCACCGGCCGACTCCAAAATTCAGCGGTTCCCCATCTCAGCCCAGAAAGCAGGTAGAACATCTTTTGTGGTGTCTTTTAGATGCCTACCGGAGCAATGTAAAAACTACCAGGAGAACTCCTGTCTGGCACCTTCCCCGGTGGAGTTGTGCATGGGGTGTCTTTGGAACATTTTGTCACCAGCCGAGTCCAAAATTCAGCTGTTCCCCATCTCAGCCCAGAAAGCAGGTAGAACAACTTTTGTGGTGTCTTTTAGATGCCTACCAAGGTAGTGTAAAAACTACCAGGAGAACTCCTGTCTGGCACCTTCCCCGGTGGAGTTGTGCAGGGGGTGTGTTTGGAACATTTTGTCACCGGGCGACTCCAAAATTCAGCAGTTCCCCATCTCAGCCCAGAAAGCAGGTAGAACAACTTTTGTGGTGTCTTTCAGATGCCTACCAAGGTAGTGTAAAAACTACCAGGAGAACTCCTGTCTGGCACCTTCCCCGGTGGAGTTGTGCAGGGGGTGTGTTTGGAACATTTTGTCACCGGCCGAGTCCAAAATTCAGCGGTTCCCCATCTCAGCCCAGAAAGCAGGTAGAACAACTTTTGTGCTGCCTTTCAGCTCCCTACCAAGGTAGTGTAAAATCTACCAGGAGAACTCCTGTCTGGCACCTTCCCCGGTGGAGTTGTGCATGGGGTGTCTTTGGAACATTCTGTCACCGGCCGAGTCCAAAATTCAGCGATTCCCCATCTCAGCCCAGAAAGCAGATAGAACAACTTTTGTGGTGTCTTTCAGATGCCTACCGGAGCAATGTAAAAACTACCAGGAGAACTCCCGTCTGGCACCTTCCCCGGTGGAGTTGTACAGGGGGTGTGTTTGGAACATTTTGTCACCAGCCGACTCCAAAATTCAGCGTTTCCCCATCTCAGCCCAGAAAGCAGGTAGAACAACTTTTGTGGTGCCTTTCAGATGCCTACCAAGGTAGTGTAAAAACTATCAAGAGAACTCCTGTCTGGCACCTTCCCCGGTGGAGTTGTGCAGGGGGTGTGTTTGGAACATTTTGTCACCAGCCGAGTCCAAAATTCAGCGTTTCCCCATCTCAGCCCAGAAAGCAGGTAGAACAACTTTTGTGGTGTCTTTCAGCTGCCTACCAAGGTAGTGTAAAAACTACTAAGAGAACTCCTGTCTGGCACCTTCCCCGGTGGAGTTGTGCAGGGGGTGTGTTTGGAACATTTTGTCACCGGCCGAGTCCAAAATTCAGCGGTTCCCCATCTCAGCCCAGAAAGCAGGTAGAACAACCTTTGTGGTGTCTTTCAGATGCCTACCAAGGTAGTGTAAAAACTCTCAAGAGAACTCTTGTCTGGCACCTTCCCCGGTGGAGTTGTGCAGGGGGTGTCTTTGGAACATTTTGTCACCAGCCGACTCCAAAATTCAGCGGTTCCCCATCTCAGCCCAGAAAGCAGGTAGAACAACTTTTGTGGTGTCTTTCAGATGCCTACCAGAGCAATGTAAAAACTACCAGGAGAACTCCTGTCTGGCACCTTCCCCGGTGGAGTTGTGCAGGGGGTGTGTTTGGAACATTTTGTCACCGGCCGAGTCCAAAATTCAGCGGTTCCCCATCTCAGCCCAGAAAGCAGGTAGAACAACTTTTGTGGTGTCTTTCAGATGCCTACCGGAGCAATGTAAAAACTACCAGGAGAACTCCTGTCTGGCACCTTCCCCGGTGGAGTTGTGCAGGGGGTGTGTTTGGAACATTTTGTCACCAGCCGAGTCCAAAATTCAGCGATTCCCCATCTCAGCCCAGAAAGCAGGTAGAACAACTTTTGTGGTGTCTTTTAGATGCCTACCAAGGTAGTGTAAAAACTACCAAGAGAACTCCTGTCTGGCACCTTCCCCGGTGGAGTTGTGCAGGGGGTGTGTTTGGAACATTTTGTCACCGGCCGACTCCAAAATTCAGCGGTTCCCCATCTCAGCCCAGAAAGCAGGTAGAACAACTTTTGTGGTGTCTTTCAGCTGCCTACCGGAGCAATGTAAAAACTACCAGGAGAACTCCTGCCTGGCACCTTCCCCGGTGGAGTTGTGCATGGGGTGTGTTCGGAACATTTTGTCACCAGCCGAGTCCAAAAATTCAGCGGTTCCCCATCTCAGCCCAGAAAGCAGGTAGAACAACTTTTGTGGTGCCTTTCAGCTGCCTACCAAGGTAGTGTAAAAACTACCAAGAGAACTCCTGCCTGGCACCTTCCCCGGTGGAGTTGTGCATGGGGTGTGTTTGGAACATTTTGTCACCGGGCGACTCCAAAATTCAGCGGTTCCCCATCTCAGCCCAGAAAGCAGGTAGAACAACTTTTGTGGTGTCCTTTTGATGCCTACCGGAGCAATGTAAAAACTACCAACAGAGCTCGTCCCTGGCACCTTCGCTAGTGGAGTTGTGCATGGGGTGTGTTTGGAACATTTTGTCACCGGCCGACTCCAAAATTCAGCGGTTCCCCATCTCAGCCCAGAAAGCAGGTAGAACAACTTTTGTGGTGCCTTTCAGCTGCCTACCAAGGTAGTGTAAAAACGACCAAGAGAACTCCTGCCTGGCACCTTCCCCGGTGGAGTTGTGCATGGGGTGTCTTTGGAACATTTTGTCACCGGCCGAGTCCAAAATTCAGCGTTTCCCCATCTCAGCCCAGAAAGCAGGTAGAACAACTTTTGTGGTGTCTTTCAGATGCCTACCAGAGCAATGTAAAAACTACAGGAGAACTCCTGTCTGGCACCTTCCCCGGTGGAGTTGTGCATGGGGTGTGTTCGTAATATTTTGTCACCAGCCGAGTCCAAAAATTCAGCGGTTCCCCATCTCAGCCCAGAAAGCAGGTAGAACAACTTTTGTGGTGCCTTTCAAATGCCTACCAAGGTAGTGTAAAAACTACCAAGAGAACTCCTGCCTGGCACCTTCCCCGGTGGAGTTGTGCAGGGGGTGTGTTTGGAACATTTTGTCACCGGCCGACTCCAAAATTCAGCGGTTCCCCATCTCAGCCCAGAAAGCAGGTAGAACAACTTTTGTGGTGCCTTTCAGGTGCCTACCAAGGTAGTGTAAAAACTACCAGGAGAACTCCTGTCTGGCACCTTCGCTAGTGGAGTTGTGCATGGGGTGTCTTTGGAACATTTTGTCACCAGCCGACTCCAAAATTCAGCGGTTCCCCATCTCAGCCCAGAAAGCAGGTAGAACAACTTTTGTGGTGCCTTTCAGCTGCCTACCAAGGTAGTGTAAAAACTACTAAGAGAACTCCTGTCTGGCACCTTCCCCGGTGGAGTTGTGCAGGGGGTGTGTTTGGAACATTTTGTCACCGGCCGAGTCCAAAATTCAGCGGTTCCCCATCTCAGCCCAGAAAGCAGGTAGAACAACTTTTGTGGTGTCTTTCAGATGCCTACCGGAGCAATGTAAAAACTACCAAGAGAACTCCTGCCTGGCACCTTCCCCGGTGGAGTTGTGCATGGGGTGTCTTTGGAACATTTTGTCACCGGCCGAGTCCAAAATTCAGTGGTTCCCCATCTCAGCCCAGAAAGCAGGTAGAACATCTTTTGTGGTGTCTTTTAGATGCCTACCGGAGCAATGTAAAAACTACCAGGAGAACTCCTGTCTGGCACCTTCCCCGGTATAGTTGTGCAGGGGGTGTCTTTGGAACATTTTGTCACCGGCCGACTCCAAAATTCAGCTGTTCCCCATCTCAGCCCAGAAAGCAGATAGAACAACTTTTGTGGTGTCTTTCAGATGCCTACCGGAGCAATGTAAAAACTACCAGGAGAACTCCCGTCTGGCACCTTCCCCGGTGGAGTTGTGCAGGGGGTGTGTTTGGAACATTTTGTCACCAGCCGAGTCCAAAATTCAGCGGTTCCCCATCTCAGCCCAGAAAGCAGGTAGAACAACTTTTTTGGTGTCTTTCAGATGCCTACCAAGGTAGTGTAAAAACTACTAAGAGAACTCCTGTCTGGCACCTTCCCCGGTGGAGTTGTGCAGGGGGTGTGTTTGGAACATTTTGTCACCGGCCGAGTCCAAAATTCAGCGGTTCCCCATCTCAGCCCAGAAAGCAGGTAGAACAACTTTTGTGGTGTCTTTCAGATGCCTACCAAGGTAGTGTAAAAACTCTCAAGAGAACTCTTGTCTGGCACCTTCCCCGGTGGAGTTGTGCATGGGGTGTCTTTGGAACATTTTGTCACCAGCCGACTCCAAAATTCAGCGGTTCCCCATCTCAGCCCAGAAAGCAGGTAGAACAACTTTTGTGGTGTCTTTCAGATGCCTACCAGAGCAATGTAAAAACTACCAGGAGAACTCCTGTCTGGCACCTTCCCCGGTGGAGTTGTGCAGGGGGTGTGTTTGGAACATTTTGTCACCGGCCGAGTCCAAAATTCAGCGGTTCCCCATCTCAGCCCAGAAAGCAGGTAGAACAACTTTTGTGGTGTCTTTCAGATGCCTACCGGAGCAATGTAAAAACTACCAGGAGAACTCCTGTCTGGCACCTTCCCCGGTGGAGTTGTGCAGGGGGTGTGTTTGGAACATTTTGTCACCAGCCGAGTCCAAAATTCAGCGATTCCCCATCTCAGCCCAGAAAGCAGGTAGAACAACTTTTGTGGTGTCTTTTAGATGCCTACCAAGGTAGTGTAAAAACTACCAAGAGAACTCCTGTCTGGCACCTTCCCCGGTGGAGTTGTGCAGGGGGTGTGTTTGGAACATTTTGTCACCGGCCGACTCCAAAATTCAGCGGTTCCCCATCTCAGCCCAGAAAGCAGGTAGAACAACTTTTGTGGTGTCTTTCAGCTGCCTACCGGAGCAATGTAAAAACTACCAGGAGAACTCCTGCCTGGCACCTTCCCCGGTGGAGTTGTGCATGGGGTGTGTTCGGAACATTTTGTCACCAGCCGAGTCCAAAAATTCAGCGGTTCCCCATCTCAGCCCAGAAAGCAGGTAGAACAACTTTTGTGGTGCCTTTCAGCTGCCTACCAAGGTAGTGTAAAAACTACCAAGAGAACTCCTGCCTGGCACCTTCCCCGGTGGAGTTGTGCATGGGGTGTCTTTGGAACATTTTGTCACCGGGCGACTCCAAAATTCAGCGGTTCCCCATCTCAGCCCAGAAAGCAGGTAGAACAACTTTTGTGGTGTCCTTTTGATGCCTACCGGAGCAATGTAAAAACTACCAACAGAGCTCGTCCCTGGCACCTTCGCTAGTGGAGTTGTGCATGGGGTGTGTTTGGAACATTTTGTCACCGGCCGACTCCAAAATTCAGCGGTTCCCCATCTCAGCCCAGAAAGCAGGTAGAACAACTTTTGTGGTGCCTTTCAGCTGCCTACCAAGGTAGTGTAAAAACTACCAAGAGAACTCCTGCCTGGCACCTTCCCCGGTGGAGTTGTGCATGGGGTGTCTTTGGAACATTTTGTCACCGGCCGAGTCCAAAATTCAGCGTTTCCCCATCTCAGCCCAGAAAGCAGGTAGAACAACTTTTGTGGTGTCTTTCAGATGCCTACCAGAGCAATGTAAAAACTACAGGAGAACTCCTGTCTGGCACCTTCCCCGGTGGAGTTGTGCATGGGGTGTGTTCGTAATATTTTGTCACCAGCCGAGTCCAAAAATTCAGCGGTTCCCCATCTCAGCCCAGAAAGCAGGTAGAACAACTTTTGTGGTGCCTTTCAAATGCCTACCAAGGTAGTGTAAAAACTACCAAGAGAACTCCTGCCTGGCACCTTCCCCGGTGGAGTTGTGCAGGGGGTGTGTTTGGAACATTTTGTCACCGGCCGACTCCAAAATTCAGCGGTTCCCCATCTCAGCCCAGAAAGCAGGTAGAACAACTTTTGTGGTGTCTTTCAGCTGCCTACCGGAGCAATGTAAAAACTACCAGGAGAACTCCTGCCTGGCACCTTCCCCGGTGGAGTTGTGCATGGGGTGTGTTCGGAACATTTTGTCACCAGCCGAGTCCAAAAATTCAGCGGTTCCCCATCTCAGCCCAGAAAGCAGGTAGAACAACTTTTGTGGTGTCTTTCAGCTGCCTACCGGAGCAATGTAAAAACTACCAGGAGAACTCCTGTCTGGCACCTTCCCCGGTGGAGTTGTGCATGGGGTGTGTTCGGAACATTTTGTCACCAGCCGAGTCCAAAAATTCAGCGGTTCCCCATCTCAGCCCAGAAAGCAGGTAGAACAACTTTTGTGGTGCCTTTCAGCTGCCTACCAAGGTAGTGTAAAAACTACCAGGAGAACTCCTGTCTGGCACCTTCCCCGGTGGAGTTGTGCATGGGGTGTCTTTGGAACATTTTGTCACCGGGCGACTCCAAAATTCAGCGGTTCCCCATCTCAGCCCAGAAAGCAGGTAGAACAACTTTTGTGGTGTCCTTTTGATGCCTACCGGAGCAATGTAAAAACTACCAACAGAGCTCGTCCCTGGCACCTTCGCTAGTGGAGTTGTGCATGGGGTGTGTTTGGAACATTTTGTCACCGGCCGACTCCAAAATTCAGCGGTTCCCCATCTCAGCCCAGAAAGCAGGTAGAACATCTTTTGTGGTGTCTTTTAGATGCCTACCGGAGCAATGTAAAAACTACCAGGAGAACTCCTGTCTGGCACCTTCCCCGGTGGAGTTGTGCATGGGGTGTGTTCGTAATATTTTGTCACCAGCCGAGTCCAAAAATTCAGCGGTTCCCCATCTCAGCCCAGAAAGCAGGTAGAACAACTTTTGTGGTGCCTTTCAAATGCCTACCAAGGTAGTGTAAAAACTACCAAGAGAACTCCTGCCTGGCACCTTCCCCGGTGGAGTTGTGCAGGGGGTGTGTTTGGAACATTTTGTCACCGGCCGACTCCAAAATTCAGCGGTTCCCCATCTCAGCCCAGAAAGCAGGTAGAACAACTTTTGTGGTGTCTTTCAGCTGCCTACCGGAGCAATGTAAAAACTACCAGGAGAACTCCTGCCTGGCACCTTCCCCGGTGGAGTTGTGCATGGGGTGTGTTCGGAACATTTTGTCACCAGCCGAGTCCAAAAATTCAGCGGTTCCCCATCTCAGCCCAGAAAGCAGGTAGAACAACTTTTGTGGTGTCTTTCAGCTGCCTACCGGAGCAATGTAAAAACTACCAGGAGAACTCCTGTCTGGCACCTTCCCCGGTGGAGTTGTGCATGGGGTGTGTTCGGAACATTTTGTCACCAGCCGAGTCCAAAAATTCAGCGGTTCCCCATCTCAGCCCAGAAAGCAGGTAGAACAACTTTTGTGGTGCCTTTCAGCTGCCTACCAAGGTAGTGTAAAAACTACCAGGAGAACTCCTGTCTGGCACCTTCCCCGGTGGAGTTGTGCATGGGGTGTCTTTGGAACATTTTGTCACCGGGCGACTCCAAAATTCAGCGGTTCCCCATCTCAGCCCAGAAAGCAGGTAGAACAACTTTTGTGGTGTCCTTTTGATGCCTACCGGAGCAATGTAAAAACTACCAACAGAGCTCGTCCCTGGCACCTTCGCTAGTGGAGTTGTGCATGGGGTGTGTTTGGAACATTTTGTCACCGGCCGACTCCAAAATTCAGCGGTTCCCCATCTCAGCCCAGAAAGCAGGTAGAACATCTTTTGTGGTGTCTTTTAGATGCCTACCGGAGCAATGTAAAAACTACCAGGAGAACTCCTGTCTGGCACCTTCCCCGGTATAGTTGTGCAGGGGGTGTCTTTGGAACATTTTGTCACCGGCCGACTCCAAAATTCAGCTGTTCCCCATCTCAGCCCAGAAAGCAGATAGAACAACTTTTGTGGTGTCTTTCAGATGCCTACCGGAGCAATGTAAAAACTACCAGGAGAACTCCCGTCTGGCACCTTCCCCGGTGGAGTTGTGCAGGGGGTGTGTTTGGAACATTTTGTCACCAGCCGAGTCCAAAATTCAGCGGTTCCCCATCTCAGCCCAGAAAGCAGGTAGAACAACTTTTTTGGTGTCTTTCAGATGCCTACCAAGGTAGTGTAAAAACTACTAAGAGAACTCCTGTCTGGCACCTTCCCCGGTGGAGTTGTGCAGGGGGTGTGTTTGGAACATTTTGTCACCAGCCGAGTCCAAAATTCAGCGGTTCCCCATCTCAGCCCAGAAAGCAGGTAGAACAACTTTTGTGGTGTCTTTCAGATGCCTACCAAGGTACTGTAAAAACTATCAAGAGAACGCTTGTCTGGCACATTCCCCGGTGGAGTTGTGCAGGGGGTGTGTTTGGAACATTTTGTCACCGGCCGAGTCCAAAATTCAGCGGTTCCCCATCTCAGCCCAGAAAGCAGGTAGAACAACTTTTGTGGTGTCTTTCAGATGCCTACCAAGGTAGTGTAAAAACTCTCAAGAGAACTCTTGTCTGGCACCTTCCCCGGTGGAGTTGTGCATGGGGTGTCTTTGGAACATTTTGTCACCAGCCGACTCCAAAATTCAGCGGTTCCCCATCTCAGCCCAGAAAGCAGGTAGAACAACTTTTGTGGTGTCTTTCAGATGCCTACCAGAGCAATGTAAAAACTACCAGGAGAACTCCTGTCTGGCACCTTCCCCGGTGGAGTTGTGCAGGGGGTGTGTTTGGAACAATTTGGCACCAGCCGAGTCCAAAATTCAGCGGTTCCCCATCTCAGCCCAGAAAGCAGGTAGAACAACTTTTGTGGTGTCTTTCAGATGCCTACCGGAGCAATGTAAAAACTACCAGGAGAACTCCTGTCTGGCACCTTCCCCGGTGGACTTGTGCAGGGGGTGTGTTTGGAACATTTTGTCACCAGCCGAGTCCAAAATTCAGCGATTCCCCATCTCAGCCCAGAAAGCAGGTAGAACAACTTTTGTGGTGTCTTTTAGATGCCTACCAAGGTAGTGTAAAAACTACCAAGAGAACTCCTGTCTGGCACCTTCCCCGGTGGAGTTGTGCAGGGGGTGTGTTTGGAACATTTTGTCACCGGCCGACTCCAAAATTCAGCGGTTCCCCATCTCAGCCCAGAAAGCAGGTAGAACAACTTTTGTGGTGTCTTTCAGATGCCTACCGGAGCAATGTAAAAACTACCAGGAGAACTCCTGTCTGGCACCTTCCCCGGTGGAGTTGTGCAGGGGGTGTGTTTGGAACATTTTGTCACCAGCCGAGTCCAAAATTCAGCGATTCCCCATCTCAGCCCAGAAAGCAGGTAGAACAACTTTTGTGGTGTCTTTTAGATGCCTACCAAGGTAGTGTAAAAACTACCAAGAGAACTCCTGTCTGGCACCTTCCCCGGTGGAGTTGTGCAGGGGGTGTGTTTGGAACATTTTGTCACCAGCCGAGTCCAAAATTCAGCGGTTCCCCATCTCAGCCCAGAAAGCAGGTAGAACAACTTTTGTGGTGTCTTTCAGCTGCCTACCGGAGCAATGTAAAAACTACCAGGAGAACTCCTGTCTGGCACCTTCCCCGGTGGAGTTGTGCATGGGGTGTGTTCGGAACATTTTGTCACCAGCCGAGTCCAAAAATTCAGCGGTTCCCCATCTCAGCCCAGAAAGCAGGTAGAACAACTTTTGTGGTGCCTTTCAGCTGCCTACCAAGGTAGTGTAAAAACTACCAGGAGAACTCCTGTCTGGCACCTTCCCCGGTGGAGTTGTGCATGGGGTGTCTTTGGAACATTTTGTCACCGGGCGACTCCAAAATTCAGCGGTTCCCCATCTCAGCCCAGAAAGCAGGTAGAACAACTTTTGTGGTGTCCTTTTGATGCCTACCGGAGCAATGTAAAAACTACCAACAGAGCTCGTCCCTGGCACCTTCGCTAGTGGAGTTGTGCATGGGGTGTGTTTGGAACATTTTGTCACCGGCCGACTCCAAAATTCAGCGTTTCCCCATCTCAGCCCAGAAAGCAGGTAGAACAACTTTTGTGGTGCCTTTTAGCTGCCTACCAAGGTAGTGTAAAAACTATTAAGAGAACTCCTGCCTGGCACCTTCCCCGGTGGAGTTGTGCATGGGGTGTGTTTGGAACATTTTGTCACCGGCCGAGTCCAAAATTCAGCGTTTCCCCATCTCAGCCCAGAAAGCAGGTAGAACAACTTTTGTGGTGTCTTTCAGATGCCTACCGGAGCAATGTAAAAACTACAGGAGAACTCCTGTCTGGCACCTTCCCCGGTGGAGTTGTGCATGGGGTGTGTTCGTAATATTTTGTCACCAGCCGAGTCCAAAAATTCAGCGGTTCCCCATCTCAGCCCAGAAAGCAGGTAGAACAACTTTTGTGGTGCCTTTCAAATGCCTACCAAGGTAGTGTAAAAACTACCAAGAGAACTCCTGCCTGGCACCTTCCCCGGTGGAGTTGTGCATGGGGTGTGTTTGGAACATTTTGTCACCGGCCGAGTCCAAAATTCAGCGGTTCCCCATCTCAGCCCAGAAAGCAGGTAGAACAACTTTTGTGGTGCCTTTCAGGTGCCTACCAAGGTAGTGTAAAAACTACCAGGAGAACTCCTGTCTGGCACCTTCCCCGGTGGAGTTGTGCATGGGGTGTGTTTGGAACATTTTGTCACCGGCCGACTCCAAAATTCAGCGGTTCCCCATCTCAGCCCAGAAAGCAGGTAGAACAACTTTTGTGGTGTCTTTCAGGTGCCTACCAAGGTAGTGTAAAAACTACTAAGAGAACTCCTGTCTGGCACCTTCCCCGGTGGAGTTGTGCATGTGGTGTGTTTGGAACATTTTGTCACCGGGCGACTCCAAAATTCAGCGTTTCCCCATCTCAGCCCAGAAAGCAGGTAGAACAACTTTTGTGGTGTCTTTCAGATGCCTACCGGAGCAATGTAAAAACTACCAGGAGAACTCCTGCCTGGCACCTTCCCCGGTGGAGTTGTGCATGGGGTGTCTTTGGAACATTTTGTCACCGGCCGAGTCCAAAATTCAGCGATTCCCCATCTCAGCCCAGAAAGCAGGTAGAACAACTTTTGTGGTGTCTTTCAGATGCCTACCGGAGCAATGTAAAAACTACCAGGAGAACTCCTGTCTGGCACCTTCCCCGGTGGAGTTGTGCAGGGGGTGTGTTTGAAACATTTTGTCACCAGCCGACTCCAAAATTCAGCGATTCCCCATCTCAGCCCAGAAAGCAGGTAGAACAACTTTTGTGGTATCCTTTTGATGCCTACCGGAGCAATGTAAAAACTACCAACAGAGCTCGTCCCTGGCACCTTCCCCGGTGGAGTTGTGCATGGGGTGTGTTTGGAACATTTTGTCACCGGCCGAGTCCAAAATTCAGCTGTTCCCCATCTCAGCCCAGAAAGCAGATAGAACAACTTTTGTGGTGTCTTTCAGATGCCTACCGGAGCAATGTAAAAACTACCAGGAGAACTCCTGTCTGGCACCTTCCCCGGTGGAGTTGTGCATGGGGTGTCTTTGGAACATTTTGTCACCAGCCGAGTCCAAAATTCAGCGGTTCCCCATCTCAGCCCAGAAAGCAGGTAGAACAACTTTTGTAGTGTCTTTCAGATGCCTACCGGAGCAATGTAAAAACTACCAGGAGAACTCCTGTCTGGCACCTTCCCCGGTGGAGTTGTGCAGGGGGTGTGTTTGGAACATTTTGTCACCGGCCGAGTCCAAAATTCAGCGGTTCCCCATCTCAGCCCAGAAAGCAGGTAGAACAACTTTTGTGGTGTCTTTCAGCTGCCTACCAAGGTAGTGTAAAAACTATCAAGAGAACTCCTGCCTGGCACCTTCCCCGGTGGAGTTGTGCATGGGGTGTCTTTGGAACATTTTGTCACCGGCCGAGTCCAAAATTCAGCGATTCCCCATCTCAGCCCAGAAAGCAGATAGAACAACTTTTGTGGTGTCTTTCAGATGCCTACCGGAGCAATGTAAAAACTACCAGGAGAACTCCTGTCTGGCACCTTCCCCGGTGGAGTTGTGCAGGGGGTGTGTTTGAAACATTTTGTCACCAGCCGACTCCAAAATTCAGCGATTCCCCATCTCAGCCCAGAAAGCAGGTAGAACAACTTTTGTGGTGCCTTTCAGCTGCCTACCAAGGTAGTGTAAAAACTATTAAGAGAACTCCTGCCTGGCACCTTCCCCGGTGGAGTTGTGCATGGGGTGTGTTTGGAACATTTTGTCACCGGCCGACTCCAAAATTCAGCGGTTCCCCATCTCAGCCCAGAAAGCAGGTAGAACAACTTTTTTGGTGTCTTTCAGATGCCTACCGGAGCAATGTAAAAACTACCAAGAGAACTCCTGTCTGGCACCTTCCCTGGTGGAGTTGTGCATGGGGTGTGTTTGGAACATTTTGTCACCAGCCGAGTCCAAAAATTCAGCGGTTCCCCATCTCAGCCCAGAAAGCAGGTAGAACAACTTTTGTGGTGTCTTTCAGCTGCCTACCAAGGTAGTGTAAAAACTACCAAGAGAACTCCTGCCTGGCACCTTCCCCGGTGGAGTTGTGCATGGGGTGTGTTTGGAACATTTTGTCACCGGGCGACTCCAAAATTCAGCGGTTCCCCATCTCAGCCCAGAAAGCAGGTAGAACAACTTTTGTGGTGTCTTTCAGCTGTCTACCGGAGCAATGTAAAAACTACCAAGAGAACTCCTGTCTGGCACCTTCCCCGGTGGAGTTGTGCATGGGGTGTGTTCGGAACATTTTGTCACCAGCCGAGTCCAAAAATTCAGCGGTTCCCCATCTCAGCCCAGAAAGCAGGTAGAACAACTTTTGTGGTGTCTTTCAGCTGCCTACCAAGGTAGTGTAAAAACTACCAAGAGAACTCCTGCCTGGCACCTTCCCCGGTGGAGTTGTGCATGGGGTGTGTTTGGAACATTTTGTCACCGGGCGACTCCAAAATTCAGCGGTTCCCCATCTCAGCCCAGAAAGCAGGTAGAACAACTTTTGTGGTGCCTTTCAGGTGCCTACCAAGGTAGTGTAAAAACTATTAAGAGAACTCCTGTCTGGCACCTTCCCCGGTGGAGTTGTGCATGGGGTGTCTTTGGAACATTTTGTCACCAGCCGACTCCAAAATTCAGCGGTTCCCCATCTCAGCCCAGAAAGCAGGTAGAACAACTTTTGTGGTGTCTTTCAGATGCCTACCAGAGCAATGTAAAAACTACCAGGAGAACTCCCGTCTGGCACCTTCCCCGGTGGAGTTGTGCATGGGGTGTGTTTGGAACATTTTGTCACCAGCCGAGTCCAAAATTCAGCGTTTCCCCATCTCAGCCCAGAAAGCAGGTAGAACAACTTTTGTGGTGTCTTTCAGATGCCTACCAAGGTACTGTAAAAACTACTAAGAGAACTCCTGTCTGGCACCTTCCCCGGTGGAGTTGTGCATGGGGTGTGTTTGGAACATTTTGTCACCGGCCGAGTCCAAAATTCAGCGGTTCCCCATCTCAGCCCAGAAAGCAGGTAGAACAACTTTTGTGGTGCCTTTCAGCTGCCTACCAAGGTAGTGTAAAAACTACCAGGAGAACTCCTGTCTGGCACCTTCCCCGGTGGAGTTGTGCATGGGGTGTCTTTGGAACATTTTGTCACCAGCCGACTCCAAAATTCAGCGGTTCCCCATCTCAGCCCAGAAAGCAGGTAGAACAACTTTTGTGGTGTCTTTCAGATGCCTACCAGAGCAATGTAAAAACTACCAGGAGAACTCCTGCCTGGCACCTTCCCCGGTGGAGTTGTGCAGGGGGTGTGTTTGGAACATTTTGTCACCAGCCGACTCCAAAATTCAGCTGTTCCCCATCTCAGCCCAGAAAGCAGGTAGAACAACTTTTGTGGTGTCTTTCAGATGCCTACCGGAGCAATGTAAAAACTACCAGGAGAACTCCTGTCTGGCACCTTCCCCGGTGGAGTTGTGCAGGGGGTGTGTTTGGAACATTTTGTCACCAGCCGAGTCCAAAATTCAGCGATTCCCCATCTCAGCCCAGAAAGCAGGTAGAACAACTTTTGTGGTGCCTTTCAGCTGCCTACCAAGGTAGTGTAAAAACTACCAGGAGAACTCCTGTCTGGCACCTTCCCCGGTGGAGTTGTGCAGGGGGTGTGTTTGGAACATTTTGTCACCGGCCGAGTCCAAAATTCAGCGGTTCCCCATCTCAGCCCAGAAAGCAGGTAGAACAACTTTTGTGGTGTCTTTCAGCTGCCTACCGGAGCAATGTAAAAACTACCAAGAGAACTCCTGTCTGGCACCTTCCCCGGTGGAGTTGTGCATGGGGTGTGTTCGGAACATTTTGTCACCAGCCGAGTCCAAAAATTCAGCGGTTCCCCATCTCAGCCCAGAAAGCAGGTAGAACAACTTTTGTGGTGTCTTTCAGCTGCCTACCAAGGTAGTGTAAAAACTACCAAGAGAACTCCTGCCTGGCACCTTCCCCGGTGGAGTTGTGCATGGGGTGTGTTTGGAACATTTTGTCACCGGGCGACTCCAAAATTCAGCGTTTCCCCATCTCAGCCCAGAAAGCAGGTAGAACAACTTTTGTGGTGCCTTTCAGGTGCCTACCAAGGTAGTGTAAAAACTACTAAGAGAACTCCTGTCTGGCACCTTCCCCGGTGGAGTTGTGCATGGGGTGTCTTTGGAACATTTTGTCACCGGCCGAGTCCAAAATTCAGCGGTTCCCCATCTCAGCCCAGAAAGCAGGTAGAACAACTTTTGTGGTGTCTTTCAGATGCCTACCGGAGCAATGTAAAAACTACCAGGAGAACTCCTGTCTGGCACCTTCCCCGGTGGAGTTGTGCATGGGGTGTGTTCGGAACATTTTGTCACCAGCCGAGTCCAAAAATTCAGCGGTTCCCCATCTCAGCCCAGAAAGCAGGTAGAACAACTTTTGTGGTGTCTTTCAGCTGCCTACCAAGGTAGTGTAAAAACTACCAGGAGAACTCCTGCCTGGCACCTTCCCCGGTGGAGTTGTGCATGGGGTGTGTTTGGAACATTTTGTCACCGGCCGACTCCAAAATTCAGCGTTTCCCCATCTCAGCCCAGAAAGCAGATAGAACAACTTTTGTGGTGTCTTTCAGATGCCTACCGGAGCAATGTAAAAACTACCAGGAGAACTCCCGTCTGGCACCTTCCCCGGTGGAGTTGTGCAGGGGGTGTGTTTGGAACATTTTGTCACCAGCCGAGTCCAAAATTCAGCGTTTCCCCATCTCAGCCCAGAAAGCAGGTAGAACAACTTTTGTGGTGTCTTTCAGATGCCTACCAAGGTACTGTAAAAACTACTAAGAGAACTCCTGTCTGGCACCTTCCCCGGTGGAGCTGTGCATGGGGTGTGTTTGGAACATTTTGTCACCGGCCGAGTCCAAAATTCAGCGGTTCCCCATCTCAGCCCAGAAAGCAGGTAGAACAACTTTTGTGGTGCCTTTCAGCTGCCTACCAAGGTAGTGTAAAAACTACCAGGAGAACTCCTGTCTGGCACCTTCCCCGGTGGAGTTGTGCATGGGGTGTCTTTGGAACATTTTGTCACCAGCCGACTCCAAAATTCAGCGGTTCCCCATCTCAGCCCAGAAAGCAGGTAGAACAACTTTTGTGGTGTCTTTCAGATGCCTACCAGAGCAATGTAAAAACTACCAAGAGAACTCCTGCCTGGCACCTTCCCCGGTGGAGTTGTGCAGGGGGTGTCTTTGGAACATTTTGTCACCAGCCGACTCCAAAATTCAGCGGTTCCCCATCTCAGCCCAGAAAGCAGGTAGAACAACTTTTGTGGTGTCTTTCAGATGCCTACCGGAGCAATGTAAAAACTACCAGGAGAACTCCTGCCTGGCACCTTCCCCGGTGGAGTTGTGCATGGGGTGTGTTTGGAACATTTTGTCACCAGCCGACTCCAAAATTCAGCGGATCCCCATCTCAGCCCAGAAAGCAGGTAGAACAACTTTTGTGGTGCCTTTCAAATGCCTACCAAGGTAGTGTAAAAACTACCAAGAGAACTCCTGCCTGGCACCTTCCCCGGTGGAGTTGTGCATGGGGTGTCTTTGGAACATTTTGTCACCGGCCGAGTCCAAAATTCAGCGATTCCCCATCTCAGCCCAGAAAGCAGGTAGAACAACTTTTGTGGTGTCTTTCAGCTGCCTACCGGAGCAATGTAAAAACTACCAGGAGAACTCCTGTCTGGCACCTTCCCCGGTGGAGTTGTGCATGGGGTGTGTTCGGAACATTTTGTCACCAGCCGAGTCCAAAAATTCAGCGGTTCCCCATCTCAGCCCAGAAAGCAGGTAGAACAACTTTTGTGGTGTCTTTCAGCTGCCTACCAAGGTAGTGTAAAAACTACTAAGAGAACTCCTGTCTGGCACCTTCCCCGGTGGAGTTGTGCATGGGGTGTCTTTGGAACATTTTGTCACTGGCCGAGTCCAAAATTCAGCGGTTCCCCATCTCAGCCCAGAAAGCAGGTAGAACAACTTTTGTGGTGCCTTTCAGCTGCCTACCAAGGTAGTGTAAAAACTACCAGGAGAACTCCTGTCTGGCACCTTCCCCGGTGGAGTTGTGCAGGGGGTGTCTTTGGAACATTTTGTCACCAGCCGACTCCAAAATTCAGCGGTTCCCCATCTCAGCCCAGAAAGCAGGTAGAACAACTTTTGTGGTGTCTTTCAGATGCCTACCGGAGCAATGTAAAAACTACCAGGAGAACTCCTGTCTGGCACCTTCCCCGGTGGAGTTGTGCAGGGGGTGTCTTTGGAACATTTTGTCACCAGCCGAGTCCAAAATTCAGCGGTTCCCCATCTCAGCCCAGAAAGCAGGTAGAACAACTTTTGTGGTGTCTTTCAGATGCCTACCGGAGCAATGTAAAAACTACCAGGAGAACTCCTGCCTGGCACCTTCCCCGGTGGAGTTGTGCATGGGGTGTGTTTGGAACATTTTGTCACCAGCCGACTCCAAAATTCAGCGGATCCCCATCTCAGCCCAGAAAGCAGGTAGAACAACTTTTGTGGTGCCTTTCAAATGCCTACCAAGGTAGTGTAAAAACTACCAAGAGAACTCCTGCCTGGCACCTTCCCCGGTGGAGTTGTGCATGGGGTGTCTTTGGAACATTTTGTCACCGGCCGAGTCCAAAATTCAGCGATTCCCCATCTCAGCCCAGAAAGCAGGTAGAACAACTTTTGTGGTATCCTTTTGATGCCTACCGGAGCAATGTAAAAACTACCAACAGAGCTCGTCCCTGGCACCTTCGCTAGTGGAGTTGTGCATGGGGTGTGTTTGGAACATTTTGTCACCGGCCGACTCCAAAATTCAGCGGTTCCCCATCTCAGCCCAGAAAGCAGATAGAACAACTTTTGTGGTGTCTTTCAGATGCCTACCGGAGCAATGTAAAAACTACCAGGAGAACTCCTGTCTGGCACCTTCCCCGGTGGAGTTGTGCAGGGGGTGTGTTTGGAACATTTTGTCACCAGCCGAGTCCAAAATTCAGCGGTTCCCCATCTCAGCCCAGAAAGCAGGTAGAACAACTTTTGTGGTGTCTTTCAGATGCCTACCGGAGCAATGTAAAAACTACCAGGAGAACTCCTGTCTGGCACCTTCCCCGGTGGAGTTGTGCATGGGGTGTCTTTGGAACATTTTGTCACCAGCCGACTCCAAAATTCAGCGGTTCCCCATCTCAGCCCAGAAAGCAGGTAGAACAACTTTTGTGGTGCCTTTCAGCTGCCTACCAAGGTAGTGTAAAAACTACCAGGAGAACTCCTGCCTGGCAACTTCCCCGGTGGAGTTGTGCAGGGGGTGTCTTTGGAACATTTTGTCACCAGCCGAGTCCAAAATTCAGCGGTTCCCCATCTCAGCCCAGAAAGCAGGTAGAACAACTTTTGTGGTGTCTTTCAGATGCCTACCGGAGCAATGTAAAAACTACCAGGAGAACTCCTGCCTGGCACCTTCCCCGGTGGAGTTGTGCATGGGGTGTGTTTGGAACATTTTGTCACCAGCCGACTCCAAAATTCAGCGGATCCCCATCTCAGCCCAGAAAGCAGGTAGAACAACTTTTGTGGTGCCTTTCAAATGCCTACCAAGGTAGTGTAAAAACTACCAAGAGAACTCCTGCCTGGCACCTTCCCCGGTGGAGTTGTGCATGGGGTGTCTTTGGAACATTTTGTCACCGGCCGAGTCCAAAATTCAGCGATTCCCCATCTCAGCCCAGAAAGCAGGTAGAACAACTTTTGTGGTATCCTTTTGATGCCTACCGGAGCAATGTAAAAACTACCAACAGAGCTCGTCCCTGGCACCTTCGCTAGTGGAGTTGTGCATGGGGTGTCTTTGGAACATTTTGTCACCGGCCGACTCCAAAATTCAGCGGTTCCCCATCTCAGCCCAGAAAGCAGATAGAACAACTTTTGTGGTGTCTTTCAGATGCCTACCGGAGCAATGTAAAAACTACCAGGAGAACTCCTGTCTGGCACCTTCCCCGGTGGAGTTGTGCAGGGGGTGTGTTTGGAACATTTTGTCACCAGCCGAGTCCAAAATTCAGCGGTTCCCCATCTCAGCCCAGAAAGCAGGTAGAACAACTTTTGTAGTGTCTTTCAGATGCCTACCGGAGCAATGTAAAAACTACCAGGAGAACTCCTGTCTGGCACCTTCCCCGGTGGAGTTGTGCAGGGGGTGTGTTTGGAACATTTTGTCACCGGCCGAGTCCAAAATTCAGCGGTTCCCCATCTCAGCCCAGAAAGCAGGTAGAACAACTTTTGTGGTGTCTTTCAGCTGCCTACCAAGGTAGTGTAAAAACTATCAAGAGAACGCTTGTCTGGCACATTCCCCGGTGGAGTTGTGCATGGGGTGTCTTTGGAACATTTTGTCACCGGCCGAGTCCAAAATTCAGCGATTCCCCATCTCAGCCCAGAAAGCAGATAGAACAACTTTTGTGGTGTCTTTCAGATGCCTACCGGAGCAATGTAAAAACTACCAGGAGAACTCCTGTCTGGCACCTTCCCCGGTGGAGTTGTGCATGGGGTGTGTTCGGAACATTTTGTCACCAGCCGAGTCCAAAAATTCAGCGGTTCCCCATCTCAGCCCAGAAAGCAGGTAGAACAACTTTTGTGGTGTCTTTCAGCTGCCTACCAAGGTAGTGTAAAAACTACCAAGAGAACTCCTGCCTGGCACCTTCCCCGGTGGAGTTGTGCATGGGGTGTGTTTGGAACATTTTGTCACCGGGCGACTCCAAAATTCAGCGGTTCCCCATCTCAGCCCAGAAAGCAGGTAGAACAACTTTTGTGGTGTCTTTCAGATGCCTACCGGAGCAATGTAAAAACTACCAGGAGAACTCCTGTCTGGCACCTTCCCCGGTGGAGTTGTGCATGGGGTGTGTTCGGAACATTTTGTCACCAGCCGAGTCCAAAAATTCAGCGGTTCCCCATCTCAGCCCAGAAAGCAGGTAGAACAACTTTTGTGGTGTCTTTCAGCTGCCTACCAAGGTAGTGTAAAAACTACCAAGAGAACTCCTGCCTGGCACCTTCCCCGGTGGAGTTGTGCATGGGGTGTGTTTGGAACATTTTGTCACCGGCCGACTCCAAAATTCAGCGGTTCCCCATCTCAGCCCAGAAAGCAGGTAGAACAACTTTTGTGGTGCCTTTCAGGTGCCTACCAAGGTAGTGTAAAAACTATTAAGAGAACTCCTGTCTGGCACCTTCCCCGGTGGAGTTGTGCATGGGGTGTCTTTGGAACATTTTGTCACTGGCCCAGTCCAAAATTCAGCGGTTCCCCATCTCAGCCCAGAAAGCAGGTAGAACAACTTTTGTGGTGTCTTTCAGATGCCTACCGGAGCAATGTAAAAACTACCAGGAGAACTCCCGTCTGGCACCTTCCCCGGTGGAGTTGTGCAGGGGGTGTGTTTGGAACATTTTGTCACCAGCCGAGTCCAAAATTCAGCTGTTCCCCATCTCAGCCCAGAAAGCAGGTAGAACAACTTTTGTGGTGTCTTTCAGATGCCTACCGGAGCAATGTAAAAACTACCAGGAGAACTCCTGCCTGGCACCTTCCCCGGTGGAGTTGTGCATGGGGTGTCTTTGGAACATTTTGTCACCGGCCGAGTCCAAAATTCAGCGGTTCCCCATCTCAGCCCAGAAAGCAGGTAGAACAACTTTTGTGGTGTCTTTCAGATGCCTACCGGAGCAATGTAAAAACTACCAGGAGAACTCCCGTCTGGCACCTTCCCCGGTGGAGTTGTGCATGGGGTGTGTTTGGAACATTTTGTCACCAGCCGAGTCCAAAATTCAGCGTTTCCCCATCTCAGCCCAGAAAGCAGGTAGAACAACTTTTGTGGTGCCTTTCAGCTGCCTACCAAGGTACTGTAAAAACTACCAGGAGAACTCCTGCCTGGCACCTTCCCCGGTGGAGTTGTGCATGGGGTGTGTTTGGAACATTTTGTCACCAGCCGACTCCAAAATTCAGCGGATCCCCATCTCAGCCCAGAAAGCAGGTAGAACAACTTTTGTGGTGCCTTTCAAATGCCTACCAAGGTAGTGTAAAAACTACCAAGAGAACTCCTGCCTGGCACCTTCCCCGGTGGAGTTGTGCATGGGGTGTCTTTGGAACATTTTGTCACCGGCCGAGTCCAAAATTCAGCGATTCCCCATCTCAGCCCAGAAAGCAGGTAGAACAACTTTTGTGGTATCCTTTTGATGCCTACCGGAGCAATGTAAAAACTACCAACAGAGCTCGTCCCTGGCACCTTCGCTAGTGGAGTTGTGCATGGGGTGTCTTTGGAACATTTTGTCACCGGCCGACTCCAAAATTCAGCGGTTCCCCATCTCAGCCCAGAAAGCAGATAGAACAACTTTTGTGGTGTCTTTCAGATGCCTACCGGAGCAATGTAAAAACTACCAGGAGAACTCCTGTCTGGCACCTTCCCCGGTGGAGTTGTGCAGGGGGTGTGTTTGGAACATTTTGTCACCAGCCGAGTCCAAAATTCAGCGGTTCCCCATCTCAGCCCAGAAAGCAGGTAGAACAACTTTTGTAGTGTCTTTCAGATGCCTACCGGAGCAATGTAAAAACTACCAGGAGAACTCCTGTCTGGCACCTTCCCCGGTGGAGTTGTGCAGGGGGTGTGTTTGGAACATTTTGTCACCGGCCGAGTCCAAAATTCAGCGGTTCCCCATCTCAGCCCAGAAAGCAGGTAGAACAACTTTTGTGGTGTCTTTCAGCTGCCTACCAAGGTAGTGTAAAAACTATCAAGAGAACGCTTGTCTGGCACATTCCCCGGTGGAGTTGTGCATGGGGTGTCTTTGGAACATTTTGTCACCGGCCGAGTCCAAAATTCAGCGATTCCCCATCTCAGCCCAGAAAGCAGATAGAACAACTTTTGTGGTGTCTTTCAGATGCCTACCGGAGCAATGTAAAAACTACCAGGAGAACTCCTGTCTGGCACCTTCCCCGGTGGAGTTGTGCATGGGGTGTGTTCGGAACATTTTGTCACCAGCCGAGTCCAAAAATTCAGCGGTTCCCCATCTCAGCCCAGAAAGCAGGTAGAACAACTTTTGTGGTGTCTTTCAGCTGCCTACCAAGGTAGTGTAAAAACTACCAAGAGAACTCCTGCCTGGCACCTTCCCCGGTGGAGTTGTGCATGGGGTGTGTTTGGAACATTTTGTCACCGGGCGACTCCAAAATTCAGCGGTTCCCCATCTCAGCCCAGAAAGCAGGTAGAACAACTTTTGTGGTGTCTTTCAGATGCCTACCGGAGCAATGTAAAAACTACCAGGAGAACTCCTGTCTGGCACCTTCCCCGGTGGAGTTGTGCATGGGGTGTGTTCGGAACATTTTGTCACCAGCCGAGTCCAAAAATTCAGCGGTTCCCCATCTCAGCCCAGAAAGCAGGTAGAACAACTTTTGTGGTGTCTTTCAGCTGCCTACCAAGGTAGTGTAAAAACTACCAAGAGAACTCCTGCCTGGCACCTTCCCCGGTGGAGTTGTGCATGGGGTGTGTTTGGAACATTTTGTCACCGGCCGACTCCAAAATTCAGCGGTTCCCCATCTCAGCCCAGAAAGCAGGTAGAACAACTTTTGTGGTGCCTTTCAGGTGCCTACCAAGGTAGTGTAAAAACTATTAAGAGAACTCCTGTCTGGCACCTTCCCCGGTGGAGTTGTGCATGGGGTGTCTTTGGAACATTTTGTCACTGGCCCAGTCCAAAATTCAGCGGTTCCCCATCTCAGCCCAGAAAGCAGGTAGAACAACTTTTGTGGTGTCTTTCAGATGCCTACCGGAGCAATGTAAAAACTACCAGGAGAACTCCCGTCTGGCACCTTCCCCGGTGGAGTTGTGCAGGGGGTGTGTTTGGAACATTTTGTCACCAGCCGAGTCCAAAATTCAGCTGTTCCCCATCTCAGCCCAGAAAGCAGGTAGAACAACTTTTGTGGTGTCTTTCAGATGCCTACCGGAGCAATGTAAAAACTACCAGGAGAACTCCTGCCTGGCACCTTCCCCGGTGGAGTTGTGCATGGGGTGTCTTTGGAACATTTTGTCACCGGCCGAGTCCAAAATTCAGCGGTTCCCCATCTCAGCCCAGAAAGCAGGTAGAACAACTTTTGTGGTGTCTTTCAGATGCCTACCGGAGCAATGTAAAAACTACCAGGAGAACTCCCGTCTGGCACCTTCCCCGGTGGAGTTGTGCATGGGGTGTGTTTGGAACATTTTGTCACCAGCCGAGTCCAAAATTCAGCGTTTCCCCATCTCAGCCCAGAAAGCAGGTAGAACAACTTTTGTGGTGCCTTTCAGCTGCCTACCAAGGTACTGTAAAAACTACCAGGAGAACTCCTGTCTGGCACCTTCCCCGGTGGAGTTGTGCATGGGGTGTGTTTGGAACATTTTGTCACCGGCCGAGTCCAAAATTCAGCGGTTCCCCATCTCAGCCCAGAAAGCAGATAGAACAACTTTTGTGGTGTCTTTCAGCTGCCTACCGGAGCAATGTAAAAACTACCAAGAGAACTCCTGTCTGGCACCTTCCCCGGTGGAGTTGTGCATGGGGTGTGTTCGGAACATTTTGTCACCAGCCGAGTCCAAAAATTCAGCGGTTCCCCATCTCAGCCCAGAAAGCAGGTAGAACAACTTTTGTGGTGTCTTTCAGCTGCCTACCAAGGTAGTGTAAAAACTACCAAGAGAACTCCTGCCTGGCACCTTCCCCGGTGGAGTTGTGCATGGGGTGTGTTTGGAACATTTTGTCACCGGGCGACTCCAAAATTCAGCGGTTCCCCATCTCAGCCCAGAAAGCAGGTAGAACAACTTTTGTGGTGCCTTTCAGGTGCCTACCAAGGTAGTGTAAAAACTACTAAGAGAACTCCTGTCTGGCACCTTCCCCGGTGGAGTTGTGCATGGGGTGTCTTTGGAACATTTTGTCACTGGCCGAGTCCAAAATTCAGCGGTTCCCCATCTCAGCCCAGAAAGCAGGTAGAACAACTTTTGTGGTGTCTTTCAGATGCCTACCGGAGCAATGTAAAAACTACCAGGAGAACTCCTGTCTGGCACCTTCCCCGGTGGAGTTGTGCAGGGGGTGTCTTTGGAACATTTTGTCACCAGCCGAGTCCAAAATTCAGCTGTTCCCCATCTCAGCCCAGAAAGCAGGTAGAACAACTTTTGTGGTGTCTTTCAGATGCCTACCGGAGCAATGTAAAAACTACCAGGAGAACTCCTGCCTGGCACCTTCCCCGGTGGAGTTGTGCATGGGGTGTCTTTGGAACATTTTGTCACCGGCTGAGTCCAAAATTCAGCGATTCCCCATCTCAGCCCAGAAAGCAGATAGAACAACTTTTGTGGTGTCTTTCAGATGCCTACCGGAGCAATGTAAAAACTACCAGGAGAACTCCTGTCTGGCACCTTCCCCGGTGGAGTTGTGCAGGGGGTGTGTTTGGAACATTTTGTCACCAGCCGAGTCCAAAATTCAGCGTTTCCCCATCTCAGCCCAGAAAGCAGGTAGAACAACTTTTGTGGTGTCTTTCAGATGCCTACCAAGGTACTGTAAAAACTACTAAGAGAACTCCTGTCTGGCACCTTCCCCGGTGGAGTTGTGCATGGGGTGTGTTTGGAACATTTTGTCACCGGCCGAGTCCAAAATTCAGCGGTTCCCCATCTCAGCCCAGAAAGCAGGTAGAACAACTTTTGTGGTGCCTTTCAGCTGCCTACCAAGGTAGTGTAAAAACTACCAGGAGAACTCCTGTCTGGCACCTTCCCCGGTGGAGTTGTGCATGGGGTGTCTTTGGAACATTTTGTCACCAGCCGACTCCAAAATTCAGCGGTTCCCCATCTCAGCCCAGAAAGCAGGTAGAACAACTTTTGTGGTGTCTTTCAGATGCCTACCAGAGCAATGTAAAAACTACCAGGAGAACTCCTGCCTGGCACCTTCCCCGGTGGAGTTGTGCAGGGGGTGTCTTTGGAACATTTTGTCACCAGCCGACTCCAAAATTCAGCTGTTCCCCATCTCAGCCCAGAAAGCAGGTAGAACAACTTTTGTGGTGTCTTTCAGATGCCTACCGGAGCAATGTAAAAACTACCAGTAGAACTCCTGTCTGGCACCTTCCCCGGTGGAGTTGTGCAGGGGGTGTGTTTGGAACATTTTGTCACCAGCCGAGTCCAAAATTCAGCGATTCCCCATCTCAGCCCAGAAAGCAGGTAGAACAACTTTTGTGGTGTCTTTTAGATGCCTACCAAGGTAGTGTAAAAACTATCAAGAGAACTCCTGCCTGGCACCTTCCCCGGTGGAGTTGTGCAGGGGGTGTGTTTGGAACATTTTGTCACCGGCCGACTCCAAAATTCAGCGGTTCCCCATCTCAGCCCAGAAAGCAGGTAGAACAACTTTTGTGGTGCCTTTCAGGTGCCTACCAAGGTAGTGTAAAAACTACCAGGAGAACTCCTGTCTGGCACCTTCCCCGGTGGAGTTGTGCATGGGGTGTCTTTGGAACATTTTGTCACTGGCCGAGTCCAAAATTCAGCGGTTCCCCATCTCAGCCCAGAAAGCAGGTAGAACAACTTTTGTGGTGTCTTTCAGATGCCTACCGGAGCAATGTAAAAACTACCAGGAGAACTCCTGTCTGGCACCTTCCCCGGTGGAGTTGTGCAGGGGGTGTGTTTGGAACATTTTGTCACCAGCCGAGTCCAAAATTCAGCGGTTCCCCATCTCAGCCCAGAAAGCAGGTAGAACAACTTTTGTGGTGCCTTTCAAATGCCTACCAAGGTAGTGTAGAAACTACCAAGAGAACTCCTGTCTGGCACCTTCCCCGGTGGAGTTGTGCATGGGGTGTCTTTGGAACATTTTGTCACCGGCCGACTCCAAAATTCAGCGATTCCCCATCTCAGCCCAGAAAGCAGGTAGAACAACTTTTGTGGTGTCCTTTTGATGCCTACCAGAGCAATGTAAAAACTACCAACAGAGCTCGTCCCTGGCACCTTCGCTAGTGGAGTTGTGCATGGGGTGTGTTCGGAACATTTTGTCACCAGCCGAGTCCAAAAATTCAGCGGTTCCCCATCTCAGCCCAGAAAGCAGGTAGAACAACTTTTGTGGTGTCTTTCAGCTGCCTACCAAGGTAGTGTAAAAACTACCACGAGAACTCCTGCCTGGCACCTTCCCCGGTGGAGTTGTGCATGGGGTGTGTTTGGAACATTTTGTCACCGGCCGACTCCAAAATTCAGCGGTTCCCCATCTCAGCCCAGAAAGCAGATAGAACAACTTTTGTGGTGTCTTTCAGATGCCTACCGGAGCAATGTAAAAACTACCAGGAGAACTCCCGTCTGGCACCTTCCCCGGTGGAGTTGTGCAGGGGGTGTGTTTGGAACATTTTGTCACCAGCCGAGTCCAAAATTCAGCGTTTCCCCATCTCAGCCCAGAAAGCAGGTAGAACAACTTTTGTGGTGTCTTTCAGATGCCTACCAAGGTACTGTAAAAACTACTAAGAGAACTCCTGTCTGGCACCTTCCCCGGTGGAGTTGTGCATGGGGTGTGTTTGGAACGTTTTGTCACCGGCCGAGTCCAAAATTCAGCGGTTCCCCATCTCAGCCCAGAAAGCAGGTAGAACAACTTTTGTGGTGCCTTTCAGCTGCCTACCAAGGTAGTGTAAAAACTACCAGGAGAACTCCTGTCTGGCACCTTCCCCGGTGGAGTTGTGCATGGGGTGTCTTTGGAACATTTTGTCACCAGCCGACTCCAAAATTCAGCGGTTCCCCATCTCAGCCCAGAAAGCAGGTAGAACAACTTTTGTGGTGTCTTTCAGATGCCTACCAGAGCAATGTAAAAACTACCAGGAGAACTCCTGCCTGGCACCTTCCCCGGTGGAGTTGTGCAGGGGGTGTCTTTGGAACATTTTGTCACCAGCCGACTCCAAAATTCAGCTGTTCCCCATCTCAGCCCAGAAAGCAGGTAGAACAACTTTTGTGGTGTCTTTCAGATGCCTACCGGAGCAATGTAAAAACTACCAGGAGAACTCCTGTCTGGCACCTTCCCCGGTGGAGTTTTGCAGGGAGTGTGTTTGGAACATTTTGTCACCAGCCGAGTCCAAAATTCAGCGATTCCCCATCTCAGCCCAGAAAGCAGGTAGAACAACTTTTGTGGTGTCTTTTAGATGCCTACCAAGGTAGTGTAAAAACTATCAAGAGAACTCCTGTCTGGCACCTTCCCCGGTGGAGTTGTGCAGGGGGTGTGTTTGGAACATTTTGTCACCGGCCGACTCCAAAATTCAGCGGTTCCCCATCTCAGCCCAGAAAGCAGGTAGAACAACTTTTGTGGTGTCTTTCAGCTGCCTACCAAGGTAGTGTAAAAACTACCACGAGAACTCCTGCCTGGCACCTTCCCCGGTGGAGTTGTGCATGGGGTGTGTTTGGAACATTTTGTCACCGGGCGACTCCAAAATTCAGCGGTTCCCCATCTCAGCCCAGAAAGCAGATAGAACAACTTTTGTGGTGTCTTTCAGATGCCTACCGGAGCAATGTAAAAACTACCAGGAGAACTCCCGTCTGGCACCTTCCCCGGTGGAGTTGTGCAGGGGGTGTGTTTGGAACATTTTGTCACCAGCCGAGTCCAAAATTCAGCGGTTCCCCATCTCAGCCCAGAAAGCAGGTAGAACAACTTTTGTGGTGTCTTTCAGATGCCTACCAAGGTACTGTAAAAACTACTAAGAGAACTCCTGTCTGGCACCTTCCCCGGTGGAGTTGTGCATGGGGTGTGTTTGGAACGTTTTGTCACCGGCCGAGTCCAAAATTCAGCGGTTCCCCATCTCAGCCCAGAAAGCAGGTAGAACAACTTTTGTGGTGCCTTTCAGCTGCCTACCAAGGTAGTGTAAAAACTACCAGGAGAACTCCTGTCTGGCACCTTCCCCGGTGGAGTTGTGCATGGGGTGTCTTTGGAACATTTTGTCACCAGCCGACTCCAAAATTCAGCGGTTCCCCATCTCAGCCCAGAAAGCAGGTAGAACAACTTTTGTGGTGTCTTTCAGCTGCCTACCAAGGTAGTGTAAAAACTACCAGGAGAACTCCTGCCTGGCACCTTCCCCGGTGGAGTTGTGCAGGGGGTGTGTTTGGAACATTTTGTCACCAGCCGAGTCCAAAATTCAGCGGTTCCCCATCTCAGCCCAGAAAGCAGGTAGAACAACTTTTGTGGTGTCTTTCAGATGCCTACCGGAGCAATGTAAAAACTACCAGGAGAACTCCTGCCTGGCACCTTCCCCGGTGGAGTTGTGCATGGGGTGTGTTTGGAACATTTTTTCACCAGCCGACTCCAAAATTCAGCGGATCCCCATCTCAGCCCAGAAAGCAGGTAGAACAACTTTTGTGGTGCCTTTCAAATGCCTACCAAGGTAGTGTAAAAACTACCAAGAGAACTCCTGCCTGGCACCTTCCCCGGTGGAGTTGTGCATGGGGTGTCTTTGGAACATTTTGTCACCGGCCGAGTCCAAAATTCAGCGATTCCCCATCTCAGCCCAGAAAGCAGGTAGAACAACTTTTGTGGTATCCTTTTGATGCCTACCGGAGCAATGTAAAAACTACCAACAGAGCTCGTCCCTGGCACCTTCGCTAGTGGAGTTGTGCATGGGGTGTGTTTGGAACATTTTGTCACCGGCCGACTCCAAAATTCAGCGGTTCCCCATCTCAGCCCAGAAAGCAGGTAGAACAACTTTTGTGGTGTCTTTCAGATGCCTACCGGAGCAATGTAAAAACTACCAGGAGAACTCCTGTCTGGCACCTTCCCCGGTGGAGTTGTGCAGGGGGTGTGTTTGGAACATTTTGTCACCAGCCGACTCCAAAATTCAGCGGTTCCCCATCTCAGCCCAGAAAGCAGGTAGAACAACTTTTGTAGTGTCTTTCAGATGCCTACCGGAGCAATGTAAAAACTACCAGGAGAACTCCTGTCTGGCACCTTCCTCGGTGGAGTTGTGCAGGGGGTGTGTTTGGAACATTTTGTCACCGGCCGAGGCCAAAATTCAGCGGTTCCCCATCTCAGCCCAGAAAGCAGGTAGAACAACTTTTGTGGTGTCTTTCAGCTGCCTACCAAGGTAGTGTAAAAACTATCAAGAGAACGCTTGTCTGGCACATTCCCCGGTGGAGTTGTGCATGGGGTGTCTTTGGAACATTTTGTCACCGGCCGAGTCCAAAATTCAGCGATTCCCCATCTCAGCCCAGAAAGCAGATAGAACAACTTTTGTGGTGTCTTTCAGATGCCTACCAGAGCAATGTAAAAACTACCAGGAGAACTCCTGTCTGGCACCTTCCCCGGTGGAGTTGTGCATGGGGTGTGTTCGGAACATTTTGTCACCAGCCGAGTCCAAAAATTCAGCGGTTCCCCATCTCAGCCCAGAAAGCAGGTAGAACAACTTTTGTGGTGTCTTTCAGCTGCCTACCAAGGTAGTGTAAAAACTACCAAGAGAACTCCTGCCTGGCACCTTCCCCGGTGGAGTTGTGCATGGGGTGTGTTTGGAACATTTTGTCACCGGCCGAGTCCAAAATTCAGCGGTTCCCCATCTCAGCCCAGAAAGCAGGTAGAACAACTTTTGTGGTGTCTTTCAGCTGCCTACCGGAGCAATGTAAAAACTACCAAGAGAACTCCTGTCTGGCACCTTCCCCGGTGGAGTTGTGCATGGGGTGTGTTCGGAACATTTTGTCACCAGCCGAGTCCAAAAATTCAGCGGTTCCCCATCTCAGCCCAGAAAGCAGGTAGAACAACTTTTGTGGTGTCTTTCAGCTGCCTACCAAGGTAGTGTAAAAACTACCAAGAGAACTCCTGCCTGGCACCTTCCCCGGTGGAGTTGTGCATGGGGTGTGTTTGGAACATTTTGTCACCGGGCGACTCCAAAATTCAGCGGTTCCCCATCTCAGCCCAGAAAGCAGATAGAACAACTTTTGTGGTGTCTTTCAGATGCCTACCAGAGCAATGTAAAAACTACCAGGAGAACTCCCGTCTGGCACCTTCCCCGGTGGAGTTGTGCAGGGGGTGTGTTTGGAACATTTTGTCACCAGCCGAGTCCAAAATTCAGCGTTTCCCCATCTCAGCCCAGAAAGCAGGTAGAACAACTTTTGTCGTGTCTTTCAGATGCCTACCAAGGTACTGTAAAAACTACTAAGAGAACTCCTGTCTGGCACCTTCCCCGGTGGAGTTGTGCATGGGGTGTGTTTGGAACGTTTTGTCACCGGCCGAGTCCAAAATTCAGCGGTTCCCCATCTCAGCCCAGAAAGCAGGTAGAACAACTTTTGTGGTGCCTTTCAGCTGCCTACCAAGGTAGTGTAAAAACTACCAGGAGAACTCCTGTCTGGCACCTTCCCCGGTGGAGTTGTGCATGGGGTGTCTTTGGAACATTTTGTCACCAGCCGACTCCAAAATTCAGCGGTTCCCCATCTCAGCCCAGAAAGCAGGTAGAACAACTTTTGTGGTGTCTTTCAGATGCCTACCAGAGCAATGTAAAAACTACCAGGAGAACTCCTGCCTGGCACCTTCCCCGGTGGAGTTGTGCAGGGGGTGTCTTTGGAACATTTTGTCACCAGCCGAGTCCAAAATTCAGCGGTTCCCCATCTCAGCCCAGAAAGCAGGTAGAACAACTTTTGTGGTGTCTTTCAGATGCCTACCGGAGCAATGTAAAAACTACCAGGAGAACTCCTGCCTGGCACCTTCCCCGGTGGAGTTGTGCATGGGGTGTCTTTGGAACATTTTGTCACCAGCCGACTCCAAAATTCAGCGGATCCCCATCTCAGCCCAGAAAGCAGGTAGAACAACTTTTGTGGTGCCTTTCAAATGCCTACCAAGGTAGTGTAAAAACTACCAAGAGAACTCCTGCCTGGAACCTTCCCCGGTGGAGTTGTGCATGGGGTGTCTTTGGAACATTTTGTCACCGGCCGAGTCCAAAATTCAGCGATTCCCCATCTCAGCCCAGAAAGCAGGTAGAACAACTTTTGTGGTATCCTTTTGATGCCTACCGGAGCAATGTAAAAACTACCAACAGAGCTCGTCCCTGGCACCGTCGCTAGTGGAGTTGTGCATGGGGTGTGTTTGGAACATTTTGTCACCGGCCGACTCCAAAATTCAGCGGTTCCCCCATCTCAGCCCAGAAAGCAGATAGAACAACTTTTGTGGTGTCTTTCAGATGCCTACCGGAGCAATGTAAAAACTACCAGGAGAACTCCTGTCTGGCACCTTCCCCGGTGGAGTTGTGCAGGGGGTGTGTTTGGAACATTTTGTCACCAGCCGACTCCAAAATTCAGCTGTTCCCCATCTCAGCCCAGAAAGCAGGTAGAACAACTTTTGTGGTGTCTTTCAGATGCCTACCGGAGCAATGTAAAAACTACCAGGAGAACTCCTGTCTGGCACCTTCCCCGGTGGAGTTGTGCAGGGGGTGTGTTTGGAACATTTTGTCACCAGCCGAGTCCAAAATTCAGCGATTCCCCATCTCAGCCCAGAAAGCAGGTAGAACAACTTTTGTGGTGTCTTTTAGATGCCTACCAAGGTAGTGTAAAAACAATCAAGAGAACTCCTGTCTGGCACCTTCCCCGGTGGAGTTGTGCAGGGGGTGTGTTTGGAACATTTTGTCACCGAGCCGACTCCAAAATTCAGCGGTTCCCCATCTCAGCCCAGAAAGCAGGTAGAACAACTTCTGTGGTGTCTTTCAGCTGCCTACCGGAGCAATGTAAAAACTACCAGGAGAACTCCTGTCTGGCACCTTCCCCGGTGGAGTTGTGCATGGGGTGTGTTCGGAACATTTTGTCACCAGCCGAGTCCAAAAATTCAGCGGTTCCCCATCTCAGCCCAGAAAGCAGGTAGAACAACTTTTGTGGTGCCTTTCAGGTGCCTACCAAGGTAGTGTAAAAAACTACTAAGAGAACTCCTGTCTGGCACCTTCCCCGGTGGAGTTGTGCATGGGGTGTCTTTGGAACATTTTGTCACTGGCCGAGTCCAAAATTCAGCGGTTCCCCATCTCAGCCCAGAAAGCAGGTAGAACAACTTTTGTGGTGTCTTTCAGATGCCTACCGGAGCAATGTAAAAACTACCAGGAGAACTCCTGTCTGGCACCTTCCCCGGTGGAGTTGTGCAGGGGGTGTGTTTGGAACATTTTGTCACCAGCCGACTCCAAAATTCAGCGGTTCCCCATCTCAGCCCAGAAAGCAGGTAGAACAACTTTTGTGGTGCCTTTCAAATGCCTACCAAGGTAGTGTAAAAAACTACCAAGAGAACTCCTGCCTGGCACCTTCCCCGGTGGAGTTGTGCATGGGGTGTCTTTGGAACATTTTGTCACCGGCCGACTCCAAAATTCAGCGATTCCCCATCTCAGCCCAGAAAGCAGGTAGAACAACTTTTGTGGTGTCCTTTTGATGCCTACCGGAGCAATGTAAAAACTACCAACAGAGCTCGTCCCTGGCACCTTCGCTAGTGGAGTTGTGCATGGGGTGTGTTCGGAACATTTTGTCACCAGCCGAGTCCAAAAATTCAGCGGTTCCCGAACTCAGCCCAGAAAGCAGGTAGAACAACTTTTGTGGTGTCTTTCAGCTGCCTACCAAGGTAGTGTAAAAACTACCAAGAGAACTCCTGCCTGGCACCTTCCCCGGTGGAGTTGTGCATGGGGTGTGTTTGGAACATTTTGTCACCGGGCGACTCCAAAATTCAGCGGTTCCCCATCTCAGCCCAGAAAGCAGATAGAACAACTTTTGTGGTGTCTTTCAGATGCCTACCGGAGCAATGTAAAAACTACCAGGAGAACTCCCGTCTGGCACCTTCCCCGGTGGAGTTGTGCAGGGGGTGTGTTTGGAACATTTTGTCACCGGCCGAGTCCAAAATTCAGCGTTTCCCCATCTCAGCCCAGAAAGCAGGTAGAACAACTTTTGTGGTGTCTTTCAGATGCCTACCAAGGTACTGTAAAAACTACTAAGAGAACTCCTGTCTGGCACCTTCCCCGGTGGAGTTGTGCATGGGGTGTGTTTGGAACGTTTTGTCACCGGCCGAGTCCAAAATTCAGCGGTTCCCCATCTCAGCCCAGAAAGCAGGTAGAACAACTTTTGTGGTGCCTTTCAGCTGCCTACCAAGGTAGTGTAAAAACTACCAGGAGAACTCCTGTCTGGCACCTTCCCCGGTGGAGTTGTGCATGGGGTGTCTTTGGAACATTTTGTCACCAGCCGACTCCAAAATTCAGCGGTTCCCCATCTCAGCCCAGAAAGCAGGTAGAACAACTTTTGTGGTGTCTTTCAGATGCCTACCAGAGCAATGTAAAAACTACCAGGAGAACTCCTGCCTGGCACCTTCCCCGGTGGAGTTGTGCAGGGGGTGTGTTTGGAACATTTTGTCACCAGCCGACTCCAAAATTCAGCTGTTCCCCATCTCAGCCCAGAAAGCAGGTAGAACAACTTTTGTGGTGTCTTTCAAATGCCTACCGGAGCAATGTAAAAACTACCAGGAGAACTCCTGTCTGGCACCTTCCCCGGTGGAGTTGTGCAGGGGGTGTGTTTGGAACATTTTGTCACCAGCCGAGTCCAAAATTCAGCGATTCCCCATCTCAGCCCAGAAAGCAGGTAGAACAACTTTTGTGGTGTCTTTTAGATGCCTACCAAGGTAGTGTAAAAACTATCAAGAGAACTCCTGTCTGGCACCTTCCCCGGTGGAGTTGTGCAGGGGGTGTGTTTGGAACATTTTGTCACCGGCCGACTCCAAAATTCAGCGGTTCCCCATCTCAGCCCAGAAAGCAGGTAGAACAACTTTTGTGGTGTCTTTCAGCTGCCTACCGGAGCAATGTAAAAACTACCAGGAGAACTCCTGTCTGGCACCTTCCCCGGTGGAGTTGTGCATGGGGTGTGTTTGGAACATTTTGTCACCGGCCGAGTCCAAAATTCAGCGATTCCCCATCTCAGCCCAGAAAGCAGGTAGAACAACTTTTGTGGTGCCTTTCAGCTGCCTACCAAGGTAGTGTAAAAACTACCAGGAGAACTCCTGTCTGGCACCTTCCCCGGTGGAGTTGTGCATGGGGTGTCTTTGGAACATTTTGTCACCAGCCGACTCCAAAATTCAGCGGTTCCCCATCTCAGCCCAGAAAGCAGGTAGAACAACTTTTGTGGTGTCTTTCAGATGCCTACCAGAGCAATGTAAAAACTACCAGGAGAACTCCTGCCTGGCACCTTCCCCGGTGGAGTTGTGCAGGGGGTGTCTTTGGAACATTTTGTCACCAGCCGAGTCCAAAATTCAGCGGTTCCCCATCTCAGCCCAGAAAGCAGGTAGAACAACATTTGTGGTGTCTTTCAGATGCCTACCGGAGCAATGTAAAAACTACCAGGAGAACTCCTGTCTGGCACCTTCCCCGGTGGAGTTGTGCATGGGGTGTGTTTGGAACATTTTGTCACCAGCCGACTCCAAAATTCAGCGGATCCCCATCTCAGCCCAGAAAGCAGGTAGAACAACTTTTGTGGTGCCTTTCAAATGCCTACCAAGGTAGTGTAAAAACTACCAAGAGAACTCCTGCCTGGCACCTTCCCCGGTGGAGTTGTGCATGGGGTGTCTTTGGAACATTTTGTCACCGGCCGAGTCCAAAATTCAGCGATTCCCCATCTCAGCCCAGAAAGCAGGTAGAACAACTTTTGTGGTATCCTTTTGATGCCTACCGGAGCAATGTAAAAACTACCAACAGAGCTCGTCCCTGGCACCTTCGCTAGTGGAGTTGTGCATGGGGTGTGTTTGGAACATTTTGTCACCGGCCGACTCCAAAATTCAGCGGTTCCCCATCTCAGCCCAGAAAGCAGATAGAACAACTTTTGTGGTGTCTTTCAGATGCCTACCGGAGCAATGTAAAAACTACCAGGAGAACTCCTGTCTGGCACCTTCCCCGGTGGAGTTGTGCAGGGGGTGTGTTTGGAACATTTTGTCACCAGCCGAGTCCAAAATTCAGCGGTTCCCCATCTCAGCCCAGAAAGCAGGTAGAACAACTTTTGTAGTGTCTTTCAGATGCCTACCGGAGCAATGTAAAAACTACCAGGAGAACTCCTGTCTGGCACCTTCCCCGGTGGAGTTGTGCAGGGGGTGTGTTTGGAACATTTTGTCACCGGCCGAGTCCAAAATTCAGCGGTTCCCCATCTCAGCCCAGAAAGCAGGTAGAACAACTTTTGTGGTGCCTTTCAGCTGCCTACCAAGGTAGTGTAAAAACTATCAAGAGAACGCTTGTCTGGCACATTCCCCGGTGGAGTTGTGCATGGGGTGTCTTTGGAACATTTTGTCACCGGCCGAGTCCAAAATTCAGCGGTTCCCCATCTCAGCCCAGAAAGCAGATAGAACAACTTTTGTGGTGTCTTTCAGATGCCTACCGGAGCAATGTAAAAACTACCAGGAGAACTCCTGTCTGGCACCTTCCCCGGTGGAGTTGTGCATGGGGTGTGTTCGGAACATTTTGTCACCAGCCGAGTCCAAAAATTCAGCGGTTCCCCATCTCAGCCCAGAAAGCAGGTAGAACAACTTTTGTGGTGTCTTTCAGCTGCCTACCAAGGTAGTGTAAAAACTACCAAGAGAACTCCTGCCTGGCACCTTCCCCGGTGGAGTTGTGCATGGGGTGTGTTTGGAACATTTTGTCACCGGCCGAGTCCAAAATTCAGCGGTTCCCCATCTCAGCCCAGAAAGCAGGTAGAACAACTTTTGTGGTGTCTTTCAGCTGCCTACCGGAGCAATGTAAAAACTACCAGGAGAACTCCTGTCTGGCACCTTCCCCGGTGGAGTTGTGCATGGGGTGTGTTCGGAACATTTTGTCACCAGCCGAGTCCAAAAATTCAGGGGTTCCCCATCTCAGCCCAGAAAGCAGGTAGAACAACTTTTGTGGTGTCTTTCAGCTGCCTACCAAGGTAGTGTAAAAACTACCAAGAGAACTCCTGCCTGGCACCTTCCCCGGTGGAGTTGTGCATGGGGTGTGTTTGGAACATTTTGTCACCGGGCGACTCCAAAATTCAGCGGTTCCCCATCTCAGCCCAGAAAGCAGATAGAACAACTTTTGTGGTGTCTTTCAGATGCCTACCGGAGCAATGTAAAAACTACCAGGAGAACTCCTGTCTGGCACCTTCCCCGGTGGAGTTGTGCAGGGGGTGTGTTTGGAACATTTTGTCACCAGCCGAGTCCAAAATTCAGCGGTTCCCCATCTCAGCCCAGAAAGCAGGTAGAACAACTTTTGTAGTGTCTTTCAGATGCCTACCGGAGCAATGTAAAAACTACCAGGAGAACTCCTGTCTGGCACCTTCCCCGGTGGAGTTGTGCATGGGGTGTGTTTGGAACATTTTGTCACCGGCCGAGTCCAAAATTCAGCGGTTCCCCATCTCAGCCCAGAAAGCAGGTAGAACAACTTTTGTGGTGCCTTTCAGCTGCCTACCAAGGTAGTGTAAAAACTATCAAGAGAACGCTTGTCTGGCACATTCCCCGGTGGAGTTGTGCATGGGGTGTCTTTGGAACATTTTGTCACCGGCCGAGTCCAAAATTCAGCGATTCCCCATCTCAGCCCAGAAAGCAGGTAGAACAACTTTTGTGGTGCCTTTCAGGTGCCTACCAGAGCAATGTAAAAACTACCAGGAGAACTCCTCCCTGGCACCTTCCCCGGTGGAGTTGTGCAGGGGGTGTCTTTGGAACATTTTGTCACCAGCCGAGTCCAAAATTCAGCGGTTCCCCATCTCAGCCCAGAAAGCAGGTAGAACAACTTTTGTGGTGTCTTTCAGATGCCTACCGGAGCAATGTAAAAACTACCAGGAGAACTCCTGCCTGGCACCTTCCCCGGTGGAGTTGTGCATGGGGTGTGTTTGGAACATTTTGTCACCAGCCGAGTCCAAAATTCAGCGGATCCCCATCTCAGCCCAGAAAGCAGGTAGAACAACTTTTTTGGTGCCTTTCAAATGCCTACCAAGGTAGTGTAAAAACTACCAAGAGAACTCCTGCCTGGCACCTTCCCCGGTGGAGTTGTGCATGGGGTGTCTTTGGAACATTTTGTCACCGGCCGAGTCCAAAATTCAGCGATTCCCCATCTCAGCCCAGAAAGCAGGTAGAACAACTTTTGTGGTATCCTTTTGATGCCTACCGGAGCAATGTAAAAACTACCAACAGAGCTCATCCCTGGCACCTTCGCTAGTGGAGTTGTGCATGGGGTGTGTTTGGAACATTTTGTCACCGGCCGACTCCAAAATTCAGCGGTTCCCCATCTCAGCCCAGAAAGCAGATAGAACAACTTTTGTGGTGTCTTTCAGATGCCTACCGGAGCAATGTAAAAACTACCAGGAGAACTCCTGTCTGGCACCTTCCCCGGTGGAGTTGTGCAGGGGGTGTGTTTGGAACATTTTGTCACCAGCCGAGTCCAAAATTCAGCGGTTCCCCATCTCAGCCCAGAAAGCAGGTAGAATAACTTTTGTAGTGTCTTTCAGATGCCTACCGGAGCAATGTAAAAACTACCAGGAGAACTCCTGTCTGGCACCTTCCCCGGTGGAGTTGTGCAGGGGGTGTGTTTGGAACATTTTGTCACCGGCCGAGTCCAAAATTCAGCGGTTCCCCATCTCAGCCCAGAAAGCAGGTAGAACAACTTTTGTGGTGTCTTTCAGCTGCCTACCAAGGTAGTGTAAAAACTATCAAGAGAACGCTTGTCTGGCACCTTCCCCGGTGGAGTTGTGCATGGGGTGTCTTTGGAACATTTTGTCACCAGCCGAGTCCAAAAATTCAGCGGTTCCCCATCTCAGCCCAGAAAGCAGGTAGAACAACTTTTGTGGTGTCTTTCAGCTGCCTACCAAGGTAGTGTAAAAACTACCAAGAGAACTCCTGCCTGGCACCTTCCCCGGTGGAGTTGTGCATGGGGTGTGTTTGGAACATTTTGTCACCGGGCGACTCCAAAATTCAGCGGTTCCCCATCTCAGCCCAGAAAGCAGGTAGAACAACTTTTGTGGTGTCTTTCAGCTGCCTACCGGAGCAATGTAAAAACTACCAAGAGAACTCCTGTCTGGCACCTTCCCCGGTGGAGTTGTGCATGGGGTGTGTTCGGAACATTTTGTCACCAGCCGAGTCCAAAAATTCAGCGGTTCCCCATCTCAGCCCAGAAAGCAGGTAGAACAACTTTTGTGGTGTCTTTCAGCTGCCTACCAAGGTAGTGTAAAAACTACCAAGAGAACTCCTGCCTGGCACCTTCCCCGGTGGAGTTGTGCATGGGGTGTGTTTGGAACATTTTGTCACCGGCCGACTCCAAAATTCAGCGGTTCCCCATCTCAGCCCAGAAAGCAGGTAGAACAACTTTTGTGGTGCCTTTCAGGTGCCTACCAAGGTAGTGTAAAAACTATTAAGAGAACTCCTGTCTGGCACCTTCCCTGGTGGAGTTGTGCATGGGGTGTCTTTGGAACATTTTGTCACTGGCCGAGTCCAAAATTCAGCGGTTCCCCATCTCAGCCCAGAAAGCAGGTAGAACAACTTTTGTGGTGCCTTTCAGCTGCCTACCGGAGCAATGTAAAAACTACCAGGAGAACTCCTGTCTGGCACCTTCCCCGGTGGAGTTGTGCAGGGGGTGTGTTTGGAACATTTTGTCACCAGCCGAGTCCAAAATTCAGCTGTTCCCCATCTCAGCCCAGAAAGCAGGTAGAACAACTTTTGTGGTGTCTTTCAGATGCCTACCGGAGCAATGTAAAAACTACCAGGAGAACTCCTGCCTGGCACCTTCCCCGGTGGAGTTGTGCATGGGGTGTCTTTGGAACATTTTGTCACCGGCCGAGTCCAAAATTCAGCGATTCCCCATCTCAGCCCAGAAAGCAGGTAGAACAACTTTTGTGGTGTCTTTCAGATGCCTACCGGAGCAATGTAAAAACTACCAGGAGAACTCCCGTCTGGCACCTTCCCCGGTGGAGTTGTGCAGGGGGTGTGTTTGGAACATTTTGTCACCAGCCGAGTCCAAAATTCAGCGTTTCCCCATCTCAGCCCAGAAAGCAGATAGAACAACTTTTGTGGTGTCTTTCAGATGCCTACCAAGGTAGTGTAAAAACTACTAAGAGAACTCCTGTCTGGCACCTTCCCCGGTGGAGTTGTGCATGGGGTGTGTTTGGAACATTTTGTCACCGGCCGAATCCAAAATTCAGCGATTCCCCATCTCAGCCCAGAAAGCAGGTAGAACAACTTTTGTGGTGCCTTTCAGCTGCCTACCAAGGTAGTGTAAAAACTACCAGGAGAACTCCTGTCTGGCACCTTCCCCGGTGGAGTTGTGCATGGGGTGTCTTTGGAACATTTTGTCACCAGCCGACTCCAAAATTCAGCGGTTCCCCATCTCAGCCCAGAAAGCAGGTAGAACAACTTTTGTGGTGTCTTTCAGATGCCTACCAGAGCAATGTAAAAACTACCAGGAGAACTCCTGCCTGGCACCTTCCCCGGTGGAGTTGTGCAGGGGGTGTCTTTGGAACATTTTGTCACCAGCCGACTCCAAAATTCAGCTGTTCCCCATCTCAGCCCAGAAAGCAGGTAGAACAACTTTTGTGGTGTCTTTCAGATGCCTACCGGAGCAATGTAAAAACTACCAGGAGAACTCCTGTCTGGCACCTTCCCCGGTGGAGTTGTGCAGGGGGTGTGTTTGGAACATTTTGTCACCGGCCGACTCCAAAATTCAGCGGTTCCCCATCTCAGCCCAGAAAGCAGGTAGAACAACTTTTGTGGTGTCTTTCAGATGCCTACCAGAGCAATGTAAAAACTACCAAGAGAACTCCTGTCTGGCACCTTCCCCGGTGGAGTTGTGCATGGGGTGTGTTCGGAACATTTTGTCACCAGCCGAGTCCAAAAATTCAGCGGTTCCCCATCTCAGCCCAGAAAGCAGGTAGAACAACTTTTGTGGTGTCTTTCAGCTGCCTACCAAGGTAGTGTAAAAACTACCAAGAGAACTCCTGCCTGGCACCTTCCCCGGTGGAGTTGTGCATGGGGTGTGTTTGGAACATTTTGTCACCGGGCGACTCCAAAATTCAGCGGTTCCCCATCTCAGCCCAGAAAGCAGGTAGAACAACTTTTGTGGTGCCTTTCAGGTGCCTACCAAGGTAGTGTAAAAACTATTAAGAGAACTCCTGTCTGGCACCTTCCCCGGTGGAGTTGTGCATGGGGTGTCTTTGGAACATTTTGTCACTGGCCGAGTCCAAAATTCAGCGGTTCCCCATCTCAGCCCAGAAAGCAGGTAGAACAACTTTTGTGGTGCCTTTCAGCTGCCTACCGGAGCAATGTAAAAACTACCAGGAGAACTCCCGTCTGGCACCTTCCCCGGTGGAGTTGTGCATGGGGTGTCTTTGGAACATTTTGTCACCAGCCGACTCCAAAATTCAGCGGTTCCCCATCTCAGCCCAGAAAGCAGGTAGAACAACTTTTGTGGTGTCTTTCAGATGCCTACCGGAGCAATGTAAAAACTACCAGGAGAACTCCTGCCTGGCACCTTCCCCGGTGGAGTTGTGCATGGGGTGTGTTTGGAACATTTTGTCACCGGCCGAGTCCAAAATTCAGCGATTCCCCATCTCAGCCCAGAAAGCAGGTAGAACAACTTTTGTGGTGTCTTTCAGATGCCTACCGGAGCAATGTAAAAACTACCAGGAGAACTCCCGTCTGGCACCTTCCCCGGTGGAGTTGTGCAGGGGGTGTGTTTGGAACATTTTGTCACCTGCCGAGTCCAAAATTCAGCGTTTCCCCATCTCAGCCCAGAAAGCAGGTAGAACAACTTTTGTGGTGTCTTTCAGATGCCTACCAAGGTAGTGTAAAAACTACTAAGAGAACTCCTGTCTGGCACCTTCCCCGGTGGAGTTGTGCATGGGGTGTGTTTGGAACATTTTGTCACCGGCCGAATCCAAAATTCAGCGATTCCCCATCTCAGCCCAGAAAGCAGGTAGAACAACTTTTGTGGTGCCTTTCAGCTGCCTACCAAGGTAGTGTAAAAACTACCAGGAGAACTCCTGTCTGGCACCTTCCCCGGTGGAGTTGTGCATGGGGTGTCTTTGGAACATTTTGTCACCAGCCGACTCCAAAATTCAACGGTTCCCCATCTCAGCCCAGAAAGCAGGTAGAACAACTTTTGTGGTGTCTTTCAGATGCCTACCAGAGCAATGTAAAAACTACCAGGAGAACTCCTGTCTGGCACCTTCCCCGGTGGAGTTGTGCAGGGGGTGTCTTTGGAACATTTTGTCACCAGCCGACTCCAAAATTCAGCTGTTCCCCATCTCAGCCCAGAAAGCAGGTAGAACAACTTTTGTGGTGTCTTTCAGATGCCTACCGGAGCAATGTAAAAACTACCAGGAGAACTCCTGCCTGGCACCTTCCCCGGTGGAGTTGTGCAGGGGGTGTGTTTGGAACATTTTGTCACCAGCCGAGTCCAAAATTCAGCGATTCCCCATCTCAGCCCAGAAAGCAGGTAGAACAACTTTTGTGGTGCCTTTCAGCTGCCTACCAAGGTAGTGTAAAAACTACCAGGAGAACTCCTGTCTGGCACCTTCCCCGGTGGAGTTGTGCAGGGGGTGTGTTTGGAACATTTTGTCACCGGCCGAGTCCAAAATTCAGCGGTTCCCCATCTCAGCCCAGAAAGCAGGTAGAACAACTTTTGTGGTGTCTTTCAGATGCCTACCGGAGCAATGTAAAAACTACCAAGAGAACTCCTGTCTGGCACCTTCCCCGGTGGAGTTGTGCATGGGGTGTGTTTGGAACATTTTGTCACCGGGCGACTCCAAAATTCAGCGGTTCCCCATCTCAGCCCAGAAAGCAGGTAGAACAACTTTTGTGGTGCCTTTCAGGTGCCTACCAAGGTAGTGTAAAAACTATTAAGGGAACTCCTGTCTGGCACCTTCCCCGGTGGAGTTGTGCATGGGGTGTCTTTGGAACATTTTGTCACTGGCCGAGTCCAAAATTCAGCGGTTCCCCATCTCAGCCCAGAAAGCAGGTAGAACAACTTTTGTGGTGTCTTTCAGATGCCTACCGGAGCAATGTAAAAACTACCAGGAGAACTCCTGTCTGGCACCTTCCCCGGTGGAGTTGTGCAGGGGGTGTGTTTGGAACATTTTGTCACCAGCCGAGTCCAAAATTCAGCTGTTCCCCATCTCAGCCCAGAAAGCAGGTAGAACAACTTTTGTGGTGTCTTTCAGATGCCTACCGGAGCAATGTAAAAACTACCAAGAGAACTCCTGCCTGGCACCTTCCCCGGTGGAGTTGTGCAGGGGGTGTCTTTGGAACATTTTGTCACCGGCCAGGTCCAAAATTCAGCGATTCCCCATCTCAGCCCAGAAAGCAGGTAGAACAACTTTTGTGGTGTCTTTCAGATGCCTACCGGAGCAATGTAAAAACTACCAGGAGAACTCCCGTCTGGCACCTTCCCCGGTGGAGTTGTGCAGGGGGTGTGTTTGGAACATTTTGTCACCAGCCGAGTCCAAAATTCAGCGTTTCCCCATCTCAGCCCAGAAAGCAGGTAGAACAACTTTTGTGGTGTCTTTCAGATGCCTACCAAGGTACTGTAAAAACTACTAAGAGAACTCCTGTCTGGCACCTTCCCCGGTGGAGTTGTGCATGGGGTGTGTTTGGAACATTTTGTCACCGGCCGAGTCCAAAATTCAGCGATTCCCCATCTCAGCCCAGAAAGCAGGTAGAACAACTTTTGTGGTGCCTTTCAGGTGCCTACCAAGGTAGTGTAAAAACTACCAGGAAAACTCCTGTCTGGCACCTTCCCCGGTGGAGTTGTGCATGGGGTGTGTTTGGAACATTTTGTCACCGGCCGACTCCAAAATTCAGCGGTTCCCCATCTCAGCCCAGAAAGCAGGTAGAACATCTTTTGTGGTGTCTTTTAGATGCCTACCGGAGCAATGTAAAAACTACCAGGAGAACTCCTGTCTGGCACCTTCCCCGGTATAGTTGTGCAGGGGGTGTCTTTGGAACATTTTGTCACCAGCCGAGTCCAAAATTCAGCTGTTCCCCATCTCAGCCCAGAAAGCAGGTAGAACAACTTTTGTGGTGTCTTTCAGCTGCCTACCGGAGCAATGTAAAAACTACCAGGAGAACTCCCGTCTGGCACCTTCCCCGGTGGAGTTGTGCAGGGGGTGTGTTTGGAACATTTTGTCACCAGCCGAGTCCAAAATTCAGCGATTCCCCATCTCAGCCCAGAAAGCAGGTAGAACAACTTTTGTGGTGCCTTTCAGCTGCCTACCAAGGTAGTGTAAAAACTACCAGGAGAACTCCTGTCTGGCACCTTCCCCGGTGGAGTTGTGCAGGGGGTGTGTTTGGAACATTTTGTCACCGGCCGAGTCCAAAATTCAGCGGTTCCCCATCTCAGCCCAGAAAGCAGGTAGAACAACTTTTGTGGTGTCTTTCAGCTGCCTACCGGAGCAATGTAAAAACTACCAAGAGAACTCCTGTCTGGCACCTTCCCCGGTGGAGTTGTGCATGGGGTGTGTTCGGAACATTTTGTCACCAGCCGAGTCCAAAAATTCAGCGGTTCCCCATCTCAGCCCAGAAAGCAGGTAGAACAACTTTTGTGGTGTCTTTCAGCTGCCTACCAAGGTAGTGTAAAAACTACCAAGAGAACTCCTGCCTGGCACCTTCCCCGGTGGAGTTGTGCATGGGGTGTGTTTGGAACATTTTGTCACCGGGCGACTCCAAAATTCAGCGGTTCCCCATCTCAGCCCAGAAAGCAGGTAGAACAACTTTTGTGGTGCCTTTCAGGTGCCTACCAAGGTAGTGTAAAAACTACTAAGAGAACTCCTGTCTGGCACCTTCCCCGGTGGAGTTGTGCATGGGGTGTCTTTGGAACATTTTGTCACTGGCCGAGTCCAAAATTCAGCGGTTCCCCATCTCAGCCCAGAAAGCAGGTAGAACAACTTTTGTGGTGTCTTTCAGATGCCTACCGGAGCAATGTAAAAACTACCAGGAGAACTCCTGTCTGGCACCTTCCCCGGTGGAGTTGTGCAGGGGGTGTGTTTGGAACATTTTGTCACCAGCCGAGTCCAAAATTCAGCTGTTCCCCATCTCAGCCCAGAAAGCAGGTAGAACAACTTTTGTGGTGTCTTTCAGATGCCTACCGGAGCAATGTAAAAACTACCAGGAGAACTCCTGCCTGGCACCTTCCCCGGTGGAGTTGTGCATGGGGTGTCTTTGGAACATTTTGTCACCGGCCGAGTCCAAAATTCAGCGGTTCCCCATCTCAGCCCAGAAAGCAGATAGAACAACTTTTGTGGTGTCTTTCAGATGCCTACCGGAGCAATGTAAAAACTACCAGGAGAACTCCTGTCTGGCACCTTCCCCGGTGGAGTTGTGCAGGGGGTGTGTTTGGAACATTTTGTCACCAGCCGAGTCCAAAATTCAGCGTTTCCCCATCTCAGCCCAGAAAGCAGGTAGAACAACTTTTGTGGTGTCTTTCAGATGCCTACCAAGGTAGTGTAAAAACTACTAAGAGAACTCCTGTCTGGCACCTTCCCCGGTGGAGTTGTGCATGGGGTGTCTTTGGAACATTTTGTCACCGGCCGAGTCCAAAATTCAGCGGTTCCCCATCTCAGCCCAGAAAGCAGGTAGAACAACTTTTGTGGTGCCTTTCAGCTGCCTACCAAGGTAGTGTAAAAACTACCAGGAGAACTCCTGTCTGGCACCTTCCCCGGTGGAGTTGTGCATGGGGTGTCTTTGGAACATTTTGTCACCAGCCGACTCCAAAATTCAGCGGTTCCCCATCTCAGCCCAGAAAGCAGGTAGAACAACTTTTGTGGTGTCTTTCAGATGCCTACCAGAGCAATGTAAAAACTACCAGGAGAACTCCTGCCTGGCACCTTCCCCGGTGGAGTTGTGCAGGGGGTGTCTTTGGAACATTTTGTCACCAGCCGACTCCAAAATTCAGCTGTTCCCCATCTCAGCCCAGAAAGCAGGTAGAACAACTTTTGTGGTGTCTTTCAGATGCCTACCGGAGCAATGTAAAAACTACCAGGAGAACTCCTGTCTGGCACCTTCCCCGGTGGAGTTGTGCAGGGGGTGTGTTTGGAACATTTTGTCACCAGCCGAGTCCAAAATTCAGCGGTTCCCCATCTCAGCCCAGAAAGCAGGTAGAACAACTTTTGTGGTGCCTTTCAGCTGCCTACCAAGGTAGTGTAAAAACTACTAAGAGAACTCCTGTCTGGCACCTTCCCCGGTGGAGTTGTGCATGGGGTGTGTTTGGAACATTTTGTCACCGGCCGAGTCCAAAATTCAGCGGTTCCCCATCTCAGCCCAGAAAGCAGGTAGAACAACTTTTGTGGTGTCTTTCAGATGCCGACCAAGGTAGTGTAAAAACTCTCAAGAGAACTCTTGTCTGGCACCTTCCCCGGTGGAGTTGTGCATGGGGTGTCTTTGGAACATTTTGTCACCAGCCGACTCCAAAATTCAGGGGTTCCCCATCTCAGCCCAGAAAGCAGGTAGAACAACTTTTGTGGTGTCTTTCAGATGCCTACCAGAGCAATGTAAAAACTACCAAGAGAACTCCTGCCTGGCACCTTCCCCGGTGGAGTTGTGCATGGGGTGTGTTTGGAACATTTTGTCACCGGCCGACTCCAAAATTCAGCGGTTCCCCATCTCAGCCCAGAAAGCAGGTAGAACAACTTTTGTGGTGTCTTTCAGCTGCCTACCGGAGCAATGTAAAAACTACCAGGAGAACTCCTGTCTGGCACCTTCCCCGGTGGAGTTGTGCATGGGGTGTGTTCAAAACATTTTGTCACCAGCCGAGTCCAAAAATTCAGCGGTTCCCCATCTCAGCCCAGAAAGCAGGTAGAACAACTTTTGTGGTGTCTTTCAGCTGCCTACCAAGGTAGTGTAAAAACTACCAAGAGAACTCCTGCCTGGCACCTTCCCCGGTGGAGTTGTGCATGGGGTGTGTTTGGAACATTTTGTCACCGGGCGACTCCAAAATTCAGCGGTTCCCCATCTCAGCCCAGAAAGCAGGTAGAACAACTTTTGTGGTGTCTTTCAGCTGCCTACCGGAGCAATGTAAAAACTACCAAGAGAACTCCTGTCTGGCACCTTCCCCGGTGGAGTTGTGCATGGGGTGTGTTTGGAACATTTTGTCACCAGCCGAGTCCAAAAATTCAGCGGTTCCCCATCTCAGCCCAGAAAGCAGGTAGAACAACTTTTGTGGTGTCTTTCAGCTGCCTACCAAGGTAGTGTAAAAACTACCAAGAGAACTCCTGCCTGGCACCTTCCCCGGTGGAGTTGTGCATGGGGTGTGTTTGGAACATTTTGTCACCGGGCGACTCCAAAATTCAGCGGTTCCCCATCTCAGCCCAGAAAGCAGGTAGAACAACTTTTGTGGTGTCTTTCAGATGCCTACCGGAGCAATGTAAAAACTACCAGGAGAACTCCTGCCTGGCACCTTCCCCGGTGGAGTTGTGCATGGGGTGTCTTTGGAACATTTTGTCACCGGCCGAGTCCAAAATTCAGCGATTCCCCATCTCAGCCCAGAAAGCAGGTAGAACAACTTTTGTGGTGTCTTTCAGATGCCTACCGGAGCAATGTAAAAACTACCAGGAGAACTCCCGTCTGGCACCTTCCCCGGTGGAGTTGTGCAGGGGGTGTGTTTGGAACATTTTGTCACCAGCCGAGTCCAAAATTCAGCGTTTCCCCATCTCAGCCCAGAAAGCAGGTAGAACAACTTTTGTGGTGTCTTTCAGATGCCTACCAAGGTACTGTAAAAACTACTAAGAGAACTCCTGTCTGGCACCTTCCCCGGTGGAGTTGTGCATGGGGTGTCTTTGGAACATTTTGTCACCGGCCGAGTCCAAAATTCAGCGGTTCCCCATCTCAGCCCAGAAAGCAGGTAGAACAACTTTTGTGGTGCCTTTCAGCTGCCTACCAAGGTAGTGTAAAAACTACCAGGAGAACTCCTGTCTGGCACCTTCCCCGGTGGAGTTGTGCATGGGGTGTCTTTGGAACATTTTGTCACCAGCCGACTCCAAAATTCAGCGGTTCCCCATCTCAGCCCAGAAAGCAGGTAGAACAACTTTTGTGGTGTCTTTCAGATGCCTACCAGAGCAATGTAAAAACTACCAGGAGAACTCCTGCCTGGCACCTTCCCCGGTGGAGTTGTGCAGGGGGTGTCTTTGGAACATTTTGTCACCAGCCGACTCCAAAATTCAGCTGTTCCCCATCTCAGCCCAGAAAGCAGGTAGAACAACTTTTGTGGTGTCTTTCAGATGCCTACCGGAGCAATGTAAAAACTACCAGGAGAACTCCTGTCTGGCACCTTCCCCGGTGGAGTTGTGCAGGGGGTGTGTTTGGAACATTTTGTCACCAGCCGAGTCCAAAATTCAGCGATTCCCCATCTCAGCCCAGAAAGCAGGTAGAACAACTTTTGTGGTGCCTTTCAGCTGCCTACCAAGGTAGTGTAAAAACTACCAGGAGAACTCCTGTCTGGCACCTTCCCCGGTGGAGTTGTGCAGGGGGTGTGTTTGGAACATTTTGTCACCGGCCGAGTCCAAAATTCAGCGGTTCCCCATCTCAGCCCAGAAAGCAGGTAGAACAACTTTTGTGGTGTCTTTCAGCTGCCTACCGGAGCAATGTAAAAACTACCAAGAGAACTCCTGTCTGGCACCTTCCCCGGTGGAGTTGTGCATGGGGTGTGTTCGGAACATTTTGTCACCAGCCGAGTCCAAAAATTCAGCGGTTCCCCATCTCAGCCCAGAAAGCAGGTAGAACAACTTTTGTGGTGTCTTTCAGCTGCCTACCAAGGTAGTGTAAAAACTACCAAGAGAACTCCTGCCTGGCACCTTCCCCGGTGGAGTTGTGCATGGGGTGTGTTTGGAACATTTTGTCAGGAGCCGAGACCAAAATTCAGCCATTCCCCATCTCAGCCCAGAAAGCAGGTAGAACAACTTTTGTGGTGCCTTTCAGCTGCCTACCAAGGTAGTGTAAAAACTACTAAGAGAACTCCTGTCTGGCACCTTACCCGGTGGAGTTGTGCATGGGGTGTCTTTGGAACATTTTGTCACTGGCCGAGTCCAAAATTCAGCGGTTCCCCATCTCAGCCCAGAAAGCAGGTAGAACAACTTTTGTGGTGTCTTTCAGATGCCTACCGGAGCAATGTAAAAACTACCAGGAGAACTCCTGTCTGGCACCTTCCCCGGTGGAGTTGTGCATGGGGTGTGTTTGGAACATTTTGTCACCAGCCGAGTCCAAAATTCAGCTGTTCCCCATCTCAGCCCAGAAAGCAGATAGAACAACTTTTGTGGTGTCTTTCAGATGCCTACCGGAGCAATGTAAAAACTACCAGGAGAACTCCCGTCTGGCACCTTCCCCGGTGGAGTTGTGCAGGGGGTGTGTTTGGAACATTTTGTCACCAGCCGAGTCCAAAATTCAGCGTTTCCCCATCTCAGCCCAGAAAGCAGGTAGAACAACTTTTGTGGTGTCTTTCAGATGCCTACCAAGGTACTGTAAAAACTACTAAGAGAACTCCTGTCTGGCACCTTCCCCGGTGGAGTTGTGCATGGGGTGTGTTTGGAACATTTTGTCTCTGGCCGAGTCCAAAATTCAGCGGTTCCCCATCTCAGCCCAGAAAGCAGGTAGAACAACTTTTGTGGTGCCTTTCAAATGCCTACCAAGGTAGTGTAAAAACTACCAGGAGAACTCCTGTCTGGCACCTTCCCCGGTGGAGTTGTGCATGGGGTGTCTTTGGAACATTTTGTCACCAGCCGACTCCAAAATTCAGCGGTTCCCCATCTCAGCCCAGAAAGCAGGTAGAACAACTTTTGTGGTGTCTTTCAGATGCCTACCAGAGCAATGTAAAAACTACCAGGAGAACTCCTGCCTGGCACCTTCCCCGGTGGAGTTGTGCATGGGGTGTGTTTGGAACATTTTGTCACCGGCCGAGTCCAAAATTCAGCGGTTCCCCATCTCAGCCCAGAAAGCAGGTAGAACAACTTTTGTGGTGCCTTTCAGGTGCCTACCAAGGTAGTGTAAAAACTACCAGGAGAACTCCTGTCTGGCACCTTCGCTAGTGGAGTTGTGCATGGGGTGTCTTTGGAACATTTTGTCACCGGGCGACTCCAAAATTCAGCGGTTCCCCATCTCAGCCCAGAAAGCAGGTAGAACAACTTTTGTGGTGCCTTTCAGCTGCCTACCAAGGTAGTGTAAAAACTATTAAGAGAACTCCTGTCTGGCACCTTCCCCGGTGGAGTTGTGCATGGGGTGTCTTTGGAACATTTTGTCACCGGCCGAGTCCAAAATTCAGCGATTCCCCATCTCAGCCCAGAAAGCAGGTAGAACAACTTTTGTGGTGTCTTTCAGATGCCTACCGGAGCAATGTAAAAACTACTAGGAGAACTCCCGTCTGGCACCTTCCCCGGTGGAGTTGTGCATGGGGTGTCTTTGGAACATTTTGTCACCAGCCGACTCCAAAATTCAGCGGTTCCCCATCTCAGCCCAGAAAGCAGGTAGAACAACTTTTGTGGTGTCTTTCAGATGCCTACCAGAGCAATGTAAAAACTACCAGGAGAACTCCTGCCTGGCACCTTCCCCGGTGGAGTTGTGCAGGGGGTGTCTTTGGAACATTTTGTCACCAGCCGACTCCAAAATTCAGCTGTTCCCCATCTCAGCCCAGAAAGCAGGTAGAACAACTTTTGTGGTGTCTTTTAGATGCCTACCAAGGTAGTGTAAAAACTACCAGGAGAACTCCTGTCTGGCACCTTCCCCGGTGGAGTTGTGCAGGGGGTGTGTTTGGAACATTTTGTCACCGGCCGAGTCCAAAATTCAGCGGTTCCCCATCTCAGCCCAGAAAGCAGGTAGAACAACTTTTGTGGTGCCTTTCAGCTGCCTACCAAGGTAGTGTAAAAACTACTAAGAGAACTCCTGTCTGGCACCTTCCCCGGTGGAGTTGTGCATGGGGTGTGTTTGGAACATTTTGTCACCGGCCGAGTCCAAAATTCAGCGGTTCCCCATCTCAGCCCAGAAAGCAGGTAGAACAACTTTTGTGGTGTCTTTCAGATGCCGACCAAGGTAGTGTAAAAACTCTCAAGAGAACTCTTGTCTGGCACCTTCCCCGGTGGAGTTGTGCATGGGGTGTCTTTGGAACATTTTGTCACCAGCCGACTCCAAAATTCAGGGGTTCCCCATCTCAGCCCAGAAAGCAGGTAGAACAACTTTTGTGGTGTCTTTCAGATGCCTACCAGAGCAATGTAAAAACTACCAAGAGAACTCCTGCCTGGCACCTTCCCCGGTGGAGTTGTGCATGGGGTGTGTTTGGAACATTTTGTCACCGGGCGACTCCAAAATTCAGCGGTTCCCCATCTCAGCCCAGAAAGCAGGTAGAACAACTTTTGTGGTGTCTTTCAGCTGCCTACCGGAGCAATGTAAAAACTACCAGGAGAACTCCTGTCTGGCACCTTCCCCGGTGGAGTTGTGCAGGGGGTGTGTTCAAAACATTTTGTCACCAGCCGAGTCCAAAAATTCAGCGGTTCCCCATCTCAGCCCAGAAAGCAGGTAGAACAACTTTTGTGGTGTCTTTCAGCTGCCTACCAAGGTAGTGTAAAAACTACCAAGAGAACTCCTGCCTGGCACCTTCCCCGGTGGAGTTGTGCATGGGGTGTGTTTGGAACATTTTGTCACCGGGCGACTCCAAAATTCAGCGGTTCCCCATCTCAGCCCAGAAAGCAGGTAGAACAACTTTTGTGGTGTCTTTCAGCTGCCTACCGGAGCAATGTAAAAACTACCAAGAGAACTCCTGTCTGGCACCTTCCCCGGTGGAGTTGTGCATGGGGTGTGTTTGGAACATTTTGTCACCAGCCGAGTCCAAAAATTCAGCGGTTCCCCATCTCAGCCCAGAAAGCAGGTAGAACAACTTTTGTGGTGTCTTTCAGCTGCCTACCAAGGTAGTGTAAAAACTACCAAGAGAACTCCTGCCTGGCACCTTCCCCGGTGGAGTTGTGCATGGGGTGTGTTTGGAACATTTTGTCACCGGGCGACTCCAAAATTCAGCGGTTCCCCATCTCAGCCCAGAAAGCAGGTAGAACAACTTTTGTGGTGTCTTTCAGATGCCTACCGGAGCAATGTAAAAACTACCAGGAGAACTCCTGCCTGGCACCTTCCCCGGTGGAGTTGTGCATGGGGTGTCTTTGGAACATTTTGTCACCGGCCGAGTCCAAAATTCAGCGATTCCCCATCTCAGCCCAGAAAGCAGGTAGAACAACTTTTGTGGTGTCTTTCAGATGCCTACCGGAGCAATGTAAAAACTACCAGGAGAACTCCCGTCTGGCACCTTCCCCGGTGGAGTTGTGCAGGGGGTGTGTTTGGAACATTTTGTCACCAGCCGAGTCCAAAATTCAGCGTTTCCCCATCTCAGCCCAGAAAGCAGGTAGAACAACTTTTGTGGTGTCTTTCAGATGCCTACCAAGGTACTGTAAAAACTACTAAGAGAACTCCTGTCTGGCACCTTCCCCGGTGGAGTTGTGCATGGGGTGTCTTTGGAACATTTTGTCACCGGCCGAGTCCAAAATTCAGCGGTTCCCCATCTCAGCCCAGAAAGCAGGTAGAACAACTTTTGTGGTGCCTTTCAGCTGCCTACCAAGGTAGTGTAAAAACTACCAGGAGAACTCCTGTCTGGCACCTTCCCCGGTGGAGTTGTGCATGGGGTGTCTTTGGAACATTTTGTCACCAGCCGACTCCAAAATTCAGCGGTTCCCCATCTCAGCCCAGAAAGCAGGTAGAACAACTTTTGTGGTGTCTTTCAGATGCCTACCAGAGCAATGTAAAAACTACCAGGAGAACTCCTGCCTGGCACCTTCCCCGGTGGAGTTGTGCAGGGGGTGTCTTTGGAACATTTTGTCACCAGCCGACTCCAAAATTCAGCTGTTCCCCATCTCAGCCCAGAAAGCAGGTAGAACAACTTTTGTGGTGTCTTTCAGATGCCTACCGGAGCAATGTAAAAACTACCAGGAGAACTCCTGTCTGGCACCTTCCCCGGTGGAGTTGTGCAGGGGGTGTGTTTGGAACATTTTGTCACCAGCCGAGTCCAAAATTCAGCGATTCCCCATCTCAGCCCAGAAAGCAGGTAGAACAACTTTTGTGGTGCCTTTCAGCTGCCTACCAAGGTAGTGTAAAAACTACCAGGAGAACTCCTGTCTGGCACCTTCCCCGGTGGAGTTGTGCAGGGGGTGTGTTTGGAACATTTTGTCACCGGCCGAGTCCAAAATTCAGCGGTTCCCCATCTCAGCCCAGAAAGCAGGTAGAACAACTTTTGTGGTGTCTTTCAGCTGCCTACCGGAGCAATGTAAAAACTACCAAGAGAACTCCTGTCTGGCACCTTCCCCGGTGGAGTTGTGCATGGGGTGTGTTCGGAACATTTTGTCACCAGCCGAGTCCAAAAATTCAGCGGTTCCCCATCTCAGCCCAGAAAGCAGGTAGAACAACTTTTGTGGTGTCTTTCAGCTGCCTACCAAGGTAGTGTAAAAACTACCAAGAGAACTCCTGCCTGGCACCTTCCCCGGTGGAGTTGTGCATGGGGTGTGTTTGGAACATTTTGTCAGGAGCCGAGACCAAAATTCAGCCATTCCCCATCTCAGCCCAGAAAGCAGGTAGAACAACTTTTGTGGTGCCTTTCAGCTGCCTACCAAGGTAGTGTAAAAACTACTAAGAGAACTCCTGTCTGGCACCTTACCCGGTGGAGTTGTGCATGGGGTGTCTTTGGAACATTTTGTCACTGGCCGAGTCCAAAATTCAGCGGTTCCCCATCTCAGCCCAGAAAGCAGGTAGAACAACTTTTGTGGTGTCTTTCAGATGCCTACCGGAGCAATGTAAAAACTACCAGGAGAACTCCTGTCTGGCACCTTCCCCGGTGGAGTTGTGCATGGGGTGTGTTTGGAACATTTTGTCACCAGCCGAGTCCAAAATTCAGCTGTTCCCCATCTCAGCCCAGAAAGCAGATAGAACAACTTTTGTGGTGTCTTTCAGATGCCTACCGGAGCAATGTAAAAACTACCAGGAGAACTCCCGTCTGGCACCTTCCCCGGTGGAGTTGTGCAGGGGGTGTGTTTGGAACATTTTGTCACCAGCCGAGTCCAAAATTCAGCGTTTCCCCATCTCAGCCCAGAAAGCAGGTAGAACAACTTTTGTGGTGCCTTTCAGCTGCCTACCAAGGTAGTGTAAAAACTACCAGGAGAACTCCTGTCTGGCACCTTCCCCGGTGGAGTTGTGCATGGGGTGTCTTTGGAACATTTTGTCACCAGCCGACTCCAAAATTCAGCGGTTCCCCATCTCAGCCCAGAAAGCAGGTAGAACAACTTTTGTGGTGTCTTTCAGATGCCTACCAGAGCAATGTAAAAACTACCAGGAGAACTCCTGCCTGGCACCTTCCCCGGTGGAGTTGTGCAGGGGGTGTCTTTGGAACATTTTGTCACCAGCCGACTCCAAAATTCAGCTGTTCCCCATCTCAGCCCAGAAAGCAGGTAGAACAACTTTTGTGGTGTCTTTCAGATGCCTACCGGAGCAATGTAAAAACTACCAGGAGAACTCCTGTCTGGCACCTTCCCCGGTGGAGTTGTGCAGGGGGTGTGTTTGGAACATTTTGTCACCAGCCGAGTCCAAAATTCAGCGATTCCCCATCTCAGCCCAGAAAGCAGGTAGAACAACTTTTGTGGTGCCTTTCAGCTGCCTACCAAGGTAGTGTAAAAACTACCAGGAGAACTCCTGTCTGGCACCTTCCCCGGTGGAGTTGTGCAGGGGGTGTGTTTGGAACATTTTGTCACCGGCCGAGTCCAAAATTCAGCGGTTCCCCATCTCAGCCCAGAAAGCAGGTAGAACAACTTTTGTGGTGTCTTTCAGCTGCCTACCGGAGCAATGTAAAAACTACCAAGAGAACTCCTGTCTGGCACCTTCCCCGGTGGAGTTGTGCATGGGGTGTGTTCGGAACATTTTGTCACCAGCCGAGTCCAAAAATTCAGCGGTTCCCCATCTCAGCCCAGAAAGCAGGTAGAACAACTTTTGTGGTGTCTTTCAGCTGCCTACCAAGGTAGTGTAAAAACTACCAAGAGAACTCCTGCCTGGCACCTTCCCCGGTGGAGTTGTGCATGGGGTGTGTTTGGAACATTTTGTCAGGAGCCGAGACCAAAATTCAGCCATTCCCCATCTCAGCCCAGAAAGCAGGTAGAACAACTTTTGTGGTGCCTTTCAGCTGCCTACCAAGGTAGTGTAAAAACTACTAAGAGAACTCCTGTCTGGCACCTTACCCGGTGGAGTTGTGCATGGGGTGTCTTTGGAACATTTTGTCACTGGCCGAGTCCAAAATTCAGCGGTTCCCCATCTCAGCCCAGAAAGCAGGTAGAACAACTTTTGTGGTGTCTTTCAGATGCCTACCGGAGCAATGTAAAAACTACCAGGAGAACTCCTGTCTGGCACCTTCCCCGGTGGAGTTGTGCATGGGGTGTGTTTGGAACATTTTGTCACCAGCCGAGTCCAAAATTCAGCTGTTCCCCATCTCAGCCCAGAAAGCAGATAGAACAACTTTTGTGGTGTCTTTCAGATGCCTACCGGAGCAATGTAAAAACTACCAGGAGAACTCCCGTCTGGCACCTTCCCCGGTGGAGTTGTGCAGGGGGTGTGTTTGGAACATTTTGTCACCAGCCGAGTCCAAAATTCAGCGTTTCCCCATCTCAGCCCAGAAAGCAGGTAGAACAACTTTTGTGGTGTCTTTCAGATGCCTACCAAGGTACTGTAAAAACTACTAAGAGAACTCCTGTCTGGCACCTTCCCCGGTGGAGTTGTGCATGGGGTGTGTTTGGAACATTTTGTCTCTGGCCGAGTCCAAAATTCAGCGGTTCCCCATCTCAGCCCAGAAAGCAGGTAGAACAACTTTTGTGGTGTCCTTTCAAATGCCTACCAAGGTAGTGTAAAAACTACCAGGAGAACTCCTGTCTGGCACCTTCCCCGGTGGAGTTGTGCATGGGGTGCCTTTGGAACATTTTGTCACCAGCCGACTCCAAAATTCAGCGGTTCCCCATCTCAGCCCAGAAAGCAGGTAGAACAACTTTTGTGGTGTCTTTCAGATGCCTACCAGAGCAATGTAAAAACTACCAGGAGAACTCCTGCCTGGCACCTTCCCCGGTGGAGTTGTGCATGGGGTGTGTTTGGAACATTTTGTCACCGGCCGAGTCCAAAATTCAGCGGTTCCCCATCTCAGCCCAGAAAGCAGGTAGAACAACTTTTGTGGTGCCTTTCAGGTGCCTACCAAGGTAGTGTAAAAACTACCAGGAGAACTCCTGTCTGGCACCTTCGCTAGTGGAGTTGTGCATGGGGTGTCTTTGGAACATTTTGTCACCGGGCGACTCCAAAATTCAGCGGTTCCCCATCTCAGCCCAGAAAGCAGGTAGAACAACTTTTGTGGTGCCTTTCAGCTGCCTACCAAGGTAGTGTAAAAACTATTAAGAGAACTCCTGTCTGGCACCTTCCCCGGTGGAGTTGTGCATGGGGTGTCTTTGGAACATTTTGTCACCGGCCGAGTCCAAAATTCAGCGATTCCCCATCTCAGCCCAGAAAGCAGGTAGAACAACTTTTGTGGTGTCTTTCAGATGCCTACCGGAGCAATGTAAAAACTACTAGGAGAACTCCCGTCTGGCACCTTCCCCGGTGGAGTTGTGCAGGGGGTGTGTTTGGAACATTTTGTCACCGGCCGAGTCCAAAATTCAGCGGTTCCCCATCTCAGCCCAGAAAGCAGGTAGAACAACTTTTGTGGTGTCTTTCAGATGCCTACCAAGGTAGTGTAAAAACTCTCAAGAGAACTCTTGTCTGGCACCTTCCCCGGTGGAGTTGTGCATGGGGTGTCTTTGGAACATTTTGTCACCAGCCGACTCCAAAATTCAGGGGTTCCCCATCTCAGCCCAGAAAGCAGGTAGAACAACTTTTGTGGTGTCTTTCAGCTGCCTACCAAGGTAGTGTAAAAACTACCAAGAGAACTCCTGCCTGGCACCTTCCCCGGTGGAGTTGTGCATGGGGTGTGTTTGGAACATTTTGTCACTGGCCGAGTCCAAAATTCAGCGGTTCCCCATCTCAGCCCAGAAAGCAGGTAGAACAACTTTTGTGGTGTCTTTCAGCTGCCTACCAAGGTAGTGTAAAAACTACTAAGAGAACTCCTGTCTGGCACCTTACCCGGTGGAGTTGTGCATGGGGTGTCTTTGGAACATTTTGTCAGGAGCCGAGACCAAAATTCAGCCATTCCCCATCTCAGCCCAGAAAGCAGGTAGAACAACTTTTGTGGTGCCTTTCAGCTGCCTACCAAGGTAGTGTAAAAACTACTAAGAGAACTCCTGTCTGGCACCTTACCCGGTGGAGTTGTGCATGGGGTGTCTTTGGAACATTTTGTCACTGGCCGAGTCCAAAATTCAGCGGTTCCCCATCTCAGCCCAGAAAGCAGGTAGAACAACTTTTGTGGTGTCTTTCAGATGCCTACCGGAGCAATGTAAAAACTACCAGGAGAACTCCTGTCTGGCACCTTCCCCGGTGGAGTTGTGCATGGGGTGTGTTTGGAACATTTTGTCACCAGCCGAGTCCAAAATTCAGCTGTTCCCCATCTCAGCCCAGAAAGCAGATAGAACAACTTTTGTGGTGTCTTTCAGATGCCTACCGGAGCAATGTAAAAACTACCAGGAGAACTCCCGTCTGGCACCTTCCCCGGTGGAGTTGTGCAGGGGGTGTGTTTGGAACATTTTGTCACCAGCCGAGTCCAAAATTCAGCGTTTCCCCATCTCAGCCCAGAAAGCAGGTAGAACAACTTTTGTGGTGTCTTTCAGATGCCTACCAAGGTACTGTAAAAACTACTAAGAGAACTCCTGTCTGGCACCTTCCCCGGTGGAGTTGTGCATGGGGTGTGTTTGGAACATTTTGTCTCTGGCCGAGTCCAAAATTCAGCGGTTCCCCATCTCAGCCCAGAAAGCAGGTAGAACAACTTTTGTGGTGCCTTTCAAATGCCTACCAAGGTAGTGTAAAAACTACCAGGAGAACTCCTGTCTGGCACCTTCCCCGGTGGAGTTGTGCATGGGGTGTCTTTGGAACATTTTGTCACCAGCCGACTCCAAAATTCAGCGGTTCCCCATCTCAGCCCAGAAAGCAGGTAGAACAACTTTTGTGGTGTCTTTCAGATGCCTACCAGAGCAATGTAAAAACTACCAGGAGAACTCCTGCCTGGCACCTTCCCCGGTGGAGTTGTGCATGGGGTGTGTTTGGAACATTTTGTCACCGGCCGAGTCCAAAATTCAGCGGTTCCCCATCTCAGCCCAGAAAGCAGGTAGAACAACTTTTGTGGTGCCTTTCAGGTGCCTACCAAGGTAGTGTAAAAACTACCAGGAGAACTCCTGTCTGGCACCTTCGCTAGTGGAGTTGTGCATGGGGTGTCTTTGGAACATTTTGTCACCGGGCGACTCCAAAATTCAGCGGTTCCCCATCTCAGCCCAGAAAGCAGGTAGAACAACTTTTGTGGTGCCTTTCAGCTGCCTACCAAGGTAGTGTAAAAACTATTAAGAGAACTCCTGTCTGGCACCTTCCCCGGTGGAGTTGTGCATGGGGTGTCTTTGGAACATTTTGTCACCGGCCGAGTCCAAAATTCAGCGATTCCCCATCTCAGCCCAGAAAGCAGGTAGAACAACTTTTGTGGTGTCTTTCAGATGCCTACCGGAGCAATGTAAAAACTACTAAGAGAACTCCCGTCTGGCACCTTCCCCGGTGGAGTTGTGCAGGGGGTGTGTTTGGAACATTTTGTCACCGGCCGAGTCCAAAATTCAGCGGTTCCCCATCTCAGCCCAGAAAGCAGGTAGAACAACTTTTGTGGTGTCTTTCAGATGCCTACCAAGGTAGTGTAAAAACTCTCAAGAGAACTCTTGTCTGGCACCTTCCCCGGTGGAGTTGTGCATGGGGTGTCTTTGGAACATTTTGTCACCAGCCGACTCCAAAATTCAGGGGTTCCCCATCTCAGCCCAGAAAGCAGGTAGAACAACTTTTGTGGTGTCTTTCAGCTGCCTACCAAGGTAGTGTAAAAACTACCAAGAGAACTCCTGCCTGGCACCTTCCCCGGTGGAGTTGTGCATGGGGTGTGTTTGGAACATTTTGTCACTGGCCGAGTCCAAAATTCAGCGGTTCCCCATCTCAGCCCAGAAAGCAGGTAGAACAACTTTTGTGGTGTCTTTCAGCTGCCTACCAAGGTAGTGTAAAAACTACTAAGAGAACTCCTGTCTGGCACCTTCCCCGGTGGAGTTGTGCATGGGGTGTCTTTGGAACATTTTGTCACCAGCCGACTCCAAAATTCAGGGGTTCCCCATCTCAGCCCAGAAAGCAGGTAGAACAACTTTTGTGGTGTCTTTCAGCTGCCTACCAAGGTAGTGTAAAAACTACCAAGAGAACTCCTGCCTGGCACCTTCCCCGGTGGAGTTGTGCATGGGGTGTGTTTGGAACATTTTGTCACTGGCCGAGTCCAAAATTCAGCGGTTCCCCATCTCAGCCCAGAAAGCAGGTAGAACAACTTTTGTGGTGTCTTTCAGCTGCCTACCAAGGTAGTGTAAAAACTACTAAGAGAACTCCTGTCTGGCACCTTACCCGGTGGAGTTGTGCATGGGGTGTCTTTGGAACATTTTGTCAGGAGCCGAGACCAAAATTCAGCCATTCCCCATCTCAGCCCAGAAAGCAGGTAGAACAACTTTTGTGGTGCCTTTCAGCTGCCTACCAAGGTAGTGTAAAAACTACTAAGAGAACTCCTGTCTGGCACCTTACCCGGTGGAGTTGTGCATGGGGTGTCTTTGGAACATTTTGTCACTGGCCGAGTCCAAAATTCAGCGGTTCCCCATCTCAGCCCAGAAAGCAGGTAGAACAACTTTTGTGGTGTCTTTCAGATGCCTACCGGAGCAATGTAAAAACTACCAGGAGAACTCCTGTCTGGCACCTTCCCCGGTGGAGTTGTGCATGGGGTGTGTTTGGAACATTTTGTCACCAGCCGAGTCCAAAATTCAGCTGTTCCCCATCTCAGCCCAGAAAGCAGATAGAACAACTTTTGTGGTGTCTTTCAGATGCCTACCGGAGCAATGTAAAAACTACCAGGAGAACTCCCGTCTGGCACCTTCCCCGGTGGAGTTGTGCAGGGGGTGTGTTTGGAACATTTTGTCACCAGCCGAGTCCAAAATTCAGCGTTTCCCCATCTCAGCCCAGAAAGCAGGTAGAACAACTTTTGTGGTGTCTTTCAGATGCCTACCAAGGTACTGTAAAAACTACTAAGAGAACTCCTGTCTGGCACCTTCCCCGGTGGAGTTGTGCATGGGGTGTGTTTGGAACATTTTGTCTCTGGCCGAGTCCAAAATTCAGCGGTTCCCCATCTCAGCCCAGAAAGCAGGTAGAACAACTTTTGTGGTGCCTTTCAAATGCCTACCAAGGTAGTGTAAAAACTACCAGGAGAACTCCTGTCTGGCACCTTCCCCGGTGGAGTTGTGCATGGGGTGTCTTTGGAACATTTTGTCACCAGCCGACTCCAAAATTCAGCGGTTCCCCATCTCAGCCCAGAAAGCAGGTAGAACAACTTTTGTGGTGTCTTTCAGATGCCTACCAGAGCAATGTAAAAACTACCAGGAGAACTCCTGCCTGGCACCTTCCCCGGTGGAGTTGTGCATGGGGTGTGTTTGGAACATTTTGTCACCGGCCGAGTCCAAAATTCAGCGGTTCCCCATCTCAGCCCAGAAAGCAGGTAGAACAACTTTTGTGGTGCCTTTCAGGTGCCTACCAAGGTAGTGTAAAAACTACCAGGAGAACTCCTGTCTGGCACCTTCGCTAGTGGAGTTGTGCATGGGGTGTCTTTGGAACATTTTGTCACCGGGCGACTCCAAAATTCAGCGGTTCCCCATCTCAGCCCAGAAAGCAGGTAGAACAACTTTTGTGGTGCCTTTCAGCTGCCTACCAAGGTAGTGTAAAAACTATTAAGAGAACTCCTGTCTGGCACCTTCCCCGGTGGAGTTGTGCATGGGGTGTCTTTGGAACATTTTGTCACCGGCCGAGTCCAAAATTCAGCGATTCCCCATCTCAGCCCAGAAAGCAGGTAGAACAACTTTTGTGGTGTCTTTCAGATGCCTACCGGAGCAATGTAAAAACTACTAAGAGAACTCCCGTCTGGCACCTTCCCCGGTGGAGTTGTGCAGGGGGTGTGTTTGGAACATTTTGTCACCGGCCGAGTCCAAAATTCAGCGGTTCCCCATCTCAGCCCAGAAAGCAGGTAGAACAACTTTTGTGGTGTCTTTCAGATGCCTACCAAGGTAGTGTAAAAACTCTCAAGAGAACTCTTGTCTGGCACCTTCCCCGGTGGAGTTGTGCATGGGGTGTCTTTGGAACATTTTGTCACCAGCCGACTCCAAAATTCAGGGGTTCCCCATCTCAGCCCAGAAAGCAGGTAGAACAACTTTTGTGGTGTCTTTCAGCTGCCTACCAAGGTAGTGTAAAAACTACCAAGAGAACTCCTGCCTGGCACCTTCCCCGGTGGAGTTGTGCATGGGGTGTGTTTGGAACATTTTGTCACTGGCCGAGTCCAAAATTCAGCGGTTCCCCATCTCAGCCCAGAAAGCAGGTAGAACAACTTTTGTGGTGTCTTTCAGCTGCCTACCAAGGTAGTGTAAAAACTACTAAGAGAACTCCTGTCTGGCACCTTCCCCGGTGGAGTTGTGCATGGGGTGTCTTTGGAACATTTTGTCACTGGCCGAGTCCAAAATTCAGCGGTTCCCCATCTCAGCCCAGAAAGCAGGTAGAACAACTTTTGTGGTGTCTTTCAGATGCCTACCGGAGCAATGTAAAAACTACCAGGAGAACTCCTGTCTGGCACCTTCCCCGGTGGAGTTGTGCAGGGGGTGTGTTTGGAACATTTTGTCACCAGCCGAGTCCAAAAATTCAGCGGTTCCCCATCTCAGCCCAGAAAGCAGGTAGAACAACTTTTGTGGTGCCTTTCAAATGCCTACCAAGGTAGTGTAAAAACTACCAAGAGAACTCCTGCCTGGCACCTTCCCCGGTGGAGTTGTGCATGGGGTGTCTTTGGAACATTTTGTCACCGGCCGAGTCCAAAATTCAGCGATTCCCCATCTCAGCCCAGAAAGCAGGTAGAACAACTTTTGTGGTGTCCTTTTGATGCCTACCGGAGCAATGTAAAAACTACCAACAGAGCTCGTCTCTGGCACCTTCGCTAGTGGAGTTGTGCATGGGGTGTGTTTGGAACATTTTGTCACCGGCCGACTCCAAAATTCAGCGGTTCCCCATCTCAGCCCAGAAAGCAGGTAGAACAACTTTTGTGGTGCCTTTCAGATGCCTACCAAGGTAGTGTAAAAACTATTAAGAGAACTCCTGTCTGGCACCTTCCCCGGTGGAGTTGTGCATGGGGTGTGTTTGGAACATTTTGTCACCGGCCGAGTCCAAAATTCAGCGGTTCCCCATCTCAGCCCAGAAAGCAGGTAGAACAACTTTTGTGGTGTCTTTCAGCTGCCTACCGGAGCAATGTAAAAACTACAGGAGAACTCCTGTCTGGCACCTTCCCCGGTGGAGTTGTGCATGGGGTGTGTTCGGAATATTTTGTCACCAGCCGAGTCCAAAAATTCAGCGGTTCCCCATCTCAGCCCAGAAAGCAGGTAGAACAACTTTTGTGGTGCCTTTCAAATGCCTACCAAGGTAGTGTAAAAACTACCAGGAGAACTCCTGTCTGGCACCTTCCCCGGTGGAGTTGTGCATGGGGTGTGTTTGGAACATTTTGTCACCGGCCGAGTCCAAAATTCAGCGGTTCCCCATCTCAGCCCAGAAAGCAGGTAGAACAACTTTTGTGGTGCCTTTCAGGTGCCTACCAAGGTAGTGTAAAAACTACCAGGAGAACTCCTGTCTGGCACCTTCGCTAGTGGAGTTGTGCATGGGGTGTGTTTGGAACATTTTGTCACCGGCCGACTCCAAAATTCAGCGGTTCCCCATCTCAGCCCAGAAAGCAGGTAGAACAACTTTTGTGGTGCCTTTCAGCTGCCTACCAAGGTAGTGTAAAAACTACTAAGAGAACTCCTGTCTGGCACCTTCCCCGGTGGAGTTTTGCAGGGGGTGTGTTTGGAACATTTTGTCACCAGCCGAGTCCAAAATTCAGCGATTCCCCATCTCAGCCCAGAAAGCAGGTAGAACAACTTTTGTGGTGTCTTTCAGATGCCTACCGGAGCAATGTAAAAACTACCAGGAGAACTCCTGCCTGGCACCTTCCCCGGTGGAGTTGTGCAGGGGGTGTGTTTGGAACATTTTGTCTCTGGCCGAGTCCAAAATTCAGCGGTTCCCCATCTCAGCCCAGAAAGCAGGTAGAACAACTTTTGTGGTGTCTTTCAGCTGCCTACCAAGGTAGTGTAAAAACTACCAAGAGAACTCCTGCCTGGCACCTTCCCCGGTGGAGTTGTGCATGGGGTGTGTTTGGAACATTTTGTCACCGGGCGACTCCAAAATTCAGCGGTTCCCCATCTCAGCCCAGAAAGCAGGTAGAACAACTTTTGTGGTGCCTTTCAGGTGCCTACCAAGGTAGTGTAAAAACTACCAGGAGAACTCCTGTCTGGCACCTTCCCCGGTGGAGTTGTGCAGGGGGTGTGTTTGGAACATTTTGTCACCGGCCGAGTCCAAAATTCAGCGGTTCCCCATCTCAGCCCAGAAAGCAGGTAGAACATCTTTTGTGGTGTCTTTTAGATGCCTACCGGAGCAATGTAAAAACTACCAGGAGAACTCCTGTCTGGCACCTTCCCCGGTATAGTTGTGCAGGGGGTGTCTTTGGAACATTTTGTCACCGGCCGACTCCAAAATTCAGCTGTTCCCCATCTCAGCCCAGAAAGCAGGTAGAACAACTTTTGTGGTGTCTTTTAGATGCCTACCAAGGTAGTGTAAAAACTATCAAGAGAACGCTTGTCTGGCACCTTCCCCGGTGGAGTTTTGCAGGGGGTGTGTTTGGAACATTTTGTCACCGGCCGAGTCCAAAATTCAGCGATTCCCCATCTCAGCCCAGAAAGCAGGTAGAACAACTTTTGTGGTGTCTTTCAGATGCCTACCGGAGCAATGTAAAAACTACCAGGAGAACTCCTGTCTGGCACCTTCCCCGGTGGAGTTGTGCAGGGGGTGTGTTTGGAACATTTTGTCTCTGGCCGAGTCCAAAATTCAGCGGTTCCCCATCTCAGCCCAGAAAGCAGGTAGAACAACTTTTGTGGTGTCTTTCAGATGCCTACCAAGGTAGTGTAAAAACTACCAAGAGAACTCCTGCCTGGCACCTTCCCCGGTGGAGTTGTGCATGGGGTGTCTTTGGAACATTTTGTCACCGGGCGACTCCAAAATTCAGCGGTTCCCCATCTCAGCCCAGAAAGCAGGTAGAACAACTTTTGTGGTGCCTTTCAGGTGCCTACCAAGGTAGTGTAAAAACTACCAGGAGAACTCCTGTCTGGCACCTTCCCCGGTGGAGTTGTGCAGGGGGTGTGTTTGGAACATTTTGTCACCGGCCGAGTCCAAAATTCAGCGGTTCCCCATCTCAGCCCAGAAAGCAGGTAGAACAACTTTTGTGGTGCCTTTCAAATGCCTACCAAGGTAGTGTAAAAACTACTAAGAGAACTCCTGTCTGGCACCTTCCCCGGTGGAGTTGTGCATGGGGTGTCTTTGGAACATTTTGTCACCGGCCGAGTCCAAAATTCAGCGATTCCCCATCTCAGCCCAGAAAGCAGATAGAACAACTTTTGTGGTGTCTTTCAGATGCCTACCGGAGCAATGTAAAAACTACCAGGAGAACTCCCGTCTGGCACCTTCCCCGGTGGAGTTGTGCATGGGGTGTGTTTGGAACATTTTGTCACCAGCCGAGTCCAAAATTCAGCGGTTCCCCATCTCAGCCCAGAAAGCAGGTAGAACAACTTTTTTGGTGTCTTTCAGATGCCTACCAAGGTAGTGTAAAAACTACTAAGAGAACTCCTGTCTGGCACCTTCCCCGGTGGAGTTGTGCAGGGGGTGTGTTTGGAACATTTTGTCACCGCCCGACTCCAAAATTCAGCGGTTCCCCATCTCAGCCCAGAAAGCAGGTAGAACAACTTTTGTGGTGTCTTTCAGATGCCTACCGGAGCAATGTAAAAACTACCAGGAGAACTCCCGTCTGGCACCTTCCCCGGTGGAGTTGTGCAGGGGGTGTGTTTGGAACATTTTGTCACCAGCCGAGTCCAAAATTCAGCGTTTCCCCATCTCAGCCCAGAAAGCAGGTAGAACAACTTTTGTGGTGTCTTTCAGATGCCTACCAAGGTAGTGTAAAAACTACTAAGAGAACTCCTGTCTGGCACCTTCCCCGGTGGAGTTGTGCATGGGGTGTGTTTGGAACATTTTGTCACCGGCCGACTCCAAAATTCAGCGGTTCCCCATCTCAGCCCAGAAAGCAGGTAGAACAACTTTTGTGGTGTCTTTCAGATGCCTACCAGAGCAATGTAAAAACTACCAGGAGAACTCCTGCCTGGCACCTTCCCCGGTGGAGTTGTGCAGGGGGTGTCTTTGGAACATTTTGTCACCAGCCGACTCCAAAATTCAGGGGTTCCCCATCTCAGCCCAGAAAGCAGGTAGAACAACTTTTGTGGTGTCTTTCAGATGCCTACCAGAGCAATGTAAAAACTACCAGGAGAACTCCTGTCTGGCACCTTCCCCGGTGGAGTTGTGCATGGGGTGTGTTTGGAACATTTTGTCACCGGCCGAGTCCAAAATTCAGCGTTTCCCCATCTCAGCCCAGAAAGCAGGTAGAACAACTTTTGTGGTGTCTTTCAGCTGCCTACCGGAGCAATGTAAAAACTACAGGAGAACTCCTGTCTGGCACCTTCCCCGGTGGAGTTGTGCAGGGGGTGTGTTCGGAATATTTTGTCACCAGCCGAGCCCAAAAATTCAGCGGTTCCCCATCTCAGCCCAGAAAGCAGGTAGAACAACTTTTGTGGTGCCTTTCAGCTGCCTACCAAGGTAGTGTAAAAACTACCAAGAGAACTCCTGCCTGGCACCTTCCCCGGTGGAGTTGTGCATGGGGTGTGTTTGGAACATTTTGTCACCGGCCGACTCCAAAATTCAGCGGTTCCCCATCTCAGCCCAGAAAGCAGGTAGAACAACTTTTGTGGTGCCTTTCAGCTGCCTACCAAGGTAGTGTAAAAACTATCAAGAGAACTCCTGTCTGGCACCTTCGCTAGTGGAGTTGTGCATGGGGTGTGTTTCGAACATTTTGTCACCGGCCGAGTCCAAAATTCAGCGGTTCCCCATCTCAGCCCAGAAAGCAGGTAGAACAACTTTTGTGGTGTCTTTCAGATGCCTACCGGAGCAATGTAAAAACTACCAGGAGAACTCCTGCCTGGCACCTTCCCCGGTGGAGTTGTGCATGGGGTGTCTTTGGAACATTTTGTCACCGGCCGAGTCCAAAATTCAGCGTTTCCCCATCTCAGCCCAGAAAGCAGGTAGAACAACTATTGTGGTGTCTTTCAGCTGCCTACCGGAGCAATGTAAAAACTACAGGAGAACTCCTGTCTGGCACCTTCCCCGGTGGAGTTGTGCATGGGGTGTGTTCGGAATATTTTGTCACCAGCCGAGCCCAAAAATTCAGCGGTTCCCCATCTCAGCCCAGAAAGCAGGTAGAACAACTTTTGTGGTGCCTTTCAGATGCCTACCAAGGTCGTGTAAAAACTACCAGGAGAACTCCTGTCTGGCACCTTCCCCGGTGGAGTTGTGCATGGGGTGTGTTTGGAACATTTCGTCACCAGCCAAGTCCAAAATTCAGCGGTTCCCCATCTCAGCCCAGAAAGCAGGTAGAACAACTTTTCTGGTGTCTTTCAGATGCCTACCGGAGCAATGTAAAAACTACCAGGAGAACTCCTTTCTGGCACCTTCCCCGGTGGAGTTGTGCATGGGGTGTGTTTGGAACATTTTGTCACTGTCCGAGTCCAAAATTCAGCGGTTACCCGTCTCAGCCCAGAAAGCAGGTAGAACAACTTTTGTGGTGTCTTTCAGATGCCTACCAGAGCAATGTAAAATCTACCAGGAGAACTCCTGTCTGGCACCTTCCCCGGTGGAGTTGTGCATGGGGTGTCTTTGGAACATTTTGTCACCGGCCGAGTCCAAAATTCAGCGGTTCCCCATCTCAGCCCAGAAAGCAGGAAGAACAACTTTTGTGGTGTCCTTTTGATGCCTACCGGAGCAATGTAAAAACTACCAGGAGAACTCCTGTCTGGCACCTTCCCCGGTGGAGTTGTGCATGGGGTGTGTTTGGAACATTTTGTCACCAGCCGACTCCAAAATTCAGCGGTTCCCCATCTCAGCCCAGAAAGCAGGTAGAACAACTTTTGTGGTGCCTTTCAGCTGCCTACCAAGGTAGTGTAAAAACTACCAGGAGAACTCCTGTCTGGCACATTCCCCGGTGGAGTTGTGCATGGGGTGTGTTTGGAACATTTTGTCACCGGCCGACTCCAAAATTCAGCGGTTCCCCATCTCAGCCCAGAAAGCAGGTAGAACAACTTTTGTGGTGTCTTTCAGATGCCTACCAGAGCAATGTAAAAACTACCAGGAGAACTCCTTTCTGGCGCCTTCCCCGGTGGAGTTGTGCATGGGGTGTGTTTGGAACATTTTGTCACCGGCCGAGTCCAAAATTCAGCGGTTCCCCATCTCAGCCCAGAAAGCAGGTAGAACAACTTTTGTGGTGTCCTTTTGATGCCTACCGGAGCAATGTAAAAACTACCAACAGAACTCGTCCCTGGCACCTTCGCTAGTGGAGTTGTGCAGGGGGTGTATTTATTAAAATTTTGTCACCAGCCGAGTCCAAAATTCAGCGGTTCCCCATCTCAGCCCAGAAAGCAGGTAGAACAACTTTTGTGGTGTCTTTCAGATGCCTACCAAGGTAGTGTAAAAACTACCAAGAGAACTCCTGCCTGGCACCTTCCCCGGTGGAGTTGTGCATGGGGTGTCTTTGGAACATTTTGTCACCGGGCGACTCCAAAATTCAGCGGTTCCCCATCTCAGCCCAGAAAGCAGGTAGAACAACTTTTGTGGTGCCTTTCAGGTGCCTACCAAGGTAGTGTAAAAACTACCAGGAGAACTCCTGTCTGGCACCTTCCCCGGTGGAGTTGTGCAGGGGGTGTGTTTGGAACATTTTGTCACCGGCCGAGTCCAAAATTCAGCGGTTCCCCATCTCAGCCCAGAAAGCAGGTAGAACATCTTTTGTGGTGTCTTTTAGATGCCTACCGGAGCAATGTAAAAACTACCAGGAGAACTCCTGTCTGGCACCTTCCCCGGTGGAGTTGTGCATGGGGTGTGTTTGGAACATTTTGTCACCGGCCGACTCCAAAATTCAGCTGTTCCCCATCTCAGCCCAGAAAGCAGGTAGAACAACTTTTGTGGTGTCTTTTAGATGCCTACCAAGGTAGTGTAAAAACTATCAAGAGAACGCTTGTCTGGCACCTTCCCCGGTGGAGTTTTGCAGGGGGTGTGTTTGGAACATTTTGTCACCGGCCGAGTCCAAAATTCAGCGATTCCCCATCTCAGCCCAGAAAGCAGGTAGAACAACTTTTGTGGTGTCTTTCAGATGCCTACCGGAGCAATGTAAAAACTACCAGGAGAACTCCTGTCTGGCACCTTCCCCGGTGGAGTTGTGCAGGGGGTGTGTTTGGAACATTTTGTCTCTGGCCGAGTCCAAAATTCAATGGTTCCCCATCTCAGCCCAGAAAGCAGGTAGAACAACTTTTGTGGTGTCTTTCAGATGCCTACCAAGGTAGTGTAAAAACTACCAAGAGAACTCCTGCCTGGCACCTTCCCCGGTGGAGTTGTGCATGGGGTGTCTTTGGAACATTTTGTCACTGTCCGAGTCCAAAATTCAGCGGTTACCCGTCTCAGCCCAGAAAGCAGGTAGAACAACTTTTGTGGTGCCTTTCAGGTGCCTACCAAGGTAGTGTAAAAACTACCAGGAGAACTCCTGTCTGGCACCTTCCCCGGTGGAGTTGTGCATGGGGTGTCTTTGGAACATTTTTTCACCGGCCGAGTCCAAAATTCAGCGATTCCCCATCTCAGCCCAGAAAGCAGATAGAACAACTTTTGTGGTGTCTTTCAGATGCCTACCGGAGCAATGTAAAAACTACCAGGAGAACTCCCGTCTGGCACCTTCCCCGGTGGAGTTGTGCATGGGGTGTGTTTGGAACATTTTGTCACCAGCCGAGTCCAAAATTCAGCGGTTCCCCATCTCAGCCCAGAAAGCAGGTAGAACAACTTTTTTGGTGTCTTTCAGATGCCTACCAAGGTAGTGTAAAAACTACTAAGAGAACTCCTGTCTGGCACCTTCCCCGGTGGAGTTGTGCAGGGGGTGTGTTTGGAACATTTTGTCACCGGCCGAGTCCAAAATTCAGCGGTTCCCCATCTCAGCCCAGAAAGCAGGTAGAACAACTTTTGTGGTGTCTTTCAGATGCCTACCAGAGCAATGTAAAAACTACCAGGAGAACTCCCGTCTGGCACCTTCCCCGGTGGAGTTGTGCAGGGGGTGTGTTTGGAACATTTTGTCACCAGCCGAGTCCAAAATTCAGCGTTTCCCCATCTCAGCCCAGAAAGCAGGTAGAACAACTTTTGTGGTGTCTTTCAGCTGCCTACCAAGGTAGTGTAAAAACTACTAAGAGAACTCCTGTCTGGCACCTTCCCCGGTGGAGTTGTGCATGGGGTGTGTTTGGAACATTTTGTCACCGGCCGAGTCCAAAATTCAGCGGTTCCCCATCTCAGCCCAGAGAGCAGGTAGAACAACTTTTGTGGTGTCTTTCAGATGCCTACCGGAGCAATGTAAAAACTACCAGGAGAACTCCTTTCTGGCACCTTCCCCGGTGGAGTTGTGCATGGGGTGTGTTTGGAACATTTTGTCACTGGCCGAGTCCAAAATTCAGCGGTTACCCGTCTCAGCCCAGAAAGCAGGTAGAACAACTTTTGTGGTGTCTTTCAGATGCCTACCGGAGCAATGTAAAATCTACCAGGAGAACTCCTGTCTGGCACCTTCCCCGGTGGAGTTGTGCATGGGGTGTGTTTGGAACATTTTGTCACCGGCCGAGTCCAAAATTCAGCGGTTCCCCATCTCAGCCCAGAAAGCAGGAAGAACAACTTTTGTGGTGTCCTTTTGATGCCTACCGGAGCAATGTAAAAACTACCAACAGAACTCGTCCCTGGCACCTTCGCTAGTGGAGTTGTGCAGGGGGTGTATTTATTAAAATTTTGTCACCAGCCGAGTCCAAAATTCAGCGGTTCCCCATCTCAGCCCAGAAAGCAGGTAGAACAACTTTTGTGGTGTCTTTCAGATGCCTACCAGAGCAATGTAAAAACTACCAGGAGAACTCCTGTCTGGCACCTTCCCCGGTGGAGTTGTGCATGGGGTGTCTTTGGAACATTTTGTCACCGGCCGACTCCAAAATTCAGCGGTTCCCCATCTCAGCCCAGAAAGCAGGTAGAACAACTTTTGTGGTGTCTTTCAGATGCCTACCAGAGCAATGTAAAAACTACCAGGAGAACTCCTGTCTGGCACCTTCCCCGGTGGAGTTGTGCATGGGGTGTGTTTGGAACATTTTGTCACCGGCCGACTCCAAAATTCAGCGGTTCCCCATCTCAGCCCAGAGAGCAGGTAGAACAACTTTTGTGGTGTCTTTCAGATGCCTACCAGAGCAATGTAAAAACTACCAGGAGAACTCCTGTCTGGCACCTTCCCCGGTGGAGTTGTGCATGGGGTGTGTTTGGAACATTTTGTCACCGGCCGAGTCCAAAATTCAGCGGTTCCCCATCTCAGCCCAGAAAGTAGGAAGAACAACTTTTTTGGTGCCTTTCAGCTGCCTACCAAGGTAGTGTAAAAACTATTAAGAGAACTCCTGTCTGGCACCTTCCCCGGTGGAGTTGTGCATGGGGTGTGTTTGGAACATTTTGTCACCGGCTGACTCCAAAATTCAGCGGTTCCCCATCACAGCCCAGAAAGCAGGTAGAACAACTTTTGTGGTGTCTTTCAGATGCCTACCGGAGCAATGTAAAAACTACCAGGAGAACTCCTGTCTGGCACCTTCGCTAGTGGAGTTGTGCATGGGGTGTGTTTGGAACATTTTGTCACCGGCCGACTCCAAAATTCAGCTGTTCCCCATCTCAGCCCAGAAAGCAGGTAGAACAACTTTTGTAGTGTCTTGTTGATGCCTACCGGAGCAATGTAAAAACTACCAACAGAATTCGTTCCTAGCACCTTCGCTAGTGGAGTTGTGCATGGGGTGTATTTATTAAAATTTGGTCACCAGCCGAGTCCAAAATTCAGCTGTTCCCCATCTCAGCCCAGAAAGCAGGTAGAACAACTTTTGTGGTGTCTTTCAGGTGCCTACCAAGGTAGTGTAAAAACTATCAAGAGAACTCCTGTCTGGCACCTTCCCCGGTGGAGTTGTGCATGGGGTGTGTTTGGAACATTTCGTCACCAGCCAAGTCCAAAATTCAGCGGTTCCCCATCTCAGCCCAGAAAGCAGGTAGAACAACTTTTGTGGTGTCTTTCAGATGCCTACCGGAGCAATGTAAAATCTACCAGGAGAACTCCTGTCTGGCACCTTCCCCGGTGGAGTTGTGCATGGGGTGTGTTTGGAACATTTTGTCACCGGCCGAGTCCAAAATTCAGCGGTTCCCCATCTCAGCCCAGAAAGCAGGAAGAACAACTTTTTTGGTGTCCTTTTGATGCCTACCGGAGCAATGTAAAAACTACCAGGAGAACTCCTGTCTGGCACCTTCCCCGGTGGAGTTGTGCATGGGGTGTGTTTGGAACATTTTGTCACCGGCCGAGTCCAAAATTCAGCGGTTCCCCATCTCAGCCCAGAAAGCAGGTAGAACAACTTTTCTGGTGTCTTTCAGATGCCTACCAAGGTAGTGTAAAAACTATTAAGAGAACTCCTGTCTGGCACCTTCCCCGGTGGAGTTGTGCATGGGGTGTGTTTGGAACATTTTGTCACCGGCCGAGTCCAAAATTCAGCGGTTCCCCATCTCAGCCCAGAAAGCAGGTAGAACAACTTTTGTGGTGTCTTTCAGATGCCTACCGGAGCAATGTAAAAACTACCAGGAGAACTCCTGTCTGGCACCTTCGCTAGTGGAGTTGTGCATGGGGTGTGTTTGGAACATTTTGTCACCGGCCGAGTCCAAAATTCAGCGATTCCCCATCTCAGCCCAGAAAGCAGGTAGAACAACTTTTGTAGTGTCTTGTTGATGCCTACCGGAGCAATGTAAAAACTACCAACAGAATTCGTTCCTAGCACCTTTGCTAGTGGAGTTGTGCATGGGGTGTATTTATTAAAATTTGGTCACCAGCCGAGTCCAAAATTCAGCTGTTCCCCATCTCAGCCCAGAAAGCAGGTAGAACAACTTTTGTGGTGCCTTTCAGCTGCCTACCAAGGTAGTGTAAAAACTATATAAGAGAACTCCTGTCTGGCACCTTCCCCGGTGGAGTTGTGCTTGGGGTGTGTTTGGAACATTTTGTCACCGGCCGAGTCCAAAATTCAGCGGTTCCCCATCTCAGCCCAGAAAGCAGGTAGAACAACTTTTGTGGTGTCTTTCAGATGCCTACTGGAGCAATGTAAAAACTACCAGGAGAACTCCTGTCTGGCACCTTCCCCGGTGGAGTTGTGCATGGGGTGTGTTTGGAACATTTTGTCACCAGCCGAGTCCAAAATTCAGCGATTCCCCATCTCAGCCCAGAAAGCAGGTAGAACAACTTTTGTAGTGTCTTGTTGATGCCTACCGGAGCAATGTAAAAACTACCAACAGAATTCGTTCCTAGCACCTTCGCTAGTGGAGTTGTGCATGGGGTGTATTTATTAAAATTTGGTCACCAGCCGAGTCCAAAATTCAGCTGTTCCCCATCTCAGCCCAGAAAGCAGGTAGAACAACTTTTGTGGTGTCTTTCAGGTGCCTACCAAGGTAGTGTAAAAACTATCAAGAGAACTCCTGTCTGGCACCTTCCCCGGTGGAGTTGTGCATGGGGTGTGTTTGGAACATTTCGTCACCAGCCAAGTCCAAAATTCAGCGGTTCCCCATCTCAGCCCAGAAAGCAGGTAGAACAACTTTTGTGGTGTCTTTCAGATGCCTACCGGAGCAATGTAAAATCTACCAGGAGAACTCCTGTCTGGCACCTTCCCCGGTGGAGTTGTGCATGGGGTGTGTTTGGAACATTTTGTCACCGGCCGAGTCCAAAATTCAGCGGTTCCCCATCTCAGCCCAGAAAGCAGGTAGAACAACTTTTCTGGTGTCTTTCAGATGCCTACCAAGGTAGTGTAAAAACTATTAAGAGAACTCCTGTCTGGCACCTTCCCCGGTGGAGTTGTGCATGGGGTGTGTTTGGAACATTTTGTCACCGGCCGAGTCCAAAATTCAGCGGTTCCCCATCTCAGCCCAGAAAGCAGGTAGAACAACTTTTGTGGTGTCTTTCAGATGCCTACCGGAGCAATGTAAAAACTACCAGGAGAACTCCTGTCTGGCACCTTCGCTAGTGGAGTTGTGCATGGGGTGTGTTTGGAACATTTTGTCACCGGCCGAGTCCAAAATTCAGCGATTCCCCATCTCAGCCCAGAAAGCAGGTAGAACAACTTTTGTAGTGTCTTGTTGATGCCTACCGGAGCAATGTAAAAACTACCAACAGAATTCGTTCCTAGCACCTTTGCTAGTGGAGTTGTGCATGGGGTGTATTTATTAAAATTTGGTCACCAGCCGAGTCCAAAATTCAGCTGTTCCCCATCTCAGCCCAGAAAGCAGGTAGAACAACTTTTGTGGTGCCTTTCAGCTGCCTACCAAGGTAGTGTAAAAACTATATAAGAGAACTCCTGTCTGGCACCTTCCCCGGTGGAGTTGTGCTTGGGGTGTGTTTGGAACATTTTGTCACCGGCCGAGTCCAAAATTCAGCGGTTCCCCATCTCAGCCCAGAAAGCAGGTAGAACAACTTTTGTGGTGTCTTTCAGATGCCTACTGGAGCAATGTAAAAACTACCAGGAGAACTCCTGTCTGGCACCTTCCCCGGTGGAGTTGTGCATGGGGTGTGTTTGGAACATTTTGTCACCAGCCGAGTCCAAAATTCAGCGATTCCCCATCTCAGCCCAGAAAGCAGGTAGAACAACTTTTGTAGTGTCTTGTTGATGCCTACCGGAGCAATGTAAAAACTACCAACAGAATTCGTTCCTAGCACCTTCGCTAGTGGAGTTGTGCATGGGGTGTATTTATTAAAATTTGGTCACCAGCCGAGTCCAAAATTCAGCTGTTCCCCATCTCAGCCCAGAAAGCAGGTAGAACAACTTTTGTGGTGTCTTTCAGGTGCCTACCAAGGTAGTGTAAAAACTATCAAGAGAACTCCTGTCTGGCACCTTCCCCGGTGGAGTTGTGCATGGGGTGTGTTTGGAACATTTCGTCACCAGCCAAGTCCAAAATTCAGCTGTTCCCCATCTCAGCCCAGAAAGCAGGTAGAACAACTTTTGTGGTGTCTTTCAGATGCCTACCGGAGCAATGTAAAATCTACCAGGAGAACTCCTGTCTGGCACCTTCCCCGGTGGAGTTGTGCATGGGGTGTGTTTGGAACATTTTGTCACCGGCCGAGTCCAAAATTCAGCGGTTCCCCATCTCAGCCCAGAAAGCAGGAAGAACAACTTTTGTGGTGTCCTTTTGATGCCTACCGGAGCAATGTAAAAACTACCAGGAGAACTCCTGTCTGGCACCTTCCCCGGTGGAGTTGTGCAGGGGGTGTGTTTGGAACATTTTGTCACCGGCCGAGTCCAAAATTCAGCGGTTCCCCATCTCAGCCCAGAAAGCAGGTAGAACAACTTTTCTGGTGTCTTTCAGATGCCTACCAAGGTAGTGTAAAAACTATTAAGAGAACTCCTGTCTGGCACCTTCCCCGGTGGAGTTGTGCATGGGGTGTGTTTGGAACATTTTGTCACCGGCCGAGTCCAAAATTCAGCGGTTCCCCATCTCAGCCCAGAAAGCAGGTAGAACAACTTTTGTGGTGTCTTTCAGATGCCTACCGGAGCAATGTAAAAACTACCAGGAGAACTCCTGTCTGGCACCTTCGCTAGTGGAGTTGTGCATGGGGTGTGTTTGGAACATTTTGTCACCGGCCGAGTCCAAAATTCAGCGATTCCCCATCTCAGCCCAGAAAGCAGGTAGAACAACTTTTGTAGTGTCTTGTTGATGCCTACCGGAGCAATGTAAAAACTACCAACAGAATTCGTTCCTAGCACCTTTGCTAGTGGAGTTGTGCATGGGGTGTATTTATTAAAATTTGGTCACCAGCCGAGTCCAAAATTCAGCTGTTCCCCATCTCAGCCCAGAAAGCAGGTAGAACAACTTTTGTGGTGCCTTTCAGCTGCCTACCAAGGTAGTGTAAAAACTATATAAGAGAACTCCTGTCTGGCACCTTCCCCGGTGGAGTTGTGCTTGGGGTGTGTTTGGAACATTTTGTCACCGGCCGAGTCCAAAATTCAGCGGTTCCCCATCTCAGCCCAGAAAGCAGGTAGAACAACTTTTGTGGTGTCTTTCAGATGCCTACTGGAGCAATGTAAAAACTACCAGGAGAACTCCTGTCTGGCACCTTCCCCGGTGGAGTTGTGCATGGGGTGTGTTTGGAACATTTTGTCACCAGCCGAGTCCAAAATTCAGCGATTCCCCATCTCAGCCCAGAAAGCAGGTAGAACAACTTTTGTCGTGCCTTTCAAATGCCTACCAAGGTAGTGTAAAAACTACCAAGAGAACTCCTGTCTGGCACCTTCCCCGGTGGAGTTGTGCATGGGGTGTGTTTGGAACATTTTGTCACCAGCCGAGTCCAAAATTCAGCTGTTCCCCATCACAGCCCAGAAAGCAGGTAGAACAACTTTTGTGGTGCCTTTCAGCTGCCTACCAAGGTAGTGTAAAAACTACTAAGAGAACTCCTGTCTCGCACCTTCCCCGGTGGAGTTGTGCAGGGGGTGTGTTTGGAACATTTTGTCACCGGCCGACTCCAAAATTCAGCTGTTCCCCATCTCAGCCCAGAAAGCAGGTAAAACAACTTTTGTGGTGTCTTTCAGGTGCCTACCAAGGTAGTGTAAAAACTACCAGGAGAACTCCTTTCTGGCACCTTCCCCGGTGGAGTTGTGCATGGGGTGTTTTTGGAACATTTTGTCACCGGCTGACTCCAAAATTCAGCTGTTCCCCATCTCAGCCCAGAAAGCAGGTAGAACAACTTTTGTGGTGTCTTTCAGATGCCTACCGGAGCAATGTAAAATCTACCAGGAGAACTCCTGTCTGGCACCTTCCCCGGTGGAGTTGTGCATGGGGTGTGTTTGGAACATTTTGTCACCGGCCGACTCCAAAATTCAGCGGTTCCCCATCTCAGCCCAGAAAGCAGGTAGAACAACTTTTGTGGTGTCTTTCAGCTGCCTACCAGAGCAATGTAAAAACTACCAGGAGAACTCCTGTCTGGCACCTTCCCCGGTGGAGTTGTGCATGGGGTGTGTTTGGAACATTTTGTCACCGGCTGACTCCAAAATTCAGCGGTTCCCCATCTCAGCCCAGAGAGCAGGTAGAACAACTTTTGTGGTGTCTTTCAGATGCCTACCAGAGCAATGTAAAAACTACCAGGAGAACTCCTGTCTGGCACCTTCCCCGGTGGAGTTGTGCATGGGGTGTGTTTGGAACATTTTGTCACCAGCCGACTCCAAAATTCAGCGGTTCCCCATCTCAGCCCAGAAAGTAGGAAGAACAACTTTTTTGGTGCCTTTCAGGTGCCTACCAAGGTAGTGTAAAAACTATTAAGAGAACTCCTGTCTGGCACCTTCCCCGGTGGAGTTGTGCATGGGGTGTGTTTGGAACATTTCGTCACCAGCCAAGTCCAAAATTCAGCGGTTCCCCATCTCAGCCCAGAAAGCAGGTAGAACAACTTTTGTGGTGTCTTTCAGATGCCTACCGGAGCAATGTAAAAACTACCAGGAGAACTCCTGTCTGGCACCTTCCCCGGTGGAGTTGTGCATGGGGTGTGTTTGGAACATTTTGTCACCGGCCGACTCCAAAATTCAGCGGTTCCCCATCTCAGCCCAGAAAGCAGGTAGAACAACTTTTGTGGTGTCTTTCAGATGCCTACCGGAGCAATGTAAAATCTACCAGGAGAACTCCTGTCTGGCACCTTCCCCGGTGGAGTTGTGCATGGGGTGTGTTTGGAACATTTTGTCACCGGCCGAGTCCAAAATTCAGCGGTTCCCCATCTCAGCCCAGAAAGCAGGAAGAACAACTTTTGTGGTGTCCTTTTGATGCCTACCGGAGCAATGTAAAAACTACCAACAGAACTCGTCCCTGGCACCTTCGCTAGTGGAGTTGTGCAGGGGGTGTATTTATTAAAATTTTGTCACCAGCCGAGTCCAAAATTCAGCTGTTCCCCATCTCAGCCCAGAAAGCAGGTAGAACAACTTTTGTGGTGTCTTTCAGATGCCTACCAGAGCAATGTAAAAACTACCAGGAGAACTCCTGTCTGGCACCTTCCCCGGTGGAGTTGTGCATGGGGTGTGTTTGGAACATTTTGTCACCGGCCGACTCCAAAATTCAGCGGTTCCCCATCTCAGCCCAGAAAGCAGGTAGAACAACTTTTGTGGTGTCTTTCAGATGCCTACCAGAGCAATGTAAAAACTACCAGGAGAACTCCTGTCTGGCACCTTCCCCGGTGGAGTTGTGCATGGGGTGTGTTTGGAACATTTTGTCACCGGCCGACTCCAAAATTCAGCGGTTCCCCATCTCAGCCCAGAGAGCAGGTAGAACAACTTTTGTGGTGTCTTTCAGATGCCTACCAGAGCAATGTAAAAACTACCAGGAGAACTCCTGTCTGGCACCTTCCCCGGTGGAGTTGTGCATGGGGTGTGTTTGGAACATTTTGTCACCGGCCGACTCCAAAATTCAGCGGTTCCCCATCTCAACCCAGAAAGCAGGTAGAACAACTTTTGTAGTGTCTTGTTGATGCCTACCGGAGCAATGTAAAAACTACCAACAGAATTCGTTCCTAGCACCTTCGCTAGTGGAGTTGTGCATGGGGTGTATTTATTAAAATTTGGTCACCAGCCGAGTCCAAAATTCAGCTGTTCCCCATCTCAGCCCAGAAAGCAGGTAGAACAACTTTTGTGGTGCCTTTCAGGTGCCTACCAAGGTAGTGTAAAAACTATCAAGAGAACTCCTGTCTGGCACCTTCCCCGGTGGAGTTGTGCATGGGGTGTGTTTGGAACATTTTGTCACCAGCCGACTCCAAAATTCAGCGGTTCCCCATCTCAGCCCAGAAAGCAGGTAGAACAACTTTTCTGGTGTCTTTCAGATGCCTACCGGAGCAATGTAAAAACTACCAGGAGAACTCCTGCCTGGCACCTTCCCCGGTGGAGTTGTGCATGGGGTGTGTTTGGAACATTTTGTCACTGGCCGACTCCAAAATTCAGCGGTTACCCATCTCAGCCCAGAAAGCAGGTAGAACAACTTTTGTGGTGTCTTTCAGATGCCTACCGGAGCAATGTAAAAACTACCAGGAGAACTCCTGTCTGGCACCTTCCCCGGTGGAGTTGTGCATGGGGTGTGTTTGGAACATTTTGTCGCCGGCCGAGTCCAAAATTCAGCGGTTCCCCATCTCAGCCCAGAAAGCAGGAAGAACAACTTTTGTGGTGTCCTTTTGATGCCTACCGGAGCAATGTAAAAACTACCAACAGAACTCGTCCCTGGCACCTTCGCTAGTGGAGTTGTGCAGGGGGTGTATTTATTAAAATTTTGTCACCAGCCGAGTCCAAAATTCAGCGGTTCCCCATCTCAGCCCAGAAAGCAGGTAGAACAACTTTTGTGGTGCCTTTCAGCTGCCTACCAAGGTAGTGTAAAAACTACCAAGAGAACTCCTGCCTGGCACCTTCCCCGGTGGAGTTGTGCAGGGGGTGTGTTTGGAACATTTTGTCACCGGCCGACTCCAAAATTCAGCGGTTCCCCATCTCAGCCCAGAAAGCAGGTAGAACAACTTTTCTGGTGTCTTTCAGATGCCTACCAAGGTAGTGTAAAAACTATTAAGAGAACTCCTGTCTGGCACCTTCCCCGGTGGAGTTGTGCAGGGGGTGTGTTTGGAACATTTTGTCACCGGCCGAGCCCAAAATTCAGCGGTTCCCCATCTCAGCCCAGAAAGCAGGTAAAACAACTTTTGTGGTGTCTTTCAGGTGCCTACCAAGGTAGTGTAAAAACTACCAGGAGAACTCCTTTCTGGCACCTTCGCTAGTGGAGTTGTGCATGGGGTGTGTTTGGAACATTTTGTCACCGGCCGACTCCAAAATTCAGCGATTCCCCATCTCAGCCCAGAAAGCAGGTAGAACAACTTTTGTAGTGTCTTGTTGATGCCTACCGGAGCAATGTAAAAACTACCAACAGAATTCGTTCCTAGCACCTTCGCTAGTGGAGTTGTGCATGGGGTGTATTTATTAAAATTTGGTCACCAGCCGACTCCAAAATTCAGCTGTTCCCCATCTCAGCCCAGAAAGCAGGTAGAACAACTTTTGTGGTGCCTTTCAGCTGCCTACCAAGGTAGTGTAAAAACTATCAAGAGAACTCTTGTCTGGCACCTTCCCCGGTGGAGTTGTGCATGGGGTGTGTTTGGAACATTTCGTCACCAGCCGACTCCAAAATTCAGCGGTTCCCCATCTCAGCCCAGAAAGCAGGTAGAACAACTTTTGTGGTGTCTTTCAGATGCCTACCGGAGCAATGTAAAAACTACCAGGAGAACTCCTGTCTGGCACCTTCCCCGGTGGAGTTGTGCATGGGGTGTGTTTGGAACATTTTGTCGCCGGCCGAGTCCAAAATTCAGCGGTTCCCCATCTCAGCCCAGAAAGCAGGTAGAACAACTTTTGTCGTGCCTTTCAAATGCCTACCAAGGTAGCGTAAAAAATATTAAGAGAACTCCTGTCTGGCACCTTCCCCGGTGGAGTTGTGCATGGGGTGTGTTTGGAACATTTTGTCACCGGCCGACTCCAAAATTCAGCGGTTCCCCATCTCAGCCCAGAGAGCAGGTTGAACAACTTTTGTGGTGTCTTTCAGATGCCTACCAAGGTAGTGTAAAAACTATTAAGAGAACTCCTGTCTGGCACGTTCCCCGGTGGAGTTGTGCATGGGGTGTGTTTGGAACATTTTGTCACCGGCCGACTCCAAAATTCAGCTGTTCCCCATCTCAGCCCAGAAAGCAGGAAGAACAACTTTTGTGGTATCCTTTTGATGCCTACCGGAGCAATGTAAAAACTACCAACAGAACTCGTCCCTGGCACCTTCGCTAGTGGAGTTGTGCAGGGGGTGTATTTATTAAAATTTTGTCACCAGCCGAGTCCAAAATTCAGCTGTTCCCCATCTCAGCCCAGAAAGCAGGTAGAACAACTTTTGTGGTGCCTTTCAGCTGCCTACCAAGGTAGTGTAAAAACTACCAAGAGAACTCCTGTCTGGCACCTTCCCCGGTGGAGTTGTGCAGGGGGTGTGTTTGGAACATTTTGTCACCGGCCGACTCCAAAATTCAGCGGTTCCCCATCTCAGCCCAGAAAGCAGGTAGAACAACTTTTGTGGTGTCTTTCAGATGCCTACCAGAGCAATGTAAAAACTACCAGGAGAACTCCTGTCTGGCACCTTCCCCGGTGGAGTTGTGCATGGGGTGTGTTTGGAACATTTTGTCACCGGCCGACTCCAAAATTCAGCGGTTCCCCATCTCAGCCCAGAGAGCAGGTAGAACAACTTTTGTGGTGTCTTTCAGATGCCTACCAGAGCAATGTAAAAACTACCAGGAGAACTCCTGTCTGGCACCTTCCCCGGTGGAGTTGTGCATGGGGTGTGTTTGGAACATTTTGTCACCAGCCGACTCCAAAATTCAGCGGTTCCCCATCTCAGCCCAGAAAGCAGGTAGAACAACTTTTGTGGTGTCTTTCAGATGCCTACCAAGGTAGTGTAAAAACTACCAGGAGAACTCCTGTCTGGCACCTTCGCTAGTGGAGTTGTGCATGGGGTGTGTTTGGAACATTTTGTCACCGGCCGACTCCAAAATTCAGCGGTTCCCCATCACAGCCCAGAAAGCAGGTAGAACAACTTTTGTGGTGTCTTTCAGATGCCTACCGGAGCAATGTAAAAACTACCA